>NC_138771.1:476293310-476893310 GCF_965119305.1 Pelophylax lessonae
GACCTACCAGAGTCTAGGCATCTGCTATTGCAAATGTATAGGCTTGTCCTCAGCGCCCAGTCCCCCTCAGTCCCATGCTATATTAGAGAATGGGAAAGAGAGATAGGCCAAGCTTTTACTCCTCCGGAGGTCCAGAGACTAACTAAGCTAACACATTTTACCTCCATAAGCTCCCAGGTGCAGGAAATGTCTTACAAATTCCATAGCAGATGGTATCGGACTCCCTCTCGTCTAGTGCAGATGTACCCGACGGTGGATGACTTCTGCTGGAGCGCTTGTGGGCATCAGGGCACGTTGCTCCACATATGGTGGTCTTGCCCTAAGATTAAACTTTTTTGGGAGGAAATCACCCCATGAATTAAACAAATGAAACTAAGACCTATAGAATTTTCCCCTATGCATTTTCTTTTTCTTGGGGTCCCCTCCTCCACCAAACTCTATAAAAAAAGTGTAAGTCCTCATCCGCTGAACGCGGCCAAATCCCTAATACCCAGATTTTGGAAACAATCAAAGTACAAAACCCTGCTAGATTGGAAACTGTTTTTTTTTTTCTCTTTTTACCTTCTTTTATCATTTCTTCCTTCCCTAATAAAGGTTATCTTCCTAACTCTCAAGTTATTCTATATCAATATCCATGATGTACAGCTCCTATTGGGATAATGTTTATATAATGTCTACTTTTATGTGCCATAGGCTGGTGCCAGGAAATTTGTAAGTTCATCCCTTGTGAGTTACCTTGATTTGTCCCCATCTGCCCTGTCGTGCCCGTGTTGACGATGGTGTGGGGTTGGATGGGACTTCGAGGTTTGTTTTTTTTTTTTACGCACTCCCTACTGCCAGCCGCCATTGCATTTACTGCATATACAGTATTCCCAATAAGTGTTCTTATGTTCAATGTGCCTTCATGTATACATTTGTGGACTGATTCTTTTCTGTTCACCATTTTCAATCTAGTTCCTTTCTGTAGGGTTATACTTACTATAAATCTCAATAAACACTTTATTATAAAAAAAAAAAATGTTCCCATAATCGGACACCTACACACCACCAACATACTGTACAAAACCTTTAATGACATGTCGTTTACACATACATACTAGGGATCGACCAATATCGTTTTTTTCAGGGCCGATACCGATTTTCCAGCCACCCTTAGGCTGATATCCGATATCAGGTGTCGATATTCTGTGCATTTAAAGTTTTTATTTTTACACTGTCCTTTTAATGTTTTTTTTTTATTGCTGTCACAAGGAATGTAAAAATCCCTTGTGACAGTAATAGGCAGTGACAGGTACTCTTTATGGAGGGATATGGGGTCTATAAGACCCCAAACCCCTCCTCTGCACTTAAAAGCATACAAAACATAAAGTTTGGCTGTTTTGAATACTGTAATATTTAAAAAAATCTGGCGCCTTTAAGGCTCCAGTAACCGGAAGTGATGTCATGACATTGCTTCTGGGATACTACATCGGCCAAATCATTGTTTGGGTCTTCGGCCAGCTGGCAGACATGCCGGCTGGTTGCTCGGGCCTCCCGGTGGGACAGGAGACCCGGGCGAACTGTCGGGAGGAGCGGGAATGTCCCCTCCCACTGCTTGTAATAACAGCCATTCGGCTGATTAGCCCCATGGTTGTTTTTACAAGAAAAAAAAAGGTACCAGCTGTAGCTGCAAGCATCACTCCTGCACATCCACTTGAAGCAATATCGGCCATATCGGCAGGTTTGTGACTGATACAACACTTTAAAAAAAGTGAATATTGACCCCCGATAATCGGCCCCACCGATAATCGGTCGATCCCTAATTTATACACAATTTGTACATCCCCCTCAATTTTAAAAACAATGACCACCAAACTTTCCTACACTGAGTAGTAGTACACACTGCAACTTGATAGTAGAAGTACTGAATCCTCGACTGAAAGTCCAGAAGATCAAGGACTGTGAAACTGTAGAATTACTGACACTGCTGAACTGTAAAAGTCACTAGATACTTCCCTCCGGCCTTACACTGGCGTGAGGTAGTATACTGTAGAACACTGCAAAGCTGTAACTTGACTGGCATACTCTGCACAACTCAGGGCCCAACTGTGGATGCCCCCTTTAGCTTGACTCTTCAGGGTCCACTGACTATGTACCACCTCTGCAACTTCAGGGTCCTCAACCTAGGTACCCCCTTTAATTGCTAGCTGACACTGGATTTCAGAACCTCTTCCAGAGTGGTCCCCTCTAACATCTGGCAGACCCCCAGGGGCAACTGTCAGTACTCACGACCTGTGTAGGCTTTCCTGGGACTGGACCCCTCTCATTCTCCGCAGGCTCTCAGCACACCGGATCCCCTCAGCTCAACTCAGCACTCTCTGGATACTCAGACGACACCCCGAGACATCCACCTTTCTCAGACAGGAGGAGAGACAGCCGCACTCTCCCTCCTGGGACTCTGCTCCCGCCAAAGACGCTGAGTCATGCAGTCCCCTCAGACTTATACCCACTCTCAGAATCTGCCTTCTGGGGTAGTTACAAGCCTGAATGTGTCCCTGATTGGGTTTCCTTCACTGCCCAAAGAGAAGCCTCTCACAGGGCCAGTGAGGAGACTCCCCTCTCAGCAGACACACTTGGCAGCCATGACAACCTACCTCACAAAAGAAACCATGGCTCTGCTGTTAGCCAGACAAAGCCCACTATATTTTATCTAGCACCTACCTGTAGGGTGCTACACCCACATATTGAGAGACAGGATTTGGAGAAAACAGCGCAGGGGGCTGAAGAAGCCCATCATTTTTGCTCTACCTACTTGTAATTTAGCCTGTGCCTGCTCTAGCTGCCCCATCCATACTCTACCTCCTGATGTAGACACGCACACACAGCGCTGTGCTAAAAGTATAGAAGTTGTGTGTGCAGCATGCAACAAATTGGAGGGGACACACTCTGCTGCTCTGAGTCTCTGATTGCAAAAGACACAAAGCAAAGCCACAGATAGCTTTTCAGAGGCAATTGACAGGCAGTGAGAAGGCGATATGCCACCTCCTCACCATCTGTTTTAACCCTCGCTATGCTGAATCACCCCTACTACAACCACATGCAATGTCTTTGTGGAGTTGTGGGGAATTTGCAGCTCCATCTCACCATCTCAAATGATGCTGTTAAGGTGGCACTCCCTAAACGCTTCGAGACGAAGAGGGGTAAAAAGTATCTGCCGGTGTCCTAAGGAGTGTGGGATGATAACAGAGCGCAGACCTCCCCCCCGGCATGGATGGTGTATGCTGTGTCCAAACAGAGGATGGCTCTGTGCAACATCGGCAGCTCTCTTCCTCCTGCCAGCCCGGACCGATCCCTGGTTGTCCCCTGCCAGACAGTTCGGGAACCTGGAGTTGGTGCAGCAGGCGCTTCCCAGCTGATCCACTTGGTGAGCAGAGACTACTTTGAGCAGAGATTTACCCTAGAGTAAGGGAAGAGGGAGAGCAGGAGAGAGGCCAAGTCGCTGCACCATGGGCCTTTGGGTGGTACTTGCCTCCTGGGCCAAAAGTTGCAGTCAGCCCCTGGACAGAGCATAAGAAAGTCACACTCCTGGGTTGCATCCGCCATGGATAGTCCAAAGTATATCACATGATGTATGATTTAACCAGGACCCCATTTTTTACTTATGAGCTCCTTTACTCCTGAACTGCCTGACCGGTTTCGCCGATTCCCATCAGCTGCATCAGGGCAAAATACCTCTCAAAAATAAAATTCTTAATCTGTGGGGAATTTGTAAATTGTGTATTATGTGTAAACTCTGTGTCATTTTTTTTTGCACTTGGTGAGTAGGGTCCAAATCAACCTATTTTGTGGTTATTATGTTATTGATGAGCTGGTGATCCCCCCCTCCTTTTTCCAGGGACATTTAGAAAAGTAACAAACAACTGGCCACTGCTCCACCTATCACTGGCCTTCACAACAAGGAGCACATGGAAGGAAAACTCATGCAAAACAAAACCAAAGAAAATTTCCAGCTCAACTTGCCAGCCAGTCTGCAACCAACCAAATTATCCTGTCTAACTGTTTGTGTTAAAAACAGGGGTTTAGTTAGCACGTGTTTGAAAATACATGCGTTGGCTGCAGAGCCGCTCCAAAACACCCAAGTATTATCTGCAGTCCTAACTCTATAGATTTTTCAGAGCCTCCATAGTAGAAGCACATGCACTGTAATGGGTAGATAGAGGGCAGGTGAACCTGGAGGGAGCTCACTCCTCCCTAAAGGCACAGGGGCACACTGGACACCTAGCACATAGCAATATGGCAGCAAAGGTGTCCAGTGTGTCCCCTCACCAATATTACATCAGTAACAAACAAATGGACCCTGCCCCCACCTATAACTGGCCTTCAAAGCAAGGAGCACATGGAAGGGCAACGAATGCAAAACAAAACCAAAGAAAATTTCCAGCTCAACTCAGCAGCTAGTCTGCAACCAACCAAATTATCCTGCCTAACTGGGATGATCCTGTAGGGCTCGGAGGATGGAATCATGGCATAGTGGGGGAAATTGGCATTAAAAACGCCTGGAGGTGTCAAGGCACTGGAGCAAAGGGAAGATAAGAGACACAGGATGGCGCAGAGCTGAATATAAATGCTCCTCTTTTGAAGTACACACTTAAAGCTGAACTCCAGCAGATATAAAATACACAAATGAATGCAGCTCAGTATTAATTAATATATCCCTAAATGTATTCTATTTTTAAATGTAAGCAGCGTATACTACTAGGATCAAGCAAAGGCATAACCGCTATTTACTCATCTTTTAAGAGTGACTGTACTTTTTTCAATGGCTGGCATGTATTCACGTCTGTTTTCCTTCCAACTTTACAGTTGTGGCAATTGTCAGGAGCATTTGGTAGGGTCCCTCAAACTTTGGTCCCAGGGGGGCTTTACGTGTTCTTTCACTAGGACCCAATCTCCTGGCTGTAAATCATGTGTTCCAGTTACTTGATCTGGAATAGAATCAAAAACAAGCTTTTGTGTCATAGTTTCTTGTGCAAGGCAATTACATAAGCAGCAAGATCATTATACATTACAGCAGTCTGATGTGGAAAATACAATCCTGTCTAAGGTGGGCTCCCAAACAAAATCTCATATGGCTCGAATTCTCTGTCCTATAGGTAGGGGCAATAGTTCTGGCCACTGTTTCTTCACTGACCCTTCCTCTCTTTCCTGCATTAGTTTAGCTAACTTGTTCTTAATAATTCCTTTGTATTTTCCTTCGTTATCTGAACTCTGGGGATGATAAGAGGTATGAAAGGCCTGCTCAATTCCCAACTCTTTGCATATAATTTGCATGATTTGTCCAGTGAAATGTGTTCCATGTTCGCTGTCTATGGTTTCAGGGACTCCAAAACGGCATATTACTTCATTTTCCTTGCACAAGAGTCCATCTTGGTCTTTCCTTGCTCCATTCCTTTCCATGATTTCATTCCAGTTATCGGGTGCGGATTCTTACAGTTTCCTGATTAGTTTTTTCGCCGTCGGTACTCGTTCTCTAGTTTCCTCCAATCTTTTACGAGCTTCTTCTTCTTTTGAAAAATCAGTGACTAGAGTCATAATTTTCTCCATTTGTGTTTCAGCGGTCTTCCTAGCAGTATAATCAACCAACTGGTTTCCTTTTTCTTCCATGGTTTGTCCACCAGTATGTGCCTTAACCTTCAGGATAGCGACTTCTTTTGGGAGGGGGACTGCTTCAAAAAACTATTGAACATATTTCCAGTTTTGAATTGGTTCTCCTGCAGCAGTTGTGAATCCTCTGCTCTTCCATATGGGTCCATAGTCGTGAACTACACCCAGAGCAGGCATCGCTAAATGACAGCCCTTGGTCCAGGTACAGCCCCAATCACTCTCCCACCCGGACCGCAGCGGTCGCGCCATTTAGGAGCCTGTTCTTCTTTCAGCCGTCACGCTTTCATCTTCGCAGATATAACAGCTGGAGGCAGGACAATTCATTGAAAAGGATCAGAATGCTAATTTTCTGCTTGATATAGTGCTTTTTTTACTCATTTCAATCTTAAGTGCAGCCATTATTTGCTGCCCATTATTTTATGTTAAGGGGCACACTGATGGACACAGCAAAAGGTATCCATCAGCATGCCCCTTAACATAAAATGTACCCATCAGAGTGCCCCTTAACATAAAATAAGGGGCATGCTGATGGGCACATATTATGTTAGTGGGCTCATGCTGATGGGCACATATTATGTTAAGGGGGCTCTCTGATGGGACACCTGATGTAAGGTGGCACTTTGATGAGGACACCTGATGTAGGGGGGCACGCTGATGGGAACACCTGAGGTAAGGGGGGAATGTGATGGCGACACCTGATGTAAGGGGCACTTTGATGAGGACACCTGATGTAAGGGGGCACTATGATGGGGACACCTGATGTAAAGAGGCACTCTGATGGGCACACCTAATGTAAAGGAGCACTTTGATTGACACACCCAATTTGATGGGGACAAATGATGTAAGGGGGCACTCTGACGATGGCATCTAATATAAGGGGGCCTTCTGATGAAGAAACATGGTTTAAGTGGGCACTCTGACAGGAATACTTGTTGTAAGGGGGCATTCTGATAAGGGCCACCTGATATAATGGGGTACCCTGACGGAGGCAACTGTTTTTATGGGGGGACCCAATGTAATAAATCACTCTGGTAGGCGCACCTGATCTAAGGGGGAACACTACTGGGGACATTTACGGAGTATTACCAGAGTGTGTGGATGAAACATTAGGAAAAGCACCAGAAAGCGTGGCTGCGACAAAAAAAAGAAAGTAGAAGCGTACAATCTTTCATGGCACAGACTTGGGATTCGGACCTCGGCCAGAAGAACATTTTAGTGGCCGGACCTCCTTGAATTTTAATTCACTACCCGTGACCTAGAGCATACCTGCTATCAGTATAGATGTTGGCTGATTGATCCTTTGTGGTCTCACAAGCCATAGTGAGTGCTACCAATTTGGCAACCTGCGCCGAGAGTGTTGAAGAGAGTAATTGGGTCTCAACCACTTCATCCAGTGTTGTCACCGCATATGCCGTTCTTGGGACTCCGTCCTTGTATAGGCGTGAACCGTCTACAAACAGGATCAGATCAGGATTTTCAAGAGGAGTGTCCTTTACTGGGGAGATTTGCTGCATTTCTTCTTCCATGAGTTCCAAGCAATTGTGATCACTCTCCTCTTCAAGGTCTCCTTCCCGCTTTGGGAGAAAGCTGTCAGGGTTGATTGTAGTACATCTTCTCACTTCTATTTCTCCTGATTCAAGCAGGATTGTTTCATATTTGCTCAGTCTTGCTGATGACAAATGTTTGGTCTCTGCTCTTTTTAGGATTTAATTTGCTGCATGTGTTGTGTAGACTGTCAGAGGCTGATTCATCCTTACAATGGCAACCTTCTCAATTAGTAATGCAGCAGCTGCAACTGCTCTTGCACAGGTTGCTGTTCCTTGAAGGATTGAGTCCAGTTGTACGTTTTCATAGGTCACTATGTGTGTTCCTGATGGTGACCTCTGAGTAAGGACTCCATTGCCAGTAGCTCCCTTGACAGAACAATATAATTGGAAGGGCCTGTTTTGGTCAGGCAATTTGAGAGCGGGCACAATCTGAATATCAGCTTTCAACTGGTTGAAGGCATCCTCCAATTCCTTGGGGTATAGTTAGGGCAGCAAACAAGGGTTTCGACTTGGTGTTAGCATCTGGTATCCATTGTCTCACCTATGACACCATCCCAATGAATTCCCTAAGTTGCTTGTGGTTTTTTTCAGCTGAGGCATTTTAATTATTGTCCATTTTCTTTTAATGGTAATGTGCTTGGTTCCAGGGCCCAGGCAGTGACCAAGGAATTTCACATGAGGCCTACACCATTGTACCTTTTCCTTTGACACCCTGCAATTCTGTTCACTGAGATATTTCAACAGAGAAAGAGAGTCTTGTTCACAACATTTTTTTGTGTCTGCACATAGCAAGATGTCATCAATGTACACTTTAATCACTGTGCCTTCATGGGCTGGCTGTCATCCGTTCAGGATTGTCATCATGGCCTTTGAGAATTCACTTGGTGAGGAAACCATTACTTGTGGAATTCTTGTCCAGGTATACATTTCTCCCTGCTTTATAATGTCCCCTTTTGTCATCTTTAGAGCTATATCTAGCCTTTCTTTCTCCCATCCTCTATCCCTCTGTAGGGCTCTATTTTAAGCACTCTGAGGATATATGCTTTTAGTATTTAACCCGATTTGGGTTAACATACTCCTCGAAGTGGGCTCTTTACAGTGATTTACTTTTGAATAATATACTATATTTCTGCAATATATTATCATGTGATTGCATTATGCGACCAACATTTGTTTCTCTCAAACATTTAATTAGGTAATCACCTTTACTAGCAACATCCCCTTCAATTAAAACCCCCCTAACCCCCCCCCTTTTTTTTTTTTTTTTCCCTTTCACCCCCACGTGGTGGATTTACCGGCCGGCAGTTTTGAGGTTACAATCATGCCTAGGCTTATTCTCGTTTTTGTCTCATGGGGAGGTTACCCACAGGCTAGGAGCCCAGCACGGGTGAGATATTCCTCCTTGGGACCCCAAATTCATTTTGGATGTCCCTTTATCATCTGGAGAAATTATGCGTTGTACAGCTGGATAAATCCCCCATTTTTTTGTGGGAAGCTCCATGTCTGAACCCCTGATTCTTCAGGGGGTTAAACGCTATCACCCGTGCCGGGGCGATATCTGACAAGATTTTTCCCCCCAGTATCTACAGGCATTAGTAATTCCCTTTATAAAAGGGTATTGGCACATTTATATATTTTTTTGATTTTCCTATAAACGGTCATTATTATTCATTACTCCTTGAATTTGCAGCCCTTTTTACATATACGTTTTTGGAATTGATTTTTTGTGCTAAATATGCCCTATAGTCCCACTGCTCCAGGTTTTCCCTTTATACAACTCCCCGGACCATTGGAATTAAGGGCGGATATTCTAATCATGCCCTTCGGTGAGTCTGGGCGGAAGTCCACCACCGTAGCTAATGCTCCGTGGAACGCTGTAAGATTTATCGAAACCGGATGTGATGTCACCGTCAAGACTCGCGGCATTTTCCGTGATACTCAGACGGACATTACGACATCACTCAAGGTCGACTTTTCACCCCTACGTAACCACGCGATACTCAATGGGAAATCACGGACCTGGTTTTTCATACTTAAGGGAACGCCGAGAGCCAGTCCGGTGAGTGATCTCTCCGTGATAGGATAGAATTGATGTTCCTCTAAGCCTCTTCACTAACCAGTAAGTACCTGTGGGGGACCTTTGGTTGCTAGAACGCCTTCTGCACACTGACTGAGGAGAATCTTTTCCTTACACATATATTCTTTTGGGCCGGTAGGTGAATCCCATCAGCTGTTTCGTCAGTCTTGGGATCCTGGGCTGTCCTCACTGGCGGACTAATCCATTGTGTGTTTGCTGCTCTCTTCCTCAGACGGTATCTATACATACAATTCGTTTTATTGTGGACATCATTGACTGATATGGCATTTTGGATAGGCAACCAGAAATATATATTATAATTCTTCATATCTTAGGCAAAGCAAAACATTGATATTGAATTGATTCGGAACAGTAGTGCGTTCCTTGGTGGATATTGCATCTTCTGGATTTGTCTGGATATGGTAGTTAATTCATACCAACACGGAGGTAAGGCAATTCCTTACTCCATTTACATACATCCATAAGCTTTTATATCTTTATGTAATTATGCATATGTATTCCAGGCAAATGATATTTATCTGAAGCTTTGGATTACATCATAGCCATATTTTCTACTCACATCCTGGTGGACTTTTTATCCATCCAAGCCACTTGAGTCACTTTGGATGTCCCACCCCAACACGGAGGTAAGATACTCCAAACAACAAAAGGTTTCCTATCATACATTTTTATTATACATTTTACTTGAGGACAATCCATTTTTTGGTCCTTTCTTTCTTTTCTCCAGTACCCCCTTTTTTCTTTTTGTGTCTTTTTATCCGCCTTTAGGGGTCACTACTATTTAAAGTTCCAAGAGGCACACCCTCCTGAGGACGATTATTGTCAAGGTGATTGAAACCCTTTCCACCATTTGAGGATCCTTCTCCTCTCAGTCCCCATACATCACTTATTCCCCCCTGGATCATTACAGCAGGTGAAGTGACCTGAAATTACAGATATATAGGGAATTTTGCTTATCAAGTGAATTTCCCTAACATTGAACTGTTATTCGTAGGTAAAGAGGATACAAATTTAATATCAACACCTGACTCTAGCTCCTAATCTGCGGGTTTTAAACATATCTCCCCCTCTGAACAATACGAGTGGCTTCGAGCATCTGCCGGTATGTAAACACCTACCGTGTGGTATCTTGTGCACTTTCTCTTTTTTTCCCCTCCTTCTTTCCCCACCCCTCCTTCCCCATCCCCCCCCCTTTTTTTTTTTTTCTCCCCCTCCCCTCCCCTCCTTTTCTCCCCCCCCCCTTTCCCTTTTTTTTTTTTTTTTTTGGGAATGCATGTTCTTTTTGGTATATTTACAACAAACCAATAAGTGATATTACCTTACAAAATGAAATAATATGTTGTCGCAACTGCAAAAAACTCTGATATGGATGATGTGATATACAAAGTGCATGCTATTATATTTTGTTCTGTTTTCTTGGATTTATTTGTGGCATATGATTATGCTTTCCAGGAAGACATGCAGATTCCCTGAGGAAGACTCTGGTATTACACAATTTCGAAACGCGTTGGATTCTGCCATGCATCTGCAATTATACTGTATCGTATTTTGAATGTATCATTACCTATCTGATTGATCCTTTACAATCACAATTGTTCCAATAAATTGTTTATTTTATTTCAACTTATCTTTTTCCAAGAGATCCTTACTAGTTACCTTTAAAGTCCCACCCTTCTTAGGGGGTCTTCTCCTTCCTCTTCTTACATTTCTCCCTAAAACCGGAAAGCAAAGAGTTTTTGGCTTTTAAACAATATACTGTGAATCACTGGCAAACATCCCAATAATTAAACAACAAACAATCCTAGAGAACAGTGGGACTTTCAGGGCCAATGTGGGAGGTATGATCACAAATAGAGCTCAAATATTTTCATAAAAACATATTTATTGAATCACAAAGATAAAAAAGAAAAAATGAATTAACGTGCACATACAAAAAAAATATAAGAACATGCTCCCTGTGGGAACGCTGATACAAGATACCAAATTAGTAACAGTATAGTCTCTGTTGAGCACAGTCTATAGGTCCCCAAAAATCCGACATGTTTCGCCCAAGGCTTCCTCAGAGCCAGAGAGACCTTAAAGACAGTTGTTCCCATGAGATCATGGACAGAAGATATCATGTCCCGGGCAGGCGTCGGGACCATGTGAAACAGGGACGGCCACCGTAAAGGATACAGGTAAGATTGGATCATGAATCACAGTACAAACACCCAGAAACCAGAGAAACAGAAAACTGGGGTATCCAGATAATGGGTTAATACATAGGGTAACCAGGTCCCCTCCTAAAGCCAATGGGTACAGCATCCATAGTTGGAGAGTCCTTTCACCAGGATGTAAAACTTGTGCATGTGACCTACCAATTAAATTGTATCACGTCAGGTTCATATATCAGGCTTGTCATCATGGCCTTTGAGAATTCTCTTGGGGAGCAAACCATTTCTTGTGGAATTCTTGTCCAGGTATACATTTCTCCCTAAAACTGGAAAGCAAAGAGTTTTTGGCTTTTAAACAATATACTGTGAATCACTGGCCAACATCCCAATAATTAAACAACAAACACAATCCTAGAGAACAGTGGGACTTTCAGGGCCAATGTGGGAGGTATGATCACAAATAGAGCTCAAATATTTTCATAAAAACATATTTATTGAATCACAAAGATAAAAAAAAGAAAAAATGAATTAACATGTGCACATACAAAAAAAATATAAGAACATGCTCCCTGTGGGAACAATGATACAAGATACCAAATTGGTAACAGTATAGTCTCTGTTGAGCACAGTCTATAGGTCCCCAAAAATCCGACATGTTTCGCCCAAGGCTTCCTCAGAGCCAGAGAGACCTTAAAGACAGTTGTTCCCATGAGATCATGGACAGAAGATATCATGTCTCAGGGCAGGCGTCGGGACCATGTGAAGCAGGGACGGCCACCATAAAGGATACAGGTAAGATTGGATCATGAATCACCATACAAACACCCAGAAACCAGAGAAACAGAAAACTGGGGTATCCAGATAATGGGTTAATACATAGGGTAACCAGGTCCCCTCCTAAAGCCAATGGGTACAGCATCCATAGTTGGAGAGTCCTTTCACCAGGATGTAAAACTTGTGCATGTGACCTACCAATCTAATTGTATCACGTCAGGTTCATATATCGGGCCTGATCAGCCAAATGGTAGGGGCTAGCATTGTTAGATCCCAGGGTATCTTGATATCAAGCTGCTTTCTTATACTGCCGTGCTTCACAGATGCCAGCCTTTTGGCTTTCTTCATCCAGGGCAACACTAAAGAAAGCATTGGCCAAGTCTTTTACGGTGTACACCCTTGTTCCTGTAGGTATATCATTGAGCAAAGTACTAGGATTTGGAACAACATGAGTGTCTTCCTCAATGATCTGATTGACGGCCCTTAAATCATGTACCATTCGATATACTGGCTTCTCTCCCCTTTTTACCTTTTTCTTTACAGGAAACAATAGAGTTTGTGCTCTGCTCTCTGTTTTCTTTATAACACCTGCTTCAAGTAGTTATTTTATTTGTATTCGTTTACCGGTGAGTTGATCTACGCATAGTGGGTATTCTGGTATACGTGCTTTTATTTTTTCTTTTACTGGAGGGGCTTGTAGATGTAGAAGCCCCACGTCATACTTTCCCTTGGCCCAGAGAGTATCAGGTGTTTGGGCAACAATTTCAGGTGGAATATTGCTTTCATTCTCTTCCTCTAGTTTCATTGCTGTCAATCCACATATAATTTCCTCATCTAATTTTCCAACATGTACTTCTACTCCATTAGGTGTATACTGTATGCAGGCTTGTAAGCGATTCAGTAAGTCTCTTCCCAGTAGATTATGTGGTACAGTGTCAGGGACAAGTAGCTTATGAAACATATTATAGTTTCCAATCCCTATTTGTATGGGGGGCCTTTCCTTGAGAGGGGTGGACTTTCCTCCCACTCCAATTGCTAGTGGCCCAGATGTAAGGGGGATGTCCTTTTGGTAGGAAGGGCTTTTGAACTATAGTCCAGGTGGAGCCAGAATCAACTAAGTATGAAATTTCCTGGTCTATTAATTGTGGAAAACGTAATATTACAAAAGCTTCCTTACCATGTGTCTCAGAAATGCACAAGTTAGCCTCTGTCCTCTCAGAGAATTTGTGATGCTTTGCTAGTCATTCATCACATTCCCCCTCCTTCTTCTGTTTACGTTTATCAGGCAGTCTGCACCTTCTAGGAAGATGCCCAATCCTGCCACAATTAAAGCACTTCCTGGCGTCTCTTTGAAAGTTTTTAGCTCCTTGAGCCTGATCTTGTGCCACAAAAGCATTAAACCTCTTCTCTTTGCTTTTTTCTTCTTGAGCCTCAGTACTGCTGCACACTTCCCTCAGCAAAGCCCATTCATATCCCTTCCACTCTGGTTTTGTTGCTATTAATCGTTTTCTTGTTGATTCCTTAAGTCCCATCACAACAGCATTCTTACAACCTATGGCAGTAATGTTAGTACGATCAGTCACATCTACCCCCACTGTTTCTGCCATGGTCTGGGCACGTTTAAAGTAATCAAAAACATCCTCAGTCTTGTCTTGTCTCACATCTAGCAAGCCACCTGATTTGTTCTGCGAGGGCCATTCATTTATAATTCTATCACATTCCATCCACTTCCTTTGTAATGTGTCTGTTGTCTTATCTTCAGCTAGAAATTGGAAGTCTCCCCTGCCTGTAGGGCATATTGTGACATTAGCATTGTCGTCTGCACTTTTCTGTGCGACCTTGTTTAGATCAGCGGATCCAAGAACTATTCTCAGCAATTGAGCCATCTCTGGCCAACATAGATCCTAAGTTTCTTTTAATTTTTTCATTTCCTGCATAAAGACAGCTTTGTCTTTTGAGGGATGTGGGAAATCCTTTGTAAGTGTGTGCATTTCCCCTGGGGAAAAGGGCTAATAACTGGTACTTGTTGTAACTATCGGTTGACCATCGTCTAGTTCTTGTCTTGTATTGGTAATTACACCAACAGGATATGCATTATATCTTAAGCAAAGTACAGCTTCATTTTCTTCCTGGGCAGCTATACTCTCTAAGTCTTGTATAACTTCCCTGTACGGTGGTTCCTGTCTTACCTGATAACTTGGAGGAGGAGGAGGATGTGGATCTGATTTAAAGGGTGCTGCAGAAGACATGGATATTGAGGGGCGGACTTGGGATGACCTTTTAGATGAAAAAGGGGTCTTTATCTCATTTTGACTATCATCACTGTCCTCATCCTTGCTAGGCCCATTCTCTGCTTTAACTGTCTCATTCTCTGCTTTTTTTATTTTTTCCCTTTTTGCTCTGCTTTTATAACTTACATTGTCCCAGGATAATTGTAACTTATCCACCATCTCTGACAGGTTTTGTTCACAAATTCGTCTTTTTTTCACATTTAGATAACACTTGCATTGACTTGTCTAAATCTTTCTTACTAGGCCCATCAGTAATATGTGTAAGAAAACTCTTAACAGGTTCATGACCAGTCAAAATTCCATCACATTGCATACTTTCAAAGATAAAAAATTGTACACATTTAATAGTGCCATAGGAGGAACAACAACAATTTAACCCTTATTACTCTAAATTATAAATAAATTTACTAGGATTCACAGACTTGCATTGGTAAAAATGGCCGAGGCCTTTATTATAACTTTACAAAAATTTTTAAACCTAGTTCAGCCATAGAGCTCGAACTAAACTGATAACACACATTTTACTCAAATATGTAACTTAGCCATGAAGCCCAAGTTACCCATAAATAATTAATATATAATTAAAAACAACCTCAACAACAAAGTTGTCACACAGAAAATAATTCAAAAACAAAGAAAAAATGACATAGGGGACGGGTGGGAGAGACAAAGTCTCGGTCTGCTCCCGCTAACTGATGCTGCTAACGGATTTGTCTTGTTCTTTTATAGGGAACTGTTGGGATTCAAGGTTTCAAAATTTAATATTTAGACCAATCCTTTAAAAGGTTAAACTAACTGTCCAATTGTTTAAATTTATTTAACTGACCTATCAGCATACTGTGCTTAACTGGCCAATCGCCAATTACCCTTGTTGTTGTCCTGCCATGGCCCCATACATGCATGGCAGGTATTTCAACCAGCCCTGCATTTTCATGGTGCCATAGGAGGAACAACAAAAATTTAACCCTTATTACTCTAAATTATAAATAAATTTACTAGGATTCACAGACTTGCATTCGTAAAAATGGCCGAGGCCTTTATTATAACTTTACAAAAAATTTTTAACCTAGTTCAGCCATAGAGCTCGAACTAAACTGATAACACACATTTTACTCAAATATGTAACTTAGCCATGAAGCCCAAGTTACCCATAAATAATTAATATATAATTAAAAACAACCCACAAGCCTTGCTCAACCATTAAGAGCAAGTTACCACCACCACGCCAGAGGCCTTCTCAACGCAAGTCTGCATATCTAAATTGAAGATATCAATGGCAACATCAGAAAGATGAACTCCATCGGGTCTGTAAAATCCAATCAAACCTCCCTCCAAATCTTCATGTCGAAACGAAAAACCGCCAACATAAGGCATGAATTTCGCAACAGCTCTATTAAGTCTTTTCCTATTTCTTTCTAAAAAATTTAAATCACCAGATAACCAACCCAAGCGGGGGATTATCTCAGAAAAAACAAACGTACAATTAACAAATAAAGACTTACATTGTAAAATATCAGACTTAATATGTAAGAGGAGATCAATAATCTTCCTAGAACTGATATCATTGCCCCCTAAGTGAAGGATAACAATATCCGGAGGAGGCCAGCAATGACTAAGCTCTATGAAGGTACAAAGCAACTCCTCCCACTTCATTTCCCTCCTGCCATACCAAAAAGTCCGAACCATATCAGCAGAGAATCCCAGATTAGTGCCATACGTTCTCAAAGCAGCTCTTCTGTGGGCCCAAAAGACGTACGAGTGCCCAAGGATCCAAACATTCTTGGCCAAACCTGAAATCAGATGTAAAATTTAGGTCTGATGTAAGACTTAAAAGCAGAAGAACACCATCTACCCAATTCCTATATAGAAGATTCAGAAAAACCCAAACCTGCAGCCGTAGTAGCTGCCCTAATCCTGAATGAATGTGAGGTAATAGGTAAATGGCTCAAATTCAAATGTTGCAAGCATTTTTTCAGCACAGCCCCAAATTGAAAAGTCGTCAATGGGGACCCGTCAAGATGAACAAAAAATTGTAAAAACGGTAAGGGCCGAAGACACAAATAACTCTCGGCCAATGTGACCGGGCAAACAGCAAGATCAGACATACGATCCAATGAAATCCATTGGCCAATCCCTTGCTGGTCAGTCTTGGATTTCCTCAGGAAAATACGCATAGTATTACCAACAATTGATAAGTCACCAAAATGAAGACCATTAGCAGCGCTAGACTTACTTGCTTAAAGTTCTGAGATGCGAAAAGCACCAAAATAGCACATAGAGAAAGCACAACCAAACAATTTCGCTTCATAAGCAGATATACAGACAGCCAACGTAGCCGAACAAATATCCGTTAGAAGAGAAATTGACACAGCAAATCTCCCATCAACATGGTAATGAGTCTTCTTATAGCCCTTTAGCGCTGTCTTAACAGAGAAAAATTGAAGACAAGAAGAGCCTCCATGAAGCTTGGCAAAAGAAGAAACACCAGCCAAGAGCTTCACAACATGTGAATAGGAATAACCACAGCCCAATAATAGATCTAAAAATTCCAAAATATGATGTTCAGAATAGAAAACAGAATTAAAACCTCTGTTGCAAGAAAAAGAATTCCACCAGGTCCACGCTGAACAATAGAACTTCCATGTAGCTGGGGCAATAGAATTCTTGACTGCCAAATCAACAGCATTCAGACCAAATCCCATAGATGAAGCGGGCAAGGCAGGCCTGAAGGATCCGATCCCGGAGCTAGACTGTGAAAACGCTCCGTGAAGATAGACAATTGATCGCAAAAACAACACCTTTATTGTCAGAGTGTAACAATATCCTTTTATTACAAACATTTTCACCCCACAACTCAAGAGCCACTAAAACAGGGAATAATTCTAAAAGAACAATACAGCTAGTAAAACCTCTCAAAATCCAAGAATGTGGCCAGGAAGCAGCGGACCAATGTCCGTCCCAAAAGACCCCGTAGCCATGTGCACCAGAGGCATTAGTGAATAGAGACAAAGCCTCAGAAGAGCAAAATTCTTCTTGCCACAAAGATGAGCCATTAAAATATCTCAAAAACTTAAACCATACCCAAAGATCCTCTTTAATAGCAGGAGACAAAATCACGAATTCAGAAGGAGAAACACCAGCTATTGCCCTATACAAGCGTTTTGTAAACGCCCTGCCCATAGGCATCACTCTAGAAGCAAAATTAAGCAACCCTAACAAGGACTGAATTACTTTCAAACGAACCTTATCTTTACTTAAAAGAAAACGCAAAAGCTGTCTCATCTTATCAACCTTATCAAGAGGCAATCTGAACTCCATGGCAACTGTGTCAATTTGGATGCCCAAAAATTCCAAACAAGTTGTAGGGAGAACCGTCTTACCTTCAGCTAGAGGAACACCAAAAGAACAACATACTATCTGAAATTCAGTCAAAAGAAATAAACACTCAAAAGAATCAGGGGCACCAATAAATAGAAAATCATCAAGATAATGAAGAACTCCAGAAGAACTAGATTTAGACATCACTACCCATTCCAAAAAACACGAAAAAAGTTCAAAATAGGAGCAAGAGATGGAACAGCCCATGGGTAGGCACTTGTCGAAAAAGAAATTGTCCTGAAAAACAAATCCCAAGGAATTAAAAGCAGAAGGAATAATAGGCAGCAAGCGAAAAGCTGACTTAACGTCTGCTTTAGCAATCAATGCTTTACTACCTGCACATCTAATCTTCTGTAATGCATCTTCAAAAGTTGCATATGATACCGAACATAAAGAATGGTCAATATCATCATTCAGGGACAATCCTTCTGGGTAGGAAAGATGATGGATCAATCTAAATTCACCCTTCTCCTTTTTAGGGATAACACCCAGCGGGGAAACCCTGAAATCTTCAAAAGGGGGACAAGAAAAGGGGCCTGCCACCCTACCACACTCAATTTCCTTAATAATTTTTGACCTAACCACATCTGGAAAAACAGCAACAGACGGTAAATTAGGCACAACAACACATCCAGAACCAGAAAAACTGGGAAGGTCAAAACCCATAGAGAAACCATTAAAAAGAATTTCAGCTGCTTCCCTGTCTGGATAAACTTGCAACCAGGGGAGCATTCTTTCCAATCTCACCTGAATTTCCTCTCTTAAGAAAAAGCTGTTCTTTGGCGGGATGTCCCACCAAAGAAGAACCTTTCTTGAAACATTTTACAGCGGGATGAGACCCATCACAAAAAGAACATTCGTGTCTAAACTTACACGTCAGAGGCCATTTACATAAACCATCATTAAACCCAAAACATACTCCTTTACGGTGTTGTCCAAAAGAAGTAGATTTTTGTAAAGCTACATTTTTCTGAGGCAACAAAAGATTCAGCCAAAGGCCTACATCTTTTACTCCCCAAGTAAGAGACTTGTGGATGGACATTTCCTGACGGAACGACTCATCGTATGAAAACCATCCTAATCCTGGAAAATTTTTATAAGCCTCTAAGACGATGTCTAAGTGCTGGAAAAGACCGCTGCATAATTTAGGATTACGTTCACCTAAATACTAGCATATATACAGAAACCCTGCAGCCAGTTATTAACCAGCTCACATCCGCGCTACAGCCTATATACGGCTGCAGCGCGGACTTGAATTTTCGGGAGGCCGTTTTTAAACGGCCTCCCATAAACACGCCCTCCGCGCACTCCCGCGAGCGCGCATCGGGCAGAAGCTGTGTTGGCCGTGTCCCTTGGACACAGCCAATCACAGATCGAGACGAATGGCCAATCACAGCGGCCATTCGTCACGATCGAGGCATCCAATGAGAGATGATCTCATATGTAAACATATGAGATCATCTGTCATTGCCTCGGTAGTAACAGACTCCCCGCGCGCTCCCGCGAGCGCGCACCGGGGATAATCTGTGTTGGCCGTGTCCCTTGGACACAGCCAATCACAGATCGTGACGAATGGCCAATCACAGCGGCCATTCATCACGATCGAGGCATCCAATGAGAGATGATCTCAAATGTAAACATTTGAGATCATCACTCATTGCCAGCTCTCCCTCCTCACACACAGACTGCAGTGTGAGGAGAGGAGAGACCGTAAGTGTAAAAAAAAGTGCCCACCAGTGATCACCAGTGCCCACCAGTGTGCCATCAGTGTGCCAAGTGATCAGTGTGCCCAGTGCTCATCAGTGCCCACCAGTGTGCCCACCAGTGTGCCCATCAGTGCCCGCCCAGTGCTCATCAGTGCCGTCCAGTGCTCATCAGTGCCGCCCAGTGCGCATCAGTGCCGCCCAGTGCGCATCAGTGTGCCCACCAGTGCCCACCAGTGTGCCCATCAGTGCCCGCCCAGTGCTCATCAGTGCCGCCCAGTGCTCATCAGTGCCGCCCAGTGCTCATCAGTGCCACCCAGTGCCCACCAGTGTGCCCATCAGTGCCCGCCCAGTGCTCATCAGTGCCGCCCAGTGCTCATTAGTGCCGCCCAGTGCTCATCAGTGTGCCCAGTGCCCACCAGTGTGCCCATCAGTGCCCGCCCAGTGCTCATCAGTGCCGCCCAGTGCTCATCAGTGCCGCCCAGTGCTCATCAGTGTGCCCAGTGCTCAGTGTGCCCACAGCGCTCATCAGCGTGCTCATCAGTGCTCATAAGTGTGCTCATCAGTGTGCCCACAGAGCCCATCACAGTGCCCATCAGTGAGCCAGTTTAACCGTGCCCATCAGTCTCACCGTGCCCATCAGTGTCACCGTGCCCATCAGTGTTACCAATGATGGCAAAAAAAATTTTCTCAGCCGAGGAGGCCTTCAATATCATCAGTGAGGACATGGACAGGGAGCTTTCTGCTTCTGAATCTTCGGAGTCAGAGTCTGACTCCGAAGTAAATTATGAGCCGGTCATTAGCAGCGGGACGCAGACCGACTCCGACGAGGAGGAATACTGCCCGCCTGCCAAACGAAGGTGTTCTGGTGAGGAGGAGGCAGTGCCATCCACCAGCTCCGCAGTGCCATCCACCAGCTTCACAGTGCCATCCACCAGCTCCGCAGTGCCATCCACCAGCTCCGCAGTGCCATCCACCAGCACCACAGTGCCTCGGCAAGAAAGGCCAAGCTCAAGTGGGGTGTCACCTCGCCCCCAAAGGGTTAGGACCAACGCCAGCCTTCCCTATGCCCTTCTGAACCCCCTGTGGCTTCCTCCCAACTCAGGAGAAGCCATCATCCCCCCTTTCACTGCCCAGCCAGGAGTCCAGGTCAACACGGAGAACTTTGCCCCAATTGACTACTTCCGTTTAATTTTTACGGAGGACCTGCTGATGTCCATTGTGGCCCAGTGCAACCTGTATGCACAACAATTTATCCAGAGTAACCCCACATCTTTTTATTCCCGTCCCTTTGAGTGGAGAGACCTAACGGTGGAGGAGTTCAAGATATTTTTAGGCCTCACCTTCAACATGGGACTCCATAAAAAAAAAGCGAACTGCAAGCATATTGGTCAACCAAACCAATCTACCATATGCCCATCTACTCTGCAGTAATGCCCAGGGCCAGGTATTTGATGATCATGAGGTTCCTCCATTTTAACGACAATACCCAGTGCCCTCCCCGAAATTCCCCAGCATTTGACAAGCTGTTCAAAATTCGGCCACTTCTAAATTATTTTTCAGAAATATTCCCTCAATTATTTACCCCAGACCAAAATATATGTGTGGATGAGTCCCTTGTGAAATTTACCGGCAGGCTGGGCATCAAACAATTCATTCCCAGCAAACGGGCCCGCTATGGGGTGAAGCTTTACAAACTATGTGACCGAGCCACAGGGTACACCTATGCCTTCAGGGTGTACGAAGGGAAGGACACCCAGCTGCATCCCCCTGAATGTCCGGACTACATGGGATCAAGCGGGAAAGTTGTTTGGGACCTCATTTACCCTCTCCTTGAAAAAGGCTACCACCTGTACGTAGACAATTTCTACACCAGTTTGCCCCTGTTCCGAAACCTTCACAGAAAGAAGACTCCTGCATGTGGCACGGTCCGAAAAAAACGGAAAGGCTTTCCTCAAAGGCTAGTAAACACCAAGCTGAGAAGAGGGGAGACGACGAGTCTGAGAAATGAGGAAGTTCTGGCTGTGAAGTGGAGGGACAGAAGAGACGTCTACATGTTGTCTTCGATCCACAATGACAACTATGTGGAATCCCAACGAAGGAATGGCCCAGTCCGAAACCCAACATGTGTACATGAGTACAACTTATTCATGGGGGGAGTGGATTTCAACGACCAAATGATGGAACCCTATCTACCCACAAGACGTACCTATCATTGGTACAAAAAAGTAGCAATTTATATTTTTCATTTGGCCATATACAATTCCTACATTTTATACCGCAAATCCACCGAAAGCCCCCAACCCTTCCTTTATTACCTGGAGGAAATCTTCACAACCCTCATATTTCCAAACGGCCCACCAGAAAACATTAGATCTGACGTAATAAGCAGACTGTCTGAACGCCATTTTCCAAGTAAAATCCCTCCCACACAAAGAGACCAAAAACGGCAGAAAAAATGTAGGGTGTGTACCAAGGCAGGAATTCGAAAAGACACCCGCTATTATTGTCCCCAGTGTCCTTCCCAACCAGGCCTCTGTGTAGATGACTGTTTCCGCCGTTACCATACTTGTCTAAATTATTAGTATGGTAAACGTAGTCCTCCGCTTTCACCCCTTATGCCACTGTATGCTCCTGAAATGACCCTGGACTGTTATTCAACGACGCCTTTGCCTGCTGATTTTGTACCTATGTCTGCCTGCTCCGGAACTGACCCTGGCCTGTTTTTTGACCATGCTTCTGCCTGCTGATTCTGTTCATACCTCTGCCTGATCTGGAACTGACCCTAGACTGTTATTTGACCATGCCTTTGCCTGCTGATTTTGTACTTACCTCTGCCTGCTCTGGAACTGACCCTGGACTGTTTGACCACGATTTTTTCCTGCCTCTTGAAGTAGTGGGATTCATACCACAGGGGTCTCACATATGTGAGGGGACCAGAATTGTTTTTCTGGATGAAGAAAACAATTTTTTTTGTTGTTCTTCTTCTCAGATTAGGGTCTGGATCCCGGAGGCTTCAAAGCGATTTGGGTGGGAGAAGCCTCTACCCCTGTCCCCATTCTATCCCGACAGAGGCCCTACTTCTGCCTGCAGGACTACCATCATGCCTCTGCCTGCCGCATGCACTGACACTGGACTGGTATCCTTGCCTGGAGAATTGCATGCACTGTTGCTGACCAAGTCCCTGCCTGCTGCCTGGACTCAACTCCTGTGGATAACTGCGCTTCTAAAACTACAGGTAAGCTTTTGTTTACCCTTTGCTCAGCAGAATGTATTGTGGGGTGTAATTCATGGTAATTCATGGTATGTGCATGCTATGTGTCTTTGCATGTTGGGCCTCTGTATGTGACCTGACTGCGTAAAAGTCTCACACATGTGGTATCGCCATACTCAGGAGGAGTAGCAGAATGTATTTTGGGGTGTCATTTTTGCTATGTACATGCTATGTGTTGGAAATATCTTATAAATGGACAACTTTGTGTAAAAAAAATGCGTTTTCATTTTTTTTCCACATTTTCCGAAAGATTCTGGAAAAAAATGACGTGTTCAAAAGACTCATTATGCCTCATAGAATATACGTTGGGGTGTTTGCTTTCCAAAATGGGGTCATTTAGTGGGCTTTTTCATTGTGCTGGTGCTCCAGGGCCTTCAAAAGTGTAATAGGTGGTTGAGAAATGAAAAGTGTATTTTATGCTCCGAGAACGCCTGGAGGTGCTACTTCAATGTTGGACTTCTGTATGTGGCCTGGCTATAAAAAAGTCTCACACATGTGGTATCGCCATACTCAGGAGGAGTAGCAGAATGTATTTTGGGGTGTCATTTTTGCTATGTACATGCTATGTGTTGGAAATATCTTATAAATTGACAACTTTGTGTAAAAAAAATGCGTTTTCATTTTTTTTCCACATTTTCCGAAAGATTCTGGAAAAAAATGACATGTTCAAAAGACTCATTATGCCTCATAGATTATACATTGGGGTGTTTGCTTTCCAAAATGGGGTCATTTAGTGGGCTTTTCCATTGTGCTGGTGCTCCAGGGCCTTCAAAAGTGTAATAGGTGGTTGAGAACGCCTGGAGGTGCTACTTCAATGTTGGACCTCTGTATGTGGCCAGGCTGTAAAAAAGTCTCACACATGTGGTATCGCCATACTCAGGAGGAGTAGCAGAATGTGTTTTGGGGTGTAGTTGTAAGTATGCATATGCCATGTGAGAGAAATAACCTGTTGAATATGACAATTTTGTAAAAAAAAAAAAAAAAATTAATTTTGCAAAGAATTGTGGGAAAAAATGACAACTTCAAAAAACTCACCATGCCTCTTATTAAATACATTGGAATGTCTACTTTCCAAAAAGGGGTCATTTTGGGGTCATTTGTACTTTCCTGGCTTGTTAGGGTCTCAAGAAGTGAGATAGGCTGTCAGTACATTAGGCGTGATCAATTTTCAATGATTAGCACCATAACTTTTAGACTCTCTAACTTTCACGCAGACCAAATAATGTACACTTATTTGGGTTATTTTTACCAAAGATATGTAGAAGTATACATTTTGGCCAAAATTTATGAAGAAAAATTACTAATTTGCAAAATTTTATAACAGAAACTAAAAAAAAAACGTTTTTTTTTAAAATTTGCGGTCTTTTTTCATTTATAGCGCACAAAATAAAAAGCCCAGTGGTGAATAAATACCATCAAAAGAAAGCTCTATTTCTATGAAAAAAAGGACGAAAAATGTATATGGGTTGAGTGTTGCATGACCGCGCAATTGTCATTCAAAGTGTGAGAGCACTGAAAGCTAAAAATTGGTCTGGATGGGAAGGGGGTTTAAGTGCAAAGTAGGCAAGTGGTTAAACGAGCGAGCAGGGAACTTACTCTTATCAGCATTAGCTTTATCAGTGTCAAATTTGGAAAGCCTGTTACCAGGCAACAATGACAACAGATCTACAAATTCCCCATTACATATCTTATTTTTGACAGAATCCTGTAGGTGAAAACCTAAAGGGGAAAGACTACCGGGCAAAGCCTCCCTATAAGACACTCCAGGTACTACACTAATAGAACTAGGTACATCAAAAGAGCACCCAACACGATCATCAACATTATCTGTACATACCTCCACATTAGATACAGCAACTCGTCCAGCAGGTAGAGAAGTGACAGGCATAAGCTCATTTAAAACAGTGTCAGTACAACCACCCCTAGTAGGAATAACATTACTATTGACAACATCTGCATTTGAACTATCTCGCACTGTATCATCAATAACATTATCACAGACAGAAGAAATAATAGCATACAGTTTGCTAAGAACAACATTAGATAGTTGCTCACCTCCAACTGCGTTGTTAACAACCGCAGCAGATGGAGCCCTTGATTGAAGATTCAAATTCTCACTTCCCGCTGGGTCCAACAGCACTGGAACTGCGACATCAGGAACCGTTGGATGACCACTGACAATAGCCGTTACCTGTGGGGAAGAAATAAAATTATCCGGAGGGGGCACCGGAGCAGCGGCACTAACAGTACCTTTTAATGAGTCTCCCCTTATTAGAAGAACACTTCTTCCGAGGAGCAGGAGCTGACCCGAACCGCCCAGGACGCTTCACTATTCACCGCGGACGACCTCCATCTTGATCGGAACATCTCGGCTCCGTAGAATGACGTTGCCGGAAACCGTCCCCGAATTCATGACGCGACCGGAAGCCGTCAACGGGGTCACGCATCACAGGACGGCCCCTCGATGAGGAAGTTGCGCCCGAAGGGAGGTCAGCAGGAACCGAAATGATGTCACAATTGAGAGACGAAGATGGCGGATCTGACGGCAGCAAAACCGAATCACTCTCTGGAATCGATAAGCACCGCTCCATCCAGGCTTCGCCACCGACTCCACCGGCTCTTTCCATCAATCTCCTAAGCAAGGATTCCATCAGAGGCAAGGAAAAACGATCAAAGTCCAATACAACGTCCTGACAAGGTACAAAGTCTCGGTCTGCTCCCGCTAACTGATGGTGCTAACGGATTTGCCTTGTTCTTTTATAGGGAACTGTTGGGATTCAAGGTTTCAAAATTTAATATTTAGACCAATCCTTTAAAAGGTTAAACTAACTGTCCAATTGTTTAAATTTATTTAACTGACCTATCAGCATACTGTGCTTAACTGGCCAATCACCAATTACCCTTGTTGTTGTCCTGCCATGGCCCCATACATGCATGGCAGGTATTTCAACCAGCCCTGCATTTTCATTCCCTTATCCAACCCTGTCAGTCTGCCTTGATAATTAACATACACAGAGATCCAAGTTGCTATATCATAAACTCCTTTTGGGATTGGATCTGGTCTGTTTTTAGTCCAACCTATAATAGTCTTGGTTTCATTCCTTAACCTCTGTCTGTATCTATCCATCATTTCTGCCAAAGGACTCAATTTACCTCTCTCAGCATTGAGAGGCCTATGGGTTTGCCACTGTCCCATTTCTAGAGTCCTGCTTGAGTCTCTACTACAATTTGGGTCGTCACCTAAATTGTTTCTCCGGGCCACACACAGTAGCCGTCAAATGGCACTTTATTACACTTGCCACACAGGCTTACACTTGCCACACAGGCTCTTTATACCACTACGGTCCTCTGGTCAAACCTTTTCACAAGTCTCACAAATCTATTGATACCCCAAGCATAAAAACGGAACATTAACAATCCACTGAAAAAAATAATAATAGGTTCTATTATTTCTGCAACAAGTGAAATAGAGGAGTTATTTGGGACAGGCTGCATAGCATTACCAATATTCTGGCTTACATTCATTATATCTGACCATCTCACCAACAGCATAAGACTCCTCCAGTCAGCAGAGCTCAGACACCAACTGCTACTTGCCACGGGGGGCAGAATAAGTAAGAACCAAAGGTCTTACCCGTTGCCACTTTTCTGCCCCAAGTGGATTTCACGTCTCTCCGGTCAGGGGGCCACTGGACTGGATCTGAGTCACAGGCACCAGCTGTTACTTAAGGTTAGGGAGTCTTCAAACAAGACCTTCAAGATGAGATAGTGAGTCCAATTTGATGAACGAAAAGGTGCATTTATTCACTGCAGTGGAGGGATACAATATGCAGTGGCTCAATTCATGTGATCTTAGCAAAATAGACAAGTGTGTCTAACTAACAAACATTAGGCTAACTAATTTATAGTAATAAATAAGCATAAGACATAGGCATGTTCTAGGTTGAAATCTAGGTGTGAACCTATAATCAATCCAATCAATGTCCATATCTTCTGAATGGTAAGCTCATAGTATAATGGGCGTTAACATCATGTGACTGACACAAAAAGGGAACTAGCAGCAGTCCGCCATGACAGTTGTTAGTTCAAACTGATTCTGACCACAAATGTCTATTCTTTTAACAAAAAGGAAGGTAGGTGGTTGGTTTTCATCAGGCGGTGAGAGTCATCACAGGTTCAGACTTTTGTTTCCTTCAGTTAACAGAAATGTACATCGACTCCTACAATGAAATGACAGTAATAGGCAAAAGTAACAATATATACAGTCAGGTCCATAAATATTGGGACATTGACACAATTCTAATCTTTTTGGCTTTATACACCACCACAATGGATTTGAAATGAAACAAACACGATGTGCTTTTAATTGCAGACTTTCAGCTTTAATTTGAGGGTATTTACATCCAAATCAGGTGAAAGGTGTAGGAATTACAACAGTTTGTATATGTGCCTCCCACTTTTTAAGGGACCAAAAGTAATGAGACAATTGGCTGCTCAGCTGTTCCATGGCCAGGTGTGTGTTATTCCCTCATTATCCCATTTACAAGGAGCAAATACAATGTCTAGAGTTAATTTCAAGTGTGCTATTTGCATTTGGAATCTGTTGCTGTCAACTCTCAACATGAGAGCCAAAGAGCTGTCACTATCAGTGAAGCAAGCCATCATTAGGCTGAAAAAAACAAAACAACCCATCAGAGAGATAGCAAAAACATTAGGTGTGGCCAGATCAACTGTTTGAAACATCCTTAAAAAGAAAGAACGCACCGGTGATCTCAGCAACACCAAAAGACCCGGAAGACCACGGAAATAAACTGTGGTGGATGACCGAAGAATTCTTTCCCTGCTGAAGAAAACACCCTTCACAACAGTTGGCCAGATCAAGAACACTCTCCAGGAGGTGGGTGTATGTGTGTCAAAGTCAACAATCAAGAGAAGACTTCACCAGAGTGAATACAGAGAGTTCACCACATGATGTAAACCATTGGTGAGCCTCAAAAACAGGAAGGCCAGATTAGAGTTTGCCAAACAACATCTAAAAAAGCCTTCACAGTTCTGGAACAACATCATATGGACAGATGAGACCAAGATCAACTTGTACCAGAGTGATGGGAAGAGAAGAGTATGGAGAAGGAAAGGAACTTCTCATGATCCAAAGCATACCGCCTCATCAGTGAAGCATGGTGGTGGTAGTGTCATGGCGTTGGCATGTATGGCTGCCAATGGAACTGGTTCTCTTGTATTTTTTGATGATGTGACTGCTGACAAAAGTAGCAGGATGAATTCTGAAGTGTTTCGGGCAATATTATCTGCTCATATTCAGTCAAATGCTTCAGAACTCATTGGATGGCGCTTCACAGTGCAGATGGACAATGACCCGAAGCATACTGCGAAAGCAACCAAAGAGTTTTTTGAGGGAAAGAAGTGGAATGTTATGCAATGGCCAAGTCAGTCATCTGACCTGAATCCGATTGAGCATGCATTTCACTTGCTGAAGACAAAACTGAAGGAAAATGCCCCAAGAACAAGCAGGAACTGAAGACAGTTGCAGTAGAGGCCTGGCAGAGCATCACCAGGGATGAAACCCAGCGTCTGGTGATGTCTATGCGTTCCAGACTTCAGGCTGTAATTGACTGCAAAGGATTTGCAACCAAGTATTAAAAAGTGAAAGTATGATTTATGATTGTTAATTTGTCCTATTACTTTTGGTCCCTTAAAAAGTGGAAGGCACATAAACAAACTGTTGTAATTAAAGCTGAAAGTCTGCAGTTAAAGCGCATCTTGTTTGTTTCATTTCAAATCCATTGTGTTGGTGTATAGAGCCAAAAAGATTAGAATTGTGTCGATGTCCCAATATTTATGGACCTGACTGTATATGGTACATAGAGAACACATTTATCAGAACCCCATATATATTTACTTTTTTAAATGCACATGAAAGTACTGTAGTGGTGTATATTAGGCTCATTGGAATACATTCATTCTCATGCCTAATCATTTGTATTGTGTTAAAACTCATCTAAATGTATCTTCTCTTAGACCTAGACTAGAGGAAGTGGGTTGAATGATGCTGGCTATCACACTGAGGACATCTTGTGGTGTAAAATAAGTACTGCAGGGGGGGCTCTGGATTTAAAATTGATATAGAAAAAAGGTGCTTGTTTCAACGCTGAAAAAACAATATACCTGTGTCCCCAATCATTTTCTGATCTCTTTCTTGTTTTGTATTTTACTAACAAGTGTTGCACAGTTTTTAAGAATCTGAAAGAAACTTCCAGATATATTTCTCCCTATGCTTACTTCTGTGTCACATCTTCTGATACTGACAATGCTAAAACGGACAGTGGGAACCAGCTTGTAGATACTGTAGCTTCTGATAATGAACTAGCTGGGGCTCCCGGTAAAGCCTGTAGCTTATGCAATGCAAAGACTGAGAGCAGGAACCTGCTTTAAGTCAGCTGTAATCAGTGGTGCTTGTGCTCAAATTTTTTTTTTTTTGGGGGGGGGGGGGGGGGGGCGCAAACAGAAAAATGTTATAGGCATTGCTTTGCGGCAAAAAACGCTGTAAAAAATTGTGTGACCTTGGGGTCGCAAAAGTGTGAAAGGGGCCTTCAGTAATTAAGGTATAGTGTGCCCCCTTTCAATGCACAGTGACCAGCGTGCCCCCTTTCAATGCACAGTGACCAGCGTGCCCCCTTTCAATGCACAGTGACCAGCGTGCCCCCTTCAAAACAGTACCTGCGTTCCCCCTTCAAAACAGTGACCAGCGTACATGCCCCCTTCAATGCAGTGACCAGCGTACATGCCCCCTTCAATGCAGTGACCAGCGTACATGCCCCCTTCAATGCAGTGACCAGCATATGTGCCCCCTTCAATGCAGTGACCAGCGTACATGCCCCCTGCAATGCAGTGACCAGCGTGCGTGCCCCCTTCAATGCAGTGACCAGCGTGCGTGCCCCCTTCAATGCAGTGACCAGCGTGCATGCCCTCTTCAATGCAGTGACCAGCGTGCATGTCCCCTTCAATGCAGTGACCAGCGTGCGTGCCCCCTTCAATGCAGTGTGGCCCTGAGATCAGTGCACTTACCTGGATCAGCAGCGGCAACGGCGGCGGCTTCTCTCAGTCCCCCGGCGCGTCTCCTCGAGTCCTCCCGTTCCAGCCTCCTCGGCCAATGGCATGGGGTTTGCCTTGCGGCCAATCAGGAATCAGGTATTAGACCCGCTCCCTGATTGGCCAGGAGGAGGATCCGTGTGACAATAGCGAATTTTCATTCGCTATTGTCACACAATGGGTGGTCCCGGGGCGCCCCGGGTCCACCCTTTGCTGCAACCTATTAGACCCTCTGGCTCTAATCAGGTGATGCAAAAAAAAAAAATAGCACAATTGAACTCCATGCGTCCGGCGCCCCACATGTAGATTAGGGGGCCGGACGCTTGGATAGGGGGGACGGCGCCCCTGCGCCCCCAACACACCGGCCGCCACTGGCTGTAATAAAAGTCTAGAAAGACCCTCTCCACGGCTCTTAGGGCTGTATGATGACCACATTTTATTAATATTATCTGTCTGTAAGCGGTCTCCTACTGCCAGCTTTAGCGTGAGGTTTTACTGGCAGCCGTGGTCTCCTGTCTCCAAAAAACTTATGACAATGGATCAATAGCGTTTGGAGCCTTAAAGCGGACCTTCACCCTCTCCCACACATTCCTTCCATTCCCATCCTCCTCCCATCCTGCATAAGTGCTGATTCTTATTTCCCTTAGGCAATTGACATGCACACTTCCCGCTGTGCCTCAGTGGTTAGTCACGTCACAAATGCCAGGTGGCATAGCCTTTGATTCAAGAAAAGGAGGAGGGGCGGGCCTATCGGCACATCATCGAGAGGCCCTCCTGCCGAACCTGGAAGAGCCAGCAGGCCTCTCAATGTTGTCAGAGAGAACATGGCGGCAGGTGAAAGAGCTGTGGCCAGACATGAGAGGATCATAGTGGGACAACGCTGGATCCACTTGATGGGTGAGCATCTGAAATGTACAGATATCACCTTCACATGTTAAGGAAATTTTCCTAGTCCCCTCTCTTTTCCACTTATTAGTCAATAACCTTTTTTATACAAAAATCTAGCCAATGTTGTTTAGGCTACTACCATTAAAATAAGTAATGAATGATAACTGCTAAAAATAAAGATCTTATTTATTTTACAGAAAATAAACTTTAGATGAATCAATTATGACATAGATAATAAAAATCTTAAGAAACAGTGATCTTTACAAATAGTGTTGCAAATGGACAAAGTTACACAGAACCATACACGGGACAGAGGATACATGACCAGATATAGATTACCCCACACACACAGAATTTCTACGTTACCATCTTGTAGCTTAGTCAGCCTTCAGTGCAACAGAGAGGGATGAGACCCCCAGCTCAGGCTTATATCTACCCCCTCTCAGGGGAAGACCCCCTCCCTTTGCATACCTTGTATGGTCAAGGACTTAAAAAGGTTCAATTACAATTTATGGTCACCTTTACTATATAGTCAAAAAAACCAGATGGTCAGCATCCTTTGTGGTTCATCCAGCCCCCAGCTAGGTTTGACCATGAAAGGAAAGGAATGGGGAAATGACTTGATCAATACATTTTAAACATTCTCCTAGTGAAACCAAAACCCCCCTCCCCCTTAGCATCTCAGTAAAAGAGGAATTGGGACAGCTGTGTATGGCACCCATTTGGTGTATCAGAATGTCCACACAGCCTTTCACTGTCATATTAATAATCAGAATAATGTCCATTTCAGTTAAAAAAAACACTAGAATTCAATATTTCCATTACATTTCCCCCTGAAGTTCATAACTTTGAACTTAAAATGTTTGTACCCACCCACAACAGCCCAGAAGGTCCAACCCCCCCACCACCACCACGGCGGCCTCCACTTCTTTTCTTGAACACGACAAAACTCTTTATCTGTTCTTATGAACACATCAACATAGACTTGAGACTGAAAAGTCATAGAAATCCTGGTGTCTCTGAGAACTCACATCCGGACCATGAGTGCATGTGCAACGATGTTTACTCACTCCTCTGCCTTGGAAGAGTGGAACTCCAACATCGATGGCGGGATCCTGGCATCCTTTAACCCCGTAACAGGGAATGTTGTGCGATGTTTGCAAAGATTGGATCGGACCGCGAGATGGCACTTTTCAACATGGTTAAGGAAAGTTCAGTCTTGCACCTTTGTCTCAAGCTATGGCATGGTGGTAGTTGTTGCTTCTTCAGGTGGTGGTAGGGAAGGCCTCCGGACAGTTGTGCATGAATACAAAAAGAAAGGAGTTTATGTCAGAATACAGTTATGGGGGGGATCAAGATTGTTGCAGTTGTGTGGCCATTAAGGATTATTAATGTTAACAGGTAAAGCTAAGGTTACAGCAGTAGGCAGGTCGAGGGATGTAAAATATAAGACCTGGATTTATAGGGATACTCTTTTTTTTTCTCATTGGTTGTTAAATATGGTTCTGTGGGTTCCCACCGGACTCTTGAAGCTGAGTCGGGAATAATGTTATAATTCACAACAAATAATTATATGGCTGGTGCCTTAGTTACATTATCTAAGAGAATAGAAGATAGAAATCAAAAGAACAACTTAGAATATTAAACTAGGAAAGGGAAGAAAGATAGGTAAGTAATGAAAAATTAGTAAAAAGGGATGAAGGGAAGAAAGATAGATAAGTAATAAAAATGAGCAGAAAGGATAATACAAATAAAAATGAAAAGAAAAAAAATTAAAAATATAAAAATTAAAAAAAATATATAAAAACTACAGATTTTATGCTGCTCCAACTAAGATTTTTATTTACCACCTTCAACTTTGGATAGTTACAGAGCATTTAATCTGTATTAAAAGAAAAAAAGAAATTCACTAATACGTAGTTGCCCTGAAATCTATTGTTGACTGCACTGAAAAAGGAGAAAAAAACAAAAAGCATTGCAGCAACTACTTTACAAAAAGGGCAACTCCTCTCCCGCACTAGTGATCAGCAGTACGAATTTGCAGGTCAGGTACACAGTAAGGAGAGATTAACAAAATCAACAAAAAGTTGATCAAAAAAACTTTTATAATTTAGGTAAACCTGACTGCACTTAATTACTCCAATTTAGAGGCTTCTCCCGAAAAACAAAAATTCAAAAATGTAGTTTGTTTTTCCTGTAACTTTATATTGTTTTAGGGTCCTCTATTAAATTCGCACAATCCCCCACATCGGTCTCCTAATAGTTACCCAAATCAGGACAGCTACAGGGTGGAGTTCACTAAAGCTGTGGCCCTAGGACTGTATACAGTATGCCCATTAAAAAACGTAACCTGAGATATTTGGATTAATCTATTTTGATCTCAAGATATCACCCAAATCATCCACTCTTCTCCTCTTAAGGCATCCTGATCTCCAGCTCACTTGTTACCTCCTCCCAGACTTACTATCAGGACTGCTCCAGAATCTATGGAACTCCATACTCCAGTATGTCCAGCCAGCTCCTACTCCCCATCCACCACTAGGTGATCCCTGAAAACTCATTTATTCAGGGAAGCCTACTCTGCTTCCACCAAGAACTTTACTGTAGCCAACTCCATCAGATCATTTCCCCCTGCAGCTATTATCTTTTTGTACAACCACCTCCCCTTGGATTATTAATCCCTTAAGTAGGGCCCTTTTATTAACGCATGGCAGAAACTGCGGGCGCTATTCAAATCCTGTTGCCCAACGTCTAACTACCAAACTTTTAACTTACCAAACTTTTAACTCTGCCCCAAATCCCAAAGGAAGTTTCTGCAGATGTAAAGGGATGTCATGTTTGATATGAAGTATTTTCTCTGGGGTAATAGGGGTACGTCCCGGTGTTCCTGCTATATCCATGCCAAGGACAAGAGAAGATGTGCAATAGATCCCCGAGGTAGTGTACCCCGCTGAGTACAATTTAACCTGATGCTGAACACAGTGCATCACTAGATATTTGATAGAAGCACCAGTGCCCTGGTCTCAAATAATTTTAACTTTGTTTAGGACAGGTTGGGACAATACCTCGGCATCTATGATACATGACCCCTTCCTTTTCCAGCATTGCTGACTCATGATTCTGTCCGGTTTCCTTTGACATAACACAACACTTTCCTTTCTCTAGCACCCGTCAACATCAATCATCTGAGGTGGTCCAGACTCATAAACCATCAGAACATAATGGACTCTGGGGTGTAACACTGTAGAGTCGGATAGGATAGTACCCAAATTGACCAAGGTATACGCACGATGTTCAGTCCCTGCAATCAGGGATGAGAACAGTGCAAATCTGATTTTGACAGCCATGGAACGGAGTCATCCACCAATCCATATGACTCATAGTAAACCTGGATACTACCCCTACCTGCCTGTCTTTGCGACGTGGAAATTGTCCCACTGAGGAAGAGGCAAACACTTTTCCTGGGTCCTGGAACACCTCTCATTGTACCTGGGTGCTGGACAGAGTAAGTGAGATTTCCTAACCCCTTCACCAACATGTAGCTCCAGACTCCCCAATGTGTTCCTGAGTACCTTCCGGTCAATAGTGTTTAAAGCACCCAGTGCCATGCCTCCAGCTCCTGCAGTCTCCAATAAACCTCTCTTCAACCAAACTATGGGAATAGTCTGAATATCCGGATTGAAATTAACCTTCCAACATGTACACCTGATTCTTTACAAAGGCTGCACACCTTGTGACCCGTTTGTCAATCCGGTAATCAGACAATGTTATCCTTCACCCATACAACATAAACTGCGTACACTATTCCGATAGGACTCACATGGAAGGCAGGACCATAGTACAGCACTGGGGCGCTGGTCTAACTGGCATGCAGGACACAGAATACTAGTTAAGGTACAAAAGGAGTCTAGGACAGGAAGGACAACTATGGGCACCAACTGAGGAGAATACAGCATGTCCACCCATATAACAAAAGTGAGGGTCCTTTGAATGGTCAAGGCACAAAGTCCGAAGCTGGCAACACACCATACAATTCACATACAATTTTCCCATACAATGCTTCTTCAGAGTCATCAAAACCATACAATATGAGGCCAGACCTAAACACTCTCAAATTGGATGCAACCAGGCAGGCCCTTGTACCACATATCTGAAGGACAATCCAAAAGAAATTGAATCAATAAAAAATTGCGTAGTGTGTATCCAGCTCAAGAAAGCTTCTGCTACTGGGCACAGATGGCCAATAATGAATAGCCATGTAAAAACAAACAGGAAACTTTAAGGGCAAATAGTTGTATGGTGTCACTGGGCAGGAAATAAGGATTAAATTACACTTGGGGACACACAGAGAGACTGCTAGGAACAAAGTCACATTAGCCCAACGCCCTGAGGCAATGAGCGAAGTTTGAAAAGACCGGACTGGCTTGGTGTGTAACTAATTCAATTAACAGCAAGGTGTGAACCAGTCGTAAACACAAGTATAACAGCAGACCCTTACAAGTTAGATCCATGGAGCTACAAGTACCATCTGTTACTGAACAGATCTATTCAAACTCTGGACAATTCCAAAATACCCTTACCAATAAATGCAGTAACATTGCCAGAGATTCATAACACTTCTTCAACCTAATATAGGTATTTAGAGTGACAATTATCCACTGCAGTCCTAATCAAATTTTCATCTATAGTACCTAAGTAAGACTGAAGATGACCAATCATATTGTCAGTGGAAATATGGCATAGCAGACTTAAACTAGTTGGTTTTTGCTTACCAGTTTAGGAAAGAAACTCATTAATACCAGGGCTCTACATATGTCGGATCAGAACATACACTACACAAGGTCTAGTACCAAGCACAGCCAAATGGACTGACATCAGAAGCCCCATCCAAATAAACCTAAAAAGGAAAAATTAATTTTATATAAAGTTGTCTCTGAAGGCTGTGATCTCCTTTGGTTCTGAAAGCCATGAAACCCAATTATGGAATCTGAAGGATAAAACACCAATAAATTTAGAACTACAAATAAATATTACATTTTTTTTTTCCTCCTAAAAATAAACCAATGGTTAGGTACATGTGACAAAAAATTAGCATATGAAACACACAATTATACAATACATTACATTCCATAAAGAAAGACTTAAACATTTTTCCTAAGTTGTTTTGGAACAGTGCACTTTTTCAAAAACCAAAAATTGTTGAGCTCAAACTAATTACCACGTGGATTTTGTTTAAGGTATACCATTAATTTCCAAAAAAAAAAATTTTCACCATGGTCAAAAATGAGCAGCTCGTAAAAAAATATTTAGGTGTTACCATATATTCACAAATCATAATACCTCACAATGACAATCTTTAGAACTGTCTCTCTGGAAAACAAAACACATGTTAGTGAATACACATCTCAGTTCACTATTAGAGATCTCACCTTTCACTGTAATGAATTACCAGGCAATTTACATGACAATACACTCACAGATCTGACTAGAAAGGAGGGGGGTCGTGGGCTGTCAGCAGCTGTGACAAAAAAACTTCAGAGGACACAACACACAGTTCATGTATTTCACAGACCAAACTTACTCTCACAATTAGCTAGGTTAAAACTCTAGACACCACAAATACCGGCAGGTTTTCTATAATAACCTGTACGTCTTCCTTTCAATTCCTTAAAATCTGTTTTGTAAGTTTGAAATTCTTTCAAAGACCCATCCCGAATCATTTCATCATTCTCATCCTGTATGGACGCGTTCTCTAATTTAGGATTTTGGAATGGGACCCATGATCTAGGCTGTTCATACTTATTACACCTAGGCCATGTTGCAAAGCGTGCGGAGTACACTTCAAAATCACGTCTCGTTGTCCTGTATGGATTTTGTTTCACTACGTTTTCAATGGGACGTGATAGACAGAATCGAGCTATGTGGCCAAATAGTCCACATGCATAACATTTTATCTTATCTAAAGTTGTACAGGATCTCTTAACATGAGGCTTTGTTTTAGATGACTGAGAATGTTCGATGGCTACGACTGGAAAGGTTCCAACTGGATTAGACGCTTTTTCAAATACTTTACAAGATATAGGGGCAATTTTGTGAGAACTCCTACCTTCCATGGATTTATCCCTGTTGGTACAAACATTAGGTGTGGATGTCCCACTGAATTCGGACATAACCAAATCAGTTGCTTTGTTATCCACTCTTTTTGAAGACTGAGCAAGCTGCTCCTGGCAGCTGACAGATAATGATTTTACTTCACTTTCTGCATCCTTCAGTCTTTTTACCAGCTGATGAACTTCTTCCTGTAATCTCTTGTTTTCTATTACTAGGTGACGGTAGCAAGCATCAGATTTTGACTTAGAAACTTCTAAAGTACTGATGTTACTTTTGGCTATATCTAGAGCTTCTTTTAGGGACGTGTTTTGCAATTTCAAATGTTCATACTGTCTACTTATCCACCTGGCTGCAAAGATCAGCGGAGTCTTTCCCGCTCGCTTACTATAACATTTTCCAGTAAAGTTTAATTTCATATCCTCTTCCATCAGAGGAGCCGAAACGGCTCCTTCTGCCTGAAGACTTTCCTCCCTTAATTCCAGCATGGCATCCGTTCCCTGCCTTGCCGTTCTACTTTCCTCTTCCGGTTCCTGTGCCTCACAATCTTCCAGTAATTCACCTTTTACTGGAGTATCAAACTTGTAGCTTTTTTGTTGCTCTCTCTTTTTGTTGAAAGGTGACAATTCAGATCAGCGCTTGAGCATTTTGCTGACAAGGACTGGGCAATTGCAAGACAAGGCCCAAGTCCTGACAATTGCTTATTGTCCCCCTGTTCATAACTGCCACAACTTTGGGGTTGTGACTTGTTGGACAGTTTCTGCTTGTCCCTACTTTGAAGTGTTGCTTAGAAAGATTTCTCCTTAAATCCCAAAGCAAAAGCATTCACTTCCTCTGCCCTGTTCAATGATTCTAGCATCCGTATACTCCAAGCATCTCTTTCATTTGGGCGTGTCATCTTTTTATGATGAGCATACCACAGCTCCTCCCATGCTTTAACCTTAAATGTACCTTTTTTAGAATACTTCTTTCCGGTCCAGCGATCCCAATCACTAATATATCGTACCACCCAGGGTCCATATTAATCAATCATCTCTTCCCTAAGGGGTCAGTTGGTAGGGTTTACCACACTTAGACACCCTCTTTGAAGAGATTTCATTACCCATCCTTACGGATTATGGACCCTGAATTGATTTCCCAACCTTAAGCGGTTGCCCCCCAGAGGTAGCTAATCTCTGGCCAATGATTGGGTTGACAGGTTCCGCCCCTGTCACCGTTGCCGAATTTTCACTACTTGTCAGAACAGGAATTTCCCTATCCTGACTATAGTCCTTCAAACCGACCTGGAGACTTCCCGAACTCATTAATAGTTCAATCTCCCCCCGTGGACTTTTCTGAAGTATTCTGAAAGATTTCTCTCTTTTTTTTTTTTTTTTCTTCACAGTGCACAATGGGGTATTAGCTGGTGAACTCACTTTCACCAATATGCTCTATTTCCCTCCAATTGAGCCAATTTCAATGGATACTGAGGTAACCTAGGGAGGATAGTATCTGGTTTTAGTTTTATCTTAACAAGGGGGCAGTGGATCATAATTCCTGTGTTCTCCTCTTTTAGATTTGTGCTTTTGGATAAATCACTGGGCAAGCTCTCTGCAAAACTTGTGTCTGGTTCCAATTTACATAAGGCGATTATGCTGTTTCTACCATTTGGTGCTGGTCAGGATCTGAAGGGATATTTACTTCCACTCCATCCTCAGTAAATTGTATTTGTGCTTTCATTTGGGAGAGCAAATCTTTTCCTAGCAAATTGCAAGGAACTGAATCGCTCAAGAGCAGGAAGGCTTCAGTTTGAAAGGGTCCAATTCAAACTTTTGTGGGAGTGGTTTCCAGTAGGGGGATATGATATACCCCCTAGACCAACTCCCCTAATTGTATTTTGAATGTGAAGATTTACCTCACTGGATTTCAAAACTGAACGAGCTGGCCTGGTGTCTACTAACCAATTTAGGGTCTGATTATTTAATGGAATTTGTACATAAGCACTTCCTTTCTCATTTGTTGAGATTACAGGTAACACCGGGAGCTCTCCACATCACTTAGAGATTCCTCTTACAGATTCCCTTTTAGGTCGTGGTGGCCTAATTTGTCTTGGAGCTCTACACTCCCTCTTGAAGTGTCCTGGTCTGTTGCAGTTGAAGCAGACAGGCTTCCTTTTTGGTTTTAGGCCAAGATCTGCACTGTTCAATTGATCAGTGACAATGCAGATCCTTTGAGGTTTCAGTGACTCCCAATCAGCTATATTTCTTTCAATAGCAGTTGCAAGTGACAACAAAGAGGAGAGGGGCTTATCTCTCCAGTTTGGATCAATTTTTGAGTACTTTGCTAATAAGGCCTGGGCAATTGCATAAGGCCCCAATCCTGACAATTCTGCATCTTCCCCCTGTTCATCACTCTCACTACTCTGGGGATTTGGCTCTAGTAGCTCCTCCTGCTTTTCTCTAATCCTTAGCGGCATTTGGTGTGTTTTCGCCTTAATTCTCACAGTAAAAATATTCACATCATTAGCCCTATTCATGGATTCTACCATCCATGCACTCCAAGCATCTCTTTCATTTGGGCGTATCATCTTCCTGTAGTGACTATACCACAAGGCCTCCCAGGCTTTAGGCTTAAAAGTCCCTCTTTTAGAATACTTCTTCCCAGTCCAGCAATCCCAATCTTGAATATATTTCACAACCCAAGGCCCATATTTATAAATCATCTCTTCCTTCGGGGTCAAGTGGTAGGGTTCACCACGGTTAGATGCCCTCTTTGAAGCAATTTTATTACCCATCCTTACGGATTATGGACCCTGAAATTGATTTCCCAACCTTAAGCGGTTGCCCCCCAGAGGTAGCTAATCTCTGGCCAATGATTGGGTTGACAGGTACCGCCCCTGTCACCGTTGCTGCCTTTTTCACTACTTGTCAATATAGAATTTTTCCTATGCTGACTATAGTCCTTCAAAGTTAGCCTGGAGATTCCTGAACTTTCTGCGAGTTCAAATCCCCCCCCCCCCCCGTGGACTTTTCCAAAGTATTCTAAAAAAAACAATGACTATTACTTCTGTTATCTCAAGAAAGATTAGCACAAACTTGGATGATCAGAGCCCTTTGAGTGCTTGGAGTACAGAAGGCAGTTATAATATAAACAGTGTTCACAGGTCTAATTACAAAGCTTACAATCCCCAATTAGTAGATTACAAAGAAAGATAGTTTCATACACATCAAGATTATTCAGTGCGACTTCGGCCCACAGTTGCATTTCAATCACGAAGATTGGGAAGCGTCTTGACCAAAATCTCTTTCAAGGCTCAACTGAAACTGCTTTTTGGCAGAAAGAACACAGATTGTATAGCCACTGCCTTCAAGCGTCCCAATCTGAACCCTTATCATTCACCCTTGCACCCTCCTGCAATGAGGCGCAACTTAGCAGTTAGGATGTTTTCTCATTCACTCTCAGTACAATTTTATTTTAATTATACTGTTCATATCAGTCTCATCAAGGTATTAGTACAGACAATAGGAGAAAAAGAAAGGCTAAAAAAAAATGAAAGTTCTTTTAAGAGCTTGCTAATCTTGAGACAGAGATGAGTAAAACAAAGACAATTAGCACTTAATAGATCAGCTCTGTCTCAACAAACTCCTCACACGGGGCACCATTTGTTAAGGAAATTTTCCTAGTCCCCTCTCTTTTCCACTTATTAGTCAATAACCTTTTTTATACAAAAATCTAGCCAATGTTGTTTAGGCTACTACCATTAAAATAAGTAATGAATGATAACTGCTAAAAATAAAGATCTTATTTATTTTACAGAAAATAAACTTTAGATGAATCAATTATGACATAGATAATAAAAATCTTAAGAAACAGTGATCTTTACAAATAGTGTTGCAAATGGACAAAGTTACACAGAACCATACACGGGACAGAGGATACATGACCAGATATAGATTACCCCACACACACAGAATTTCTACGTTACCATCTTGTAGCTTAGTCAGCCTTCAGTGCAACAGAGAGGGATGAGACCCCCAGCTCAGGCTTATATCTACCCCCTCTCAGGGGAAGACCCCCTCCCTTTGCATACCTTGTATGGTCAAGGACTTAAAAAGGTTCAATTACAATTTATGGTCACCTTTACTATATAGTCAAAAAAACCAGATGGTCAGCATCCTTTGTGGTTCATCCAGCCCCCAGCTAGGTTTGACCATGAAAGGAAAGGAATGGGGAAATGACTTGATCAATACATTTTAAACATTCTCCTAGTGAAACCAAAACCCCCCTCCCCCTTAGCATCTCAGTAAAAGAGGAATTGGGACAGCTGTGTATGGCACCCATTTGGTGTATCAGAATGTCCACACAGCCTTTCACTGTCATATTAATAATCAGAATAATGTCCATTTCAGTTAAAAAAAACACTAGAATTCAATATTTCCATTACACACATAAACGAGGCCAAAAAAAAAAAAGAGGGTGGGGTCAGCAGGAGGTCCACTTTAAGTTTATCTTATTAGTGGATTCTGGGCAGGGAGCTTATAAACACCAAATGATATCTGCGGTTTCCTTGGCTTGTATTGTAACCTAAGATTGAAGCTTTAATCTAAGACTAGGTTCAAATGAGTAGGCTGCCACGCCCATGCAAAATGTGGCCCGCAGAGCCACACGGATGTGAACCTAGCCTAAAGCGGGGTACACTCGATCCGAATATCAGCTGGTTCAGCACGTGTGGCTGGCCAGATCACCAGGTGAAAACAGAAGAACAATGTCTTAAAAGAAAACTAGTGCAGGCACCACATATAATGATTGGTATGCTGCAATATATTACATTTTTAATTTTGGGTTTGATACTATCTTAATTGGGGGTTTGTATTTTCTTTGTCAGTGCCAGCTAATAGCATGGCAAAAATGTGTCTATGCAGAATTTTGCCCCCTACTATTACTGCCTACCCCAGTAGCGTGCAACCAGAAAAATAACAGCTATTCAATCAGAGTCAAAGTACCTCGGGTGTTTGTTATTTTTTAGGGGGGGTACAGTAGAAAAAGGTTTGAATTTTACATTTCGTTTGGAAATGAAGGTCCCAGAGTCTGGAGGAAGAGTGGAGAGGCACGGAATCCAAGTTGCATGAGGTCCAGCGAGAAGTTTTCCACAGTTAGTGATGATTTGGGTAGCCATGTCATCTGCTGGTGTTGGTCCACTGTGTTTTATCAAGTCCAAAGTCAGCACAGCCCTCTACTTCATGCTGCCCTCTCAGCCAATGAGGACGGAGAGTCTTGGGCAAACGAGACACTCCTGCAACATCGTGGAGCGAGATGGGGCTCAGGTAAATATGAGGAGGGCTGCTGCACACAGAAGGCTTTTTATCTTCATGCATTAAGATAAAAACCTTCTGCCTTTACAATCACTTTAAGTAATATCTTTTAAATAAATGTTTTGTGCCTGGAGTTCAGTTTTAAAAACAGGGATCACATGTATTTAAAGTGACACTTAACTATATATAAAAATTATATTCAAGCAGTGGCAGCCGGACGATAGGGGTCGCAGGGGCGCCGCCCCCCCCCCCCAATCATTAAGGGGAAAAAAATCTTCAAAGAAAAAAAAAAAATTAGCATTTAGTCCACTATGGGGCGCCGGACTTATTGCTGGTTATGGGAGGGGTGGGGTTTGGCATCCCACGTGGGCCCAGGCAGAGGCGCCGATTGGTGGCCGTTCTGGGTGTCACCGGGGCCCAGAGCAATGCGCTCCGACACTCCCCACTAGTCCTGTCCTGGCTTATGATTGGTCCAGACTCCAGCCTGGACCAATCGTGATTCAGGACATCCCTGCTGACATAGTTGGGGCGGTGACAGTGCGTGTGTCAGTCACTCACCGTCACCGCCCGATCTCCGTCACCTTCCCGCCGGTTCCCGCCGCCGGAGAACGAAGAGGACTCGAGGAGAGGAGCAGCGCTCACCTTCCCGCCGGTTCCCGCTGCCATCAGAAGAACAAAGAGGACTCGACGATGAGGAGAGGAGCAGCGCTCACCTTCCCGCCGCTGTCAGACTGAAGAGGACTCGAGGAGAGGAGCAGAGCGCCGTGGACGTCTCGCTGGCAGTGTGAGTGTGGAGTGTCACGGTCGAGTCAGCCAGCCAGCCCAGGAGAGCAGGTAAGTGATTGAAGCCGCTGCAGCGATGCCATGACCTGTGCCATGCCCTGTGCCATGACCTGTGCCATGCCCTGTGCCATGACCTGTGACATGCCTGTGCCATGACCTGTGACATGCCTGTTCCATGACCTGTGCCATGCCCTTACCATGACCTGTGCCATGCCTGTACCATGACCTGTGCCATGCCTGTTCCATGACCTGTGCCATGCCCTTACCATGACCTGTGCCATGCCTATACCATCATCTGTGCCATGCCTGTACCATCACCTGTGCTAAGACCTGTGCTATGCCTATACCATCTCCTGTACCATCACCTGTGACATGCCTGTACCATCACCTGTGCCATGCCTGTACCATCACCTGTGCCATGCCTATACCATCACCTGTGCCATGCCTATACCATCATATGTGCCATGCCTGTACCATGACCTTTCCATGGCCTGTACCATGACCTGTGCCATGCCCTTACCATGACCTGTGCCATGCCTGTGCCATGACCTGTGACATGACCTGTGACATGACCTGTGCCATGACCTGTACCATGCCTTTGAAAAACCTGTGCCATGACCTGTACCATGACCCGTGACATGCCTGTGCCATGACCTGTGACATGCCTGTGCCATGACCTGTGACATGACTTGTGCCATGACCTGTGCCATGACCTGTGACATACCTGTGACATGCCTGTACCATGACCTGTGCCATGACCTGTGACATGCCTGTACCATGACCTGTGACATGCCTGTGCCATGGTCTTTACCATGACCTGTGCCATGCCCTTACCATGACCTGTGACATGCCTTTACCATGACCTGTGACATGCCTGTACCATGACCTGTGTCATGCCCTTACCATGACCTGTGACATGCCTGTACCATAACCTGTGTCATGCCCTTACCATGACCTGTGCAATGCCTGTACCATGACCTGTGCCATGCCCTTACCATAACCTGTGACATGCCTGTACCATGACCTGTGCCATGCCCATACTATGACCTGTGCCATGCCCGTACCATGACCTGTGCCATGCCCTTACCATGACCTGTGCCATGCCCTTACCATGACCTATGCCATGCCTGTACCATGACCTGTGCCATGCCCTTACCATGACCTGTGCCATGCCTGTACCATGACCTGTGACATGCATGTACCATGACCTGTGCCATGCCCTTACCATGACCTGTGACATGCCTGTATCATGACCTGTGACATGCCTGTACCATGGCCTGTGACATGCCTGTGCCATGCCCTTAACATGACCTGCGCCATGCCCTTACCATGACCTGTGCCATGTGTGGCAAACATTGCCACTTACAGAGTATTCTGTCAGGAATGATTGTACAACTGTATTATGTGTGCATTGTATGTGTAAACCTAACCCGAGCAGTACCTGTAGGATTTTGTATTGTGTTAGCTGCTGGCTCATGAATGTGTATTGGAAACCCCTGCTGTCCCTCTGTGGAGACCCCGTGTGGCAAACACAGCCACTGGATATTGTCCTATTGTTTGTCTGGCAGAGTAAGGTATTATGGGATGTTCAGTTTTGTGTGTGGAATGTCTCGAAGAGGGAGGGGTTTTGGCTGAGTGTAATCCCTGTGTTTTTCAATAAACAAGGCAGTCTAGTGTTGACCTTCAAGCCATGTGTCTGCTGGTTATTATAGGGTTGTTAATATTATACGCTACCAGGATTATTGTATGCTCTGCCTGACTACCAGTGGAGATATCGTGGATCGTACTTCTACTCCGCTACACCATGCACTTACCATGACCTGTGACATGCCTGTACCATGACCTGTGCCATGCCTGTGTCATGACCTGTAACATGCCCTTACCATGACCTGTGACATGCCTATACCATGACCTGTGACATGCCTGTACCATGACCTGTGACATGCCCGTACCATGACCTGTGCCATGCCCTTACCATGGCCTGTGACATGCCTGTACCATGACCTGTGCCATGCCTATACCATCATCTGTGCCATGCCTATACCATCTCCTGTACCATGACGTGTCATGCCTGTACCATCACCTGTGCCATGCCTATACCATCATCTGTGCCATGCCTGTACCATCACCTGTGCCATGCCCTTACCATGACCTGTGCCATGCCAATACAATCTCCTGTACCATCACCTGTGCCATGCCTATACATCACCTGTGCCATGCCTGCACCATGACCTCAAAGTCACGCAATTTTTTTACCGCATTTTTTGCCGCAAAGCAAAACCTATTACATTTTTCTTTTTGCGCCCCCCCAAAAAAAATTTTGAGCACCAGCCGCCACTGTATTCAAGTATGTATTCTTCATTTACAAAAAAGTGTATAATACTCTCAGCCTCTTCCAAATCCAAATCTTAAAATGGCTTTATTTATTTATTTTTTTATTGCTGTGATTCAACTTTTTGTTAGTGGTTGGCTACATTTGTTCTCCATGGTCCCACTGTATGTAAGAACTAGGGAGGATCGAACGGTTCGGGTCGACCATCGGTTCGGCCCGAACATTGGGTGTTCGAGGTTCGGCCGAATTTAGAACTTTTTGCCCAAAAAGTTCGGAATTCGGCAACCAGAACCGACCAAAATGCAATGGTTCAGGAAATGGGCTTTAAAAGCCCGTGATTGGACCAGAACCATTAGCAAAAGCCAATTGAGGGGGCAGGAGAATGCTAGGAATGTGATTGGAGTGACTAGGGGGTCCATAGTCCAATCATTAGTGAATACGCCCCCTAGTATATAAGATAGCCCCCGCCAAATTCCTAGCATTGTAATACAGGACATGGAAGAGAGTGGAAGCAGTTCTGCTAATTTTACTTTAAAAGTGTCATTTAGCATTTATTAGTGTGAGGAAAGGGATATCTAGTGTAGTTAGAGTGCTCCTTTACACTTTAGTTAGCTTCAAAAATTTAGTTTCTGTAGGGAAAATGTGAGGTGTCAGGGTGACCGTAATGTAGTGTAGGGTTAACTGACTGCTATGGCAGGGTGACCAAACCCTTCCATATCAGGGTGACCGTAATGTAGTGTAGGGTGAACTGACAGTGACTGCTATGGCAGGGTGACCGAACCCTTCCATAGCAGGGTAGAGAAAAACTAGTTTCTCTTGTGTCACTTTCGCTGCAGGGATATGGCTTCGCCGCCGCCAGCATTTTTGGCTGCAGGCGTTGCTAGTGCTTTTTTGAGCACATGTTTGGAGTCAGACATGACATCTGAACATGTGTATAGGGGGTATATATACACACCCATGTCTGTATATATACACCTAGACATATATAGGTGTGAAAGGAGCAGAAAAAACTACTTGCGCTAATGAAATAATTAACACCAATATATTTCTGCTCCTATCACACCTATATATGTCTAGGTGTGTATATACATATAAGTATGTGTGTATATACACCACTATACACAAGTTCAGATGTTTTGCCTGCCTCCAAAGAACCCAAAAAAATGCCCAAAAAAACGCTAGCGTAAAAAAAAAACGCCCAGGTGTGTTGTTGCAGGCATTTTTTTGGGGGTTTTTAGAGGCAGGCAAAACATCTGAACTTGTGTATAGTGTACCTGTGAAGTTTCAGCTCTGTAGCATGTCCAGAACCAGAAAAAATAATCATTTTTCAATAGAGAGACAATTATTGAAAAAATAAAAAAAAAATAAAAAAAATTTCTTTGTATTTAGTGTCTGGGGGGGTCTAAAAAGTGTACCTGTGAAGTTTCAGGCATGTAGCATGTCCAGAACCATAAAAAAAAAAAAAAGATTGTTTGTATTAGAACACTTTCAGCACAGGATGTTGGCTTCTCGCTTTTCACACCTTGCCGGTTTAATAGCAGGCGTTTTTTTGGGCATTTTTTGGGGTTCTTTTGAGGCAGGAAAAACATCTGAACTTGTGTATAGTGGTATATATACCACTATACACAAGTTCAGATGTTTTGCCTGCCTCCAAAGAACCCAAAAAAATGCCCAAAAAAACACTAGCGTAAAAAAAAAAAACGCCCAGGTGTGTTGTTGCAGGCATTTTTTGGGGGTTTTTGGAGGCAGGCAAAACATCTGAACTTGTGTATAGTGTACCTGTGAAGTTTCAGCTCTGTAGCATGTCCAGAACCAGAAAAAATAATCATTTTTCAATAGAGAGACAATTATTGAAAAAATAAAAAAAAAATAAAAAAAATTTCTTTGTATTTAGTGTCTGGGGGGGTCTAAAAAGTGTACCTGTGAAGTTTCAGGCATGTAGCATGTCCAGAACCATAAAAAAAAAAAAAGATTGTTTGTATTAGAACACTTTCAGCACAGGATGTTGGCTTCTCGCTTTTCACACCTTGCCGGTTTAATAGCAGGCGTTTTTTTGGGCATTTTTTGGGGTTCTTTTGAGGCAGGAAAAACATCTGAACTTGTGTATAGTGGTATATATACCACTATACACAAGTTCAGATGTTTTGCCTGCCTCCAAAGAACCCAAAAAAATGCCCAAAAAAACACTAGCGTAAAAAAAAAAAACGCCCAGGTGTGTTGTTGCAGGCATTTTTTGGGGGTTTTTGGAGGCAGGCAAAACATCTGAACTTGTGTACACACACATACTTGTATGTATTTTACACTTAGACATATATAGGTGTTATGGGAGCATAACCATATTAGTGTAAATGATTTCATTAGTGCAAGCATATATTTCTGCTACTATCACACCTATATATGTCTAGATGTGTATATACATATAAGTATGTGTGTATATTTACCCATATACACAAGTTCAGATGTTTTGCCTGCCTCCAAAGAACCCCAAAAAATGCCCAAAAAAACGCCTGCTATTAAACCGGCAAGGTGTGAAAAGCGAGAAGCCATATTACAGATCTATAATTGCACTAATACAAACGATCTTTTTTTTTTTCTGTTTCTGGACATGCTACAGAGCTGAAACCTCACAGGTACACATTTTAGACCCCCCAGACACTAAATCCAAAGAATTTTTATTTTTTTTTTATTTTTTATTTTTTTTCAATAATTGGTTCTCTATCAAAAATCTATCAAAAATGACAATTTTTAAGAACTTTTTTGTGTGCTTTAGTGTCTGGGGGGTCTAAAAGGTGTACCTGTGAAGTTTCAGCTCTGTAGCATGTCCAGAACCCCCAAAAAAAGATCATATAAGTGTAAAAGGGGGGTCCCACCATCCCTTCTCTACTGAAAAATTATCTTTTTTCTGGTTTTGGACATGCTACAGAGCTGAAACTGCACAGGTACACTTTTTAGACCCCCCAGATACTAAATCCAAAGATTTTTTTTTTTTTATTTTTTTTTAAATGTTTTAAATAATTGGCTCTCTATCAAAAATGATAATTTTTAAGAACTTTTTTTGTGTGATTCTGTGTCTGGGGGGTCTAAAAGGTGTACCTGTGAAGTTTCAGCTCTGTAGCATGTCCAGAACCCCCAAAAAAAGACCATATAAAATGTAAAAGGAGGGTCCCACCATCCCTGCTCTACTGAAAAATTATCTTTTTTTCTGGTTCTGGACATGCTACAGAGCTGAAACTTCGCAGGTACACTTTTTAGACCCCCCAGATACTAAATCCAAAGAATTTTTTTTATTTTTTTTATTTTTATTTTTTTTTTAATTTTTCCAATAATTGGCTCTCTATCAAAAATGACAATTTTTAAGAACTTTTTTTGTGTGATTAATAGTCCCTGGGGTATGACCCAGAACCCTAGGCACTTTTTAGGGGCATTTATAGGGTTTTAGGGCTTCAAAATGGTGTTTTTTGATTACCGAAGTTCGGGTCCCATCGATTTCAATGGGGTTTAGAAATCCGGGCCGAACTTTCGGGTAGTTCAGATGTTCTGGCCGAACCGAACTTTTGAAAAGTTCGATCATCCCTAGTAAGAACATAGCCACCCTCTTTTGCGTGCACCTGAAATAGACTAGGGACTATGGACCAAGGGATGTGTAGTGTGCATAGAGCAATGCACATGTCCACATTCAAGGAGCACTTCTTATTCCATACAAACGGAGGTAGGGGGGGAAAAAAGAAAGATTTGGGAGTTCAAGGATGACACTGCAAGGAGGCAGAAAAACACAGTAAGAAAACATTTCATGAAAAAGATTACAAGAGCGTTAAGTAGTGGATTTGTATTTTTTTTTTCAAATATCAACTTTTTATTCAGGAATTTGCAAAAATATACATAGTTTTTTCAATATCTCATACTTTTCCAGCTTAATATACAGTATAACATCTTCTTTTGCTATTACATTAAATTCCCTTCTTTTTCCTCTTTCCCTTCCTTCCCCCCCCCCCCCACCCCATAAAAAGTAAAAAAAAAAAAATTATTTATAATCTTGCTAACAGAGATGGGGTCATTCCTTGGTTTTATTTTACAAATATTGTTTCCCTTCTTCAGAGCTTATGAAATCGTTCCATGATTTCCAGATTTTCTCATATTTTTCTTGCCTATTTTGTGTCGTGGCGATTAATTCTTCTAATCTCCTATTATCTTCAATCCTATTTATCCACTCAGTTACCGATGGAGGTTGTATTTTTTTCCAACAACCCGGAATGCCTGCCTTGGCCACATTTATCAGGTGTGGGATCACCGATCTTTCATATTTAATTGCTGGTATATCCGATATATTTAGTAAGAAAAAGGTCGGGCTCTCTTCTATTTTATATTCCACGACTTTCTGAACTATAGATTTCACTCCCGCCCAATATGTTTTTATCTTAGAACAGGTCCAGAAGATATGATACAGTGTGCCCACTTCTTTTCCACATCTCCAGCATTGATTAGATTGATTTGGGTACCACTTTTGTAATTTTTTGGGCGTGATGTACCATCTTGTTATAAGCTTATAATTCATCTCTTGTGTTCTGGTACATCTAGCTGGGCCAAAGGTAAACCTCAATATCCTCTGGATCTGTTCCTTTGTCAAGGTGCAGTTCAAATCTGCCTCCCACTCTCTCACCCAAGGCAGTTCCGGTTGTTCCTCTGGGTTTGTCAGTATACCATATGCGATCGATAGAGTACGTAGTAGGGTCCCTGGCTTTACGCAAGCCTGCTCAAATCTCGTTAGTACTCTATCGAAATCTTCTGGTTTCGGTATGGATATCAGATAATGATGTAATTGGATTGCTTGCCAAAATGGCATATTATATGGTCCTTCCTCCTCCATCAATTTGGTCACTGAGGGCCACTTTTTTTGTATTAAGAATGATGACGCCTGTTCCTGTTCTTTTCCCCTTAATATTGTGAACTGTCTATTATCTAGTCCCGGGGGGAACTGAGGGTTGCCTAGTATAGGAAATAAGGGGGATCTGTCCGTTGTCAATTTAGGGTATATGTTTGGTCTTGTACAAATACGTAGTGTGTTTCCTATTATTAAATGGTGTTTTAGATTTTTGGGCAAATCTCGGTAGCACCATATAGCTCTTTTAAAATTTACCTCTGTTTGTGCTTGTTCCAATTCTACCCACAATTTAGACTCCGAATGGTGCCACCAGTCCAAGATCCTACTTACATGTGTAGCCTGGTAATATGCTCGTATATCTGGGAATGCTAAGCCCCCCCTTTTTTTTTTTGGTAAGGTCAGAATTCCCCTTGCTATACGTGCTTTTTTGTGTGACCAAATATACTTTATGAATAACGAATGTATCGCCTTAAATAATCTGTTTGGTATCTTGACTTGCAATGCTCGAAAGAGGTATAAAAATTTTGGCAATACAATCATCTTCAACAAGTTGCATTTACCAAACCATGACTGCATCCCTCCGTGCCATTGTTCTAGAAGTCTCTTAGTCGTTGCTATCAGGGGCAAGAAGTTGAGATCATAAACTTGTGTTAATTTTGCTGGTATATATGTCCCCAAGTATCTCACTGCCGTCTCCTTCCACTTGAAGCCAAAGCTGTTTTTCAATATTTGTATTTGGTTCGAAGGCATCCCCACTCCCATTGCCTCCGACTTCCCAAAGTTAATTTTCAGGTTCGATACGGCTCCATATCTTTTGAATTCTTGTATCAGATTCGGCAGTGAGATACCTGGGTTAGACAATGAAAATAACATATCGTCTGCGTAGGCGGCTATTTTGTATTGTTTTTCCTTTATTCTCACTCCCTCAATGTCTGGATTCAAGCGGACTCTGCAAAGGAAGGGTTCCAATGTCAAGGCAAAAAGAAGGGGTGACAATGGGCACCCCTGCCTTGTGCCGTTCTTTATTGGAAATTGGCTTTCACTCTAGCTATTGGGTTTGTATATACTCTGGTTATTTTATCTAGCATCGAGTTTCCCAGCCCAATATATTTGAGCACCGCAAACCGGAAGGGCCATCCGACCCTGTCAAATGCCTTCTCTGCATCCGTGCTCAGCACCACACACGGGGTCTTCCTCTCATTTACTATTTGAATCAGGTTGAGTATTCTTGTGGTATTATCTTTTGCTTCTCTTGATGGCATAAAGCCTACCTGGTCTAGATGTATTAATTTTGGCAAAATTCTTGCCAGTCTGTCTGCTAACACCTTGGTGAATATCTTCAGATCCACATTCAATAAAGATATTGGTCTATAGCTGCCACAGGCAGCTGGGTCTTTACCTTCTTTTAATATTAATGAAATGTGTGCCATAAGTGTATCCCTATTTAGTGTCCCGTCTAGTTCTGTCGCATTATACAACTTTACCATGTATGGGCCTAAAGTATGGAACAGTGGCTGGTAATATTGTGTTGTTAAGACATCCGGTCCTGGCGCTTTCCCTGGCTTCATTGACCTTATTGCTTGTTGTACCTCCTCTATAGTAATTTCCTCTTCTAAAAATTCTTGTTCTTCCTCTGACAATTTAGGTAAGTGAGACTGATTTAAATACCTTTCAATTTCCCGTTGTGTAGGTGTCTCCACTTTTAAATTGTATAGTGAGGCATAATATTTCTCAAATGTTTCCGTTATTTGTATTGGTAAGGTTTTCTTAATCCCTTCTGCTGTTACAATATGAGGTATATATGATCTCAACTTCTTCCCCTGGACCGTCTTAGCGAGTAATTTTCCACATTTATTTCCCGCTTCATAATTTAATTTACGGCACCTCTGTATATCTGCCTTAGCCTTATATTGTAGCAAGTCTGTAATCTGCTTTCTGGTCGTCACTAAGTCTGTCCATATTGTTCCTGAAGGAGATTGTTTGTGTTTTGTTTCCAATACCCTCAGTCTGTCTAATAATTGCCCCATTTGTTTATTTCTTTCCCTTTTTATACGTGCCCCGTGCTTGATGAGGATCCCTCTAATTACTGCCTTATGGGCCTCCCAGAGGGTGCCCATCTTGCAGTCAATTTGGTCATTAATCTCAAAATAAGCTTTTAGCTCTTGTGTTACTTCCCTTCGTATTTCTTCCTTTTGCAATAAACTCTTGTTCGGCCTCCAGCATTGTCTTTTCTGTAAGGGGTTCTCTGTTAAGCTATATACTATTGTTATAGGTGCATGATCTGACCAGGTGATACTGTTAATGTCTGATTTTTTCACTGCCTGCAGCTGAGTGTGAGGTATTACAAAATAATCAATTCTCGAATAATTCTTATGTGGTATCGAGTAAAACGTATAGTCTTTTCTAGAGGGGTGCTGTAACCTCCACACATCAATCAACTGGAATTTATATAGTGCCTTTGATATACGTCTGCTCATTCCCGTGGAGGGTGCCGAGGTCCTAGAGGAGGTATCTACTGCCGGCATCGGTGGTACGTTAAAGTCCCCTCCTAATATCAACTGGCCCTCCGAGAAGCTCATGAGACTGGCTAGAGTCCTCGATATAAACCCATCCTGTCGTCTATTAGGCGCGTACAGTATTGCTAACGTTACCTGATTTTCACCTATCTGCCCTTTTACAAATAGAAATCTTCCCTCTGGGTCTAGTCTACTATCCTGGAGGGTCCATGGGACATCTTTTGCTATCAATATCGATACTCCACATGATTTTGCATGCAAATTCGTAGAGTGATATGTATATGGGAAAAATCTGTTTTTGAGGTAAGGTATTTTATCTGTCCTGAAATGCGTCACCTGTATTAGTGCTATACTAACTTTATGCTGTTTCAAAGTAGTGGATTTGTATGTATTCGTTTTGAGAATAAGTATATAATTCAGTGGCACTTTAAGCTGGACAAATATCAGTGAGAGTAAAATAGCAGGACATGCAATTATTAACTGCTTCTGGACCGGAAGATTTTCCCCCTTAATGATCAGGACATTTTTTGCGATTCGGCACTGCATTACTTTAATGGACAATTACAAACAGTTGTGCAACGTTGTACCCAAATAAATTTGATGTCCTTTTTTCCCACAAATAGAGCTTTGTTTTGGTGGTAATTGATCACCTGTGTGATTTTTATTTTTTGCGCTAAAAAAAAAAAGAGCGAGAATTTTGAAAAAAATTAAATATATTTTACTTTCTGCTATATAACATTCCCAATATAAAAAAAATTAAAAATCTAATTTTTTCATCATTTTAGGCCAGTTTGTATTCTGCTACATATTTTTGGTAAAAAAAAAAATCCCAATAAGCTTTTTTTGATTGGTGTGCGCAAACGTTTTCGCATCTACAAACTAGGGGAAAGATTTACCGTATGTCATTTTTATTTATTTATTTTTAATAGTAATGTGGCCATCTGGGATTTTTTTAGCTGGACTGCGATATTGCGGTGGACAGATCAGACCCCTAACTGACATTTTTGTGGGGACCAGTGACATTACTACAGCAATCAGTGCTAAAAAATATGCACTGTTACTGTACTAATGACACTGGCAGGAAAGGGGGTTAACTCAGGGGTGATCAAAGGGTTAATTGCCTAGGGGATGTTTTCTAACTGTGAGGGGGATGGGCTTGTGGAATCAACACAGAGACCTGTGATCTTTAATAGGAGGAACACATGCGCTCTGTATTAATTCCTAAGAGGACTACGGTCTGCTGTGTTTACAACACTCTCTCCACGGGGAGCGATCGCGGGTGCCCGACGGGTGGTCAGCAAGCCGGTTAATTAAAAACAAGCTTAATTTAATTTAAACTTACCTGAGAGTTGTCCCATTCCTCCCTACATTGCCATCATATAAAAAACTCAAAGACCGCAAAATGCAGCTAAATCTGAATACATTTTATGTGCATACATTCAACACAACAACCAGAAAGGGACAGATTAATTAAAACTGGTGAGCAGAAAATTAGGACAAAATAACCTACAACAACCAATCAATTATTCTGGTTACTGCTACCATAAAATTACAGGGGAAATCATATAATCCACTTGCTGCCAAATCAGGTATGTGTATGTGATTGACTTCAAGCCTGCACCTGTCAGCCATAACCTCAGTATTGTTTTCTTCAGCTCTACAAAGTAAAAGCAATCCTAGCGGCTATATAACTGCTGGTTTTCGTATACAGGCGGAGGAAGGAGGTCCCCCCCCACCACCTTCCTGACGGGGAGCACAGGATTTGATCTGGCAGTTGCACCGACTTGCAATATAGGTGTTCAGAAACCATTTTGTCTCTGATCACCAATAGGGTCTAGGAGACCGGAAATGACGAGCATTTTCGTCACTTCCAATTAGGGCAGATTTAATTAAACACTGCCATTTTTTTTCTGAGGAGCATGAGATCACTGTTTGTTTTTTTTTTTTTTTTAATCTCATGCATTCAAGGGTAGAGGAGAGATCTGGGGTCTTAAAGAGGAAGTAAACCCTCCTCTACAACTTGTACCTATAGGTAAGCCTATATTAAGGCTTGCCTATAGGTACTGTAAATATCTCCTAAACATGCACCGTTTAGGAGATATTTACTTTGCATGCAGCCAGTGACATCACTGGCGCATGCGCTCTGAAGGAACGGCCGCTCGTGCCGTTCCTTCAGAGCCCCATGCCGTTACTGTTGGCTCCCATGCATGCGTCATCGCGGCTCCAGCCATTCAGATGGCCGGATGCCGCAAACCTGGAAGAAGGGCGACAGAACATGTCGCCCATGGACAGGTAAGCGGTCGGCACTGCGGGGGCTTCGTTCTTAGGTAAGTATTTCATAATGAGCTAGTATGCGATGCATACTAGCTCATTATGTGTTTTTCTTTCTGGTGTTCGTTTTTAAAAAAAAAAAATCGGAGGCTTACCACCTCTTTAAAGACCCCAGACATCTCCATAAAGAGGACCTTTCATGCTTTATTTCTATTACAAGGGATGCTTAAATTTTTTGTGATAGGAAAAAAAAAGATCCAGAAAAAAAATAAGTTAAAGGGACAGTGTAAAAATAAAAAAAAACTGTAATAAAATAAATGCAAAAAAAATGTTTTACAGTGCCCCCGTCCTCCAGTGCTTGTGCGCAGAGACGAACATACATAGGTTGCGCACGTACATGTACAGCAAATGGTGTTTGCACCACACATGTGACGTATCGCTGCAAATGTTATAGCGAGAACAATATTTATAGTGCTAGACCTCCTTTGTAACTTCAAACTGGTAACCTGTAAAATTTTTTCAAGCGTTGCCTATGGAGATTTTTCCGCATTTAACTTTGACGCCATTCCAAGCGCATGCACAATTTTAAAGCATGACATGTTAGGTATCTATCTATTTACTATTAACATCATCTTATATGTGATATATATATATATATATATATATATATATATATATACACATATATATATATATATATATATATATACACAGTGGATATAAAAAGTCTACACATTAAAATGTGTAGACCTTGTGTAGACATATTTTTCTTACTGTGATGTAAACAAAATAAGACAAAGATAAATAATTTTCCACTTTTTAATGTGACCTATAAACTGTAAAACGCAATTGAAAAACAAACTGAAATATTTTGGGGGGGGATCTTATAACAGGGGATGTAGCTTTGTTCAGAATTAAGCAATCACTTTCAAACTCCTGTTAAAGAGGTTGTAAACCCACGTCACAAACTTTTACCTATAGGTAAGCCTATATTAAGGCTTACCTATAGGTGCTATAAATATCTCTCAAACTTGCACTGTTTAGGAGATATTTAGAGTGCATACTGCCGATGACGTCACCCGCCACCCGTGCCGTTCCTTCAGAGCTCAGTGCCGTGAACGGCGGCTCCCGGGCGCACGCGCGAGAGTGATGTAATCGCGCCTCCGGCCAATCAGATGGCCGGAGGACTCGAACCCAAGAGCAGGACGGCCGGACATGTTGTCCGTTCTGTCGCTGAGCGGGCGGCACGGCGGGGGCATCGTTTTAAGGTAAGTACTTCATAATGAGCTAGTATGCTTTACTTCCTCCTTAAATAGGAGTAAGTACACACCTGCCATCATTTAAAGTGACTCTGATTAACCCCAAATAAAGTTCAGCTGTTCTATCAGGTCTTTCCTGACATTTTCTTAGTTGCATCCTGCAGGAACAGCCATGGTCTGCAGAGAGCTTCCAAAGCATCAGAGGGATCTCCTTGTTCAAAGGTATCAGTCAGGAGAAGGGTACAAAAGAATTTCCAAGGTGTTGGATATGGCCATTGTTTTACATCACAGAAACCTGACATTTTAACAGGGATGTGTAGACTTTTTATATCCACTGTAGAATTGAGGGTTCTAAGAAATTGTCTAGCAAAAAAAGCAGGTTTTTACTTGTAAGCAAAAAGCATCAGAAAAGGCCTAGTCTTCAAGTGGTTATACAAGATTTATATAGCGTCAACAGTTTGTGCACATACTGTAAGTTGTTTTTAAAGCGGAGTACCACCCTATTTTTCTTTTTTGCAGTTTCTATTAGATTAAAGATCCTGAAAAATTGGATAGTTTTTTTTTTTTTTTTTCACTTACCTGATTTTTTCTGAAAATTAACTTACCTTCCTTCCACTTCCTCCTCCTGCGGCCGCTGCCCCCAACGTCCCTTCCTCCTTTGCATTGACTCCTGGGAGATGAGCGTCCTCAATCCCAGGAGTCATTGCGCCTGCACCGGTGTCCCTCATCACTTCCGGGATAGGCGTATCATTCCCTCCTGAATGCATTAGAACAGCTTCTGGGCATGCGCAGAACCAGCTGCGGGATGACGCGCCTGCCTCGGAAGTGACGAGCATGGCATTCTGGGACTCCGACATCCAGGAAGAGGGACGCGATGAGGGACACTCTGGCTTCAGCTGCCCACATCGCAGATGGCAGCGCTGGAGAAGAAATTTTCAAGGTAAGTTTTTCTTCTTACAGGTTCACTAAGCAGCGGACAGTTCAGAGGATATTGTTGTTTAAAGAGGTTGTAAACCCAAATTTTTTTTTTTCAACCTGAAAGAGAAACACATAATGAGCTAGTATGCATCACTGTTGAATTATTATGAGAACTAGCCCCCCTGTGCCGCCCGCTTACCTCTATGACGGGCGACATGTTTAGTCGCCCGTCTTCCGGGATCGCGGCATCCGGCCATCTGATTGGCCGGAGCCGCGGTGACGTCACTCCCGCGCATGCGCGCGGGAGCCGACAGTCACGGCACAGTGCTCTGAAGGAACGGCACCAGCGGCTGTTCCTTCAGAGCGCATGCACCAGTGATGTCACTGGCTGCATGTAAGGTAAATATCTCCTAAACGGTACATGTTTAGGAGATATTTACAGTACCTATAGGTAAGCCTTATCATAGGCTTACCTATAGGTACAACTTGCAGAGGAGGGTTTACTTCCTCTTTAAATGCACTAGCCCTGACTGTCCTAGGGGTATTTTTATAACAAAAAAAATTTTTTGCCCGGAACTCCGCTTTAAGTTGTGTTTCTACTTTCACTCTTACTTTCTTCTTTTCAGCATTGGTAACACAATGACAAAGTCTGTACAGATTTGACAGTTGAATGAAAAGCACCTACAGCAATGCCACAAGGTTTACTAAACAGGGAATTTTCACACATCTGAATGGATGCAGATCGTGCAGTGTTTCATATCACAACACCATGATTTGAAGTGAACCTGTGCTTTTTCCATGCAGGGCAAAACAACAAGTTCACTTTGGAGCCAGCCCCTACAGCATCTAATATTTTCCTTCACTCTTTCGCAGTTCTGTTCACAGGAGTGAACCGAGGAAGCCCTGTGTAAGCTTTAGGCAAACCCCGGTTAGGCTGCCAAGCTTGGCTGTCACGTTGCTCCCCATCACTTGACTCCCAGCAGCGAACATAAGAGCAGAGGAGTGAAGAAAAGGTAAATATATGCAGGGGGAAGCTGAGTATTAAGGGGAACCTGTTGCTATTTTAAATTAATGTGTAAAGCACAGGTTCACTTTTAACCTGAACTCCAGGCTAAACAGCTAATTGCACAAATTTGACATGCTAAAGGATTTGAACTTCTGTTAATCCAGTCCTGAAGTTTATGCAGATCTGCCATACAGCACAGTCCTGTCTGACAGGGCAGAAGACCTGATTGTTTTCTGCTGCAGTTCAGTAACACATACAGTTCTTGTGTTAAAGGTCTGCACAGTGAAAGGGGAAGCAGCACACTGATGACCTCATCTCGCTGCCACTCTGCTCTCTCCTCCTATCAACTTGTTCTTTATTAGTATATGAGCACCACAGCACAACAGACTGCTTAATGTGCTGGTTCCTCCTCTCCCAATCTGAGGTCTGCTGTACATGGAATTGCAACAGGCTGATACCAAGTTATTTCAGGGGCACTGCTTTCAGTAATGATAATTTTATTGTAAACAAAGCTCTGGAGTTCAGTTTTAAATTTGAATATAAAGTTTTACTTGCAAATTCTTTTTTCAGGTTTCAGCAAGGGTGTCTTACTTAGAATCTACAGAACAGACACTGGTAATTTTCTGCAATAAAGGTTGGTAAAATCCTTGCAATGTAAAGCATATACAGTTGGGAAAATGATTATTTGATCCCCAAATAAAGAACAAAGTATGGGACTTTTAATGAGGTCAACTGGACATATACTTTTTTATTATTAAATAAATACACACACACACACATATATATATATATATATATATATATATATATACAGAGAAGTGGTATATAGCAAATGATACAATACATATTCAACAAACATAAATGCAGTATTACAAGGATCAAACATAAAATCTCTAAAAAGATCTCTAAGGGGTATAGCGAATTCAATATGACATCATAATCTCTGTAAGCTCACAGTCTCTAAATATGTCAAAATCGGGTAAAACATCTGAGTTAATGTAGGCTCAACGCGTTTCATGGACCTCCGTCCATTCATCAGTTATATATCTGAAGATGGAAATATGAATTGTATTATAATATTATTGTGGAAGTAATTATAATCTAAAAAAGGTGTGTGGAATAACCACATGCCATGATCTGAGAGACTTTATGTATGTATTTTTAGGTTGCCATGATCTGAGAGACTTTATGTGTGAGGAATAACCACTACCTTGAATCATGTCATTCTTCCAAAAAACGATCCAATACTGGAAAAGGAGAATAGAGCCTATCCGAGGCATGGACAATAGAGATGGCCTTGCGGTTCGCCTGGCGGTCGGTTTGCAGTGAATTTTGCTTGACGGAATGGCTCCGCAGTGTGGGCTTTTTTTAATGTGTCCGTTGCTGACAACAGTGTTGCCATCTGCAGACTTTGCAGTCAACGCATAAGTCGCCCAACACTCACCTAGGGACAACCGCATTAAGAAGGCAACTAAATTCCCATCACCGAGCCCAGTGGGAGCAACACTGTCAGAACCCACAAAGCCACACTCCAGGCTCTCACCGTCCAGCCTCTTCTCCTTCTGCTTCTCCTTCTCCTCTCTCCTCACATTTGCCCCCCACTCCACCTTCCATGATGGCGTTGTCACGTTTTTCTGGAAAAAGGCAGGCTTCCGTGGTCCAAATGTTGGAGCAGAAAAAAATGATGACGCCGGATAACCCTCTTGCCCAACGTTTGACTGCTGGCTTGTCGGAACTGATAGCCCGCCAACTACTGCCATATCAACTGGTGGACTCGGAGGCCTTTCGTAAATTTGTGGCCATTGCAACACTGTTAGCTCAAATCTTGTCAGGAGGCAATCACGATGATATTACAGCCCTTCAGTTGCTAATCCCCCTTAATAGATAATGAATTCACCCTCGTCCGGCCGGGAGTTATGACAACACACAGCACTCAAACTTAGTGCAGTCACAACTAACTTTATTGCAAGTGAAGCTCATATTTAAAGCATGTTTGAGCGGGGAAAAAAACTGCTTCAACTGGTTTACAATTCATCAGTCAATAGCACATATCAGACAGAATAGTACATAAAAGGGCCTTTGCTTTTGCCATGCATTTGTGTCAATGTGAGGTGTTCCCGTATAATAATTTGTGTCCTGTGACAGAGTCGCCCCGGCTGCATTCAGTTGTCATGTGTTAATGTAAGCAATTGTCAATTGTTTATGCAACATGTCTTGTAATCTAAATGCTAAGTATCCAACTGACAAGTGTTCGAATGAATGAATGGACAGGTGGTTTTAACATGTCGTCTAAATGCAAAACATAGCTGTCTGCTGACCAAGGTGGATGAATGGTTGTCCGTCTTAGCTCGTTACTATGTAAATGCAAGGGGGCCACAGTCAATCGTAGAATGAGCATAAACTGAAATATATATCTGAAATATCATAAGGCATATTAATACACTCTTTCAACCCAACCTTTGATCCCAGCTTATTCATAACGGTGGGATCACTTAGAGTCTCTGAATAGCACAAAACAGGTGACATTATATTCCAAGGTGTATGTAGGCTGGTGACTTGGTTGTGTGCACATAGGGATATAACTTCTTAGAATTCTATCAAATCAAAACAGACATGTTCAATGGGGAGGGCCATAGCTTGCAAGAATCCATGGCCTGAAAAATCCTAACTCCATATTATTGCAATACATGTCCTAAGGCCTTTTCCAGGGGAAAGGGCAAAAAATAAACCTCCCCCGTTTAATGAGAGGAAAAAAATTCCCTTTCAACCCTCGTTTCAGAGCGGTCAGACCAAGTCCCTGGCGGCTATAACGAAAAAACAATGTCCTTTGTGTCCAATCGGCTTGACTTCGACTGTAAAGTGGAGACAGGAATGTCTCGTGTCTCTCTCTTTTCCTGGAGTGAGCAAGGGCAAAATGAGGAGAGGTTCTCGGGGGGGGGGGGGGTGAGCACATGTTGCAAGTAACCAAACAGTGGCTACTAGTGCTCAGCTTGCTATAAAGCGTACCACTGTCGCACGAATGCGACGTCTTCCAGACGACGAGCACCAGACGAATTCCAGCTGGATCTAGACGCCGCTGGCATTGTACCAATGCGTCTGTCTAGATCCAGCTGGAATTCGTCTGGTGCTCGTCGTCACAATCTCCAATGATTCGGCTGGTACTCGTCACAATCTCCAGTCATTCGTCTGGTCCAGGGGTGGGGCTTCCGTCTGTCGCAATGCGTGGATCCAAACCGGGGAGTCGTCTGTCAGTACCGCTGTTCTGGTCACTGCTTGAACCGTTGCAGGAGGTCCGTAGGGTCAGTCTAGCGACGTCAGCTTATGGAGGGGCCTTTCCCAGGATTCTCTCTCCAGGCTTGAATGGGTGGGTTGGTGCACCTGTTGGCAAAGGAAACGAGAGCGAGATATCACCATAATCACTGTTTAATTTTTTCAATTACCACATATTCCTCTTGCAAAATCTCTAGATATGAGAATAAATGGACTCATGGGGTTGAGACGGGTCTGAAGTCATTCTGACTTTAGCAAGAATAGCAGGTAAGTACTGAGACAAAAATACAAGTTTTACAAGAATGGCAGGAGTATTTTGCGCCACTGGGCTTCTGGCCTATAGACAGGCAGCAAAAATAAATGCTAGTGAAACTACTCGCAGCCCTGAGGTTTAGGGCCTACAGGAAGGCAGGTAACAGGAAGGATACTTAATGGCACTGTTTTGGGAGAACACAGCATGTCTACACATGCAACAATGGTGAGGGCCCTTGGAGGGGTTGAACTGCCTTGTATTCCTCCTGAGGTGGAGATGGGTTAAATTGCAGTCCTCTGACTCACCCAAGCAGGAAGCTACCTAGAACTGAGAATCCTTTGCATGGCTAAGATGCTGTGATCACTGAACAACAGGGAGTGAAATTCAGGCTGTCTTGTGTACATGGACACATAGAGACACACAAAACAGCTAGAAGTCAGTACTCATGCAAACATAAATCCATACGGGTTTGCACAATTGCTTGGTGACACCTGAACAGGAAATTGAAACCAAATGGCCTTGGAGACACAAAATCTGACTTCAAGAACCATTCATATGCAAAACCTGGGCAATGAGTCACCTTAGGATGAAAAGAGATCAACTAATTGAATTCACCGCAGGAGGTTACCTTTAAAATTTTATCAAAGTAGTAACGCTGGCATAAATTAATTTTAATTCTTAGCATACTATCAACAAGCCAACCACTTCCATCCTATTTTTTTTTTTTTTTTTTTTTTTAGTGACAGCTTTCTATTCTATTATTTAACAATACAGATTTCACATACTGCACATCTGATAACGTGCTGTGACATATAAATGACAATCAGCTCACTAGTTTCCAGAGTTACATATGGTATATGTACACAAATCTGTAAAATTTCATTTTTATCCAAGATTATAATATAAGAGTAGTACTACAGTATCTGCCTGAGCACATTATCCCATACCAATAATCTTGTCAAGAGAAAAGGTAGTAAAAGCATAAGTGCATAAATTAGATCATGTATGCAAAAATTAGTGTTTAGCACCAGAATACAAAAGTATGTACCAATATACCAAAGGAAAACTCTAAAAAAAAGACCAGAGATGCTTAATTATCTAAAGCATAGCACCTCATTTATGCCAGAGCTCATATATGTCAAATTAGAACACATCAAATATCTGACACCCAATAAATAAAAACTTTCTAACACCCATAAAAACAGTCTAATCAATCAGAAAAAAAACAGTTTGGAAACAATACTCCCATAAGGTTGGTTGTCGTTGAAGGCTGTGCTTGGTTGTTCTGAAAATCTCAAATTAAAGTTATCTGAGGAATAAGCATCAAGAAAGGTTTAGTAACAAAATATTTTACTTTTCCTCCTAGAAATAAACCAACGGTTAGAGGAATTTAACATACAGTAAGCATATCAAACATTTCCCTTCCTAACAGTGCACTTCTCTAATACCAAAAATTGTTGACGTCAAATTAATTATTACCACGTGGATTTCTATATTTTTTTGTTATTATTATGGTATACCATAAACTTAAAGAAAAAAAATTATTATTGTTCACCATGGTTGAAAAAAAAATGAGCAGCTCAAAACATTAGTAATTTCTCATTTGAATACAAGAACCCATACGTCACCCATTCTTTAGCAATTCGGAACATTCCTTAAAACTTGTTTTCTCTACAAGGCAAAACTGATCGTTAATTTGTATGACAATACAGCTGTTTACAGTCCCTCTTGCTATTACCTGTGTCACAGACCGAAAGAGGTGGGGGGGGGGAGGGGGGTTTGTTTGCTAAAAAGGCACTAGAAAATATATTTTTGTGTTTTTTTTTTTTTTTTTGAAAGGTCAGTGATAAAGAAAGAAAAGTCGGTGACACAAAACCGTAATGATAAAAGTTCAAAATTGCTTACGATTTTTTTCAGGATAGAAATACAATTTTAGTCCTTAAGGTCACACTTTACACACCAAAAATATATTTCCTTGCTTCTAAAAGCTGCCATGACAAGTGTAGTACGGATTTGTTACCTTTTCCGTGGCAAAATCACATCACTTTAAAACATAAGAAATAATAAACACAAAACAAATTATTATGCAACCAATATTCATTTAGTGTTATGAAATGCTTTGCTGATACAGCACCTTTAGGAACAGTGTTAAAACGAACACAACATAACGATTCATGGATCTAAGGTTGCCCATACACGATACAATTTTCATACAATCTTCCTAAACGTAAATTTCATCATTTTCTCGGAATTCTCCTTACCTTGAAAATTTCCCATTATCTTAAGCTCAGAATACAAAGTGAGATCAGCTGAGTTTGAAGGTTTATATATATTTAATAGGGGTGGTGAAGTCTGTGTTTATACTTTATTGGAAAAACCTAGTTTCCCAACTTATGTGGTTTCCTGCGTCTAAATAATCAGATTTATACATATCCAACTCATGGTCTGCTGATTAACTATCCTTGATGGGCAAGTCTATACCTTCAAGCTCAGCTTAATATCACATACAATTTCCACATACATCTACATGATGGCATGCAATCTTATATAACGACTAAAATACACTTAAGTGTCTATACAAATATATACAAGGTTTTGGAGGGAGAATTCACTATCACACACAGTACTGCTTTGTAACCGGGTCCCAGACCCCATATTATCTTTGGCGCTTCAGGCGCTGGAGTATCAGACCCCATCTTTGGGAATTTCAGATTCCCGGGAGGTGCTAAAATTAGCGGTTAACTGGGTACCGTTTATCTGCTCTGACAGTATAGGGTAGTAATAATAATAATAAAAATATAATCACTTACCCCATACTGTGTTTTTGGCAGATCTCACTTTCTGACACCAAAACTGTTAGCTCAAATCTTGTCAGGAGGCAATCACGATGATATTACAGCCCTTCAGTTGCTAACCCCCCTTAATAGATAATGAATTCACCCTCGTCCGGCCGGGAGTTATGCCAACACACAGCACTCAAACTTAGTGCAGTCACAACTAACTTTATTGCAAGTGAAGCTCATATTTAAAGCATGTTTGAGCGGGGAAAAAACTGCTTCAACTGGTTTACAATTAATCAGTCAATAGCACATATCAGACAGAATAATACATAAAAGGGCCTTTGCTTTTGCCATGCATTTGTGTCAATGTGAGGTGTTCCCGTATAATAATTTGTGTCCTGTGACAGAGTTGCCCCGGCTGCATTCAGTTGTCATGTGTTAATGTAAGCAATTGTCAATTGTTTATGCAACATGTCTTGTAATCTAAATGCTAAGTATCCAACTGACAAGTGTTCAAATGAATGAATGGACAGGTGGTTTTAACATGTCGTCTAAATGCAAAACATAGCTGTCTGCTGACCAAGGTGGATGAATGGTTGTCCGTCTTAGCTCGTTACTATGTAAATGCAAGGGGGCCACAGTCTATCGTAGAATGAGCATAAACTGAAATATATATCTGAAATATCATAAGGCATATTAATACACTCTTTCAAACACCACAATGGAAGGTCCCAGGCAGGAAATATTTCTCACAAAAGGGCATTCCAGAGCTGTATGACCATGTTAAGCGGCAAGTGAATATATCTCTGGCACACAGTGTTGGTGCCAAGATACATCTGACCATAGACACATGGTCTAGCAAACACGGGCAGGGAAGGTATATCACTTTTACTGCCCACTGGGTGAACCTTCTGATGGCCGTTAAGCATGTAACCCGTGGCACCCGTGTAGATTTAGTTGTACCGCCACGGATTGCAAGCAGGCCTGCCTCTTCTCCTCCTCCTCCATCCTCCCTCTCCTCCTCGGCTGACTCCTCGTCTTCCCCTGCTACCGTCTCTTCTCCTGCTCCGCCCAAGATCCCCAGAACCTATTCCACATGCCAGGTGAGACGTTGCCATGCTGTGCTGTGTCTGTTGTGCCTGGAAGCCAAGAGCCACACTGGTCCTGCACTCCTTTCAGCTTTGCATTCACAGGCAGATCAGTGGCTGAGACCGCTGAATTTGTGAATTGATAAAGTGGTGTGAGACAACGGTGCCAATCTGAAACAGGGCAAAATAACACATGTGCCATGCATGGCACACGTCCTGAACATGGTGGTGCAGCGATTTGTTGGCAAATACCCTGGGGTCCAGGACGTCTTGCGGCAGGCCAGGAAAATCTCAGGCCATTTCCGAAGATCTTACAAAGCCATGGCTTGCCTTGCTGAGATTCAGCAGCGACACAACCTGCCCCTCAGGCGTCTTATTTGTGACTGCCCGACGCGATAGAACTCAACGTTGCATATGCTCGATAGGCTGCTCCAGCAGAAACGTGCAGTTAATGACTACCTGTTCGAACTCGGAGGCAGGACAGGTTCTGAGGAGCTTGGGTTTTTTTCACCTCGCCAGTGGCTGCTCATGCGGGATGCATGCAGACTTCTGCGGTCATTCGATGAGATCACCAAACTGGTCAGTCACGGCCATGGCGCCATAAGTGACATCATACCTTACGCCTTCTTTCTGGAGCGTGCATTGCGTCGTGTCATTGATCAAGCCGTCGAGGAGCAGGAAGATCAGGAAGTCGCAATGTTGGATGAATTCCCAGGGGGTGCTACTCCATCTGAGACAAATCAACAGCAGGAGTCTGAAGAGGAGTCAGAGGATGGTGCTGGGGGGATGAGGAGGAGCAAGAAGAGCATGCTTTAAACCTTACTGGGATCCCTGGTGTTATCCGTGGATGGGGGGAGGAGAACGAGGACAACATTATCCTGGATGATGAGCTGGAAGCAGGCCACTATACCGCTTCCAGTTTAGTGGGAATGGGGGCCTACATGCTGCAGTGTTTTAAGGGGGACCCCCGTATAAAACGCATAAAGGCCAAGGACCAGTACTGGGTGGCAACGTACTAAGACCCCCGGTACAAACACAAAATGGCGGAAATGCACCACAATCACAGAGGGCGGTCAGAATGCAGCACTTCCAGGCCTTGCTGCGGGAAATTCTGCATTCTGCTTTTCCGTGCGCTGGCAGAGGAATTTCCAGTCACGGAGAGACAGTTGCGGGTAGCAATCCAACAGCGCCTGCAAGAAGAGGGCGGTTGGAAGATGTCTTGGTCACTTCAGATATGAGATCCTTCTTTCAGCCGAACCATCGACAGCTGTACTCCGGATCCAGCATGAGGGAACGCCTAGACCGACAGGTGTCCGACTACATCGGGTTAACGGCCGATGTGGATGCTCTGAGGAGTGATGAACCCCTGGACTTCTGGTTGGCAGGCTTGACCTCTGGCCAGAGCTTGCACAATTTGCAATGGAAATGTTGGCTTGCCCCCCATCCAGTGTCCTGTCCGAAAGGACGTTCAGCGCAGCAGGGGGGATCGTGACCGATAAGCGCACTCGCCTAGCTCATGACAGTGTAGATTACCTCACATTTATAAAAATGAATGAGGCATGGATCTCTGAGGAATTCAACACATGTGACCAGTAGACCAGGTTTCATCGAAATTCCTCCACCCACAACAATTCCTGGTTCTTGGCTTCGCTACATACAGCGGCATAAAAGGCATTTCATGTCCATTGAATGGCAAATTTTTGGGGCCTTTCAGGGCCGACAATTATTTTTTCTGTGAATGCCTAATGTACCTCCAGCCACCAAATACTAAGTTTTTTACTGTCAGTTCAAACCATGTGAGCTAATTTTTGGAGGCTATACAGGTCGACACTTACTTCTGCATCCTGTGAACGCCTACTGTACCTCTAGCCATCAAAAAATAAGTTCTTTGCTGTCCGTTCAACCCATGTGAGCTAACTTTTGCAGCCTATACAGGCCGACACTTACTTCTGTATACTGTGTGAATGCCTAATGTACCGTCAGCCACAGAATACTACGTACTTAGCTGTCAGGTAAACCCATGTGGGCTAATTTTTGGGGCCTATACAGGCCAACACTTACTATATCCTGTGAATGCCTAATTTTTCAGACTGGAAATGAAAAACAATGGGTCTGTAAAGGTTCTGCCAAATTGTGTAATGGATGCGGACCCATTTTGCAGATGTGTGAATCAACCCTATATGTATTAGACAATGTATTTACTGGCTGCTGTCAGTTCTGGCTGATTTATGAAAAAATATATATATATATTTTTTGCTGTAAAAAAAAAAAATTATAATTTAGGGCAACTTTTTCAATTGCAATACTTCTGTTATGACATTTTCCATGTGCTGGGACTATATGTGCTCAGCTAGTACGTCTTTTGTGGCTGCAAATATGACCTAAAGGTTTTTAAAGTTCGCCTCCCATTAAAGTCAATGGGGCCCGCCGCAAAGTCGTGGTTCGCGGACTTTTGAGAAAATTTGCAGCTGGCGTTCGCGAACTGCTCCGGCCGATGTTCATCCATCACTAATGGACAACACCCAGCACAGAGGGGGCAGCAGAGAGGAAGAGACCACATATAAAGTGCAGAGCAAAATACAAGGGCAACACTCCAGGAAAGATTTGTATACTTTTGACATGGTAACTTTTTGGTAATATATTTTTCACTTTGTCTCACTGTTTCCACTCATTCATGCACCATTATTGAGCACTTTATTTTTATCACCTTTGCCTTTGACATAAGCATGTGATGATACGGTCACTTTTTTGTGAACTTATCCCCACCATGCTCCCACTCCCTCTCCCTCTCTTTATTCTTCTCTTTTTTTCTTTATTTTCTTCTTCTTTCTTTTTTCTCTCTCACCCCAGCACCCCACTATGGCACCCCATGTATGCTCGTGGGTGTATGATTTTCCTTTTTCTCACTTTTTAGTACACTTATTCATTTCCATTCTTATATGGATGTACCATCTTCACGCACTACCTCTGGGCACCTCCTATCAGGATATTTTCTTGGTGGTTATATTCTTGGCACTTTTGAGTCAATTTGTCTGGATTATATATATTTTATGCCCCATATGAATCTCTGGATTGAGTTTCTTATTATAATATTTTATTGATCTTATATATTTATTATTCCAGATCCTTGTGGTCCCAATGTGCCTTTATTACTGGAGTGTTGCCCTTGTATTTTGCTCTGCATTTTACATGTGGTCTCTTCCTCTCTGCTGCCTGTGCTGGGTGTTGTTCATGCCTTAGCCCCGGCTCAGGCGTTCCTTGGATCGGCTCTATTCTCCTTTTCCTTTCCTGTTATCATAGGTGTATTTTAAATGATGGAGACAGGATACCACTAAAAATCCAGAAACAACACACGATACACATGTTATAAATTGAGTTGCAGTTCAGTGAGTAAAATAAGTATTTGATCCCCTACCAACCAACAATAATTCTGGTTTCCACAGACTAGCTATAGTATGTGTTCTTGTGGTACACAGATTAGTCCTGTCCACAGAATCTTTTTCTTCCATTCAAACCCACCATCATGGGCAAGACCAAAGCGCTATCAAAGGACCATGCAAGATTTTGCCTCCTGGAGTAAGGAAGATCATGAGAAAAGTGAACGATCAGCCCAGAACTACACGGGAGGAGTTTATGAATGATCCTAAGGCAGTTGGGACCACAGTTACCAAACAAACCATTGGTAACACAAAACGCCGCCATGGATTGAAATCCTGCAGTGCTTGCAAGGTCCCCCTCCTCAAGAAGGCACATGTACAGCCCTGTCTGAAGTTTGCCAATGAACCTCTAAATGATTTGGAGAAGGATTGGGAGAAGTGCTATGGTCAGATGAAACTAAAATTGAGCTCTTTGGGATTAACTCGACTCGCCGTGTTTGGAAGAAGAAAAATGCTGACTATGACCCTAAGAACACCAAGTACGGATGTGGAAACATTATGCTTTGGGGCTGTTTCTCTGCTAAAGTTACAGGCCAACTTTGACGCATTGAGGCGCCAATGAACAGGGCCATGTATTGTAAAATCTTAGATGAGAACCTTCTTCCCTCAGCCAGAACACTGAAGATGGGTTGTGGATGGGTATTCTAGCATGACTATGACCCAAAACATACTGCCAAGGCAACAAAGGAGTGGCTCAAAAAGAAGCACATTAAGATCATGGAGTGGCCTAGCCAGTCTCCAGACCTTAATCCTATAGAAAATTTATAGAGGGAGCTGAAACTTTGAATTGCCAAGTGACAGCCAAGAAACCTTAAGGATTTCGAGAATATCTGTAAAGAAGAGTGGACCAAAATAACCAACTACAAGAAACGTCTTACCTCTGTGCTTGCCGAAAAGGGTATCTCCACCAAGTACTAAGTCATGTTTTTCTTGGGGATCATATACTTTTTTTACTCACTGAAATGCAATTCAATTTATAACATTTGTATCATGTGTTTTTATAGATTTTTGGTTGATATTCTGTCTCTATCATTTAAAATACAACTATGATAACAAAAATAGTCCTTTAATTTCTTCGTAAGTGGGCAAATTTACAAAATCTGCAGAGGATCAAATATTTATTTTCCCCACTGTAGATGGCGTGGAGGGGATTTTTTTCCTCAACAAAAATGTAGGTCCATTGTAGCTTTGTATCCTCCAAGACCCAGAAAGTAACATCCCCTGAGCAATCAGACTGCCAGATCAGCTTTAGTTAAGAGATTCAAAAAATATATAACAAGATACAGGAAAGAGATGGTGAGTCCTCAGTTTCTATTATTTGTGTGTTGGTGCCTCCTTGTGGTAGTAGTGTTCAAAAACATGTGCTAAAGCCGCATAGAAATATTTTTTTATTTTATTTTATTACAGGTACTTAGCACCATCAATTTACGCAGCACTTTACATATATATTGTACATTCACATCAGTCCATGCCCTCAAGATTAGGTTTCATTTAAAATTACTTTGCCATGTTTTAGTTTCAGAACAAATGCTTAATTTTGATTCTGCTTATATGTTTAATACTTGCAAGAAAGGCACACTGTGCCACCTTACAGAGCATATAAATATATAAAAAATATTCAGCGCTGGACTTATAATACCATATAAATGGACTAGCAGCTAAGCACTCAAGGGCAATCTAAACAAAACACCTCCTGAAATACATTGTACAATAGTGCAGCGCAATCCTTAATGGTTAATCATGTATCATATAATAACATGCTCTAAGCAGAAAGTCCCAAGAATACAGGTGCCAAAAAGGAAGAGATGATTATCCCAGTGGTTAGTGGTCCTACAGCAATATCCAATTTCAAATTTGTGATTCTTCAGAACAGGTGCTCAGAAAGATCCCACCACCTATCATTCACTGCCTCTCACCTTATCCTTGTGACTCTACAGGGTCAAATAGCATGTGATATCCAAAGGAAACAATTGTAACGCTCCTGCGTTTTACGTATGATGTGGATTTTCAGCTGCAGAAATATTCCACTTCAGTAGTCATGTAGAGAAACGCTGAGACACCATTCCCAACTCTCAATGACTCATCATGTGTGGATAATCTCAATTCAGCAAGTAAATACACACACTCAATAAGATGTTTCCTAGAGTGACTTATGTATATAGTAACACAGTGATGATAGGCTGAAGAGACAGGTTGGGTAGAGATGGTAGATGACAGACACTTGAAAGGAAATGTTCTTGAAAGTAAGATAGTAGCAGATGGGATGCAGATAGGTTTAGCAATCATGTATGGTAGTAGATGACAGAGTAGCAGGTGGACATACAAGAGAGATCAACCCAGTGCAAGAACAGGTGGTAGTAGGCTCAAGAGCTAGCAATCTTAGATAATGCAGATGTAGTAATAGTCCTTAGTATGCAGAGCTAGATAGTGTAAGCTTTAGTATAAAGGTTATAGAGGTTTCCCCTGTGGGGTACTTATCACTAATAGCAATGTAGCAGAGGAGAGGTTCGGCAAGAGCGGATGATCCGGTAGCGGGATATAGGGATCAGCGCAGCGTGGTTCCGACAGCGAGGTATGCTTGCAAGCATGTGAGCTTCAAGACAGGTTAGCATCAAGGCACAAAGCAGTTTGAACGAACACATGTGAGTGAGAGCCGGCGATCTAAATAGCCATCCAGTCCGGCGCTCAGTGATGACAGCATCAGTCTTAAAGGTGTATGCGCACCTTACCAAAAGAGAATGGTGGGGCGCATACACTTATGAAAGAGTAATTAGGGTACCCAAAGGTACCAGAACATTACAGTACCCCCCCCTTAAGGCCGGCTCCTGGAGGCCTCTGGAGCTGGTTTGTCTGGGTACTTCGCATGAAAATTGCGGATTAATCTAGAGGCATGTATGTCAGAGGTGTTTAGCCAGGTGTCGTCTTGGGGCCCATAGTTCTTCCATCGAACCAAGTACTGAAGTCTTCCTCTGTGGATACGAGAATCCAGAATCTCTTTTATCTCATATTCTTCTCCACCTTCAACTTGTACAGGAGGAGGAGGAGGGATAGTAGGCCTTATTCCTTGGTCAGGAACATGGGGCTTCAGTAGCGACACATGTAAAATGGGATGTATTTTGAGGTCTATTGGCAATGTAAGCTGTACTGCAGCTTTTCCAATAAGTTTCTTGATTGGGAAAGGTCCCAAGAACAGAGGTCCAAGCTTTTTGCTAGGGATTTTCAGTCTTAAATTTTTTGTTGAGAGCCAAACGAGGTCCCCGATAGCGTACTGAGGAGAAGGTCTTCTGCGAAGATCATAGTACTTCTTTTGTTGACTATGAGCGTGTGCAATGGTAGTATTAAGCAAACCCAGAGAGTCCTTTATTTGGGTAAGATAGTCTGAAGCTACTGGGTTATTTGAAGGAAGGATGCGTGGTGGAAGAATAGAGGGATGAAACCCATAGTTCAAGTAGAACGGACTCTGCTTGGTCGTACTGTGGGTTGCGTTGTTGTAGGCAAATTCTGCCAGAGGGAGAAGATCCACCCAATCATCCTGTTGGTAAGAAGTGTAACAACGTAAATACTGCTCGATGCATTGGTTGACTCTTTCAGTCTGTCCGTTGGTCTGCGGATGGTAAGGAGAAGTGAGCTTCCGCTCGATCCGTAGTATGTGACATAGTTCTTGCCAGAACTTGGAAATAAATTGTGATCCACGGTCAGACAGAAGAGTTTTTGGGATACCATGTAACTTAAAGACATGTTTCATCAGGAGTTCTGCCGTTTGTTTGGACGAAGGTAGTCTGCGAATAGCAATGAAATGTGCCATTTTTGTCAGATGGTCCACTGACACTAAGATGGTATTAAATCCTTTGGAAGGAGGCAATTCCACTATAAAGTCCAAGGACACAACTTCCCATGGAGTTTGGGGTATTGGTAGACTGCATAGTAGACCGGATGGTCTCGTAGTGTCAATTTTGGACCTGGCACAGACATTGCATGAAGAGACGAATTTTTGTATAGATGTTTTCATGTCAGGCCACCAGAATTGCCTGGTAATCAGATTAAGAGTCTTTGTCATACCCATATGTCCTGCCATAGGCACATCATGCGATAATTCCAAGATCTTGGTGCGTATGGTAGGTGGTATGTAAAGTTTGTCGTTGTAGTAGAGGAAGCCTTCTGCATCAGTATTTAGTTGTGGTGGGGGTGAATCCAAACTTATACCATGCAAAACCTCTTCCTTCAAGGAACGGACAACTCCAATAATGCGTTTGTGAGGTATTATAGGAACGGAAGGGATTTCAAAGTAGTTTTCTTCAGTTAGTCGTGATAGTGCATCCGCCTTTTTGTTCTTATCTGCAGGTGTGTAGGTCACTATGAAGTTAAACCTTAGAAAGAATAGTGACCATCGTACCTGTCGGTGCGAGAGAGTTTTGTTAGTCTGAAGATATTGGAGATTTTTATGGTCCGTGTATATAAGTATTGGTAATTGGGTGCCTTCGAGTAGATGTCGCCAATTCTCCAGAGCCAATTTTATAGCAAGCAGTTCCTTTTCACCCACGGGGTAATTTATCTCTGGACTGCTTAGGGATTTAGAAAAAAGGCGACTGGATGAAGTGGTGAAGTGTGAGTTGGTCGTTGGGAGAGTATTGCTCCTACTGCCATGTTTGACGCATCTACTTCCAGAATGTATTGGAGGGATGGGTCTGGATGGCGTAGTATGGGAGCAGAAGTAAACCTTGTCTTTAACAGGTGAAAAGCTTTATTTGCTTCATCTGACCATTTGAATGGTTTTTTAATGCTAGTGAGCTGTGTGAGGGGTCTCACAATGGCAGAGAAGTTTCTAATGAACTTCCTGTAGAAATTTGAAAATCCAAGGAATCGCTGTAGCGCCTTGCGTGTGGTTGGTGTAGGCCAATCCTGAATGCAGGATATCTTACTCATGTCCATCTCGATTCCTGTTTTGGATATGATGTAGCCTAGAAACAGTACCTCTTCTTTATGAAACAAGCATTTTTTCAGTTTCACATAAAGGTTGTGTGCAAGCAATCTCGATAATACTAGTCTTACATGTCTTATGTGTTCAGACAGGGATCGTGAATATATAAGTAGTGTTGAGCGAACACGGACTGTATTATTTGTGTTCGTACCGAATAATTGGATTTTTTGTACCCGAACACGGACACGGACACTTTACTGTATGTTCGGGTAAAAATCCGTGTTCGGTCGTTTTATTTCTGGGTTTTGCATGCTTTGGCGCTCTTTTCATGGTGGGCTTTCAACAGCCAATCAACAATCGTTTAACTGGTGTGCCTTAAGCCATCCCAGCCATGCCTGCAAATGTCTCAGTAGCTGTGATTGGCCGTCTGAAGCATGTGACCAAGTCTTTATAAGTTCCAGGCAGCCGCAGCGTCTTCATTCTGCTGCTTAGATCAGGGACAGAGCACACATCAACGTGCTGGCTGCTGATTAGGGAAAGACAGGCAGGAAAAAACCATTTGTGTCCGGATAGAATTGAGGGACAGGTCGGAGTGTTTAGGCAGGGCGAGTTGTAGGCATTTTAGGGATAGAGTCTGCTGAATTATAGGGTCAGTGTCTTCTACAAACTACAATCGATATTGCTGTGTGGGGGGTGGGGTCTGCACTCAATCCTGATCTACGATCTCTTCTCAATCCTGTTAGGGAGAGGCTGCTGCTGAATTTTAGGGTCAGAGTGTTCTACAAACTACAATCGATATTGCTGTGTGGGGTCTGCACTTAGTCCCGATCTACGATCTCTTCTCAATCCTGTTAGGGAGAGGCTGCTGCTGAATTTTAGGGAAACTGTGTTCTACAAATTACAATCGATATTGCTGTGTGGTGTGGGATAGGAGATAGGCAGGTGTCAGTGATCCACATCCATTTTTCTGTGTGTGAGCTGCAGTGAACACAATCTTTTTGGGCTGCAGTGAACAACGTCCTTTTTGGGGTGCAGTGAACAAAATCTTTTTGGGGTGCAGTGAACAAAATCCTTTTTGGGGTGCAGTGAACAACATCCTTTTTGGGGTGCAGTGAACACAATCTTTTTGGGGTGCAGTGAACAAAATCCTTTGTGGGGTGCAGTGAACACAATCTTTGTGGGGTGCAGTGAACACAATCTTTTTGGGGTGCAGTGAACAACATCCTTTTTGGGGTGCAGTGAACACAATCTTTGTGGGGTGCAGTGAACACAATCTTTTTGGGGTGCAGTGAACAAAATCCTTTTTGGGGTGCAGTGAACACAATCTTTGTGGGGTGCAGTGAACACAATCTTTTTGGGGTGGAGTGAACAAAATCCTTTTTGGGGTGCAGTGAACAACATCCTTTTTGGGGTGCAGTGAACAAAATCCTTTTTGGGGTGCAGTGAACACAATCTTTTTGGGGTGCAGTGAACAAAATCCTTTGTGGGGTGCAGTGAACACAATCTTTGTGGGGTGCAGTGAACACAATCTTTTTGGGGTGCAGTGAACAAAATCCTTTTTGGGGTGCAGTGAACAACATCCTTTTTGGGGTGCAGTGAACAAAATCCGTTTTGGGGTGCAGTGAACACAATCTTTTTGGGGTGCAGTGAACAAAATCCTTTGTGGGGTGCAGTGAACACAATCTTTGTGGGGTACAGTGAACAGAATCTTTGTGGGGTGCAGTGAACACAATCTTTGGGGGGTACAGTGAACACAATCTTTTTGGGGTGCAGTGAACAAAATCCTTTTTGGGGTGCAGTGAACAAAATCCTTTGTGGGGTGCAGTGAACACAATCTTTTTGGGGTGCAGTGAACAAAATCCTTTTTGGGGTGCAGTGAACAACATCCTTTTTGGGGTGCAGTGAACAAAATCCTTTTTGGGGTGCAGTGAACACAATCTTTTTGGGGTGCAGTGAACAAAATCCTTTGTGGGGTGCAGTGAACACAATCTTTGTGGGGTACAGTGAACAGAATCTTTGTGGGGTGCAGTGAACACAATCTTTGGGGGGTACAGTGAACACAATCTTTTTGGGGTGCAGTGAACAAAATCCTTTGTGGGGTGCAGTGAACACAATCTTTGGGGGGTACAGTGAACACAATCTTTTTGGGGTGCAGTGAACAAAATCCTTTGTGGGGTGCAGTGAACACAATCTTTGTGGGGTGCAGTGAACACAATCTTTTTGGGGTGCAGTGAACAAAATCCTTTTTGGGGTGCAGTGAACAACATCCTTTTTGGGGTGCAGTGAACACAATCTTTTTGGGGTGCAGTGAACAAAATCCTTTGTGGGGTGCAGTGAACACAATCTTTGTGGGGTACAGTGAACAGAATCTTTGTGGGGTGCAGTGAACACAATCTTTGGGGGGTACAGTGAACACAATCTTTTTGGGGTGCAGTGAACAAAATCCTTTGTGGGGTGCAGTGAACACAATCTTTGGGGGGTACAGTGAACACAATCTTTTTGGGGTGCAGTGAACAAAATCCTTTGTGGGGTGCAGTGAACACAATCTTTGTGGGGTGCAGTGAACACAATCTTTTTGGGGTGCAGTGAACAAAATCCTTTTTGGGGTGCAGTGAACAACATCCTTTTTGGAGTGCAGTGAACACAATCTTTTTGGGGTGCAGTGAACAAAATCCTTTGTGGGGTGCAGTGAACACAATCTTTGTGGGGTACAGGGAACAGAATCTTTGTGGGGTGCAGTGAACACAATCTTTGGGGGGTGCAGTGAACACAATCTTTTTGGGGTGCAGTGAACAAAATCCTTTTAGGGTGCAGTGAACACAATCTTTGTGGGGTGCAGTGAACAAAATCCTTTTTGAGGTGCAGTGAACACAATCTTTGTGGGGTGCAGTGAACACAATCTTTGTGGGGTACAGTGAACACAATCTCATACTTCTGAAGATTTGAGGGTGCTGCCTGTTCCATACTCCTCCTCCTACTGCTCAACCATCCTTTTAGGGGTACAAACAATAGTAATTGGGGCCTAGTGTGGTGGTGTACGTGTGAGATACATACACTTTCTTTTTGATCATATTTTCTATTCCGCTATTCAATTAAAACCTTTGGGGATCAATTAAATTGCGTGATAGTCTGTGTCGGTACGTGTGAGATCCACCTTTCCAAGTTTTTGGGGTTCATCTCATACTTCTGAAGATTTGAGGGTGCTGCCTGTTCCATACTCCTCCTCCTACTGCTCAACCATCCTTTTAGGGGTACAAACAATAGTAATTGGGGCCTAGTGTGGTGGTGTACGTGTGAGATACATACACTTTCTTTTTGATCATATTTTCTATTCCGCTATTCAATTAAATCCTTTGAGGATCAATTAAATTGCGTAATAGTCTGTGTCGGTACGTGTGAGATCCACCTTTCCAAGTTTTTGGGGTTCATCTCATACTTCTGAAGATTTGAGGGTGCTGCCTGTTCCATACTCCTCCTCCTACTGCTCAACCATCCTTTTAGGGGTACAAACAATAGTAATTGGGGCCTAGTGTGGTGGTGTACGTGTGAGATACATACACTTTCTTTTTGATCATATTTTCTATTCCGCTATTCAATTAAAACCTTTGGGGATCAATTAAATTGCGTGATAGTCTGTGTCGGTACGTGTGAGATCCACCTTTCCAAGTTTTTGGGGTTCATCTCATACTTCTGAAGATTTGAGGGTGCTGCCTGTTCCATACTCCTCCTCCTACTCCTCAACCATCCTTTTAGGGGTACAAACAATAGTAATTGGGGCCTAGTGTGGTGGTGTACGTGTGAGATACATACACTTTCTTTTTGATCATATTTTCTATTCCGCTATTCAATTAAAACCTTTGGGGATCAATTAAATTGCGTGATAGTCTGTGTCGGTACGTGTGAGATCCACCTTTCCAAGTTTTTGGGGTTCATCTCATACTTCTGAAGATTTGAGGGTGCTGCCTGTTCCATACTCCTCCTCCTACTCCTCAACCATCCTTTTAGGGGTACAAACAATAGTAATTGGGGCCTAGTGTGGTGGTGTACGTGTGAGATACATACACTTTCTTTTTGATCATATTTTCTATTCCGCTATTCAATTAAAACCTTTGGGGATCAATTAAATTGCGTGATAGTCTGTGTCGGTACGTGTGAGATCCACCTTTCCAAGTTTTTGGGGTTCATCTCATACTTCTGAAGATTTGAGGGTGCTGCCTGTTCCATACTCCTCCTCCTACTGCTCAACCATCCTTTTAGGGGTACAAACAATAGTAATTGGGGCCTAGTGTGGTGGTGTACGTGTGAGATACATACACTTTCTTTTTGATCATATTTTCTATTCCGCTATTCAATTAAAACCTTTGGGGATCAATTAAATTGCGTGATAGTCTGTGTCGGTACGTGTGAGATCCACCTTTCCAAGTTTTTGGGGTTCATCTCATACTTCTGAAGATTTGAGGGTGCTGCCTGTTCCATACTCCTCCTCCTACTGCTCAACCATCCTTTTAGGGGTACAAACAATAGTAATTGGGGCCAAGTGTGGTGGTGTACGTGTGAGATACATACACTTTCTTTTTGATCATATTTTCTATTCCGCTATTCAATTAAAACCTTTGGGGATCAATTAAATTGCGTGATAGTCTGTGTCGGTACGTGTGAGATCCACCTTTCCAAGTTTTTGGGGTTCATCTCATACTTCTGAAGATTTGAGGGTGCTGCCTGTTCCATACTCCTCCTCCTACTGCTCAACCATCCTTTTAGGGGTACAAACAATAGTAATTGGGGCCTAGTGTGGTGGTGTACGTGCGAGATACATACACATTTTTTGATCATATTTCCTATTCCGCTATTCAATTAAAACCTTTGGGGATCAATTAAATTGCGTGATAGTCTGTGTCGGTACGTGTGAGATCCACCTTTCCAAGTTTTTGGGGTTCATCTCATACTTCTGAAGATTTGAGGGTGCTGCCTGTTCCATACTCCTCCTCCTACTGCTCAACCATCCTTTTAGGGGTACAAACAATAGTAATTGGGGCCTAGTGTGGTGGTGTACGTGTGAGATACATACACTTTCTTTTTGATCATATTTTCTATTCCGCTATTCAATTAAAACCTTTGGGGATCAATTAAATTGCGTGATAGTCTGTGTCGGTACGTGTGAGATCCACCTTTCCAAGTTTTTGGGGTTCATCTCATACTTCTGAAGATTTGAGGGTGCTGCCTGTTCCATACTCCTCCTCCTACTGCTCAACCATCCTTTTAGGGGTACAAACAATAGTAATTGGGGCCTAGTGTGGTGGTGTACGTGTGAGATACATACACTTTCTTTTTGATCATATTTTCTATTCCGCTATTCAATTAAATCCTTTGAGGATCAATTAAATTGCGTAATAGTCTGTGTCGGTACGTGTGAGATCCACCTTTCCAAGTTTTTGGGGTTCATCTCATACTTCTGAAGATTTGAGGGTGCTGCCTGTTCCATACTCCTCCTCCTACTGCTCAACCATCCTTTTAGGGGTACAAACAATAGTAATTGGGGCCTAGTGTGGTGGTGTACGTGTGAGATACATACACTTTCTTTTTGATCATATTTTCTATTCCGCTATTCAATTAAAACCTTTGGGGATCAATTAAATTGCGTGATAGTCTGTGTCGGTACGTGTGAGATCCACCTTTCCAAGTTTTTGGGGTTCATCTCATACTTCTGAAGATTTGAGGGTGCTGCCTGTTCCATACTCCTCCTCCTACTCCTCAACCATCCTTTTAGGGGTACAAACAATAGTAATTGGGGCCTAGTGTGGTGGTGTACGTGTGAGATACATACACTTTCTTTTTGATCATATTTTCTATTCTGCTATTCAATTAAAACCTTTGGGGATCAATTAAATTGCGTGATAGTCTGTGTCGGTACGTGTGAGATCCACCTTTCCAAGTTTTTGGGGTTCATCTCATACTTCTGAAGATTTGAGGGTGCTGCCTGTTCCATACTCCTCCTCCTACTCCTCAACCATCCTTTTAGGGGTACAAACAATAGTAATTGGGGCCTAGTGTGGTGGTGTACGTGTGAGATACATACACTTTCTTTTTGATCATATTTTCTATTCCGCTATTCAATTAAAACCTTTGGGGATCAATTAAATTGCGTGATAGTCTGTGTCGGTACGTGTGAGATCCACCTTTCCAAGTTTTTGGGGTTCATCTCATACTTCTGAAGATTTGAGGGTGCTGCCTGTTCCATACTCCTCCTCCTACTGCTCAACCATCCTTTTAGGGGTACAAACAATAGTAATTGGGGCCTAGTGTGGTGGTGTACGTGTGAGATACATACACTTTCTTTTTGATCATATTTTCTATTCCGCTATTCAATTAAAACCTTTGGGGATCAATTAAATTGCGTGATAGTCTGTGTCGGTACGTGTGAGATCCACCTTTCCAAGTTTTTGGGGTTCATCTCATACTTCTGAAGATTTGAGGGTGCTGCCTGTTCCATACTCCTCCTCCTACTGCTTAACCATCCTTTTAGGGGTACAAACAATAGTAATTGGGGCCTAGTGTGGTGGTGTACGTGTGAGATACATACACTTTCTTTTTGATCATATTTTCTATTCCGCTATTCAATTAAAACCTTTGGGGATCAATTAAATTGCGTGATAGTCTGTGTCGGTACGTGTGAGATCCACCTTTCCAAGTTTTTGGGGTTCATCTCATACTTCTGAAGATTTGAGGGTGCTGCCTGTTCCATACTCCTCCTCCTACTGCTCAACCATCCTTTTAGGGGTACAAACAATAGTAATTGGGGCCTAGTGTGGTGGTGTACGTGCGAGATACATACACATTTTTTGATCATATTTCCTATTCCGCTATTCAATAAAAACCTTTGAGGATCAATTGAATTGTGGGATAGTCTGTGTCGGTACGTGTGAGATCCACCTTTCCAAGTTTTTGAGGTTCATCTCATACTTCTGAAGATTTGAGGGTGCTGTCTGTTCCATACTCCTCCTACTCCTCATCCATCCTTTTAGGGGTAGAAACAATAGTAATTGGGGCCTAGTGTGGTTTTGTACGTGCGAGATACATACACTTTTTTGGATCATATTTCCTATTCCGCTATTCAATAAAAACCTTTCTAGGGCAAGATCTTAAATTACAGAAATATGAGGAGACCGTCAAATAAGGGCCGTGGCCTGGGTCGTGGTGCTGCTGGTAGAGCTCCTGTTGCAAGGAGAGGACGTGGTCGATCTGTGCCAGCTACACGCACAAGTGAAACACCTTCCTCAAGTGTGAGTAGGCGACAGAACCTGCATCAGTATTTGGTAGGGCATCATACGCCCCTAGAAGTGATGAGGCCAGAACAAGTGGAGGCGATAGTAGATTGGTTTGCTGCTGACAGTGCCTCCAGTTCCTTCACATTGTCTCCCACCCAGTCTACTGCAGAAAGGTCACAGTTGGCACCTGCAGCCGATGTCCAACTGTCTTTCACCTCACCCCCTTGCAAATCAGGCAAGCAGTCTGAGCCCCAAGCCATACAGCAGTCTCTTCTTCTTTTTGATGACTCTGTCAGCAGGGTTTCCCAGGGCCATCCACCTAGCCCTGCCCCAGAAGTGGAAGAGATTGAGTGCAGCGATGCCCAACCACTTATTTCTCAAGATGAGTACATGCAAGGATCATCGCAGCACGTCTCCGATGATGACGAAACGCAGGTGCCAACTGCTGCGGCGTTCAGCATTGTGGAGACCGACAAGGAGGGCAGGGGTGAAGACTGGGTGGAAGATGATGTGGAGGACGATGAGGTCCTCGACCCCACATGGAATGAACGTCATGCAGGTGACCTTAGTAGTTTGGAGGAAGAGGCGGTGGTCGCACAGAGCCACCAGCACAGCAGAAGAGGGAGCAGGGTGCAGAAGCGGAGCGGCCGTGCCCTAGACACTACGCCCGCTACTGCCCAACGCAGCAAGGGAACGAGCGCACCAAAGTCAGCTCAAAGGAGTTCTCTAGCGTGGAAGTTCTTTAGAAAATGTGCTGATGACAGGACACGAGTGGTTTGCACCCTGTGCAATCAGAGCTTGAAGCGAGGCATAAACCTTCTCAACCTGAGCACAACCTGCATGATCAGGCATCTAAGTGCAAAGCACGAGCTGCAGTGGAGTACACACCTTCAAAACCAAGAAACGTCTCTGGCTCATCCTGCTTCCTCTTCTGCTGCAATCTCGGCCGCTCCAGCCACATCTGTAGTGATACCGGCACCTGCCACCCCGCAAACAGACGATCTGTCAGCAACACCACCACCTGGGTCACCAACAACCATCTCCACAATGTCCCGTGGAAGCATTCAGCTTTCCATCTCCCAAACACTTGAGAGGAAGAGGAAGTACCCCCCTACCCACCCGCGATCCCTGGCCCTGAATGCCAGCATTTCAAAATTATTGGCCTTTGAAATGCTGTCATTCCGTCTGGTGGAGACGCACAGTTTTAAAAACCTTATGTCGGTGGCTGTCCCACAGTACGTCGTGCCCAGCCGCCACTACTTTTCCAGGCAAGCCATCCCTTCCCTGCACAACCAAGTGGGGGAAAAAATCAGGTGTGCACTGCGCAACGCCATCTGTGCCAAGGTCCACCTAACTACCGATACGTGGACCAGTAAGCACGGTCAGGGGCGTTATATCTCCCTAACGGCACACTGGGTAAATGCAGTGGCGGATGGGCCTGAGGCGGATAGCAATTTGGCGCATGTCCTTCCACCACCGAGGATTGCAGGGCGCTTCAGTTTGCCTCCTGTTCCTAACTCCTCCTACTCCGCTTCCTCATCCTCTACCGCCTCCTCATCCGGACAGCGTAACACCTTCACCACCAACTTCAGCACGGCCAGGGGTAAATGACAGCAGGCAGTTTTACAACTTGCCTGTTTGGGGGACAAACCACACACCGCGCAGGAGTTGTGGAGGAGCATGAAACAGCAGACAAATGAGTGGTTGCTGCCAGCGAGCCTCAAGCCCGGCCTGGTGGTGTGCGATAACGGGAGAAATCTCATAGCAGCTCTGGGCCTAGCCGGTTTGACGCACATCCCTTGCCTGGCGCATGTGCTGAATTTGGTGGTGCAGAGGTTCCTTAAAGACTACCCCGATATGTCAGAGCTGCTGCAGAAAGTGCGGGCCGTTTGTGCGCACTTTCGGCGTTCTCACCCTGCTGCTGCTCGCCTGGCAGCGCTGCAGCGTAACTTCGGCCTTCCCGCTCACCGCCTCATATGTGACGTGCCCACAAGGTGGAACTCCACCTTGCACATGCTGGAAAGACTGTGCGAGCAGCAGCAGGCCATAGTGGAGTTTCAGCTGCAGCACGCACGCGTGAGTCGCTCTGCGGAACAGCACCACTTCACCACCAATAACTGGGCCTCCATGCGAGACCTGTGTGTCTTGTTGCGCTGTTTTGAGTACTCCACCAACATGGCCAGTGGCAATGACGCCGTTCTCAGCTTAACTATCCCACTTCTATGCCTCCTTGAAAAAACAATTCGGGCGATGATGGAAGAGGATGTGGCACAGGATGAGGAGGAGGAGGAGGATGAAGAGGTAACATTTCCAAGGCTTTCAGGGCAGTCATTCGCAAAGGGGCTCCGAGGGTGGGTTCCTGCACACACAAACGCCAGGGACACAATTGTCCAGCAGGGGCACAGTTCTGGAGGATGAGGAGGATGAGGAGGAGGAGGAGCTGGAGGAGGAGATGGAACCATGTTCACAGCAGGGTGGCACCCAGGCCAGCTCATGGCCATCACTGGTGCGTGGCTGGGGGGATACAGAGGACACGGACGATACACCTCCCAAAGAGGACAGCCTTTCGTTGCCTCTGGGCAGCCTGGCACACATGAGCGATTACATGCTGCAGTGTCTCCACAACGACCGCCGAGTTGCCCACATTCTAACTTGTGCTGATTACTGGGTGGCCACGCTGCTGGATCCCCGTTACAAGGACAACGTACCGTCCTTAATTCACTCACTGGAGCGCGATCGCAAGATGCGCGAGTACAAGCGCACGCTGGTAGACGCCATGCTGCTGGCATTCCCATCTGACAGCGGGGCCGCAGTGGAAACACAAGGCAGAGGAGGAGGAGGAGGAGGTCGCCAACGCAACCAGGGCACCGCCAGCACCTCAGAAAGCAGGGTTAGCATGGCCGAAATGTGGAAAAGCTTTGTCAGCACGCCACAACAAACAGCAGCACCAGCAGCTCAGATGGAACGTCTTAGCAGGAGGCAGCATTTTACCAACATGGTGGAGCAGTATGTGTGCACACGCCTACATGTAGTGAATGAGGGGTCTGCCCCCTTCAACTTCTGGGTCTCCAAATTGGGCACATGGCCTGAGCTTGCCCTTTACGCCTTGGAGGTGCTGGCGTGCCCTGCAGCCAGTGTATTATCTGAACGGGTATTTAGCACGGCTGGGGGCGTTATAACAGACAAGCGCAGCCGCCTGTCCAGAGACAATGTGGACAAGCTCACGTTCATTAAAATGAACCAGGCATGGATCCCACGGGACTTTTCCGTACCTTGTGCAGAATAGCAATGGATACCGACCTTACCCACCCATTGTTCCATTTTTGCTCTTTCTCACTCTTTTGGGGTGTACCCTCATTTAAAATTTGTGAAAAGAAGCAGTGTTGGCTACCTCGTCCTCCTCCTCAGGGCCAGATTAACGTAGGGGCTATTGGAGCTGCAGCTCCAGGCCCCTACCTTTTATATAGGCCCCGGGTTGGCCATATTCACTGTTACCGCTCTTCTGTCACTTGTAAACACAGAAGTCTGGCTTCTATGCTCGCTTCCCCAGGCAGCACCCTCAGAACCTCCCCACACAGCGCGAAGGCCGGACAAGGAGGGACAGTTGCCGATGCATGGATGTGTTTATGGGCTTCAGAGACAGCATCCCATGTTGAATTAGGCATGCATGGCTGCACCCTTCCTCCTCTGGGTGCATGGCAAGGCACGGCCCTTAAGGCCCTTCAAAATCCTCAGCACCAAGCCCATGATGCTCTTAATCCGGCCCTGGTCCTCCTCCACCGCCGCTTCCACCTACACCACCCATAGGTGTGCGCAGCCTATTGCATTAAGGTGTGCACCCCAAAGTTGAAATACACATGCATGTGTTTGCCAGCAGGGAGAGTAATGTATCGGGGCCATGTACCTGTAGGCAAAGAGAAATAGAGCAGAGCAGGTCCGAGGGAGATCTTTCCCATCTCCTCACTGGCAATGCTATGTGCCCTAGGTGATTAGGGTGTGCCCAGGCACACCCGGCACACCCTGTGCGCATGCCTATGTCACCGCCACATCCACCACCACCTCAACCTCCCTCCTACTCCATATGGGCCTCGTCCTTCAGAGATGAAGAAGAACATTGTTTTATTTTTCTGTTTTTTTTTGTTGTTTTAAGTTATTTCCCTATCCACATTTGTTTGCAGAGCACTTGCCATGCTCTTAATTACGTTTTGCTGCCATTTGCAGCACTCTAGCCCTTTCCTTTGGTGTTTTAGAGCCATTTTAGTGCCTTAAAGTTCGGGTCCCCATTGACTTCAATGGGGTTCGGTGTCCGGGAAAAGTTCGGTAAAAGTCCGAGACACGGACCCGGACTTTTTTTTAAAGTTCGGCCGAACCCGTCGAACACGGACATCTAGGTGTCCGCTCAACCCTATATATAAGTATATCGTCCAGATATACCACAACACAGACATCTAGTAAGTCTCTGAAAATATTGTTTATAAATCGTTGAAAAACTGCAGGGGCGTTGCATAGCCCGAATGGCATTACAAGATATTCAAACAATCCGTATCTGGTTCTGAATGCAGTCTTCCACTCGTGTCCATCACGGATTCGAATGAGATTGTATGCTCCTTTCAGGTCCAATTTTGAAAAATAGGTAGCTCCACGCACCTGCTCAATGAGCTCAGGGATAAGCGGTAGAGGATAGCGATCTTTTATTGTAATAGCATTCAATTGCCTATAGTCGATGATAGGCCTGAGACTTGAGTCCTTATTGCGGACAAAAAAGAGTCCTGCTGCTGTGGAAGAAGTGGAAGGTCTAATAAAACCTTTTTCCAAATTCTCATCCAAATAGTCTTTGAGATGGGAAAGTTCATCCTGTGAAAGAGGATAAACATGACCGAACGGCAATTTGCTATTTGGGAGTAGATCAATGCTACAATCATAGTCTCGATGGGGAGGTAGTGCTTGAGCATTTTTCTCAAGAAAAACCTCAGAGAGATCCTGATAACATAGTGGTGCAATCTCATCTGTCACCACAGACAGGATCTTCCCGAAAGACGGGAGGTTACACGTACCCTCGCAATAGCAAGAGAGGAAGGTCAGGGTCCGTTCCTTCCAATCTATGGTTGGTTGATGTGTGTGCAACCAGGGAAGTCCCAAAACAATGGGAAAGTGGGGTGAAGGTATTAGATCGAAGGTAGTGGTCGCCATATGAGACCCGTTAGTAGTGACTAGGAGTGCCTGTGTCTGATCAGTGATCGGACCAGAGGATAAAGGAACACCGTTAATAAGACTCACTGAGACAGGTTTAAGTTTAGAAATAATAGGAACTTTATTTAAAGCAGCAAAACGTATGTCAATATAATTTCCACAAGATCCTGTGTCAATCATGGCCTTAGTAGTAATCCTGTTCTGGTCCCACTGTAATGTTAAGCAAACAGAAAGGTAAGGGTTAGTGATTGAAGTTGTCAATCCCCCTAGGAGGACATGTGAACACTCACCCTTCTTTTTGTAGACTAGGGGACAGACGTTTATCTTGTGATCCGGGGATGCACAGTACAAGCAGAGATAGTCTTCTGGCTCTTTCCATAGTTGATAGAGGTGGGCATATGGTTCCTACCTCCATAGGAACGGGGTCAACGGCCGAAATCCGAGAAGAACTGGATAATGGCATTCCCATTTTCTCAGCCTTTCTTTCTCGTAGTCTTCTATCTATGGTGATACTGAGTTGTATCAATGCATCCAGGGTTTTTGGAAGATCCGCTCGGGCGAGCTCTTCTTTAACGGCCTCTGATAGGCCAAGCCTAAATTGAGATTTCAGAGATGCATCATTCCATTCTGAATCAAGGGTCCATCTCTTGAATTCTGCGACAAAGTCTTCTACAGGTCTCCCACCTTGTTTCAAGGATCTTAATTGAAGATCGGCAGTACTCTGCCTATTGGGATCATCATATAGGCTAGTGAGTTCTGCTAGGAACAAGGCATAGGAGTTGAGAAGCTGGTCGCTTTTCTCAAAAAGAGAGTCTGCCCAGGCCCGAGGATCGCCTGTTAGGTAAGAAATAATAGTACAAACCTTAATGTGATCAGTAAGGTAGGTACGGGGTTTTAGCAAGAAAAGTAACTCACATGCGTTTTTAAATTCGCGAAATTTTTTGCGATCGCCTGTAAATACCAAAGGAGGATTTATTTTGGGTTCAGGGGACTGAGCAGTGGTAAGTTGTGTCAGTCTAATTACCTGCTGCGACAGAGCCTGATTGTCTTCTTTTAATTTAGCAAGTGCGTGTATTAACGCAGGTACTTGCTGTTTTAATTGTGTCATCTGAGTGGTTATTTCTGCTGAATCCATTTGTGGTTCGTTCAATCTGTAACGCTCCTGCGTTTTACGTATGATGTGGATTTTCAGCTGCAGAAATATTCCACTTCAGTAGTCATGTAGAGAAACGCTGAGACACCATTCCCAACTCTCAATGACTCATCATGTGTGGATAATCTCAATTCAGCAAGTAAATACACACACTCAATAAGATGTTTCCTAGAGTGACTTATGTATATAGTAACACAGTGATGATAGGCTGAAGAGACAGGTTGGGTAGAGATGGTAGATGACAGACACTTGAAAGGAAATGTTCTTGAAAGTAAGATAGTAGCAGATGGGATGCAGATAGGTTTAGCAATCATGTATGGTAGTAGATGACAGAGTAGCAGGTGGACATACAAGAGAGATCAACCCAGTGCAAGAACAGGTGGTAGTAGGCTCAAGAGCTAGCAATCTTAGATAATGCAGATGTAGTAATAGTCCTTAGTATGCAGAGCTAGATAGTGTAAGCTTTAGTATAAAGGTTATAGAGGTTTCCCCTGTGGGGTACTTATCACTAATAGCAATGTAGCAGAGGAGAGGTTCGGCAAGAGCGGATGATCCGGTAGCGGGATACAGGGATCAGCGCAGCGTGGTTCCGACAGCAAGGTATGCTTGCAAGCATGTGAGCTTCAAGACAGGTTAGCATCAAGGCACAAAGCAGTTTGAACGAACACATGTGAGTGAGAGCCGGCGATCTAAATAGCCATCCAGTCCGGCGCTCAGTGATGACAGCATCAGTCTTAAAGGTGTATGCGCACCTTACCAAAAGAGAATGGTGGGGCGCATACACTTATGAAAGAGTAATTAGGGTACCCAAAGGTACCAGAACATTACAACAATACGATCAGCCTCCACTCCTTCTTCTCTCCTTTCTATCATAGCCAGCGTATAGACTCAAAAACCTCCTTATTGACCGGACAGCTCAATATGCAGAAAAATCCTCCAAGCAACCTGTGGTGTATATAAGAGAGGAAAATAATCTAATGCTCTCTGTATGCACTCAACAGTAATTGTATTAATAAATACAATACACTCACATTTGGCAGGATGGTAAACCGCATTATTGCAGAGCCTGCAAGCTTGCGTGCATGTCTGTGTTCAAGCAGGGAGGAATCCAAAGATGGCCGTGGGTCACGTGACGTCCCCCGTACGCGTTACGTCCAGAATGGACGGGACTTCTTCAGCGGGGATCCCCCATACAGAGAGCATTTGATTCTTTTCCTCTCACATATGAGTGTTTTGTTGCCTGAAGCAAAATGCCTGAAGCTCAAAAAAGTACATGAGCTTCTTTTTTGGCAGATTACAAGCGTTTTTGTTAGATATCAATGCCTGCCTCCAAACACCTGCATAAATCGCCTGACAAACACCCAAAACAAAGCCCGAAATATGCCCAAATAAAAAGCCGGAAAAGATATGCTCAGGTGTGAATGGAGCCTTATGACACCCACATGAGACATACACAATCATTAAAATAAATAACAATATTTGTTTACACACAATTGTAAAAAACGCCACTGCGTATACAATTTTTTTAAAATCACACAGCCCTCAAGGCCAATAAAATGAATATACCCCAATAGGACCACAACAAAGAACCTCTATATCATGCAAAATGTTCTATGGTAAATAAATGGTGGTAAATAAATCCTCATTCAACGGTCAAGGTGTTTTTGTTACTGCATAGGACCATAATAAGTGGATTATCTTTTTCTGATAAATAAATATACATATATTACTAATTATGTACATGTATCACATTCTATTTACAAAATACAAAGTGATATATATATATATATATATATATATATATATATATATATATATATAGCACTCACATACAACAGGCAGCATGTCCACATGCGGTTTAAGCCTAGTGGGTAGACATTGGGGCAAAAAAGTCCTCATATTGGGAGAATTTTGAACACAATATGAGGACTTTTTAACCCCTGTCCACGCACCAGGCTTAAACTGCATGCGGACATGCCACTATGTGACTGCTATATAGATATAAGTTTGTATTTTGTAAATAGAACGTGAATGGTCCCAAAGAAGCTACGCAGTGAGCGAAACTCGCTGACAGTTGGATGAGGACCTATTTACCATCATTTATTTACCATAGAACATACTGCATGATATAGAGGTTGTTTGTTGTGGTCCAATTGGGGTATATTAATTTTACTGGCCGTGAGGGCTGTATGATTAAAAAAAAATTTAGAGTAAAATAAAGATTATTTTTTAAATTATGCGTATGTCACATGTGGGTGCCATGGCAGGATATATTTCTGCTAGAAATTATTGTGTATGTCTCATGTGGGTGCCAGGCTGCATACTCAGTGATCTTATCAGTCTGTAATAAATGGATATCATTCTCAGTGATGTCATCAGTTGGTAATGAAAAGATGTCACTGGATTTCAGTAAATGGATGTGCTGCATTCTTGTTGATGTCATCTGTTTATAGAGACTGATTAGGCTGTATTCTTGGTGATGTAACTGGTGTCACTAATTTGTAATAAATAGAATATAAATAGTGAATGGATAAGCTGCATTTTCTGTGATGTCACTAATAACTTCTGCACAGATAATTTGTTTTTATCTGTGATGTCATTGATCTCTGTTATAATGTTAAGATGCTGTATTGTCATTATATCATGTGTCTCTGGTAAGTTCATGTATTTCCACTGATGAAAGTGGTCACTATTGATCAGTTAAGCTTCAGTATCAATCATCATGATGTTTTTATGAATATTAACTGTAAAAGTTAAATTTATGTCTGCAGTGCCTCATCCTAAAACCCCCCTCTTTTCCGAATCGAATCAGGAGTGCTTCTCCCTTCTGGCTCCTGTCAAATTAGAATTTGGCATGGCTATGCCTGGCTCCAGACGCACAGCTGCCTCATTCATTCACAGATACAGTATCTGTGACTGGCAAAACTACAAGTCCCATTTTCCCCACAGCAGAGACATTGTAGTTCTCAATGGAGCACAAGTGCAGTGACATCATTACACTTGTAGTCTTTTGATACTTCCTCCAGCTCTGTAACTGAAGGTCCGAACTTTGGTATGGATCTGAGGAGGAAGTGTCTGTAGGGGCCAGAACATTGCACCCTGGATCCACAGCGCATGCTCCAATTTATAAAAATAAATAAATACAGGATTGCATGAATCATAAGACTGACTGAGCAGAATTAAAAACCCAGTGGAAGGTAAAATAGATCACTGTCCCTTAAACAGGGTTTTAGTTGTTTGCCTACTTTTCTGCTTCAGTACTGTAGAAATGGCTGAGTGAAGCTTAAACAATAGCCGCCTTCACTGAATGTCAGGAAATGCGATCAGCTGTTTCTACTGTTATAATTTCACATGAAATGTGAACATGGACTTTGCCCATTACAGTGTCTTATTTCACATAGCTGAACGTTGTGTAAAATGTGGTATCTGTGGTGTTTAATTCATGTAGTAAAATAAAAGAGAAGTTGTATAATCTTTCACATTGCAAAGCAGCAAAGTTTTTTTGAGTGTGAATTGAAAAAGATCTGTGTAGAACAAGACATCTTTTTAGGCTCTTTAATTACTTAAAAGTTCAGTCCACCCAAGAGCGATATTGTGGTGATAAGTGGAGCTTGTGGGCTCTGTCATTATCTAGTTTCTTATGTGTTGGATATTCCAGCAGCGAGATCTCTCACTCGTTCACTCTAGTGGCTGGGGAGTAGTAAATCCTTGCGCTTTTACTGCCTCCCCACCTCTATCCACTTTAGCGGCAGAGGCAGCAGCTGAGGGTGTACACATGCCACTGCCGTGATGCTTTGCTTCACAGAGAACGAACAAGCCTTTAGGATTTCCCCCCACACGAGTGTGTTCCTCCCGTTACATTCTCCATAATATAAAACACATTCACAATCCAGCATTGGGGTGGGAACCCTTCCTAAGGGCCAAAGCAGGTATGCATGGATCTAATTGCCTAAGGTCTAATGGTATAACTCTCCACTAAATTATCATGTATTATCCCATGCCATTGGCAGTGCGCTCAAGTTCCAACCCTCCTTGGGTGGGTTGCAGAGATGGACCACATTAAACGTAAGGAACCTCTATTGCCACAGGAATTGGGAACCTACGATCAAAGCCATTAAATGTGGCTCTGTTGAAAGGTGTTAAGAAAGTAGCAAAAATCTTCTAGCAATGTGGTGCCTTAACTTGTTGTAAGGCTGTGCCCCCTTGGGGGCCATCTCCTGGCTTGTCCCCCACCCAAGTCAGCATGGCTATGATCATCTAGCATGGGGTTATGGAGCTTATTTGGGTTCTCCCTTTGTGTGGTGGAGATAGGGAAAGGTTTTTCTACATCTTTCTGTGGATATATATACTGTGCATAGCTTATGCGTTGCTTTGTCATAGATCTGATCGTGCCAATATTCTACCTGTGCCTGTTCCTCTATTTGAAACTCTCATGGTATTGAACTGTGTAAAGTGGCTAAATGGACTGTTTTTTACTTGTTTTATGCCTTTAGTTTTGTAATGAAAACATTTTCTAATAAAATCAGATTGGATGTCTCATAGGAGATCTGTCTCAAAAAATGCTAAAAATCATCATTATTATTATTATTATACAAGATTTACAGAGCGCCAGCAGTTTACATAGCGCTTTACAAGATAAAAGGAGACATTACAATTACAATACAATAAAATAGAAGATCTTTAGAAGGGCCTGGCCCATAATAGCTTATGGTCGAATATAATTAATTTGGATACAGTGTTGAGTGACCAAGCAATTGTCAGTCAAACCTTCACAGCACTGAAAATGGACTGGTAAGGAAGGGGAATATACAGGCTGGTACTCAAATGGAAAAAAAGTCCACTATCTGCTTCTCTACCATTCTGTTTTGTAGCAGGTGTTTTCTTCAAGGTGACAGGTCCTCTTTGAAGCGTGACATGACACCTGTCGCTGGGAAAGTATCAAAGTTTTGTTTCTTTCATTTCATGCAGTCAAGGACAGCATGTTCATTGAATCCAAAAGAAAATGTAGCCTTTAAACCTTGTTCACGATTGCTGGCCAGCTGATGGGAGTTATAAAACCTTATCAAAACACTCCTTACAATGGCTTGGCACAGGATGAAAGGCAGAACATGTTTATTGACCATATTATCTGTGAAGCGATAGTGCTGCATGGTATAATTTGAACTTTAAAAGAATGGAAATATTTCAAATGCTTCTTCCAATGAATCATGTTTTCAGGCTGAAAGTACGTTTTGATATTTGTGCATATGTGTCATTTTAAAAACTCCGGGCAGGTTTATAAAAGAACTCCTTAGTCTACTTTTTTTTTTTTCAAAATCTAGAAAATAACTTCTCAGTTCAGTTAGTGGTAGGTGTGTAATAGTCCCGGATCATTGCAAATAGAGGTTACATAGAAAGAATAGATGATGAAATGCATTTTCCAACCCGAAGCTTAGTTTATGATGGAGACATAGAGCTGGTTCTGGGCACTGAGCAGCTGTCTCTCTGCTCATGATAGTCTGATAAAAATGAGGTTGAAGGATTATAAGAGGTGCATGAAAGTCAGCCAGCCCCCAGTCTGATGTACTCACCCTCCAGTCTGTCACCAACCAAGTAGACCTGTCTCTTGTTACAAAGAACAGGGGTTTAATTGACACACATTTGCAAATGCATGTGAAAGCTGCAGAGCCACTTCACGGCACCCTGTTAAATCTGCAGTCCTAACACTCCTAATTTAGTGTCTCCACACTGGAAGCACATGGCTGCTAATGGATGGATGGGGGAACAGGTGAGAGGGAGACAGCCCAACCTCCCCCAACCCACCCTCATCCATGACTGGTCTGTTGTCTCAAAACTCAAATAACTAAGTTGTAACGATGGTACAAACTGGAAAGGACCAGCTGAGAAGCATTACACCTCCATCCCCTTGGTGGATGCAGTATAAAGACAGATAGGGATTTTATATATGGGGCATGGCCTGTAAAGCACAATGCCTTTCAATCCCTAATTTCCTATTTGGGACTTTGTGTGAGACAAGCAGGTCATGCTATTGGTCTCCATCCCTGTATACAGAAAAATAAGGTCAAATCAGACTGCATCCACCAAAAACGCACGAAAATCACACGGTGGGACTTTATATGAGGCACCAAGCTGTAGGCAAGGCGTCTCCATCCCTGGTTGCTTAAACATAATAGGCTAGGTGGGACTTTAAGTGAGACCCCAGCAGGTAGTGCCCGGCGTCTCCATCCCTATAACAAGAAAAAAATGAGGTTGAAGGATTATAAGAGGTGCATGAAAGTCAGCCAGCCCCCAGTCTGATGTACTCACCCTCCAGTCTGTCACCAACCAAGTAGACCTGTCTCTTGATACAAAGAACAGGGGTTTAGTTGACACACATTTGCAAACGCATGTGAAAGCTGCAGAGCCACTTCACGGCACCCTGTTAAATCTGCAGTATTAACACTCTTAATTTAGTGTCTCCACACTGGAAGCACATGGCTGCTAATGGAGGATGGGGGAAGTCCCACCGTGCGATTTTCGTGTGTTTTTGGTGGATGCAGTCTGATTTGACCTTATTTTTCCATGGGGATGCCTTTTGGAAGGCCCCGCGTACATGGGGCACACTACAATGTACACTTGTGTGATGGCCGTGTTTACCCACTCAGGAATACACAGGTGTTCTGTGCATCCCCATGCAGGCCATCCCATTGTAGCTACACAGACCTAGCCTCTGCTCCCAATTTGACATCTGGGTGGGTGCGGGTGTGTGCAGGAACCCACACTTTTTGTGTCTGGGGATCTGCAACTGCATGGATGTCAAATTGGAGTCAGCAGATGTTTCATAGTTTCAAAGTTGGTGAGGTTAAATAAAGACGCTAGTCCATCCAGTTCAACCAGTGTGGGCGTGTGGGCGTGTGTGTGTGTGTGTGTGTGGTGTTTGTGTCGATAAGATGCATATCCAAGAGTCTTTTAAAACTATCGATACTTCCCGCTGACACCACCAATTGTGGAAGAGAGTTCCACATCATTATTGCCCTGACCATGAAAACTCCCCTACGCAACTTAATGTTAAACCACTTCCCCTCCAATCTAATTGTGTGGCCCCGTGTCTTCTTACACTCCCTGAGACTGAATAATTGATTCCCTATGCTGAAGAAATGTTTTTTGGATCTTAACTGGAAGGGAAAGAAATAGTTTCTGCCACCATCCCGAGAGTATAGTTTGTCGATTTGTGGTGCCTCAGGTCAGGTATGGGATTTTAAGGGCAGGAGTAAAACGAGTAAACAGTAGTAGTACAATTTGTATAAAATTTATTCGCATGTATAATTATATACAGAGATTTGAGTGAATTAATGGGTAAAGTCCCATTGTGATAGTGAGGAGAAAAGAGTAGTAGGTGTGGTTACACGTGAAAATAGTGACTTAGACAAGAAAGGTAAATGGTCCTGCTCTGCTGTTCCTCATATCAAGAATGGGAAGATGGTTGCAGAGAGGGGCCTGATCGGTATTCCAACATGTTTCGGCCTAGTAGCGGCCTTTATCAAGGATGTTACCGATTCTAGGAATAAGTACAATGAATTGTCAGAAATAGTAGCATATATTTGCTCAAGTTTAAGTTATATATGAAGAAGTAAATAAACATACATATTTTTTGTCCACTTTCTGGAGTATTGCTTTCCCAGACTTTTTCCAGGAGCTGCAGGAACAATGCTGTATTGGGTGAGAAAAGTGCGGTATAGTTGTAGTTGGAGCCACAAGTAAAACAACCTGAAGAGTTGTTGGTGAAAAGTAGTATAAAAATATAATAATAATAATTACTTCTTGGGCCACGTGTTTTCTGGTCCAATGTAGTTCAATGTGGCTATAGTGTATAACTTTCCACATTGATGGGGATCATCTGTGGTGTTTGCACATTGATGGGAGTCATCTGAGGTGCAAGGTATATAAGAAAGATGCATAGTAAAGTAAAGGATGGTTTGAGGTAAAATTGAATAAACATCCTTGAATGCAGTACTGAAGATTTGAAAGGTAAGGACTTGATGAAGAGATGTTGGTACATCTTTTCAAGTCCATGCTTACGTTTTGTAGAAGGTATTGGTATGGTGTTGCAGCATGTTTCCTCCAGGTCCTGTCCTCCTGCGATCCGGGAGAGACTGAGGATCTGGAGGTGTTCCCCGGCCTTTTAAAGGCTGTCGCACATGCGCAGTGATGCGCTGTGTGACGCCTATGGGCGGTGTCCGTGGTCTGACGTGAGATGCGTCTGCATGCGGCAGATGCGGCATCCCTTGTAGCCGTGCGGACGTGCCCCTGCGGCCGCCGACACGGAGGAAAGCCAAAAAATCCCAAGGGGGATAGTGGAGGGTGCAGGACCGACCGATTGGCTTAAAAATGCCCCGATCCAAAAGGGGAATCGGGGCTTTCCGTGCCGGGAGTTCCTGGAGTGCAGGAAATAAGCAAAAGAAGTGGATGAACAGTGTCATGGCAGTATATGTACAGACATGTAAATACCAATTAAGTACATATGAAGAGGATTAATTGAATAAACAAGATATAATATATATTAATATATATAGAGTTGCAGCAATAATAATCATGAAGAGAGAGGGGATGTGAGACGGTCTGGATAGGGTCCGAGTAGGGAGGGTATTCTATGGTCAGGTATCCCAGTATCATGTTTTCAGCATGTATTGGGGAGTAGGATGGCCAGAAAATGGCCAATTGTAGGTTGGTCTGAATGGAGGTGGATTTCCTTGGTATGAATTTAGTCTTTTTTGCCTGAAGAGAAACCTGGGAGAAATGGACGATAACTTTGGGCTTCATTTAGCCCTGGTGGGATGGTGGCCTTGAGAAGAGTAATCCAGCGCATTTCTAGTTGTAATAACGTTTTGTTCCAGTCCCCCCCACGTATATATTAATATATATTATATCTTGTTTATTCAATTAATCCTCTTCATATGTACTTAATTGGTATTTACATGTCTGTACATATACTGCCATGACACTGTTCATCCACTTCTTTTGCTTATTTCCTGCACTCCAGGAACTCCCGGCACGGAAAGCCCCGATTCCCCTTTTGGATCGGGGCATTTTTAAGCCAATCGGTCGGTCCTGCACCCTCCACTATCCCCCTTGGGATTTTTTGGCTTTCCTCCGTGTCGGCGGCCGCAGGGGCACGTCCGCACGGCTACAAGGGATGCCGCATCTGCCGCATGCAGACGCATCTCACGTCAGACCACGGACACCGCCCATAGGCGTCACACAGCGCATCACTGCGCATGTGCGACAGCCTTTAAAAGGCCGGGGAACACCTCCAGATCCTCAGTCTCTCCCGGATCGCAGGAGGACAGGACCTGGAGGAAACATGCTGCAACACCATACCAATACCTTCTACAAAACGTAAGCATGGACTTGAAAAGATGTACCAACATCTCTTCATCAAGTCCTTACCTTTCAAATCTTCAGTACTGCATTCAAGGATGTTTATTCAATTTTACCTCAAACCATCCTTTACTTTACTATGCATCTTTCTTATATACCTTGCACCTCAGATGACTCCCATCAATGTGCAAACACCACAGATGATCCCCATCAATGTGGAAAGTTATACACTATAGCCACATTGAACTACATTGGACCAGAAAACACGTGGCCCAAGAAGTAATTATTATTATTATATTTTTATACTACTTTTCACCAACAACTCTTCAGGTTGTTTTACTTGTGGCTCCAACTACAACTATACCGCACTTTTCTCACCCAATACAGCATTGTTCCTGCAGCTCCTGGAAAAAGTCTGGGAAAGCAATACTCCAGAAAGTGGACAAAAAATATGTATGTTTATTTACTTCTTCATATATAACTTAAACTTGAGCAAATATATGCTACTATTTCTGACAATTCATTGTACTTATTCCTAGAATCGGTAACATCCTTGATAAAGGCCGCTACTAGGCCGAAACATGTTGGAATACCGATCAGGCCCCTCTCTGCAACCATCTTCCCATTCTTGATATGAGGAACAGCAGAGCAGGACCATTTACCTTTCTTGTCTAAGTCACTATTTTCACGTGTAACCACACCTACTACTCTTTTCTCCTCACTATCACAATGGGACTTTACCCATTAATTCACTCAAATCTCTGTATATAATTATACATGCGAATAAATTTTATACAAATTGTACTACTACTGTTTACTCGTTTTACTCCTGCCCTTAAAATCCCATACCTGACCTGAGGCACCACAAATCGACAAATGATTCCCTATGCTAGCATCACCATGGAGGTATTTGTATATAGCTCTTATATCTCCTCTCGAGCATCTCTTCTCCAGGAAGAAAGTTCTCTGGAGTAAATCCCCTTTTTAATGCATGCTAAAAGTCTGCTTACTTTGTTTGCTGCAGCTTGACATTGCATGTTACTGCTCAGTCTGTCTTCTACTAGGACCCCCAGATCTTTCTTCATCCTGGATTCCCCCAGAAGTTCTCCCCTAGTGAATAACTTGCGTTTATACAGTATATTTAACCCCAAGTCCATTACTTTACATTTTTCAACTTTAAACCTCATTTGCCATGTAGCTTCCTACCCCATTAATTTATTGAGGTCCTCTTGTAAGGTTTCTATATCCTGCTGTGAAGTTATTGCCCTGCTTATTTTTGTTTCATCAGCAAACACTGAGATTGAGCTATTAATACCAACCTCTATATCATTTATGAATAAATTAAACCTTATTGGTCCCAGGACATAGCCTTGGGGTATCCCTACAGCCACAGCCTCCTAGTTGACATCAATGGGACCGCATGCATGGGGGTGCATAAAACACCTGTGCATCTCCATGTGAGTAAATGCGGAGAAAGAAAAAATCATCTTACAGGACACATAATGACCTAATTGATTTATCTATTATATATAGTGTGGTGGCTATATGACAACATTGCTCTATCCATATGCTATCCTGTTGATGAAAGTATATGTGTGAACCCTTACCTTGTAAAACAACCCATTTCGTTTAAAATTGAAATGCAAGGCAAAACGTGTGTGTTTGTGTGTGTGTGTGTGTGTGTGTGTGTGCGTGTATACATAAAAATAATTATAAATACTTTTTTTTTTTTTTAAAGTGACCATATGACCTCTGTTCTCAGTTGCATAGGAGGTGGGGGTGGAGACTGCTGGGCAGTGTGTCAGCAGGAGGCAGATAAAAAGCGATACAATGATCTTCCCAGTGACCCTGACCTGTATCTGGACTTTGCCTCTGCCCTCTGCCCATTTGCCTCTGCCTGTCCATCTGTTGGTGATCTGGTTTGTCTGATCACGCATCCAGTCTTTCATCTGCCCCTCATGTACCTACCTGGCTCTCGCTGGAGATTCCTCTGCTGTGGACTATCAGTCTTCCTGCATCAGCTATCAGCCACTGCCTACTCCTGCCTGCTGCCCACCAGCCCAGGGTCTGCAATTCCTGCTGACGTCTGCTGTTCCAGCTACCAGGTCCATCCTGGTGATGCACCCGCTACGTATCACTGCTTCCAGTGGAAGACTACACAGGCACTCATACCTCACTGTGCTCCTGCTGCTACTGTCACAACATCAAAGGTTTAGAGCCCGGGCTGTACAAGAGGCCTTCCCTCTGTATGTCAAGCTCAGGGTCAAGGTACGTGACAGTATCAGACAGCCATGTCTGAGCCTGCAAGAGGGACTTCTCCTATTGATGAAATCTGCCAACACTTTGCAGCCCTTACCCAAGCTGTCTAGTCCCTGCCGGAAGGATATGTCCAGCTGGAGGAGCATGTACAATCTTTAGCTACATCCAGAAGTTCTACTTCTGCTGCTGCACCTACAAAGACTGTTACTGCACCCATGGTGATGATGCGGCCTGCTGAGCCCAGGGTTCCAATGCCAGAAAGATTTTCAGGAGATCGAGGAAAAGTCAGATCTTTCCGCAACACGTCAGCTGTATTTTTCTCTGCAACCATGAACTTTCTCCCTAGAATCCATTAAGACGGGTTACTCCAAGGTGAGCCACAGACCCACCGGCTGCTTGAAGAAAACGCACAGCTACATTCCGTGTCTGATTTCTTTAATGCAATGGCCCAGTTATACCATGACCTGTAACAAACAGACTGCCACAGCAGAAGCTGCTCTCCGTGCACTCCAGCAAGGCCCCAGAGTGTCTGAGGACTATGTTACTGACTTCAAACGCTGGAGTGCAGCTACACAGTGGAAGGACGCAGCTCTGTGACATAAGTTTTGTCTGGGCCTTTTGGAAGGTCTAAAAGATGAACTAGCATGGAGTACTAAATACCTTGGAGGCCTTAATCACTTTGGCCATCTAAATTGACCATCTGCTCTGTAAACAAAGGTCAGAAAGGTCTTCCCCGCAGTTTTATCTGCTCTGGATGATTCCCAGGGTTCCAGCTCCTGCCAGGACTGTTTCGGTCCAGCCTGCTTTTGTTAACCCTGCAGCCGAAGTACCAGAACCTATGCAACTTGGACTGAGGCATCCTTCGCTGTCATCCGAGGAATATCTTCATCATCGGCAAAACAACCTTTGCTTATACTGCGGAGAAGCTTACCATTATGTAAGCACATGTCCTGCAAAGATGCGTAAGTGTCTGTCTATTTCTCCTGCTAACTTTCCACCATTATCTGCCAGTGCAACTCACTTAGCTCTCCCAATCTTGTTTCAGCTACCAGGAGAAGCACTCTCAGTCACTGCAATTATTGACTCTGGAGCATGCAGTTGTTTCATTGACCTGGCCTTTGCAACACAACAACACATCCTGTTTCAACCAAAGACACAAGGACTTTCAGTTTATTTGGCAGATGGCTCATGTATTAAATCTGGACTGGTAGCTCAGGAGACCTGTTGTTACAACTACCAAGCATAAGGAGATCTTGAGCCTTGATGCAATCTCATCTCCTCTATTTCCTGTCATCTTGGGCCTATAGTCACATAATCCACAAAATAATTGGTATGGGAGAGATCTGCTTCCAATCAACTTACTGTCAGAAGCACTGTCTGCCAGAAGCTTTAAATGCCCCCTTAAATCTACTGTGTGTGGATAGTGAAAGCGAGATGCGGCAAATCGTGCCTGAACCCTATCATAAATACCTCAATGTTTTCAGCAAACAAGGGGCTGACACACATAAAGGAGTGTGTTAATGAAAACTTATAGAAAGGCTTCACTTCAGCAGGAGCAGTAATATTCTTCCTGGAAAAGAAAGACCACTCCCTGCACCCATGTGTAGATTACCAGTGACTCAACAAGATTACATTAAAGAACCACTATCCTCTTCCTCTTGTACCTGAAATATACCAGAGACTCTGGAATAGGTCAGCAAATATCTTCACCAAGCTAGGTCTGCGAGGGGCCTACAATTTGGTCCGCATTCGCGAAGGAGAAAAGTAGTAGACAGTCTTCCGTACCAGATTCGGCCACTTTAAAAATTTGGTGATGCTCCTGCCACCTGCCAGCACTTTATTAATGATGTTTTAGAGACTTACTAGACATTTTTGTGGTCGTATATCTAAACATTCTGATTTTCTTTGTATTCCTTGAGCTACCTTTGTAGGCATGCCAGGAGTGTACTGTGCAGGCTTTGCCAACATGGACTATATGCCGAACCTGAAAAGTGTGAGTTCGAGCATCCAACTCCAAGGGTTGGTAATTTCACCAAAAGGAATTGAGATGGAACCCCAAAAGGTCTCTGCCATCCTAGACTGGCCTGCACCTACTCAAAAGAATGGCATGCAGTGCTTAGTGCGATTTGCTAATTTATACAGAAGATATGTGAAGGGATTTTCCGCCATCATCACCCCTATCATGCAGCTGACCAAACAGAGCATTCATTTTCACTGGACCCCTGAAGTGCAGTCTGCCTTTGAGGTCCTAAAGAGACTTTTTGCTTCAGCTCCTATCTTAAGTCATCCAGATCCATCCTTGCCATATGTACTGGAAGTAGACACTTCAAAGAAGTAGGAGCAGTTGTCTCACAATGCCAGGGCCTCAAGGACTTAATGCATCCCGTAGCCTTCTTTTCTCGTAAACTTTCTCCGGCAGAGAGGAATCATGATGTCGGGGATCGAGAACTGCTTGTCATTAGGAAGGCCCTGGAGGAATGGAGGTATCTTCTGGAAGGGGCAGCACATCCAATACTAATCTACACTGATCGTGAGAATCTTGAATATCTGAGGACTGGCAAACGCCCGAGGCCGCATCAAGCACGATGGGTTGATGACCCCAAGGAACCATCTGTGCCAGATACCATCCTGTCTGAAGGTAACTTTTTACTTTTACAGACTGACCTCTTGTCCCGAATGAAGCAGGCTTTGGTAGACATTTCTAGTCCCCCTGGGGTCACACTAATGCCCATGAAAGGTTTACTATGAAGAAAATACAAAGTGTTTGTTCCAGAAAGTATTTGGGTAACTGTTTTTGGTCTTTGTCATGATCATCATTTGGCGGGTCACTTCGGAGTCCACAAAACACTCGATCTTCTGCAACGCATATTCTGGGGGCCAGAACTAGAAGAAAATTGTAACAAGTATGTGAATTCATGTGCTTTTTGTACCCAGAGCAAGAGTGCTAAAAGCACTTACGAATGGGGCCTTACGAATATTGTTTCTGATCAGGGGTTCCAATTTACTTCATGATTCTGGAGGGCTCTATGCGGGGTTCTTGAGATTGAACGATCCTTGTTATCTGCCTACCATCCTCAAACCAATGGGCAAAAAGAAAGAACCCACCTAGATGCTCAAACAGTACATAGGATGCTTCACCACATTCGTCCAGGACGATTGGGTATCATTACTGCCATTGGCGGAATTCACCGATAATAATGCTGCTACTGGTCAGTCCTTATTCTTTGCCAACTACGGCTTTTAACCATCCTTTTTACCTGACTTTGTTCCTGAGGCCATGGTTCCTGTTGTCCAGAGCACAGTATATTTCCTTAATTGCAACAGTAAATCGCTGCAGAAAGCACTAACCAAAGCCCAGGCAGCTAACAACAGGGTCTTTGATAAGAAAGAAGGGGGAGTTCAGGTATGGCTGTCTACAGAAAAACTCAGGTTAGCATGTCCCTCAAAAAGTTTGTGGGGCCATTTCCGGTTAACCACTTGCCGACCGCCGCACGACTATCTACGTGGGCGGTCAGCCCCTCACAGGCAAAGTGACGTAGGTCTACGTCGCTCGCCTGTGAGGGTTTAGGGAGCGAGCATGCGCCGCCGGAGGCGCGCTCCCGCTCCCGCGTGGTCACGGACCCCCCCGCGCGTGTGACCGGCGGACCTGATCGCCGCCGGCCACTCTGCGATCGGCGGGGGAGAGGGAGAAAGTCAGGCAGCTTGTGTAAACAAGCTGCCTGTCATTCTCCTCTCTGTATGAGAGATGATCACATGGATCTACTATGTAGATCCATTGATCACTCTGCATACAGTTGAAGCCCCAGCCAATCACAGTTAGAAGCACGCCCCTAGGGACACACACAGCCCCTCCCTCTCAAATAAAGTTAACCCCTTCACTACCAGTGTATTTTTACAGTAACAGTGCATATATATAGCACTGATTACTGTAGAAATGTCACTGGTAACCCCAAAAGTGTCAAAAATGTCAGTCAAGGGTCCGATTTGTCCGCCGCATTGTCGCAGTACCGCAAAAAAAATCGCAGATCGCCGCCATTACGCGTTAAAAAAAAAAACAACAAAAATGACAAAAATCTTTCCCTTTGTTAGTAAACGCAATAACTTTTGCGCAAACCAATCAAAATACGCTTTTTGCGATTTTTTTTACCAAACATAGGTAGCATAAAACAAATTGGCCGAAAATATTAAAAAATTTTGATTTTTACATTTATTTTTGGGGGAATTTCATATAAAAAAAAGGGAAAAATATTGCTATTTTTGCAAAATTTACGCTCTTTTTTTGTTTATAGCGCGTGATCAAAAAATCGCACAGGTGATCAAATACCGCCAAAAGAAAGCTCTGTGGGAAAAAAAGGACGCCAAATTCGTTTAGGTACAGCGTTGCACGACCGCGCAATTGTCCGTTAAAGTCACGCAGTGCCGAATCGCAAAATACCCCCTGGTCAGGAAGGGGGTAAAATCTTCCGGGGCTTAAGTGGTTAAGACAAAGCCTCATGACGTGTAATAACAACTGTCCTTACCAGATTCACTTTAGATTTGTCCAGTGTTTCATGTCTTGCTTTTGAAACCTGCAGTACCTGATTCTTTTCCAGAAAGAGGGTCTGACCTGCCTGAACCTGTGATCATCAATGAAGATAAAGAATATGAGGTGGAGGCCATTGTGGACTGTAGAAGGAGAAGAAACCAAGTGCAATGCCTAAATAAATGGAAGGGGTATGGCCCAGAAGAAAACTCCTGGTAACCTGAACAAAATGTCCACGCCAAGGAACTAATCCATGTCACCCACAGAAAGAAAGTCAATTAGGCATCCGGAGGTTGCCCGTAAAGAGGGGTATTGTCAGGGAAATGCTGGCCATAGCACAGCAGAAGCTCTGAGGCAGATGCAAATGCGCATGCTCAGGTGCAGCCCTGCAGGTGCCCATCTTGCTAGCGCACGCACAAATATTCACACGCAGATGCAAATGCCTATGCGCATGCACGCGCATTAGCCATTAACACTGGCGCCAAATGGTCTATATAAGTGCAGCAGTTGTCCTAGTCCTTTGCTGTCTGATCTGCAGCTGTACCCATGTTCCTGAATCTGATTCTGTTACTTCTTTGTTTGACCCGGGTGCTCATGACTTTGCTTGGATGCTACCTGCCCTGGCCTATATCTGGACTTTGCCCCTGCCTTCTGCCCTTCTGCCTGATCTTGTGTTGCCAACCTCTGCCTGTACCTTGACCGTTCCTTGCCTGCTGTCTATGCCTGTATCTGACAGTCTGTTTTCGACCTGGTTTGTCTGACCACGCAATCAGTCTTTCATCTGCCTCTCATGCACCTACCTGGCTCCCGCTGGAGATTCCTCTGCTGTGGACCACTGGTCTTCCTGCACCAGCTATCAGCCGCTGCCTACTGTTGCCTGCTGCCCACCAGCCCAGGGTCTACTGTTCCTGCTGATGTCTGCTGTTACAGCTACCTGGTCCATCCTGGTGACGCAACCTGCCACGTATCACTGTTTCCAGCGGAAGACTACAGGCACATACCTCACTGCGCTCTCACGGCCACTGTCACAACATCAGTGGTCTCTGAGCCAAGGCTGTACTAGAGGCCTTCCCTCTGCATGACATGCTCAGTGTATGAGACAAGTATAACGTAGTTTGCCAGTCCTTTTAGATGTGGTGGCTGCATTTGTTTTTGCTATTTATGCAAAGCACATTCTCCGCAAGTACAGAAAGTACCTGATAATCTTGCCAGTGGTAGGATCACCAATGGCAATATTGTCTGTCTGACATTAGCTTTAAAGTGCAGGACAAACCTGTTTAGGCTAGTCCTGGGTATCCCTATCTCACGCATGGTTTACCACTGCCAATACTAGCGGAGCCTGTCCCCGTTACAGGGCCTGAAAGACAGTACAGAAAACGTTGTCTTTTTGTGTAAACTACCAGTGCATATATATATATATATATATATATATATATACAGTATATCACATAAGTGAGTACAACCCTCACATTTTTGTAAATATTTTATTATAGCTTCTCTTTCAGGTGACAACACTGAAGAAATTACACTTTGCTACAATGTAAAGTAGTAAGTGTACAGCTTGTATAACAGTGTAAATTTGCTGTCCCCTCAAAATAACTCAACACACAGCAATTAATGTCTAAATCGCTGGCAACAAAAGTGAATACACCCCTAAGTGAAAATGTCCAAATTGAGCCCAAAGTGTCAATATTTTGTGTGGCCACCATTATTTTCCAGCGCTGCCTTAACCCTCTTGAGCATGGAGTTCACCAGAGCTTCACAGGTTGCCACTGGAGTCCTCTTCCACTCCTCCATGAGGACATCACGGAGCTGGTGGATGTTCGAGACCTTGTGCTCCTCCACCTTCTGTTTGAGGATGCCCCACAGATGCTCAATAGGGTTTAGGTCTGGAGACGTGCTTGGCCAGTCAATCACCTTTACCCTCAGCTTCTTTAGCAAGGCATTGGTCATCTTGGAGATGTGTTTGGGGTCGTTATCATGTTGGAATACTGCCTTGTGACCCAGTCTTTAAAGGGAGGGGATCATGCTCTGCTTCAGTATGTCACAGTACATGTTGGCATTCATGGTTCCCCCAATGAACTGTAGCTCCCCAGTGCCAGCAGCACTCATGCAGCCCCAGACCATGACACTCCCACCACCATGCTTGACTGTAGTCAAGACACACTTGTCTTTGTACAAACTGTTTGTGGGCTTTCTTGTGCATCATCTTTGGAAGAGGCTTCCTTCTGGGACGACAGCCATGCAGACCAATTTGATGCAGTGTGCATCGTATGGTCTGAGCACTGACAGGCTGACCCATCCACCCCTTCAACCTCTGCAGCAATGCTGGCAGCACTCATACATCTTTTTCCCAAAGACAACCTCTGGATATAACGCTGAGCATGTGCACTCAAACTTCTTTGGTTGACCACAGCGAGGCCTGTTCAGAGTCTAACCTGTCCTGTTAAACCACTGTATGGCCTTGGCCACCATGCTGCAGCTCAGTTTCAGGGTCTTGGTAATCTTCTTATAGCCCTAGGCCATCTTATGTAGAGCAACAATTCTTTTTTCAGATCCACAGGGAGTTCTTTGCCATGACGTGCCATGTTGAACTTCCAGTGACCTATACGAGAGAGAGTGAGAGTGATAGCACCAAATTTAACACACCTACTCCCCATTCAGACCTTGTAACACTAACGAGTCACATGACACCGAGGAGGGAAAATTGCTAATTGGGCCCAATTTGGACATTTTCTCTTAGGGGTGTACTCACTTTTTTGCCAGTGGTTTAGACATTAATGGCTGTGTGTTAAATTATTTTGAGGGGACAGCAAATTTACACTGGTATACAAGCTGTACACTCACTTCTTTACATTGTAGCAGTGTCATTTCTTCAGTGTTGCCACATGAAAAGATATAATAAAATATCAGTTAAGTAGCAGAGGGGGTTGTTAATCAGTTCCAGCTGCTTCGGTGGTAATGAAATTAACAACAGGTGCACTAGATGGGCCACAATGAGACAACCTCCAAAACAGGAATGGTTTTACAGAAGGCCACTGATTTTTATTTTTTTTCCCTATTCATCTTTTTTTTTACTAGTTTTGCATTTAAATAACTCAAGTTAACACACAGCCATTAATGTCTAAACCACTGCCAAAAAAGTACACCCCAAGTTAATATGTCCAATATGGGCCCAAAGTGTCAATATTTTGTGTGGTCACCATTATTTTTCAGGACTGCCTTAACCCTCTTGGGCATGGAGTTCACCAGAGATTCACAGGTTGCCACTGGAGTCCTCTTCCACTCCTCCATGACGACATTACGGAGCTGGTGGATGTTAGAGACCTTTCACTCCTTCACCTTCCATTTGAGGATGTCCCACAGATACTCAATAGGGTTTAGGTCTGGAGACATGCTTGGCCAGTCTATCACCTTTACCCTCAGCTCCTTTAGCAAGGCAGTGGTGATCTTGGAGGTGTGTTTGGGGTGGTTATCATGCTGGGATACTGCCCGGCAGCCCAGTCACCGAAGGGAGGGGGTCATGTTCTGCTTCAGTGTGTCACAGTACATGTTTGCATTGTTGGTTCCCTTAATGAACTGTAGCTCCCCAGTGCCGGCAGCACTCATGCAGCCCCAGACCATGACGCTCCCACCACAATGCTTGACTGTAGGCAAGACACACTTGTCTTTGTACTCCTCACCTGGTTGCCGCCACACACACACTTGACACCATCTGAACCAAATACGTTTTATCTTGGTCTCATCAGACCACAGGACATGGCTCCAGTAATCCATGTTCTTAGTCTGCTTGTCTTCAGCAAACTGTTTGTGGGCTTCCTTGTGCATCATCTTTAGAAGAGGTTTCCTTCTGGGAAGACAGCCATGCAGGCCAATTTGATGCAGTGTGTGGCGTATTGTCTAAACACTGACAGGCTGACGCCCCCACCCCTTCAACCTCTACACTAATGCTGGCAGCACTCATACGCCTATTTCCTAAAAACAACCCCTGGATATGACAAAGCCTATTCTGAGTGGAACCTGTCCTGTTAAAACGCTGTATGGTCTTGGCCACCATGCTGAAGCTCAGTTTCAGGGACTTGGCAATCTAGGCCTAGGTAGACCATCTTTATTTAGATTATAAATTATTTTTTTTCTGATCCTCAGAGAGTTCTTTGCCATGAGTTGCCATGTTGAACTTTCAGTGACCAGTATGGGAGAATGAGAGTGATAACACCAAATTTCAAACACCTGCTCCTCATTCACACCTGAGACCTTGTAACACTAACGAGTCATGTGACACCAGAGAGGGAAAATGGTTAATTGGGCCCAATTTGGACATTTTCACTTAGGGTTGTACTCAATTTTATTGCCAGTGGTTTAGACATTAATGGCTGTGTGTTGAGTTATTTGAGGGGACAGCAAATTTACACCGTTATACAAGCTGTACACTCACTACTTTACACTGTAGCAAAGTGTCATTTGTTCAGTGTTGTCACATGAAAAGATATAATAAAATATTTACAAAAATGTGAGGGGTGTACTCACTTTTGTGAGATACTGTGTGTGTGTGTGTGTATGTATGTATGTATGTATATATATATATATATATATACAGTGCTTTGCGAAAGTATTCGGCCCCCTTGAACTTTTTGACCTTTTGCCACATTTCAGGCATAAAGATATAAAACTGTAATTTTTTTGTGAAGAATCAACAAGTGGGACACAATCATGAAGTGGAACGAAATTTATTGGATATTTCAAACTTTTTTAACAAATAAAAAACTGAAAAATTGGGCGTGCAAAATTATTCAGCCCCCTTAAGTTAATACTTTGTAGCGCCACCTTTTGCTGCGATTACAGCTGTAAGTCGCTTGGGGTATGTCTCTATCAGTTTTGCACATCGAGAGACCGAAATTTTTGCCCATTCCTCCTTGCAAAACAGCTCGAACTCAGTGAGGTTGGATGAAGAGCGTTTGTGAACAGCAGTTTTCAGTACTTTCCACAGATTCTTGATTGGATTCAGGTCTGGACTTTGACTTGGCCATTCTAACACCTGGATATGTTTATTTGTGAACCCTTCCATTGTAGATTTTGCTTTATGTTTTGAATCATTGTCTTGTTGGAAGAAAAATCTCTGTCCCAGTCTCAGGTCTTTTGCAGACTCCATCAGGTTTTCTTCCAGAATGGTCCTGTATTTGGCTCCATCCATCTTCCCATCAATTTTAACCATATGCCCTGTCCCTGCTGAAGAAAAGCAGGCCCAAACCATGATGCTGCCACCGCCATGTTTGACAGTGGGGATGGTGTGTTCAGGGTGATGAGCTGTGTTGCTTTTACGCCAAACATAACGTTTTGCATTGTTGCCAAAAAGTTTGATTTTGGTTTCATCTGACCAGAGCACCTTCTTCCACATGTTTGGTGTGTCTCCCAGGTGGCTTGTGGCAAACTTTAAACTACACTATTTATGGATATCTTTAAGAAATGGCTTTCTTCTTGCCACTCTTCCATAAAGGCCAGATTTGTGCAGTATATGACTGATTGTTGTCCTATGGACAGAGTCTCCCACCTCAGCTGTAGATCTCTGCAGTTCATCCAGAGTGATCATGGGCCTCTTGGCTGCATCTCTGATCAGTCTTCTCCTTGTATGAGCTGAAAGTTTAGAGGGACGGCCAGGTCTTCGTAGATTTGCAGTGGTCTGATACTCCTTCCATTTCAATATTATCGCTTGCACAGTGCTCCTTGGGATGTTTAAAGCTTGGGAAATCTTTTTATATCCAAATCCGGCTTTAAACTTCTCCACAACAGTATCTCGGACCTGCCTGGTGTGTTCCTTGTTCTTCATGATGCTCTCTGCACTTTAAAGCGGTTGTAAACCCTATTAAAAAAAAAAAAAAAACCTGCAAGACAAAGGCATAATGAGCTAGTATGCATCGCATACTAGCCCATTATGTTTAACTTACCTTAAAACGAAGCCCCGACACGGACCCCCGGACATCGATGCGGGCGCTGCCATGATCCCTCGTCGTCTCTTCCGGGTTCGGCGGCTCCGGCGCGCTGATTGGCCGAAAGAGACGGCTCCAGCGCGCTGATTGGCCGGAGCCGCGATGACGTCACTCCCGCGCATGCGCGCGGGAGTGATTTTTCCGGCAAGCTCCCGGCAAGTTAATTGAAGGTCCCCGGACCTTCAGAGCGCATGCGCCGCTCGCGCGAGCGGCTGCATGCACTGTAAATATCTCCTAAACCGTGCCGGTTTAGGAGATATTATTTGTACCTACAGGTAAGCCTTATTATAGGCTTACCTGTAGGTAAAAGTGTCAAAAAGCGGGATACAACCGCTTTAAACGGACCTCTGAGACTATCACAGTGCAGGTGCATTTATACGGAGACTTGATTACACACAGGTGGATTCTATTTATCATCATTAGTCATTTAGGTCAACATTGGATCATTCAGAGATCCTCACTGAACTTCTGGAGAGAGTTTGCTGCACTGAAAGTAAAGGGGCTGAATAATTTTGCATGCCCAATTTTTCAGTTTTTTATTTGTTAACCACTTGCCGACCGCCGCACGACTATCTACGTCGGCGGTCAGCCCCTCACAGGCAAACTGACGTAGTCTACGTCGCTTGCTTGTGAGGGTCTAGGGAGCGAGCGCGCGCTCCCGCTCCCGCGTGGTCACGGACCCCCCCGCGCGTGTGACCGGCGGACCTGATGTCCGCCGGCCACTCTGCGATCAGCGGGGGAGAGGGAGTAAGTCAGGCGGCTTGTGTAAACAAGCTGCCTGTCATTCTCCCCTGTGTATGAGAGATGATCATACGGTTCTACTATGTACACAGTAGAAAGCACGCCCCTAGGGACACACACAGCCCCTCCCTCTCAAATAAAGTTAACCCCTTCACTACCAGTGTATTTTTACAGTAACAGTGCATATATATAGCACTGATTACTGTAGAAATGTCACTGGTAACCCCAAAAGTGTCAAAAATGTCAGTCAAGGGTCCGATCTGTCCGCCGCAATGTCGCAGTACCGCAAAAAAAATCGCAGATCGCCGCCATTACGCGTTAAAAAAAAACAACAAAAATGACAAAAATCTTTCCCCTTGTTAGTAAACGCGATAACTTTTGCGCAAACCAATCAAAATACGCTTTTTGCGATTTTTTTTTTACCAAACATAGGTAGCATAAAACAAATTGGCCGAAAATGTTAAAAAATTTTGATCTTTACATTTTTTTGGGGGGGAATTTCATATAAAAAAATGTGAAAAATATTGCTATTTTTGCAAAATTGACGCTCTTTTTTTGTTTATAGCGCATGATCAAAAAATCGCACAGGTGATCAAATACCACCAAAAGAAAGCTCTGTGGGAAAAAAAGGACGCCAAATTAGTTTAGGTACAGCGTCGCACGACCGCGCAATTGTCCGTTAAAGTCACGCAGTGCCGAATCGCAAAATACCCCCTGGTCGTTTAGCAGCCAAATCCTCCGGGGCTTAAGTGGTTAACAAAGTTTGAAATATCCAATAAATTTCGTTCCACTTCATGATTGTGTCCCACTTGTTGTTGATTCTTCACAAAAAATTACAGTCGTATATCTTTGTTTGAAGCCTGAAATGTGGCAAAAGGTCGCAAAGTTCAAGGGGGCCGAATACTTTCGCAAGGCACTGTGTGTGTATATATATATATATATATATATATATATATATGAACAAAGGCAGATGTGTTTGAAGTGTAGCCTGTGTGACAACCATGGCTTCCCCTGTAGATACAGCGGAGAAAATAGCCTAGGCATGAAGGAACAGGAGGTATCTTATTTGGCAACATTACCAGGAGGAAATAAAGGGAAAAATCCAGAGGTGTAACTAGAACCTTCAGTGCCCCAGTGCAAGAAACCATAATGGGCCCCCCTGACCCCCGGCCAGGCCCCCCCCCCCCCCCACCCTTACGTTTGCGGAACACCAGGGCCTGGTTACAAGTGCAATTGCGACACTGGTAGTTTTGCCATTGTTGTCACTCGTTTTTTTTAATTAAAACTTTCTTTCTTTATTATCTTTTTCCATTTTATCTATTCATTTATATTTCTTTACGTTTAAATATTATTTTTTACAGTTTTTTAAAGAGCCTTGTCGGGGGGGCTTTGGTGAAATATCAGGTTTCTAAATGTTTCACCTTTGAGACAGAGAAAGGAGATTATTTATGATGCCAACCATAAACCATTGCTAATGAATAAAAAGTAGAGTATGGACACATTTAAAAATCAACAGGGAGTTAAAATTGAAGTGCCTGTCATTGGGGACATTATAATGCACAACTCAGTGCTGATAAGGTACTTGTTCCAAGTGAAGGGTTAACGCCAATCAAGTCCTTATCCTTAAAGGACCCTGTTTTATGTGAGCAAAGGGCAGAATTTGACCAAGCAGTAAATTAAGCGTCTTAAAGCTCATGTCACATTGTTGGCAATTGCCTGGTTAGGTGCTAAGCAACTGGGAATGCTATTATTAAAAGGTTGCCCATTGTGCATGGGGCAAAACAACAACAAACATTATGTAAACCCAAGAGAAAGTAGCTGCCTTCCTCCGATGGAATGCTATCATGTATATTTTGCTGGGAAAGGCAGACTGTACTTCCATAGCAGACAATAGGACAGATCAAAGGGGTCAGCCCACCCAAAACCTAGGGTATAACTTGTAAAGCTGCACCATGTCATGTATAGAGAGATGTTTGGGAGTTGCCTGCCTCTGGCCCAGATCATTGATAGATCTATAAATAGTTAGTTTCACCCACAGAATGTCTGCTTTAATTTTTTTAAACTAAGTCTAAATTAAATACTGTAAACTCTCCTTCCCCTGTGTATTTTATGCTTTTTTATGCTTTTTTCAAATGTCTGGAAGGCCAGTTGAGTGACACGCAGGGTCCTATTTGCCTCTTCTCTGGCACTGGTCATTCTTCACTGTGATGTCAGTGCCATACTGTGTGTATGATGGCGTGGTGATACCCCTTAAGGGAGTAGGTTTATGATGCCCTGCTCTCACACTATGCCCTCAGTTTTTTAGTTTAGGTGATAGTGGGTGTCATTAAATGCGTAAGACTGAAGGCATCTATGGGTGAAAAGAAACTATTGTGTCTAAGGGTGATCTCCAGAATTTAGGGGAGTATTGCAACCAGAGCTGCTTTTTTCCACTGCTGCTGGAGAAGATTTTTTTTTTAAATAGCTTTATGTGGGACAGCTTACATTATTACAGAAAGATGTGCAAAGTACCAGCTTTTCAAGGTAAGACAATGTTAATGAAGGAGAAATGGGGGACAGTATAGGGTTAGACAGATAGCGTTCAGGTAGGGTAGAGCAACAGGCAGAGATGAGGCTGCTTGCAAAAATGGAGATGAGTTACAAGTTAAAGTTGTAGCAAGCAGGAGACACCATCTAGAATCAGAACAATGGTCACAATGAATGGCACTAGAATTAGAAAGGACCACATAACTCTATAAAAAACGTGCACTGTACCAACGCTTTTACAATTTTTAAAAAAAAATAGGTGTTGACAACATTCAAAGCATGCTGTGGCAGTACTGGTAAGAGGCTGAAAGTTGACACAGACAGGGCTAAAGATGACCAGAAGAAGAGTTAAAGTGGAACTTTATTTAACTTTAAGTCCTGCTAGATCACTTCAGGCTGCCACCTTTTACAGGTATAGTTATATAAAACATTAAAAATAAAGGTCTATACTGTGTAAAATCCAGCAATGCCCTGTCTCACCCTGCTGTGCACATGCTCAGCTGTTCTTTATTTTTTGGCACTGTGCCGAGGATCAGAGCTACTAGAGGCTGATCTGCTGACAGTCTAAAGATTAACTGCTGCTCAGGGTCTCTGGGCTTCAGTACAATGGCAGCATCGGCAAGAAAAAACAGGAACAATGCTGGCGGCAATTTACAGCACAAAATAATTTTAGTAGCATAATTATTATTGTAGATTGTATGTTCCTTGCTAAAGAACATTATTTTTTTATCAAGTTGTTACAGGTAAAGTTCCCCTTAAAATGCTGGCTGATTGTGGATAAATAAAGCCTGGCTAGCACAGTATAATAGCAGCAGTAAGCACTACATTACTCAGGCCTTCGTCTCATAAATTCTGATTGGTAGCTGTAAACTTCTACTAATTAGGAAGTACTACTTCCTAATTAATCTGTCTCTGAATGAGAACATTTCCTACAAAGCAAGCACATAATTTGTTTTAAATGTATTTTTCTGACTCAAGGGGTCATCATTCTATAAAGAATGACTTTTTGGTTAATTCCAGTATATTCCTCTGCTTTCTGCCAGCTGAAACAATACCAAGAGTTTGATTTTCCTCGACAGTTTGGAACTCTTTCCTGTTTTGCTGAAGGGAGTATTGGCAGTGTCCCTTAATTCGCAAACCATATTTTGCCTGGAGAACTAGCGTGGGATAAGAACAATGAAGTGGCTATCAACGATGAAATAAAACTGATATAGAATTGCTGGAAGAATTCAAGGGAGACACTTCATGATCTAATCAGGGTTGGAAAAATCCCTATATGCCATTTTTTATAATAAATATATTAATTCAATGACATTAACCACTTAAGCCCCGGAAGATTTTACCCCCTTCCTGACCAGGGGGTATTTTGCGATTCGGCACTGCGTGACTTTAACGGACAATTGCGCGGTCGTGCGACGCTGTACCTAAACGAATTTGACGTCCTTTTTTTCCCACAAACAGAGCTTTCTTTTGGTGGTATTTGATCACCTGTGCGATTTTTTGATCACGCGCTATAAACAAAAAAAGAGCGTCAATTTTGCAAAAATAACAATATTTTTCACATTTTTTTATATGAAATTCCCCCCAAAAAAAAAGTAAAAATCAAAATTTTTTAAAATTTTCGGCCAATTTGTTTTATGCTACATATGTTTGGTAAAAAATATTGCAAAAAGCGTATTTTGATTGGTTTGCGCAAAAGTTATCGCGTTTACTAACAAAGGGAAAGATTTTTGTCATTTTTGTTGGTTTTTTTTTAACGCGTAATGACGGCGATCTGCGATTTTTTTTGCGGTACTGCGACATTGGGGCGGACAGATCGGACCCTTGACTGACATTTGTGACACTTTTGGGGTTACCAGTGACATTTCTACAGTAATCAGTGCTATACATATGCACTGTTACTGTAAAAATACACTGGTTGTGAAGGGGTTAACTTTATTTGGAAGGGAGGGGCTGTGTGTATCCCTAGGGGCGTGCTTTCTACTGTGATTGGCTGTGGCTTGAGCTGTAAGGACACTGATCAACGGATCTACATACTAGATCCGTTTGATCAGTGTCTTTACAGCGAGGAGAATGACAGGCAGCTTGTTTACACAAGCTGCCTGACATTCTCCCTCTCCCCCGCCGATCGCCGAGTGACCGGCGGACATCGGGTCCGCTGGTCACACGCGCGGGGGGGTCCGTGACCACGCGGGAGCGGGAGCGCGCCTCCGGGGGCGCGCGCTCGCTCCCTAGACCCTCACAAGCTAGTGACGTAGCCCTACGTCACTTTGCCTGTGAGGGGCTGACTGCCGACGTAGATCGGCGTTAGGCAGTCGGCAAGTGGTTAAAGCTCCCAAATCTGAAGACAACTGGGGACATATAATTTGAGAAACGCTAATGGTTTTGTGTTTTGAGTCAATTTATTATGACTTGCTTTTTAAAGTGGTAGTTAAAGCAGAAGGTTTTTTACTTTAATGCACTCTATGCATTAGGGAAAAAAAACCTGCGTGGGGAGCGTGGCTTGCAGCCGATGTAGACAGACGCACTGAGCGTTCTCTCTGTTGATCCTGACTATTATCCTGAAATCTGCCGGTACTGCTTCCATCCGTCTCACAAACTTACCTCCTCACCTTCCTGAGGGTGATACTTACCTGCCAGTCCAGTTTCCATTGACGGTGCGATGCCCAGGAGAGAATGGGAGACTCCGGGGCCTGCGGACCATGCAGGCCAAGATGGCTCCCGTCCGCCAGAGAGGACGCGATGAAGCTCTTTGTTAAGTCTTTTGCCAAGGAGACCCCGATTAAGCCCACCTCTGGCCATGAAGGCCCTGGAACCCAGTCCGCTGAAGTGGAGGATTCCTGGCCTGCGGATGCTGCTTCCACTTCACTCTGGGACACTGTGAGTACTGCCCCTATGCCTGCAGCTACCTCAAAACAGGGTGATCAAGATGAGGGCTCCCCTGAATCTACACTGGAACATGGAAAATAGACTCCACCGCAACAACATCAGAGCGGTGGGTATCCCAGAGAAAGAGGAGGGGAAGGACCCTGTCACTTTTATGGAGACCTGGCTGCTTAACTCCTTTGGGAGGGACTCCTTTTCTCACATAAACAATAACTCACCCTAGCTCCACCGCACTGTGGGAAGATAAAGAGCTAAGTGTCGGTGCTCAGGCTGAACGTCCAAACCAAATGTTATATGAATAAAGCCGGGACACGAAAAGGCTTCTTCCAAGTAAAATTCTTTATTCGAACATGGATAGCGGTGACAACATGACAAATGCTGATGCGTTTTGGCTTTATGCCTTCCTCATAGCATGCTATAAGGAAGGCGTAAAGCCGAAACGCGTCAGCATTTGTCATGTTGTCACCGCTATCCATGTTGGAATAAAGAATTTTACTTGGAAGAAGCCTTTTCGTGTGCCGGCTTTATTCATATAACATTTCCTTTTCTCACATGTTCGGTATTGAGAGAGCCCACAGAGTTCCTTTTAAACCCCCGAGACCTGGGGAGCCCCAAAGCCCCTTTTTGTTTAAACTCCTCAATTTCAGGGATAGAGATGCCTGTTTGCACCTTGCCCGCACAAAGGGGGACATTATGAAAATTGATAATGCTCGTGTCTCCTTTTATCCAGATTTTTCTGCTGAGGTGCAACACCGCAGGGCCAAGTTTACTGATGTCAAGAAACACCTGAGGAGATTTACAGTTACTTATGCTATGCTGTACCCGGCCCGCCTGAGGGTGGTTGCAAACGATGAGACTTATTTCTTTGATAATCCTCTTGCTGCTTCTAGCTGGCTGGACAGAGTGGAGCCCTCCCTGGAGAGAGCACATGCGTCACCGGCCTGAGGGATTGCCTTCCTGTATGCTGCCTTTCAGGAGGAAGATTGAATTATTATCTTTGCTTAAGATGCCTGCAATTAGCATTGCTTTTTCGGCGGAGAATCGTATCTGTAAGTTACAGCTGGGTTTTTTCTCTGTTTATAGTTTTATTTACTGCGAGTTCCTTCGGATCAAGTTTTTATGTTGAGACGTTGGGGCCCCCCTGTTCCCCGGTCCTATGTGGACACCTGCCGCGGGGCTTGGTCCCCTTCCCCCCCCCTTGTTCTTTTTGCTACGGACTGTGACTTATTACTGCCCCTGGAATGTTACTGTTTACTTCTTTGGAGCCTCACCTGTTGTGAGCGCCTGGCTGCCCGCTCTCCCTGCTTATGCCTGACGCTGCCGTTCGTCACACCTTTCTCTACTGAACTTGGGACTACCAACTCCTTTGGTGAGGCCACCCGCTCGCTGCTGCTCCTGGAACTTGGGACACTGGCCTCCTGCCACTGTGCTATGTTGAGATCTCTGTCTCTTTACACACCCTTTTCCGCTGAAATGTTTTGTGCTACACGCTCCCAGAATGCATACCATGCTACATTACCTGCTGCTCCTGTCCTTGATAGCTTTGAAAGTTATGGCTTATGGTTTCCTGGAATGTCAGGGGACTGGGTGATGGTGTGAAACCTGTGGCGCTGTTCTCTACATTGAAGAGACATACTCCTGCTGTGGTGTGCCTGCAGGAGACCCACCTGCATGCCTCCACGGTCTCGCTGTTGAAGCACCACCAATGCAGTACTCCACTCCACTTATTCTAGGGGGGTTAGTGTTTTGATCTCTAATTCTGTACCTTTTCATTTGACCCTCTCTAAATTTGATGATCAGGGAAGATATATATTTCTGTTGTGTAAACTGAATCATATGCAATGTGTTCTAGCATGTGTCTATGTGCCTCCACCATTCTCCCCAGCGGTACTTCATGCCTTATCTCAATTTGTAGGCCCTTACTCCGCTCTGCCGATCCTGGTTCTGGGGGACTTCAATAATGTGCTGGATAGGGGGCTTGATAGGCTCTCACACAATGCTGACCCTTTGGGCGCTACTGGCCCTTCCCCATTTGCTTGCCTTCTTGCAGAGATAGGTTTGCGAGACATATGGCGGAGTAAAAACCCTTCCTTACGCATTTTCTCATGTTACTTGGCCACCTACAGGGGTCTGTCTCTTATTGATTTGTGTCTGGGGAACAATATTGCTTGCTCTGTGGTTGCCTCTGTGCAATATGCTCCACAAAATATTTTTTATCACTTTCCTGTTATAGTACAACTGGGGGGCTTGCGGTCTTTCGGATCCCTAGTGTGGAAGGTTAATCCCTTTTGGCTTACTTTATTCCCCACCCCTGATCCCATTTCACCGGCCTTGCAGGATTTCTTGTTACGCAATGGGGATACTACAACGCCTCTGGTGGTCTGGGATACGTTGAAGGCATTTCTTAGAGGGCTCCTCATTACCCATATCTCGGCTATTAAAACTAAAACTACGGACTGGGAGAATCAGGTGCTTGCCACGGTTGGGAGGGTGGTGGAGGATTATGTAGCGGACCCTACTATTGATAACGAGCGTAGATGGCTGGAGGCAGGCGGCTTTTTATGCTGAGATCTATAAGTCCTATGGACTTTATCATCCACACACCTATATAGCTTTACTCAGATTATTATACCTGGCTAAGAAACTTGTTGCTAGACTATGGATATCCTCCAGTCCCCCACTGGTGTACAGTGGATTCATTCTGTAAACTCTATTCTTGTACGTGAAAAACACACCTATTACCACAGGAAGTCACCCTTAAAGTTTGAAAACATTTGGGGCTGTTGGCTGGCTGTACCTGCGGTAGCCCCGCCTCAACTTGTTCTGGATCGTTTGCTCATCAAAAATGCAACCAAAATGCACACTGAAAATCGGATCAAATCACAGCCGCATCAGTGTGAACCTAGCCTAGGTCCATAGTATAAATAAACAAAACATCTTCTCATCTGAGCCACTAACTACCCTTATATCAGTTCCTGAATAACAGAATTCCCCAAAACTAAACTTTTCACCCAGCCACAGACTCTGACAGCAGAGAGAGCGAGGGAGATCTGGGCTAGGAAAAAGATGAAATACATACCTTATTATTTGTCCTCACAGGCTTTCTCTTCAACACACAATGGGACCCACAAGCTCACTCCTCTTTTCTGTTCAACTATTCTCTACAACATCATCACATAGAATACATTGCATGTGAGAATGCTGAGGGCCTGAGCATCAGTAAGCTTGCATATATTAAAGCTTGTGAAAAGCTCAGAATAAAAATGAGATCTGGTGACCAAAAAGATATGACCTTAGGAATGAAAGCTTTATAGCACCCAAAGTTCTAGGAAGCCCCCAGACTCCTGGACCTAGAACAGAACTTATTAAGATTCTGAGAAAACAGCAGTTTTTCTTCATCTTCTCCACATCAGACATATATCCTGGAGTCCCTCAAAATGGGTATGTGTAAAACATAGGTGACCCATATACACAGTCCACAACCCTGCTAGCCTGTGTGTGGGCTTCACTACTAAGACAGGGAGTTTTCCCCCTAGAGGTACATCTAGACACCACAGCATCCCTACGAAACCTCCATCCAAGTGTTGGTGTTCTGCTTCTCTTTTCAACGGTCAGGTGTTCGCTGATTACTATGAGACAGCTGCCTTATACCTATCATGGGGAATACCTGATACTGACCTGGCAATACTGTGCTTACCCAACTGATGTTCTTACCTCTCCATTGGCTTCCAAGCCGGAAAGTCCTGTTCCACGTTGCATGTATTCTACGTTTTTTCTTGTCGGGAAAGGCTAGCTTCCCTGCCTATATTCAGATGGGATTCCAGATGTGTCTCTCCTTTTTCCAGCACACGATTTGTGTCAGTATTTAATTGGTATGCGTTAGCATCGTACCCTTCTAATAGGGGTCTCGAAGCTAGACTTTCCAATGTGTGTGTATTTCTCATATGGAAAAAAGTGAAGTCAATTAGGTCAAAGTGAAGTACCGTTGATGTTTTATTCTTTTCTTTCCCTCCACATTTCATTTGGTTAAGCTTATCCCGACTCTTGTTTAATCTTGAGTAGTTTAAACCACTGTTTCAGGGTTTCTCACATTCAGTCCACTTGGGTTCTTCATTTCTACTGTAGCTATTTGTTTTTCTTTCCGGCATAGGAGTGATACTGCTTAAAAGGTTAGGGGATGCGCTCTTGTCCTTCACTCCCCCTTGCATTGGGGTGCTTCCTTTAGATAATCCCATAATAGCAAGGTCTTGATAATACGGATCATCTCGTGGTACGTCAAGGGGCTTCTGTCACCCAACACGCGTATGAAAATCCTGCATCACCTAAAGCTTTTACGAGCAGATGTGGCTCTTCTCTAGGAAACCCATGTGACTTAAAATTATTTTCACCACCTAAAGAAAAACTATGGTTAGGGGAAGTTTTTGGTTACACAGCTATAGGGCGTAAAGCGGGAATAGCTATCCTCATCCACAAAAGCTTACCCTTAAATATTCGCTCAGTTGATAGGGATCAGGAGGGCCACAAACTAATGATTCACATAACAATAGCGTCAAAGGAGCTAGACATCACCAATATTTACAGTATGTGGTTAACTGTCCAGGCTTTGCATTTTTTCAGGATCTCTCTTCATGGCTGCATGTGTTGGGCTCAGGTTTTAACAGTATAATGAATGTCAGCGAAGAAAAATAAGCTCCTCGCCTTTTTATTTCTTAACCAGATGTCCAACACCCTGTTGGCCAACACTGTCCCTTCTACACATGGCCAATATGTGGCGTTTTATCCCATCCAACAGATAGAGACATTACTTTCTATTCACAGCCGCATGATACCTTTTCACCTATAGATTATTTATTTTGCTCACCTTTCTTAGTTCCAGCAGTTTTGGACTCCGAGATTTTAGACATAGCCATCTCAGACCACAGTCCCATTGTACTTACCTTGGACTATTTCAAGCTTCGTAGCATGCCCTCTCTGCGACGGTTCCCATCCTATTTATCGGATAGTGAGGATTTTAGACTTGAAATTTACAAGGCGTGGAACAGCTTTGTTCTTTCGAATACCGAACATACAACTGACCCCAATCTATTTTGGGAAATGGACAAGGCTGTGCTACGAGGCAAAATCATTTCAGATGCAACCCAAGTTAAAAAGCATTCTTTGGAGCAATACTGCCAGACTAGTAACACTCTACATAAAGCCCAAGCGGATTTATTACTGAACAGCTCTTCAGAGTCTAGACAGGCCTGGCTGGCTGCAAAACGTAATTTTGACCTCTAGGTGGACCAAAGGGAATGAAAAGCAAACTACCAATCTCTACAATTCTAAAAATTTGGCATTAAGGCCTGGTAAGATGATTGTCTGTCTTTGCTTGGGGCCTTACGAACCCACCCATATAATGACACTGAGGGATACAAAGGGGGTCCTTAAGACTTTCCAACCAGAAATATCCTCTTTGCTCACTTAATTTTATCACCGACTATACCCTGGGGATCCCATAGACCTTGATGGGCCAGAATTTCTTCTCGCCTCCCTCTAACTGCTGATGCTATCTGACTCCCGGCTGGACATGTTAAATGACCCTATCTCGATAGTGGATATCCTCTCCACCATTAAACATTTATCGAATAATAAAGCTCCTGGTCACAACGGTTTTTCGGTGGAATTTTACAAGATGATGCAAGACTATGTACCGCACATGCTATTGCAGGTATTTAATGCCACATGGGAAGGAGGACCCTATCTTCATACGGGATCAATAGTGTATATTAAACTACTGGCGAAAAGAGGAAAAATATCCGGCTCTCCCTGGATCTTATCGCCCCATTTCCTTAAAGAGGAAGTAAACCCTCCTCAGGAAGTTGTACCTATAGGTAAGCCTATGATAAGGCTTACCTATAGGTACTGTAAATATCTCCTAAACATGTACGGTTTAGGAGATATTTACCTTTAATGCAGCCAGTGACGTCACTGGCGCATGCGCTCTGAAGGAACGGCTGATCGTGCCGTTCCTTCAGAGCCCCGTGCCGTGACCGTCGGCTCCTGCGCGCGTGCGCAGGAGTGACGTCAGCCCGGCTCCGGCCAATCCGATGGCCGGATGCCGCGATCCCCGAAGACGGGCGACTGAACATGTCGCTCGTCATACAGGTAAGAGAGCGGCACGGCGGGGGCTCGTTCTAAGGTAAGTATTTCATAATGAGCTAGTATGCGATGCATACTAGCTCATTATGTCTTTCTCTTGCAGGTTGTAAAAGAAAAAAAATTTTTTTTAACGAGTTTACAACCTCTTTAATTAACATAGATGCAAAAATATTGTCTAAAATGGTTGCTTCCCGTTTCGCTACTATCCTCCCCAGACTTTGACATCCAGCGCAGGCTGGGTTCATTTCGGGCAGATCGGCGGTCCTTCACATCCACAGAGTCATCCTTGCCCTAGAACAGGCTAACTTCCACCTGGAAAATGACATGGCCATTAATTTTTTTCATGCGGAAAAAACATTTGATAATGTTAGCTTTCAATGGTTATTTCTGGTGATGAGGAAATCTGGGCTCCTGGGCCCTGTAATGAATCTCCTACAGTCAATGCATTTAGCCCCCACAGCGCATATGGTCACCCCAGGAACTATCTTCAGCTTCTATCTGCTTGAAGAAGGGGACACGTCAGAGGGGCCCCCTCTCCCCCCTACTCCACAGCCTAGCCATAGAATCTTTGTCTCGTTTGCTTAACGAACATTTACTTCTTTCAGGCATTCAGATTTTTTATATTAGGATGTGAGCCGCATTGTTCACAGATGACATTCTAATTTTTTCCTCGGCGACCTTCCTATTATCCAGGATCTATTTGCCAACTTCCGACAGTGTTTGGGTTTACGCATTAATTTCACCAAAAGTGAGGTCCTCCCACTACACCCAACATGTTCGAGATCATGCCTATTCCTCCTCACGGCAGGTAGCCAAGGGGTATATAATTTACAGTATCTAGGCATTAAATTAGGATGCAATCCATCATCTCTTTACCAGCTTAAATACTTTTCAATTTTTGAAAAAAATTACTGTGAGTTAGAGGCGTGGATAACTCTCCCCATTTCGGGAGATGCCACCTCTGCAAGATGGTCTCATTTGCCAGATTTCTATATCCTCTGCAAACTCTACCTTTCCTGCTAAAGCATAAGGATGTACAAAACCTTAATAAGGCCCTATCGACTTTTCTTTGGCAATCCAAACGGCCTCAGATTGCTAGCCGAAAACTGAATCTTCAGAAACACGAAGGAGGGGTGGGGCTGCCTTATCTTCATTTATTTAATGTCTCATTTCTTCTTAGACAGGGTTTAAACTGGTTGCTACACAGGTCCACATGCTCTGACTATGCCCTAGAGGCAGCCTTGGTATTCCTTTTCAATCTGTCAGGTGTACTCCACTCTCCTCTGAAGGTACTTCTTTCTCATTTAAGGGGTATTTCTTTAATCCAAGCTACTGTGATAGCATGGCACGAGATATGCAAGCTTTTAGGTGCTCCATTCACCATTTCTAACTATTTACCCATACAAGGAAACCCCATGTTTCCTCCAGGAATGGTACATGAGGCTTTTCTCTTCTGGACCTCCATGGGTCTTGGACTGTTTCCCTAATCGGTCCAGGAATCTGTATCATCAGATACTTCCAGGAGATCTTTCAACAGTACCGTCTACCACCTCCCCATATATTTCACTACTACCAGATATCAGATTTAATTAAAGCCCAACTAGGCGAGGTATGGACTGTACTTAAACATCCAGTGCTGGACAGGGTGGTGGAACAGAAAACCTATTTCATCTCGATACTACACTATACCAATTACTACAACAAACCACATCCTCGATCGGGCAATCCCTGCTGAAAGCCTGGTCGAAAGATCTCCCAGAGATAAAGTACACCACAAAGCACAATTCGTAAAGTAACTTTAAATCAGCAATGGAGCGAAAAACAATTCAAGCTCATCCACTGAGCATTTATAGCGGCCCTGATGGACTCATCAAATCCTCTGTTGGCAGTATGGCCTTAGTGCAATGCCTCCAGACCAACACTATTACATCGCTTCTGGACATGTACAATAATTTAGGATTGCTTGGATCAAATTGATAAATACATCTATGGAACCACCAAGCTCAGGCTCCCTAAGGACCCCCTAATAGGTCTGTTCAGCTATGCAGCGCCTACGGATAACTCTTCTCTGGCCCTCAAAAAAACCATTACCCCATGGACACACACTAATGTCTCCTGACAGCCAGATCCTACTTAAGGCATGGAAAGCCCCCCCCCCCCCCCCCCAGTCCTTCTCTTTCAATAGTCAAGAAGGAGCTGAAAGCACTTTTTTATCTGGAAAAAAAATGGATACTATGATACAAAACTTCGGACCCACCAAACTATTCTTTACATACTGGAAAGCCTTCATTGAGCCCACTTTCTCTCCGACCGATATCCATCAAATCATGTCCACATTTCAGTTTCCTCCTTGTATGCCAAGGCAAATCTCACAAACTCTCTGGGCAAACTCAAACTGCCGGACTCTGTGCCATTTCTCGGCAATGAACCCCCTTTCCCTTTTCCTACTTTTGCGCAAACCAATTAAAATACGCATATTGCAATTTTTTTTTTTTTTTTAATTTAGATTTTTCATTTTTTTTGGGGGGGGGGGGGGAATGTTATATAGCAGAATGTAAAAAATATTGTTTTTTTTTTTTTTTTGCAAAATTGTCGCTATTTTTTTGTTTATAGCGCAAAAAATAAAAATCACACAGGTGATCAAGTACCACCAAAAGAAAGCTCTATTTGTGGGAAAAAAAGGACATTAATTTTATTTAGGTACATCGCTAAGTTCCACATCTGGCATGTCATTTATTTTGGGGGGAGAGCAGGTACCTAGTTTTGACAGGTACTTGCACAGAAATGGCTTGAACTGCACTTTAAAAATAAGCCCCTTTGAGGAGGGGAAATCACATTATAGCAGTCTGTTCTAACCAACGAGCTTCAATGGGTCAACAGCGGTGTACCCTGTGCTGTTCCTCAGCAAATGTATTTATAACCCAGAACTGACCAGATGTGACCCATCTGCAGAGAAGGAAGTCACGCACAACCCGATGCCTGAAGCAATCAGCCAAATGATAATTAGACACTACACCTTAGGTATATTAACATTGAATAACAACAGTGAACAGGATTTTATGTGTAGGATTTAATACATAAGAACAAATGACTAAAGAGACAGCAGGTCAGACATTGTTTTCTTTTAGACCTTGGACAGATCCAGACAGAGAGGAGGGTAAAGAAGGAAATGAGTCTTTGAGCTCATTTAAATTTTCACTTGAGCTACTGAGTTCTGCTAACAACATATTTTTTTGGTCCTGAATTAATTAAATCATGTTCCACAGTTTAGTTTTATATAGTTTTTTTAAATTCTTCTATATATTAATGTTTGAATTTCAGATAAACAGAATTGTTACACAGTGTTATTGCTTTTATCAAATTGCTTATTTGTAGTGGTATGTGATGAGTTTTAATACAGCCAGTCTTAGTAGAGTTTTTCTTTACTGCCAGCTTCATAACGCAACGTATGGTAATACACCTTGCATGTGTTGGTCAAAGTGTATGGCACCCTAATGTACTAAAGCAATGCACCTATGATTTAGCACACCAGAATGCATGGTAGCACAGTTCCATACTTTGTGGTGCACCCTGTATTGCCAAAAAGTGGTCCAGTGCAGTTGAGATGCTCTAGGGTATGTAACATGCATTAATGTGCATGCTTTCACACGCCACAAGGGTCTGAAGTTAGCCTATAACTCAACCTCCTCTTTCTCTCCCCACTTTACTCCTTCGATTTCTCCCCTGCATTTCTTTTTAACTTTCAGTATACAGTTATGGGTGGTCCTTACTCCTGTATAGCAGTACCCTGGACCCTGGGTAGCATGATCACACCCCAAGGGAACAGGTTCATGACTCCCAGGGTTCGCAAGAAGTCAGTTGAATAATGCTGGGCATCAATCAGGATGGAAGAACAGCAGCAGGAGGGATTAGCAAGTCATAAAAGGACAGATATTGGAGAGGAGGTGAGTATTGGTTTTTGTTTTAACATCTGTTGTTGGTCAAGTTTTTTATTTTTTTATTTTAAAGTTAAGTTAGGCTTTAATGTAATGGATTTCTGCAAGTGCAATTTGGAGTGTGATGGGAGAGGGGTCATGTTTTGCTTTCTACAAAAAAAAACATTTTCCTTTTATCTAAATTATGTCTGAAGCAGCACCCAGAATCTTTGAGAGATCTGAAATGCCATGTCTATTTGTATTATGTACCGTCCATGCTAGACAGTACATCCCTACCAACCAGTACTTTCCACAGATGCAGGCAGGAAACATTAAGCCAGGTCTTGTGATGAATAATAGTCTAGCCCTGTCTGCCCAGTCCTGTGCCAATTTGGAGCCACAAAGGTGTTTAAATTAACGGGTGAACTGAAACATCCACACAGGGAAAGGCACCAGCTTATTAAATTCTATATCCTGTTTTGTATGTCTGGAAATTCTGAGCGCTCCTATCACCATAGAATTTGATGATAAAGTTTTTCTGTATTGTGGCAGCATCGCTTTTTCCATACTGTTTAAAGAGCACCTGTACTGTAGTTATAGACATAATGTTATTTCGGAATAGGTTATGGAAGGTGAATGCTGTCCTTGGTTTTTCCATTGATAAAGGTTTTAGGGCTGGTCTCCATTGTTATTTTCATATTTAATGCTCATGAACACACTTCACATTTCCAAGTGTATTTTAAACACCTTGGATTGGGAAGTTGGAAGTTTGCCCCTTGTCGCTGCACCCTGATGACTCTGTGTGTACTTGCTGATTGTACATGGCAATTTTAGGGTGTTTTAGGTGTGGAAAAAATGTGCAAAAACCACCAGTAGAAACAAACCCTTAGTGTTTTTTGAAGAGTCCTGTTAAGGACCTCTAAGCTTGTATATCTTCAATGGTCTCGTCTTGCTAACATGTTAGCATTTGCAGGTTGGCCCGTGAAAGGTACCTGAAGTAAGGCTCAACAAAAGGCTCAAAGTAGAGGTAAAGTCAACCCCTAAAATGTTATAGTTTTTACAATAAGAGTCACTTGATTAAAATTTTAACGCCATTTCAAAAGTAATTTTAAATATTTTTGCATCTTTAGCTTTCATTAAGCCTTTCTTGACTAGAGGTTATTGATACCTAGATGCCCAGGCCAAATTTTAGTAGTGTTATCATGTGTTGGGTTAACTTGACAGTAAATCCATGACTTATTTGAATTTCTAAATATATTTTATATATATTCTTTTAAGGATATATCATATTTTTTTAGTATACAATTTTATTAAAAACACAATGCTCTATTTTTATAATAGGCCAACATTTTTTTTTTAAATTGGTTTATTATAATTTTTAATAATGCAGCAGTTTCTTGCCATTAAACTTTCAAATAAATGGCACTACAGATGGACACTGAAGCCTAAAAAAATATCACTCATCTGCAAGGTGAAGGCTTTCATTTTGATCAGTATGTAATGTTCCGGTACCTTTGGTACCCTAAATTACACTTTCCACAAGTGTATGCGCCCCACCATTTACTTTTGGAAAGGTGCGCATACACCTTTAAGACTGGAGCTGTCATCACCCAGCGCCGGACTAGATGGCTATTTAAAGCGCCGGTTCTCACTCACATGTGTTCGTTCAAACACCCTTACCTGGATGCTAACCTTGCTTGAAGCTTCCATGCTTGCAAGCTTACTTCGCTGACGGAACCTCGCTGCGCTGATCCCTGTATCCCGCTACTGGATCATCCGCCTCTCCTGAACCACCCTTCGGCTGTATCGCTAATAGTGCTAAGTACCCCGCAGGGGAATTCTCTATAAACTTATACTAAGCTTACACTATCTAGCTCTGCATAGTAAAGACTGTTTATCACATCTGCATAACTAGATTGCTAGCTCTTGAGACTACTGCTACTTTTCTGCACTGGGTTGATCTCTTTTGTATGTCCACCTGCTATTCTATCATCTGCTATCATACAACATTGCTAAACCTTCCTGCATCCATCTGCTACTGTCTCACCTTCAAGTGTCTATCACCTACCACCTCCACTCAACCTATCCCTCAACCTTCATCATTGTGTTACCACATACATAAAGTCACTCTAGGAACCAGTTTGCTAATTGTGTGTATTTACTGGCTGAAATAAGACCTTCCACAAATGATGAGTCATTGAGGTTGGGAATGGTATCTCAGCATATCTCTTACATGAATACTGACGTGGAACTATTTCTGCAGCTGACAATCCACACCATATAAGAAACGCAGGAGCGTTACACAGTAATGCCTCAAAGCCTGCATGTGATCAGTATGCCAGAGCTAAAAGAGTGATCTGTTCAGAAGCCCACTGATTGGATCCTGATCCCTAGTGATATCAATAACAACCTAAATTAAGAGCCAGCAGCAAGATCTCTGAGTGGTGGCTCTCAAAAGGGAGGAGCTTTATTGTACGTGCTGGGGAACATTAATAAACAGAGTGCAGGTGGACAGGATTAAAATAATACCTGGTGATTCGCAGCCTTTGAATCAATACTCTCTTTTTTCAGTGGTATAAGTTGGTGTAGGCAATCCCGGTACCATTGTTAATCATATAGGCATCCATCTATTTATCTGGTATATTACCTCTTCTTTTCTGTTTACACATAATTCCTTGGCACTTTATTTTACCATTGGGGCCCCTAGTTTTGGTATCTTATAATCTTTCGCTGACCTTGCAATTTCGGTTGTGGGTGTGGACATGCTTGGGGGCTCTACCTCATATGGCCGCACTGGGGGATCTCCCCCAACTCTGTTGTTGGCTCCCTCTCGCTGATCCTACCTACACACACCTTGAGCGAGTATTCGTGGGCACGAGTCACGGGCTATACCTTCGGATGTTGGCACACCTCTCTTTGGAAGATGACCCATTTTTCTGCCTGTGTTTTTCCAGCAGACAAGCCCTCTTAAATTCCTGCACTTTTGGGTATGCTAGTTTTCTGTTATATTTACTGTACTTGGTGACTCCCTGATTGCATGACTGTATATTATGAGTGGGGTTGGCTTGTTGCTGATGACCGAAATACTATGTTTAATATTGTTTTTGCATTATTTTGATGTGCGACGTGAGTTGCTTTGTTTTGGTCTGAAAAATGTATTTTTAAATAAAGATTAAAAAATAAATAAATAGTAATCAATTATACTTGGTGGTTTAACCATGAAGGTCTGTATTTAGGTATTTTATGTGACAAGGTGACAGTGATCTTTCCCTGCCTTGCAAATGTTCTTCTACGTTATCACCATGTCATATGCTGTTCTGATGAGAATTGCTAAAACTGTATCCTTTAAACTGGTTCTAAAGCCTGAGCATTTGTTTACCCTAATACATTGAGTATTAGTATTGCCCCCTCACCCCCTCTTATACTTACCTGAGCCCTCAGTCGATCATGCTGTGCCTCTCAGTAGTGGCTCTCCCTGCTTCCACAGGCTTTGCTGAGGCAGCGGGAGCCAATGGCTACCAGTCAAATTTTGTGACAAGGGAACAGGGGCCAGGTCCGGGCCCGAGTCATGCTGTCTGTGTCTATAGATGCAGAGAGCGCAGCTCAAGATGGAGCAGGCAGAAGAGGAGCCAGTAGCACTAGCAGGGGCCCCTAAAAGAGGAGGATTGGGGGCCACACTGTGCAATTCTATTGCACAGAGTAGGTAAGTATAACATGTTTGTTATTTTAAATATATTATTCTTTACAACTACTTTAATACAGCGCACCATGACTTTCTAGCAGTAAGCCAAGCTGTAGTTATGAAGCTGCATCCCTCAATGCAATGCACTATGCATTTTCAACCAATAGGCTCAAGCTGTGTCCCTTAATGCAATGCGCCATGCCTTTCAAACTAACGGTGAAGGGTGCACAGAGGACATAGTTTTGGAGCTGCAAGTCGATATCTGCCTACTATCCATTTAAAGGGCACTGAGGAAAATAAGGGCTGGCAATTTTTGTACTATTAGCTTTAGCACCTGCTTGTACAAAGACATAAAAGCTACATAAAAGAAAAAAAAAAAAAAACAGAAGAAACCGGTAAATGAATGGCTTCTGGTAAAAAGCAGTCTTTACGCACTATCATTGTTGGTGAATCCTTTGTTGTTCTTATTGCTTTTAACTGAAATGATCTGGATCATTCACCATTGTGACGTGTAGCCATGGACACTTAATAAAAATGCACTCTGAAATGCAATTTGGCCGGTGAAGCTTTTGTAAATGCCAGAAACACAAAAGAAGCAATCGGAAATATTGGCAGCCCTGCATTACCGAGCACTGTCAGTGTCAGGAAACCACGAGGGTTGGCCAATGTACGAAGGTGAAAACTTTTTTTTAGATGGCAGTGCCCTGTAATCTTTTCACTTGAAGCTATTTTAACCACTTCATTCAGGAGCCTTTTTTGCACACATGGTAAAATGCACATTTTAGGCATGACGATTAGCTAAAAACTTCAAATTGTATAGATTTTCCAAAAGCAGAGACACTGGAGAAAAAATGGTGGTCCCAGCTCTTAGAACAAGCTGTCATCGACTTCCAATTACAGGAGCGCTGTGATTGGCTATCAAACCTACAGCTGTACTCTTTCTCCTTCTGAACGGAAAATATACTATATATGCTTTGTATCTTTTCATCCTAGTCAGAGAAGAATATAAATAAAAAAAAATCTATGTGTAAAATTTTACAAATAAAGTTAAAATAGGTAGGTAGATCAGTGCTTATTTACACCATTCACGTTGGAGCGCATTTATAAGCACTTCTAATGTATTTTAGCTAGCCTAAAAAAAACATGTGCACTATTGTTTCTTGGTCCTACTATGGGTACAGATATACAGTGGTGATCGGAAGTTTGGGCACCGCAGGTAAAAATTTGTATTAATGTGCATAAAGAAGCCAAGGAAAAAATGGAAAAATCTCCAAAAGGCATCAAATTACAGATTAGACATTCTTATAATATGTCAACAAAAGTTAGATTTTATTTCCATCATCTACACTTTCAAAATAACAGAAAACAAAAAAAATGGTGTCTGCAAAAGTTTGGGCACCCTGCAGAGTTAATATCTTGTACTGCCCCCTTTGGCAAGTATCACAGCTTGTAAACACTTTTTGTAGCCAGCCAAGTCTTTCAATTCTTGTTTGAGGTATCTTTGCCCATTCTTCCTTACAAAAGTCTTCCAGTTCTTTGAGATTTTTGGGCTGTCTGTCACGCACTGCTCTTTTAAGGTCTATCCATAGATTTTGAATTATGTTGAGGTCAGGAGATTGTGAAGGCCATGGCAAAACCTTCAGTTTACGCCTCTTGATGTATTCCCCCGTGGATTTCAAGGTGTGTTTAGGATCATTATCCATTTGTAGAAGCCATCCTCTCTTTAACTTCAGCTTTTTCACAGATGGTATCAAGTTACCATCCAAAATTTGCTGAAATTTTATTGAATCCATTTTTCCTTCTACTCGTGAGATGTTCCCTGTGCCACTGGCTGCAATACAACCCCAAAGCATGATTGATCCACCCCCATGCTTAACAGTTGGACAGAGGTTCTTTTCATTAAATTCTGTGCCCCTTCTTCTCCAAACGTACCTTTGCTCATTCCGGCCAAAAAGTTCAATTTTAAAATCATCGGTCCACAGAACTTGTTTCCAAAATGCATCAGGCTTGTCTATATGTTCATTTGCAAAGTTCAAACGCTGATTTTTGTGGTGAGGACATAGAAGAGGTTTTCTTCTGATGACTCTTCCATGAAGACCATATTTGTACAAGTATCTCTTTATAGTGTACCACAACTCCAGTGTCTGCCAGATCTTTCTGGAGGGATCGTGCAGTCAAACGTGGGATTTGAATTGTCTTTCTCACAATCCTGCGAGCTGTTCTGTCTGATATTTTTCTTGGTCTTCCAGATCTTGCTTTAACTTCCACTGTTCCTGATGACTGCCATTTCTTAATTACATTCCGAACAGAGGATATTGACATCTGAAAACGCTTTGCTATCTTCTTATAGCCTTCTCCAGCTTTGTGAGCGTCAACTATTTTCAGTTTCTAGACAACTGCTTAGAAGATCCCATGGTGCTGATTGTTGGGGCAAGGTCAGATGAGTCTGGGCCTTTAAAACCTTTGAGATTGACATCACCTGGTCTTCCCAGACGATGATAGACGACGATTGAGAACAATCCATGACACTGGCAGGTCTCAGCCTTGCAAAGGGGGCAGTGCATGCTATAAACTCTGCAGGGTGCCCAAACTTTTGCAGACACCATTTTTTTTTTTGTTTTCTGTAATTTTGAAAGTGTCAATGATGGAAATAGAATCTAACTTTTGTTGACACATTATAAGAATGTCTAATCTGTAATTTGATGTCTTTTAGAGATTTTTCCATCTTTCCTTGGCTTCTTTATGCACATTAATACAAATTTTTACCTGGGGTGCCCAAACTTTCGATCACCACTGTACATACAGGTGGTATCGCCGCAAACCTGTCTGGAGTATGAAAATGTATTTTGAGTTTTTTTTTTTTGGTGGTCAGTCAGTGTTATTGGCAAGAAATATAGGTGGGAGATTGGTGCTGGAATTATCATATATCCAGCAATCAGTGTGCATCAACATGTCTTTCTCATCCATGTATAGGAAGGCAATGTATACTACTGTGCTTCTATAGAAACCAGAGGATTTTAATATGTATAATTTATCAATTTGTATAATAAACTTTTACCTTTTATAAAGAAAAAAAAATTCTATATTATCCTTTTTTGGCTGCAACAATGTCCCACAGGAGATGCTTTTTTTTTTTTTGCTATTGGCAAGAAATATACAGCTACATTTTAAAAAGTTTACTTTTTACTATTTTTGGCCAGATTTTATTTGCTTTAAAAAAAAAAAAAAAAAACGATGTGCACAAGGCTCAGGGGACTCTCCCTCCTAATTGGCTGAGACAACAGAATTAGACCTTTGGCTCCCGCTGCTGTGACCACTTTTGGATGATTTTCTGCACCATTCACACGGGACTTTATTTATGTATTCACCAACTTTGGTGAATCCTTATGTACATGGACTAGTGTGTTCAGTCATTATTATTTAGCGCTGCACTTTATTTACTTTTGTTTATATTTTGCTGTCAATCACAACCAGTGAGCCAATGAGAAGAGGGGGGGGCAGGGCCGAGCCACGGCTCTGTGTCTGTGCCCCCACAGCAAGCAGTTTGCTCTGGGGGCATTTGGAAGAAGGGAGGGGCCAGGAGTCCCGACAAGGGACCCGAGAAGGGGAGAATTGGGGCTGCTCAGTGCAAAACCACTGCACAGATCAGGTAAGTATAACATATTTGTTATTTTAACTAAAGTACCTTTAATATAATTTTAAGATTTTAAGATTTGTTTTACCCTCTGGCATTAAAGTGATTGTAATTAAATTAACAAACATAGTATACTTACCTCCTCTGTGCAGGAGGTTTTGCACAGGGCAGCCCAGATCCTCCTCTGGTTCCTCTTCAACTCTCCTGGCCCTTCCCTCCTGTTGTGTGCCCCCACAGCAAGCAGCTTGCTATGGGGGCACCCGAGCTGAGTCACAGCTCCCTGTGTCCATTAAGACACAGAGCCCCATTTCTGCCCTGCCCCCCCTCTCTCCTGATTGGCTAACCGTCTTTAATTGACAGCAGCAGGAGCAATGGCGCCACTGATGTGTCTCAGCCAATCAGGAGTAGAGTCCCAGGTGGCCGAAGAACTCGTGTACATCGCTGGAGGAAGAAGGGGCTCAGGTAAGTACTAGGAGGTGCTGTCGGGTGGCTGCTGCACACAGAATGTTTTTTATCCTAATGTATACAATGCATTAAGATAGAAAACCTTCTGACTTTACAACCACTTTAAGGGGTTAACAAGAGAGTGCACACAGAATTGATGTACATCCACGTGAAACAACTAATCAAACTTCAAATGCATAATGGGATTATAAATTCTATTGTTCTTTACTTTATAAAGTGTTTCATAAAGCTTAAACTTATTTTGGATAGAGAGTAGGGTAAAGGATAGGTATACTTTTTTAAAAAAAGTAATAAATGCACATCTTTTTGCAGGTTAAAAAAAATGTGTATTTATTATTTTTTTTACTTGGAGCCTGTAAAGAATTGCGCCCATGTTCAGCAGATTGCGGGTGACATACAGGACTCCTGCAGACTTGTCAGTGTTTATCTGTCTGTAGACAGATAAACACTGACAGAAAGAGACAATGAAATACCAGAACTCAACAGCGCCATGGTAGTTCATTGAGAACTACAAGCTAACAGCCGCAAAGACTGTCGGAACTTGTAGTTTTCCCATTCACAGAACACTGTGAATGGATGACGTGACCAGGCAGGCTAAGTCCTGAATGGTTGTATGTTCTTTAGATTGTGGCAGCGGAGGATGAGAAGATCCTACTGGAGGGGGGGCAGTGCATTTATTACATGTTACACCCTGAAAATGGGTGTAACATGTATCATGTTACAAACAGTGAACTTATCCATTAAGTTTACAACCGCCCTCAGGTTTTTCTTTTTTTTTGCCATCTGTGTCTTATTAGGAAAAGTGCTTTTCACTTCCCATCCTTTATACTCAACAGGAAGTGATAGGATGTCTTTCCAATGTGAGGGAAATCTCCTTTTATACGGTTATACAGAAACGAGTGTCCATGTTCAAAGATTTCCCGTGACATTGATAATCAGAAAAATATTGAGAGAATGAATCTCCTAAATGGGTAAACAGGCAAAAATAAAAACCTGGCCTAACTCCTTCATACTCTATCCAAAACTTTTTTCTTTTGGGTCTCCTATAGTAGCTAAAGCAAATTTGCCTTTTTAGCTCTACCTTCATGTAAATTTTCCTTTTGTAAGATTTCTCACCTCTGTGGTTAGACATCACCCCTGTACTTAGTACACGTCCCATACTCCCTGGTGGGCTGATGACGTTTGGTGCTTAGGCACCCCAACCCTATTAATATAATCCCCTCTTTGACTCTCAAGTCTAATTCTTTCTATTCTTTTTTTTTTTTAACTGTCTCAAGTATCTCTTTTGTTTGGTTGTTTTTTTCTTTTGCTGTACCATGAGTGTGGTGACGTTTTTATCAATCAATGTCAGGGGCATGTGCGTCCTGGAAAAGCAGACACAGGTTCTTAGGGAATGCTGGCAAAAGTGTGCAAGTGTTATATTTATGCAAGAAACTAATTTTACATCTACTAGGTGCCCTCACTTAAAGATGTAAGACACCCTGTCTCCTACCATAGTTGTTTTAATAATCGTAAATCAAGTGGGGTTTCGATTGTGCTGGCTACAAACGTGCCGTGGATGCTGGAGGACCAACTTTCTGACCCTCAAGGCAGATATCTTTTTTTATAGGATAAGGTTGGCAAACAGGATGTCACTTTGGCCAATGTATATTATCCCAACATCTTAGCTAACCTTTTTTGGAGTCTTGTTTACCAGATCTTTGTAATTTTGCAACTGGGAAGATCATCCTGGGGGAGGATCTCTATCTGGCATTGGATCCCTTGATAGAATCTTCTAGGGTTTCCTCGCATTTTTCATATCCCTATTTAAGGAGATTTAAGCAATGTTTACATGAGGTCAAACTAGTAGATGTATGGTGTCTTCAACATCATAATACAATGGATTACACATACCTTTCTTCGATACATCAATCCTACTCGAGGATTGATTTTTTCTTAGTTTCTCATGCATTTCTTTATGAAGTGGAGGCTACTGTTGAACCTATGGTAATTTCTGACCATGCCCCGATTACTTTGTCTCTCCTATTTGCCTCACAACCGATTTAATGTAAACCATGGCGCCTCAGTGAGAGTGCCCTACAGGAGGGGAGCTTTAGGCCGAACTATCCTCTTTTTTTGATGTTAGGCTGCTTTAAGTTTAGGGGGCACAGAAATGTTTTATTCTGAGTATTTTTATTAAGCTGGGCTCTAGATGAAAAAAGGAGCATTGTGAAAAGTTGACTTCATTAATTTCACGTATTCCCCTTATTAAAGCTCAACATAAAAAGTCGGTGCAGTTTGCGGCAGAGTTGGACATTCTAAGGGAACAGGTAAACTCTCTTCTTTTATCCAAAGCTAAAACTAAATGAATTTATGGTAGGCGTCTGTTTTATGGTTTTTGAAATAAGACAGGATGACTTCTTACATTATCTCTTCAGACTCCAACCTCACAGGTCTGTATTTCTATTACTTTCTCCCCTGCAAGCTGTAAACTAAATCTTCAGAAATTACAAACTGTTTCAAAGATTTTTATTTTGGGTTATATAATCCCTCAGATCCAATGTCTCGCCTCAGTTTGATTCAAAAAGATGATCTCATAGGTAAATAGTTTGCTGACTCAGCTTTTCCTAAATTATCGGTACAGAAAGAACAATACTTAATAAAGAAAATTTCCGAGGAGGAATTTGAATTGGCACTCAAAGGTATGTCATCAGGAAAAGTGCCAGGCCCTGATGGTTTAACATTTCTTTATTATAAGACATTTCGGAAAACTTTGCCACCTAAATTTGAATCTGCCTTTAATTCCATATTGCAGGGGCACCCGCTCCCTAAGGACACTTCACATGCACAAAACCTGAGAAAGATCCTTCACTTTGCACCAGCTACAGGCCAATCTCTATTTTGAATGTGGACATGAAGTAGTTTACAAAAATATTAGCTTCAAGACCTTTTCCTTACTGAGAAAGAGTTATCCATCTGGATCAGTTTTATGCTGGACTATCTGGGCCTGACTTTGGACTCGCCCTCAGTCAGGGTATTTTTCTCAATCCGGGGGAAAAACTCTTGGAACATCAGACTGCGGTTCATGTCCCGCACATGATTGTCCCTTCTGGGGACCTTGATTTGGTGCAGTCGGTTCTTTTAGACCCTCTATGTGCGAGTATTCAAGGGTATCCCCTGCCTACCTTGTTACAGAAGGTGGCCTTCTTGGTTGCTGTCACTCTGCGTGCAGGTGTCAGCGTTGGTGACATTGTCCTGTCATTCTCCCTATATGTTGATCATGGGGCCAAGTGGTACTTCGTCCAGATCCGTGCTTCCCTCTAAAGGTGGTTTCTGGTGTTCACTTGCACGGGGACATTGTATTCCCATCTTGTGTCCTGAGCCCTCACATCCTAAGGAATGTGCATTGCTTACTCTGTTTCAAGTGTGGGCACTCAAGGTGTACTTGGCGACTACTGAGTCTTTTCGTGAGTCAAGCTCGCTTTCTGTACTTACGAATGGCCCGTGAACGGGACTGCCTACGTCTGTTGCGTCTATTCCTGGATGGATCGGACAGACGGTGGTTGTTAGGAACGCTTCCTGAGCACACTGATGTGTGTCATGATGTGCTGTCTGCAACCTAAAGGGTTAATCCAGAGCAGACTAATTGCAATAATTGGCAAACAGGCTGCCTTATTTAAACAGCTCAACAGCACTGCACATTGCTGTGTGCATTGCTGGTGTACATTGCTGCACATTCAGCTTCCTGTGTTCTGAACCTGCTTCCTGTTGATTTCCTGTCTGATACCTGTTGACCTTTGGCTCGTCCCTGACTTCGCTTGTTTGCTGCCTGTCCTGATCCCGGCTCGTTTTGACTACTCTTCTGGATTCTCCTTGTCGGCTCATCCACCTTCGGACCTTGACCGTTTACCCCCTGGTGGGGCGACCCTGGGGACCGCGAGCTGGTATCCACCTGCAACCAAATCCATCCTCACCTTCAGAGGCCCTGGTGAAGACCGGTGGATGCTTAGACCCCGCACCTCAGGTTAGACTGTGCTACTCACCTCGGGTTTCCAACCAAGCTCCGCCCACCAGCAACGGTAAGCCTTCTCTGCACGACAGGCTTCCACCTGCCTCATAACAGTACAACACAGCCGTGTCGGAGCCTGCAAGAGAGGCCCTGTCACAAGCCGTGAAGACCCTCCAGGATGGATACACACAGCTAGAGGGACGATTACAATCCGCCACTCTCCCGGGGAACCCTCCAGTGTTATCAGCTCCGTCCACCTCTGCAGCGTCCACAGGATCTGCTCCTAGTCCCACGGTAGTGATGTTGCCACCGGAACCCCATGTTCCGAACCCCGAAAAATTCTCCGGAGACCGGGGTAAATTCCGAGCCTTCCGTAATGCCTGCCAATTGTACTTCTCCTTGCAGCCCCGGACCTTTTCCCTGGAGGTCACCAAGGTGGGGTTTGTTGTTTCTTTGCTCCTATGCGAGCCTCAATCCTGGGCCCATCGGCTTCTAGAGGAGAGCAGTCCCCATCTGGACTCATTATCATCATTTTTTACGGCCATGGCTCAACTTTATGATGATCCACAGCGGTCCTCCACCGCAGAAGCTGCACTTTACGTTCTCCAGCAGGGTCGCAGGCCCGTCGAGGACTACGTCACCGACTTCCGCCGCCTGAGTTCCGATACCTCCTGGAACGAGGCGGCACTGCGCTACCAGTTCCGCCTGGGCTTATCTGAAGGACTGAAGGATGAACTAGCCCGAGTGGGTATACCTGACACCCTGGAAGATCTGATTTCCCAGGTCATTCGGATCGACCGCCGGCTCCGGGAGCGCCGGGCAGAGCGGCCTCCACAACAGTTTCGGCCAACCTGGATGCTACCACGGGTGACTACTCCCGCACGTTTTTCCCCGACTGGATCAGTCCCTGTCTGTCCTGCTCCTACCGGTGCCACTCCAGATATGCCTGAACCCATGCAACTCGGATCATGCGACCAGCCCTGTCTCCAGAAGAGAGGTGTCGTCGGCAAATGGGTAACCTCTGTCTCTATTGTGGAGAAGCCGGCCATTATGTGCGTTCCTGCCCTGCAAAACTCTGCAAGTTTCATTCTGTTCCTCCACCCAGTTGTGTGGCATCTGTTACCAATACCTCTCACCTAGCTTTCCCTGTGTCATTGCAGCTCTCGGAAGGTCCTGTCCCGGTTACAGCGATCATTGATTCAGGAGCCTGCAGCTGCTTTATTGATCGCACCTTCGCTGCTCAACACGGCATACCTCTCCAGCCGAAGACCCAAGGCCTCACCATCTTTCTGGCTGACGGATCCCACATTAAATCCGGACCTGTGACCCAGGAAACCCCTCCTCTTCCCATGGTCTCCTCGTCTGGCCACAAGGAGATGATAAGTCTGGACATTATTGCATCTCCCTTATTTCCCGTTATCCTGGGGTTGCCATGGTTGCAGGCCCACAACCCGCAGATCGATTGGACCACAGGAGCCATCCAATTCCCATCATCATATTGCAGAAACTCCTGCCTACCCATGCCGCTCCAAGCTTCCAAAGCCCTACTCTGTCTCGAGTCTGAGCCTGAACTACACTCCGTCGTGCCCCAGGCCTACCACGACTTTCTGGACGTGTTCAGTAAACGGGGCGCCGAGACCTTGCCCCCGCATCGTCCGTATGACTGTCCCATCAAATTGCTGCCTGGGGCTGCGATTCCGTTCGGCCGGATCTATCCCTTATCTGAACGGGAACTGGACGTGCTGAAGGATTATGTGGACGAAAACCTAAAGAAAGGGTTCATCCGCCCATCAACTTCTCCGGCGGGAGCAGGTATTTTCTTTGTGGAAAAAAAAGATCACTCTCTCCGACCTTGTATTGACTACAGGGATCTAAACAAGATCACTATTAAGAACCGCTACCCCCTTCCTCTGGTTCCCGAGCTTTTTCAGAGACTCGGGCCTGCTGCCCTGTTCACAAAATTGGACCTTCGTGGGGCCTATAACCTAGTCCACATCCGAGAGGGGGACGAGTGGAAGACGGCTTTCCGCACCCGGTTCGGACATTTTGAGTATCTAGTGATGCCGTTCGGCCTCTGTAATGCTCCGGCTACGTTCCAACATTTCGTGAACAACATCTTCAGGGATTGGTTGGACATCTTTGTCATTGTATACCTGGATGACATTTTGATCTTTTCCGCATCCCTGGAACAACACCGCGAGCATGTCCGAAATGTTCTCAGCCATCTCCGCCAGCATGGTCTATATGCCAAGGCTGAAAAATGCGACTTTGAGCAAAGCAGCATTTCATTTTTGGGGCTAATAATTTCCACGGAAGGAATAAAGATGGACCCTCAGAAAGTTTCTGCTATTCTGGATTGGCCTCCGCCATCTGATAAGAAAGGAGTGCAGCGTTTTGTCGGCTTTGCCAATTTTTATAGGAGGTTCATAAGGGGATTCTCCAACATCATCTCCCCTATCACCCAGCTCACCAAGAAAGATGTCCGTTATTCTTGGACTCCTGAGGCCCAGTCCGCTTTCATGATTTTAAAGAAGCTCTTTACATCTGCTCCTATTCTGAGCCATCCAGATCCCACCTTACCCTACCTCCTTGAGGTAGATGCCTCAGAAGTCGCTATTGGGGCAGTCATCTCCCAAAGACAAGGAGTCAAGGACCTGATGCACCCAATAGCTTTCTTTTCCCGAAAACTCTCCACGGCGGAGAGGAATTATGATGTGGGAGTCCGGGAACTTTTGGCTATTAAAGCCGCCCTGGAAGAATAGAGATATCTGCTTGAGGGTGCGGCACACCCTATTCTCATTTTCACGGACCATAAAAACCTTGAGTACCTGAGATCTGCCAAATGTCTGCGACCCCGTCAGGCACGATGGGCACTGTTCTTCTCTAGGTTTTCGTTCCACATCACCTACCGACCTGGATCCAAAAATGTCAAGCCAGACGCCCTGTCTTGGATGTTTGACAACCCTAAAGAGGTCCCAGTACCTGACACCATTCTGTCTGGAAAGAACTTTCTGCTTCTTCTCACAGGTCTGAGGTCCCGTCTCGAACAAGCCTCGGCTAAAATTTCTGACCCACCGGGAACTCTCCTGTCACGCAGGGATGGCTTGTTATGGGCCGGGGACAAGATTTTTGTTCCAGAGGACGTCCGAGTGGCAGTTCTGGGTGCCTGTCATGATCATCTTCTAGCCGGTCATTTTGGCATCCAAAGAACTCTTGACCTTCTGCAGCGCACCTTTTGGTGGCCCGAGATGGAAAAGAACTGCAGACACTATGTCCTTTCCTGCACCACTTGCTCCCGGAGTAAGACCGCAAGAAGCAAGGCTTGGGGGCTTCTCAGACCACTCCCAGTTCCTGACCGGCCCTGGCAGACAATCGCCATGGACTTCATCGTGGAACTGCCTCTTTCAGCAGGGTGCTCTGCCATCTTTGTGGTCGTAGACCGGCTTTCCAAGATGGCCCACTTTTTACCCCTCAAGGGTACTCCCACCGCGAAAGAGACCGCAGACATCTTTCTCAAGGAGGTAGTAAGACTACATGGTGTACCTACCAGTATCATCTCTGACAGAGGGGTGCAATTCACGTCCCGTTTCTGGAAGGCATTATGTGGGCTCCTGAAGATCGACCTGGCTATGTCCTCATCCTACCATCCACAAACCAACGGTCAAACCGAGAGGACTAACCAGACCCTGGAGCAATACCTCCGTTGCTTCACTACCTTTGTCCAGGATGACTGGGTAACCTTATTGCCATTTGCGGAATTCGCATATAATAATTCCAAACATTCCGTCACCGGGCAATCCCCCTTCTTCGCCAATTACGGGTTCCATCCCTCCTTTCTGCCTGACATCTCCTCTGAATCTGGAGTTCCCGCAGTCCAGGACATTTTCAACTTTGTCACCAGCAATAACAAACTTCTGCGGGAAACGTTGACCAAGGCTCAGGCAGCGTCCAAGAAAACCTTTGACGAGAAAAAGAGGGGAGAGTTAATCCTCCAGCCCGGTGATCGGGTTTTGCTGTCCACAGCTAACCTCCGCTTGGCCTGCCCGTCCAAGAAGTTGGCTCCCAAATTTATCGGTCCATTTTCAGTTAAAAGGAGACTCAATGCCGTTGCTTACGAACTATCCTTACCTGATACCCTGCGGATCCATCCTGTATTCCATGTCACCCTCTTAAAGCCCGTGGTTCCTGATGCCTTCCCTGGCAGAAATTCTGGACCTCCCGAACCTGTGATTATTGATGGAGAAGTGGAGTATGAAGTGGAGGCCATACTTGACTGTCGGAAGAGAGGTAACCAGCTCCAGTACCTGATCAAGTGGAAAGGCTATGGGCCGGAAGAAATTTCCTAGGAACCGGAGCAGAACATCCATGCTGCAGATTTAATCCAGGCATTTTTTCTTGCCCATCCTCAGAAAAGCAGTTTGTTGGGCACCCCGAAGGTTGCCCTTAAGGGGGGGAGCAATGTTAGGAACGCTTCCTGAGCACACTGATGTGTGTCATGATGTGCTGTCTGCAACCTAAAGGGTTAATCCAGAGCAGACTAATTGCAATAATTGGCAAACAGGCTGCCTTATTTAAACAGCTCAACAGCACTGCACATTGCTGTGTTGTCTTCAGCTTCCTGTGTTCTGAACCTGCTTCCTGTTGATTTCCTGTCTGATACCTGTTGACCTTTGGCTCGTCCCTGACTTCGCTTGTTTGCTGCCTGTCCTGATCCCGGCTCGTTTTGACTACTCTTCTGGATTCTCCTTGTCGGCTCATCCACCTTTGGACCTTGACCGGTTACCCCCTGGTGGGGCGACCCTGGGGACCGCGACCTGGTATCCACCTGCAGCCAAATCCATCCTCACCTTCAGAGGCCCTGGTGAAGACCGGTGGATGCTTAGACCCCGCACCTCAGGTTAGCCTGTGCTACTCACCTCGGGTTTCCAACCAAGCTCCGCCCACCGGCAACGGTAAGCCTTCTCTGCACGACAGGCTTCCACCTGCCTCATAACAGTGGCACAGGTTTATTCAATTAAGGGTCAGGTCCTACCTTTCCCTATTTCAGCGCATTCTACTCGGGCGCCTAGTGCTTCCTGGGCTTTTCGCCTTGTAGGCATCTGTGCTCCAGGTTGCAAGTCAGCTACCTGGTAGGGTCCTTTCACACGGCCGCTCCGTGTGTCCGCAAATCATCCTATTTTTTTGCGGATGATTTGCGGACATAATGTAAGTGAATGGCACTGCAGATGTCAGCGGAATACCATCCGCTGACATCCTATTTTCCTCCTTTCAGTTCTGTTCCGTTTTTTCGAATGGAACAGAACCCTATTTTTTCATCCGTGTAAAAAACGGAAAGGAAGGAAAATCGGATGTCAGCGGTATCATCCGCTGTCATCCGCAGTGCCATATACTTACATTATGTCCGCATATCATCCGCAAACGGATGGGATGATATGCGGGCACACGGAGCGGATGACAAAAATGTCATCCACTCCGTGGAAAAAAAAAAAAAAAAGTCCCGCAGCGGACCTTTCACACGGAGCGGCCGTGTGAAAGAAGCCGTAGTCTGTTCACACCTTTACCACGTTTTATAAGGTGGATGTGCTGGCATCTGCAGATGCCTCTTTTCGGCTGCAAGGTTTTTTGCTGGCTGCTGTTTGGAGGGCTTTAGGCCTTCCTTGAGGGTGTTTACTGATGGGCCTCATCTTTTGTTTCTGGTCGGCTATGTTTGGCCTTGGGGGCTTGTTCTTTTCTGCTTTTTCCACCCCTCATTTTATGGCACTGCTTTGGGACGTCCCTACTGATATGAATCAGAGAGAACTGCGTCCGTCAATGAACGATAGAGAAAACTGGATTTTTGACGTACCGTAAAATCCTTTTCTCTTAAGTTCATTGACGGACGCAGTACCCGCCCCTCTATTTTGAGATGGGTTGATGTTCTTACACTGCTTTGATACAAAACTGGCATCCTATGCAGCAAGAGAGAGGGTGTACCCTCCGGGACTGCCCATAGGCGTAGCCAGAACTTTTTTCTGCCTAGTGTCCTACTCCTGTAGGGGGCAGTATTACCCTACTGATATGAATCAGAGAGAACTGCGTCCGTCAATGAACTTAAGAGAAAAGAATTTTACGGTAAGTCAAAAATTCTTTTTTTTTTTCATCAATTTAGGCCAATATGTATTCTGCTACATATTTTTGGTAAAAAAAATCCTAATAAGTGTATTTTGATTGGTTTGCGCAAAGGTTCTAGAGTCTACAAACTATGGGATAGATTTATGGACTTTTTATTGTTTTTTTACATAGACAGAAAGGGGTCCTGTCATTCCCCTGCACGATCGCGGGTGATTGGCTCCCGCTGTGTCTGATTACAGCGGGAGCTCCCCCGAGAACTCCTGCACAAAATCACGTACCTATACGTGATTTCGTGCAGCCAGGCCACCCTGCCGCAGTATAATCGATTGTATATTTGGATAGGAGGGCATTTTGTGTATTAAGGAATGCGATTGTTTTGTATCATTCTAATAAAATTTGTCGCTTTAAATAAAGAATAGAAAAAAAAAAGTTTTGCCTTTTGTTTTAGTTACCTACCACTTACGCCACCGTTCTTTATTCTCTTGAATATATGTATGTGTGTTGGATGCCTAAACTCCACTAAGCATGTGGTTTATTCTGCCTGCCCCAATGTCACTGTGTCCTGGATAAAACAACACACAGCAGAGAAGGACTAGGCATCTACAATCCAGGAAATACCAGATGCTGAAGATTTTTTCATCACTGTAACTTTTCGAGGGAGATCCCTATGTCCATATTTTGTCAAAGATGTCATGTGTATACCCCACCCCCTTGTTTAAAATCTACTAACAGATAGGGAATTGTAATCCGTACAATTAAGCAATAGGTTCGAACGTGCAAGTGGGTTGTTTTTTTTTCCATTGGGTGTCATTCATCATGATTGATGAGGCTCTAAATTGCTGGACAATGTAATTCAGAATGTATTGTAATAATGAGGCTTGTTTTTTACTTTTTTTTTTTTTGTAAATAAGTAGGGGTAGTATATACTCCTTACACATTTAGATGGCGTAGAGGAGGGGCAGGGGCTGGTATTTATGGGCCCCTTTAATTTAAAAGGGGTTTCCAGAATCCAATAAATCTCCTGCCTGCAGACCCCCACAACCACTGGCCAGGGGGCCTTCATTAACATGGGGATATAGTGTTTTCTTATGGACTTTTTTTTTGTGGGTGACATCTTTACCATACTCACTTCAAGAAATTTGGGTTGTATACATCATGCAGATGTGCCATTTCACAGGCAGGTTAAGGGCTTGTGGCAAGTTATTTAAATAAATTGTACTGTTTCACAGTAAGCATGATGAAAATTGCTGCTCCCAACAAACAGAATAGGTAAAAGTTTTATTTTTGCTTTGGTATATGTCCCTCAATGCAGTGCCCTGTCCCCTATGCCATTTTTTTTTTGACAATCCCTTGCCTTAGTCTTGAAGATGGCCATTGCTGATTTCTAAGATTTAACTTTTGGCTTCTGAACTTAACTAAAGTTCACTAAACCCGATCCAAACCAAACCTAGGCACGTTCGCCTCAACGCTTCTGACTATCTGAGTCACACTATATGACCAAAAGTATGCAGATACAAAAATGAGTTCAGGTGTAGTACAGCATACAAAGACATTTTAGACAATTTTACACTTCAAGTTTGTTGGCAACAGATTAAGAAGGGCCCTTTTCTGTTCCAGCTTGACTATGCTTGCATACACAAAGTCAAGTCCATTAAGATACATTTTCAAGAGTTTGGATTGGAAGAATTTGAGTGGTCTGCACAGAGCCCTGGCCTCAACCCTACTGGACACCTTTGGGGTGAATTTGAATGGAGACTGCAAGCCAGGTCTTCTCATCAAACATCACTACCTGTCCCCACAAATGATTTTAGTGGAACTGAAACAAATTCTCACAGACACTCTAAACTCTTCCAAGGAGACTGGGGGCTGTATAGCTGTAAAGTGGAAGAGCCAGCTCCTCATTAATGCCCATAATTTTAAAATATCCAATCAAATACATACTGTATAAGTTTTTTAGGTTTTGCTACAAACTGTTGGCTATTTAGAGTACATCAAACTGTCTAGTGTAGTCTTAGGTCACCACTGCATGTTCACAGGTGCTCATTACAGGTCTTGGGTGGTCATCAGTTGGGGGGGATGCAGGTCTTGGGTGCTCGTCAATCTAATATTTACATTGTTTAAATGGTTTATACACACCTGCACTTTGTGTGGATCTCTATCCTGCTAGCCATAGCTTGTGCCTATCACAATTCAGTGGAAGCAGGCTATAAGTATATGATTTACATCTAAGCAGCCTAGACACACGAAACATCAAAGACTTCCATTGGCCTTTCAGCTGTCAATCATCCCTAGTCAGCATGTGGGAAATCTGGTTGTTGTGAATTTATAAAGGGGATTTCTTGAGTCATTTTGCATTCAGACAGAGGGAGGGGGAGAGATTTACTGAAGGGGAAGGATTGCTTCTCTTTTTCAGAGGTATTTCCATTTTTCAGAATGAGAGGTTTTTTTGTAGTTTTCATTTCATAGAATAAATTTGAGACGAGAACTTAAAGGCCTTTTTCTTTTTTTAAAGCTCCTTTCAAGATAAGGAATCAATATGCAAACTGCTATGGTGAAATCTAGAGTCTAGCTAATCTGTTCACTAAGAATAAAAAATTTGACCTTACTCAATACAGCATAACTCAGACTTGCTGATATCAATGGTTCAGCCCTTACCCATTGCTTCAGATATTTTGGGGTTGTACATTCCACACATAGTTAGCTGCATGTTATGGCTTTTCTTACATAAGATTATTCAAATAAAAACACAAAAGTGTGTCAGCCGAAAAAGACCAATTCAACCTGCCCTTCCAATCTCTGGGCACAAAGAGATTAAAGTCTTAGAAGGGCAACCTAAAAGTCCATGATTGGGTCCTATCATGGGACTATTGACTCGTGTGTCTTGCTTCAGAAGTATTGTAAAAATGTTAACAACATTGTTATAAACATCTAATACCTGGATATTTTCATTCTATCCCTAGCTATCCTCACTAATTGTTTAAATTTCACCTAAATTTAGAAATTAGTCCCTCTATAATGCAACTCGTTATAGAGAAGAAAAAAAACTGCCCCCTGTATCCGTTTACACCTGCCTACATCTAAATCCATCCAGGTCCAGGAAAAAAAAATGGAAAAAGACTGCATCCTTTTTTGTTTTTCTGGAGCTAAACATTATGGATTGGAGGTAGCCTGTTGTAAATGGACGCAAGACAGTACAGACTAATGGTAAAATCAGTGAGCAAGTTACAAAAGTGGTAAAAAAGATTTCTGGGGGCACTAAAAATGGATATGGACGGGGGGGCGTGACCGGATGTGATCAAGACAAGTCGTGTCTCGGCAGAGCTCCTGGACTATCCTGCAAATTATCCCTTTAGGGGTGTTTTCCCTGCATCACAGATACTTTCTCCCCGTGGGGGAACCTTTCCGCATCCAGGGGATGCCCACCTCGGCCTCCAAAAACCACAGAAAAGCCCGGCCGGATCAGCGTCAGACTCGCTCTGCTCGCGGCCCAGGCCAAAGCTCCGCCTCCGCCATCTTGGAGCCGTCATCAGCCTTGCAGCGTGCCTGGAGAGTGGGAGCCAATATGGAGCCGGAGCAGCATGGGGATACATCCCTGCCGGAACAGCTGTGGATATCATCCCAGCCCTCTGCCTCACAGCAGGACCTCGATCAGCAGGCCATTACTGCCCCCATCCTGGCAGCCATAGATAGCTGCAAGTCAGCCCTCATGGTCCGGATTGATCACCTGGCCTCTGAGTGCACTCTGATCTGCCATGATCTTGATAAGATGCAGGGGGGCATCACTACAGCAGAAGAACGCATCTCTGAAGTGGAGGACAGTACACATTCCCATGCCAATCAATTTTCTTAACTCCACAATCTGGTCAAATCCCTACAACACCAGGCAGATAATGCGGAGGACCGTCAGAGGCGGAATAATGTGAGAGTGGTGGGACTCCCTGAGGGGGTGGAGGGGTCTAAACCGGCCATCTTTGCAGAGCAATTCTTCAAACAACTGCTTACTCTCATTGACCTTCCTCCCACCATCGCGTCCCCATGGGTGCTAGACCACCTGGCGCCCCCACCCCCCGCGGCCTTTCCTGGTCAAATTCCTGAACTATCAGGACCGTGACATGCTCCTGTCTGAAGCCAGAAAACATCAGGATTTACATTTTGAAAACACCCAGGTTATGCTCTTCCCTGACTTTTCGGCTGAGACCCAGAGAAAGCGCAGGTCGTTCACAGAGGTCTGCAAGCGTCTCCGGGATAAAGAAATTAAATATAGCATGATGTACCCCAGCAGGCTCAGAATCCAGTACAACGGTACCGTAAAGTTCTATGAGTCTCCCCAGGCGGTCTCGGAATGGCTGGACGGCCTCCGCTAAAGCGTGGTTCCGGCTTCACTCCTTTCTTTCCCCTGGCCATTGGGGTACAACGTTTTCTCCCGTCTTGAGGAATTGCCTGCCAGCCTAGTATCCTACCATTTATCCATTTCCCGGCTAGGCCACACTTTTGTTGCCGTATCCCCTACTTACCGGACTGCTGGCGAAAGTTGCTTGAATTCCCCTCCTTAGGATATTCTACCTTGTCCGGGGGCTCCGCAGGAGTCTCTACACCATCTACCTTGTGACTGTCGAACTTTGATCGCATTGGACTTCGTCCACTATTCCAGATGTTGGGAAGTTTTGGGCTTGAGGCCCACAACGGCTGGGCTGTTTCAGTTTTTTACAGTTTGTTTGTTGTTGCTGGTACAAGGGCATTGGGGCAGTTTTTTGGGCAACTCTTCTTTTTGATTTTGTTGATCTTTTGTTGATCTTTGAGGCCTCCCTGCAAATATGGTACTTTAGTTCTCACTTAGACTGCTAGTTTTGGGAGGCGGAGCCTGCGTGCCTGACGCCGATCGCTCGGGTGCTACTCTCTAACACTGAATGCCATAACAGCAGGCACGGCTGAGTGCCCAACAAATGTGAGTTACCCCTTTATGCTCAATAAAAGCTCATTATTTACATTCAGAGAGCACTAGATCTTTGCTTTATCTTTATTTTATGTCCTGGCGACCCCCGGAGGTGAAGGCTGGAGAGGTTACCTGTGATAGTCTGTTTATCCCCTGATATGCTCATGCTGGCCCGTTTGGGTCTGGTATCAAGGTGAGAGGCCAATCTTACTGGTGGAGGGAGTTCACACACTGGTGGTTCCTGCTTGATTCACAAGGGATTGAGGCTGTCCTGTCATCACCTGGATATACTAATCATTACTTTGGAGCACTTTATATGAACATTTATGTTTCATCAGAGCACATATGATGGACACTATATTTTGTTGATAACACGTGTTGATTCATTAATCACTTATTATTTTTGTGCACTTCTGGCGCAGCACGTTTTTTGATTTTTATGCTCCTCTTACAGGCCCATAGCCCTCCTGAATGCAGACCTGAAGGTCCTCTCCAAGGTCCTTGCGTCCCTACTGGTGGGGGTCATGCATACTTTGGTTGACCCTGACCAGATGGGTTTCATGCCCGGGAAATCGGTGGATACTAATATTAGACGCCTCTTTACTCACCTCCAGCTTCCTGGTACTGATCACCCGCAGAGAGTGGTGGTTTCTATTGACATAGAAAAGGCTTTCCACTCAGTCGATTGACCGTTCATGCACATGGTCCTGGAGCTGATGGGTTTTGGCCCCACATTCAGGACTTGGGTTAAATTACTCTATTCTTCTCCTCGTACGGCCATTCGGCTGGGTCTGGCGACCTCTGTGTATTTTAGGGTGCGGAGGGGAACCAGGCAGGGCTGTCCTCTTTCCCCCTTCTTGTTTGCTCTTACTATTGAACCAGTCGCCACTGCTCTGCGGACCTCCAGTGCCTTTGAAGCTATCCGGGTAGGCTCCATTAAAGAATGTGTAGCACTCTACTCTGACGACATGCTGCTATTCCTTAGGGATTCTGGTCCTTCACTAGGGGCTGTTCTGCACATTTTAGACAACTTTGGTACATACTCTGGGCTTAGGGTGAACTGGGGGAAGTCGTCGATACTTTCCCTGACTGGGACTTCAGCACCAGTCTCGGAGGGTGGTCCTCTTTTGTGTTGGGTCGAGTCCTTTACCTAGGGGTGCGTGTCACTAGATGTTCAGGGACTATTATACCCTGAACCTCCTCCCGCTTGTGCCTAGACTACAGCAGCTGGTGCAGGTGTGGAGGAGGCTCCCGCTCTCCCTGATGGGCCGTATCGCCTTGCTGAAAATGAAATTCCTCCCGGTGGTGCTGTATTTTTTGCGCCATTCCCCTACCTGGGTCCCTAAAGTTTTCTTCCATAAGTTAGATGGTATTATAACGCTTTTATCAGTTCCTTCCTTTGGTCCCCAGGGGTTCCTAGGATAGGCCTGAGGGCCCTCCAGGAGCCCAAGGACGGCGGCGGACTTGCCCTCCCGGACTGGCGTAAGTACTACCTGGCCGAGCAGATGGTGTTTGCGCGGCGTTGCGGATGCGGAGGACTGGGCTATGGTTCTGGAGGTGGCTCACTTGGGATCCTACGAGAGCCTGCGTTTGGCACTGTTCAGGGGAGTGGGTTCTGACCTACCACTGACAGCTTCTATGAGGGCAACGATTAAGGCGTGGGGCCAGACTGTGAAGTTGGCGTGTCCCAGCTACCTCGGGTTTTCTCCATCTGCCCCACTATGGGTGAACCCCAAGTTCCCTCATCGGCTACCGGGCCCTATGGTGTGGGCCACTGTGGGGATCAAGACATTGGGGGATATAACCACCGGGGGAGAATTGATCACGTTTGATAACCTACGACCTCGCCATGACCTGCCCACGACTCACTTTTTTAGATATCTACAATTGCGCCACGCTTTTAGGAGTCAATTTGCTGACTCCAAGATTGAGCCGGTGCCGTCGGACCTGGAACTAATGCTGACTAACCCTGACCTCTGTAAAACATTATCTACTGTATACAAAGACCTGTTTAGACTGACCCCACCGAGTATTGTTCGATGTAGGGAACGCTGGACAGCAGAGATTCCTGATCTACAAGGCGAGGACTGGGATGACATGTGGGTCGAACCCTTTAAACACCAAATAGCGGCCAGAGATAAGCTTATTCAATTTAAATTCCCCCACAGGGCATACTATACTCCTGCTCGTTTGGCTAAAATCTTCCCGACCGCCTCCGCCGAGTGCTGGCGTTGCTCAGCTACTTCGGCGGATGCAAATCATGTGTTCTGGGACTGCGCGCCGGTTCAGAGATACTGGTCGTAGGTGGCCTCTTGCCTTGAGAGGGTGCTGATGACATCAGTTCTGTTGACCCCGAGCGTCTGCCTCTTGGGACTGGTGGTCCCTTCGGTGGCTCATAGAACACTACTGACTATCCTGCAGTTCTATGCCAAGAAGGCTATATTGTTACACTGGAAAAAGGTGTCCCCCCCCCTCCCTGACGTTTTGGTGAATGCTGTTCTGCCCTTATATAAAGCAACCTATGTGTCATGAGGTTGTCCTAAAAAATTTGAAAAGGTATGGAAGGCTTGGGTGGAATCTTCAGAAACAGTGAGATGGTCGTACTGTTATAGCCAGTATATACCATTTGTTTGTTTTAGCTCTGTTACTTTCAGCCAGAGGGTATCTATGCTGTCTTCGCTGTACTTCTCTAATTAAGCTATGATGTTATTTGTGAACTGAACTTTGCCTAATGATGGGGCGGCTGGATGTGGAGCGATGCTTGGATCCAGTGGCCTCTAGGCCTCGATGCGCCGTACTGTCAGTTGAGTTGCCCAGGGTGGGGGAGGGGTGGGAAGGGGTAGGGTTGGCTTTGCACTATGTTTGATTGTACCACCTCACCTGTGTTCTGAGGTGTTGGCTGTTTGTCATGTTTGATGTTTTTTTTTTTCTTCTGTATTGTTTGTATTTTCTTGTTACAAAATTAATAAAAATAATTTTAAAAAAAAAAATGGATATGGACACCTCCAAGTTTGAGAGAATGTCTACAGCTGTAGATTAAAGCAAAGTTTATTTAAAGCCTAACTCCAGCGCAAATAGTTTTGCTTTTTTTGTCTGTTTTAAGTTTTCAAAATGGGAAAGAGATAGAGCTTCTGTCAGGTTTACTGATCCCATCTGAGAGATTTCCATTTGGTGCAGGATGTGTACAAGTTATGGAAAACCCATCCATTAGTGCTAAAGACCTTACTAGAACATCTGCCAGGCTATGACTACTTGCCCCGTAGCCACTCTTTTGTTATCTTGGCTGTGTGCTTAGGGTCGTTGTCCTGTTGGAAGATGAACCTTCGCCCCAGTCTAAGGTCCAGAGTGCTCTGGAGCAGGTTTTCATCAAGGATGTCTATGTACATTGCTGCATTCATCTTTTCCTCGATCCTGACTAGTTTCCCAGTTCCTGCTGCTAAAAACATCCCCACAGCATGCTTCACTGTAGGGATGGTAGTGGAGTGGTGCGTGGTTTCCTCTAGACATGATGCTTGCCATTCAGGCCAAAGAGTTCAATCTTTGTTTTATCAGACCAGAGAATTTTGTTTCTCATGGTTTGAGAGTCCTTCAGGTGTCTTTTGGCAAACTCCAGGCAGGCTGTTGTGTGCCTTTTACTGAGGAATGGCTTCCATCTGACCACTCTACCATACAGGCCTGATTGGTGGAGTGCTGCAGAGATGGTTGTCCTTGTGGAAAGTTCTCCTCTCTCCACAGAGAAACGCTGTCAGAGTGACTATCGGGTTCATGGTCGCCTCCCTGACTAAGGCCCTTCCACCCCCGAGCGCTCGGTTTGGCTGGGTGGCCCGCTCTAGGAAGAGTCATTGTGGTTTCAAACTTCTTCCATTTACGGGTAATGGAGGCCACTTTGCTCATTGGGACCTTCAATGCTGCAGAAATGTTTCTGTACCCTTCCCCAGATCTGTGCCTCGATACAATCCTGTCTCGGAGGTCTACAGACAATTCCTTGGACTTCATGGCTTGGTTTGTGCTCTGACATGCACTGTTAACTGTGGCACTTTATATAGATAGGTGTGTGACTTTCCAAATCATGTCCAATCAACCGAATTTACCACAGGTGGACTCCAGCCAAGTTGTAGAAACATCTCAAGGATGATCAGTAGAAACAGGATGCACTTGAGTTCAATTTTGAGTGTCATTGCAAAGGCTTTGAATACTTATGAACATGTGATTTCTTCTTTTTTTATTTTTAATAAATTTGCAAATATTTCAAACAAACTTCTTTCATGTTGTCATTATGGGGTATTGTTTGTATAATTTTGAGGAAAATAATGAATTTAATCCATTTTGGAATAAGGTTGTAACATAAAATGTGGAAAAAGTGAAGTGCGGTGAATACTTACAGATGCACTGTCTCTAAAGCTAAAACCCTTTTTTAGAGTAGAAGAGGGTTAACCCCACATAAAAAGCAGAGGGCCATTCAATTTGTGAAAGTCTGATGACATGAGGATGAGGAGGTTCACAGACACCTTGGGGGAGATTTACTAAAACTGGTGCACACAGAATTTGGTGCAGTTGTTCATAGTAACCAATCGGCTTCTAACTTCAGCTTATTCAATTAAGCGTTGACAATAAAACCTGGAAGCTGATTGGTTACTATGCACACCTGCACCAATTTCTGTGTGCACCAGTTTTAGTAAATCAACCCTTTTGTGCTATGTACCTTGGGATCACTGTGATTGAATACAGAAAAACCAATCACAGTGATCATAGATGTAACTAATGTGTACATGTGTGAGCCCACTTCTTTCTCTTACAATAGAGGAAGATGAGGAAATGGGAACTAATGACTGAATTACTCATTAATAAGTTCTTGAGCATTGTACACATTGGCAGCAATAGCAGCAAAAAATGTAATATGTATATTACTCTTCACCTCCTCTATCCTCCAAACTCACCCCTTCATCTTCCCACTGTATGTGATCTGTACTATAACAGCTTAACCACCTCCTGCCTCTCTGTATGACCTGTATCTAGTGCACTATTATCTAGCGCCATGTTTTAACCCCTGAGTACCATTATGTTTCTTTATTTCTCCCCCAAAAAAATTAAGGCAAAGAGATTACCTTGGGGTGCCTACTTTACAAAATTAGGTCATTTTGGGGTTTTTCAAAGTGTCCTGGCATTTTTATCTTAACTACTTGCCGACCGCCGCAAGTAGATATACTGCGGCGGTCAGCCCCGGCCAGGCAAAGTAACGTATATATACGTCACTAGCCTGTGACCGGCTTGTGAGCCAATAGCGGGCGAGCGCGCGCCCGCCCCGTTCACTGAGGAGTCCGCGCGTGTGACCGGCAGACCCAATGTCCGCCGGTCGCACTGCGATCGTCGGTAGAGCGGGAGAAAGGCGGGCGGCTTATGTAAACAAGCCGCCTGTCATTCTCCCGTGTAAAAATGGAGATCAGGCGGTTCTACTATGTAGAACCATTGATCTCTGTTTTTACAATAGTAGACCTGTCCCATCACAGTTAGAAGCACGCCCCTAGGACACACTTAACCCCTCCCTCTCCAATACAGTTAACCCCTTCCCTGCCAGTGTCATTTTTACAGTAACAGTGCATATGTATAGCACTGATTACTGCAGTAATGTCACTGGTAACCCCAAAAGTGTCAAAAATGTCAGTCAAGGGTCCGATCTGTCCGCCGCAATGTCGCAGTCCCGCAAAAAAATCGCAGATCTCCGCCATTACTCGTTAAAAAAACACCAAAAATGACAAAAATCTTTCCCTTTGTTAGTAAACGCGATAACTTTTGCGCAAACCAATCAAAATACGCTTTTTGCGATTTTTTTTACCAAACATATGTAGCATAAAACAAATTGGCCGAAAATGTTAAAAAATTTTGATTTTTACATTTTTTTGGGGGAATTTCATATAAAAAGAAAATGAGAAAAATATTGTTATTTTTGCAAAATTTACGCTCTTTTTTTGTTATAGCGCATGATCAAAAAAATCGCACAGGTGATCAAATACCACCAAAAGAAAGCTCTGTTTGTGGGAAAAAAAGGACGTGAAATTCGTTTAGGTACAACGTTGCACGACCGCGCAATTGTCCGTTAAATTCACACAGTAAAAAATCGCAAAAAAACCCCTGGTCAGGAAGGGGGTAAAATTTTTCGGGGCTTAAGTGGTTAAAAGAAAGAAAGGGAAGCAGTTTTTTTCATTTTTCCTTGATAAAATAAAATGAAAAAAAAACCAAATAGTTATTAAATACCACCAAAAGAAAGCTCTTATCTGTCTAGAAAAAAAATAAAAATGCTTGACCAAGTAATTGTCAAATTGTCACAGCTCTCAAAAATGGTCTGGTAATAAAGGGTATTACAGGCTGGTACTCAAGTGGTTAAAGAGAGTTAAACTCTGAGACAGCAATACAAACTGTAAAGGGGTTTTAACTACTCTATCCAATTCTGGAACGTAGTGCATTTTGGTATACTTTAGATTATTGGTTGCTATGAGCTACTGCATTCAACCATTTACTATGCACTGTTAGCCTTCATGGAAATTCATCTTTATTTTCAAGAGCTCTTAGCACATTCCTTAGCTGTTAGGTGATATAATAGACAAGTATTTATCTATCTTCCCTTTTGGGATAACCATCTGAAGATTGCTTACATGCTGCCAAAACCCTCTTGTTGAGATAATTTCTTTTATTTGCTTAAGTAGTGATCCCTTTTATAGTAACAGAACTCGAATAAAAGAAAAAGGAGTCAGTTTAGGTCAAGGTGAAATTTATTACCCACACAGCATACGCATTTCCCTCCGAACACATTTCAAGAATCCATCTCTTTCACTGAAAACTAGTCAATTAACATGTTAATAATACAAAAGCAACAACTTTAACACTGAACAGACAAGACCTTTCCATATGTAATGAACAACACTATGTAGCATCAGTCTTATCCACCACATGAAATCTTACAAACTTGCTAAAATGTTCAATTTTAACATTATTTAATTTATTTCGACACTTTCTATCGATCCCTGACCATGTAAATGTCCACTCCTTATGTATTTTTTTTTGTAATCTTAAAAGTACATTGTGAGAGGATAACATTGACTTTATATGGCATCACACTTGATTAAGGCAAGAAAACAAAATTTTGAGACGACTGTGCAGTGTTTGAGGTACACAGTGGGAAAATTAAAATCCACTGGCCAATGGGATGTTGAGGACAGGAGAAAAAAAGACCAGCAGCATTTTCTTTTTTTTATAATATTTGGTTGTTAATTTATGCATTTTGTTTAATACTACCAATGCCTATTGGCACTATTTCTATGCTTTTTACATCAACTGAACAATTCTGATTGGTTGAACCAGACTCCGTAGGAATTACTTGCATTCCTAACAAGAGTGCTAACACTGACTCGTTTTTTGTAGGCCTCACTCTTTAAAACATTGGTTAAGCTTGAAGAATGCCTGCTTCTATTGTCCATTAAAGCTGGACGCACTCTAATGGGCTTCATAACAAGCCAAAGACTGACTTTGTGTGCTAACTTTCTCACAGCCGGAATGGCTAAAATATGCCACATAGGCACTAACTGCTGAATGGCAAAACGTTGAGGTTGTTTCTTATGGAGAACACTTAATAGGAAACAGCATAAATGTAAGGATTATTTGCCGCTGGAAGTTATTCTGAGGCCAGGCCCCCAGAACTTCCAGTTCTTTAATCCATTTCCTGCTTGCAGTAATCAAACATTTATCCAAAGAAACTGCATTCACATAGCTTATGGTTAACATCAGGTGTCTTTTAATGTGCTTTGGACAACAGGCACAGAAAAAATATTTACTTAACAAATATTAAACTTTGGAAACAGTGGAATGGGAACACATTGTGCATTCACATGCACCCCCCTCCCCCAACCCACCCCAACTGCCCTCATTCCCTCATGTGAGCGAGCTTTTGATATACATTGACAGCTTTTATTACCCAAAAGTGCAAGGAATTTGGCATTTTGCTGCCATTCAATAAACAATAAATAGTGTGATATCATATGAGGGTTTCTTTATTTTATTTTTCTCTCTTACTGCTAATTGTAGCAATACATATCATTTCCACAGAATTAGCTCTGGAATGTTTGTGTATAGGTCACTCCAGTTAGAAGTTAAACATTATGAAGAAAACACGTGCAAAAATCCCTCCATCACTAATAAATATGACTTTTGTTTCCTCTCTTATGTCAAGTGTTACGCACAAGGGGGTTGATTTACTTAAGCTGCAGAGGGCAAAATCTGGTGCAGCTGTGCATGGTAGCCGATCAGCTTCTAACATCAGCTTGTTCAATTACATTTTGCCAATACAACTTGGAAGCTGATTGCTTTCTAAGCAGAGCTGCACCAAATTTTGCACTCTCTAGTTTTAGTAAATCAACCCCAAGGTCCTGGAAAAATGGATTCCATTTAAAGCAGCAGTACACACTAGCAAACTTTTCTGAGCCCTCAGACACAACCTCCATTTAGAAGACGAGGCTTTGGCAAATTGAAATTGTACCAATTGCCTTCAAACAGTGCAGGCAGCCATTGTGGTCCTTAGCTGAGCAAGAGCTGTGCTTGTTGCCCATAGCAACCAGATTCTTCCATGTATTATGCTACTGTGAGGACAAACGGGGGGATTTGATTAATTACTGTGGGGATCAAGAGTTGTTCTTCTCTTATCCATAATAAATTATGCTATTTCAGTTATGAATTCATATTTATCAGCGTTGAGCCTTTGTATTGTCACAAGATGTGTACAACAGTTTACAATATGAATGCCTTTAATGGGTGGTGAAAAATGGTGGGAAAAATGGTACATTTTAAAGGGGCCTTTCCCATTTAACTATGAAATGGGATACATCTTCACTTGGTGATCAGCTATGATTGACAAGGTTAACTTCCAATGGGGTTTATCAAACCGAAGCCAGGTAAAGACAGAAAAAAGGGCCAGCAGCTTTGAGTGCTGTAGAAGCCAAACATATGTTTACATTGCTCACTGGAAAAAAAACTAGGGTATAAACTCCACTGTTTAAAATCACCAACCAAGTGCAGGTGGTATTACCCACCTCATAGTTAGAGATGGCAAGCCCACAAAATTCTTTTCATTTTTTTTCTTTTACTTAAAAGTTTAACACTTAAACTTCTACACAATCACTAGCCCTTATTATGTAACTTTCTAAGCTACGCTGCAGCCAGCTGTGCCTATCCAGCTGTTACTGCCAACTGGTGAATCTTGAAGCTCACTTAACAGCCAGCGGGTCCCTGTCTCTGCCTTTAATGCACTTAACGTTTCCTAACTCTTTACAGCCAAACCTACAAGGTTATCTTGCTGGTGACATTACACTAAACCAACCCCCTGCACGCTGCTCTGGCAGTCATCCTCAGCCTTCTTTATTCCTTTCCTAAATAAATACCTGTCATGCCCTTTTTTAAAATGCTTATACTCTGTCCATCTCTGGGTCTGGTACTTTCTAAACTACTAGGCTTGAATAGGTATGCAGCAAGTGAAGTCAGAACCTTTTACCCTATTTGTTCCAGAACAGGGGTTTAGAAAGCACTGAAGTTGATCAGTATGACATCCAACAGAATGAACTTTATCACAAGGAAGGGTCAGCAATGGCATTCCCCATAGTACTTTCATGACAGGTTTACTTTAAGAAGGAACTGTTCCTTGCTGCCTGCAGCTACCAAATGCTCTCATTCTATGGGAAAATAGATGGGAACATTTGATTGGTCACTATTGGCAACAAAAACAAGTATTTCCTTCAGACAACTGATGCCCTTTGTGAGCCAGGCTAGCCTTCAGTCTTGTTGATAGTCACCAGGAACTAGTATTACGGACTAACACCACTAGAACAACATCTTGGCTGCCAGAATGAACAGGTGTGGTCTAACAGAACAAACTAAAATTACCCACGTTACTTCTTTCACGTAAATAACCATAAATTCATAAAGCTTACACATTTTATGTCACTTTAATATAATACCCTTTAAGTCCCATATTATTATTATTATTATAATAATGAATGACTGGTAATTTTTAAAAAGTCTCTGTGTCCAGGGACTGAGTATAAGGGGGATGGGGGGCATACAAAATTGATTAGAACCAGTCTGTTCCAACTACAAGGCTTTTTCTGTGCCTTAAACCAACTTGCTAGCATATCTTTAGAGTTCACGTTTACATTGCAAGACTGGATTCTGGGTTGTTTAGCAGCTGTATGATGGCTACATACTATTAAACAAGTATATAACTAAACCTCTTGCAATCCAGAAATGCACAAATGTAAATTAATCATCATCTGTACGTTTTCAATCTTGATTATTAAAAAAAAAAAAATCAGATACTATGCTCACCAAAGCGCTTTGTGAAAATGCCATATATACCCATCATAGCGTGAGATTTTGAGTATCTTCACATGCTTTAAATACATGCTATGTCGTTCCCTTAACTCCTACATCTAAAATCTAGAAACTTTTTTTTTCTTTTCTAAAGGTGATAATGACCATTTTTACGGAAGGTCAAACTCTAAAAAATGGTAAGAGAATAAATGAACAATTCTGGAAAGCTTATGCTGCTCTCAGATCGTTAACTTCTATCTCAAATGTGGGATACACATCCGCCTTTTCCGCAAGTTTGTTAATGCAAAGCAGGCAAGTGAAATAGCCATCTTTTTGCCTGTCATGTTCCTTTACACTTCTACAGATCCAATGAGTATCCATTGTGTCCTGTGGTATATGTTAAGCATCTGTGAATTGTCAAAAGTTCTGTGTATGCAAACATTCCACAGATGACTGTTGATTGCTGTGGACAGGCTATGAACATTCAAATATTTACAAATTCTTTATAAGCAGCAAATGAGCTTTAAAACAAAAGCTGACTCTGTAGCTGTAGATGCTGTGGAGCAATTCATCTTCAAGGTTCAGAAGCAGCAAAGTTATTTAAGTGGGATCTTGGCACTCTGCTCACCTCTTCTTCCAGAGCACCTGCTCTCTATTTACATTAGAGATTAGAAGGCTGGCAGGGGTAACACAGGCTGCTGAGAGAAAGTCAAACTGAAATGCTTCTGAAGTCAACTTTGAGGATGATAGGCTTCATAATGCCTCCTGCTACAGAGGTCAATGAGGGTTTGTTTAAAAGTCTATTAGGGAAAAAGAAAATATTTGGGCATCTAAAGCCTGGCCACAGTTCTACCTTAAACAGGTAAGTGCCGGTTCACACTACCGCGGCATGACTTCGGGGGCGACCTGTGAAGTCGCGTGCACCGCAACTTCGGCGCGACTTGCACGGACTTCATATAATGAATGTCAATGCAAGTCGCTCCGATGTTGCCCCGAAGTAGTACAGGAACTATTTTCTAAGTCGGAGCAAACGGTTCCCATAGCACTGCATGGACCGCGACTTGTCAGGCTGACCAGTCGCCTGACAAGTCGCGGTAGTGTGAATGGGCACTTAGAGAGCAAAACAGACAATGCATAGTATTTGCAAAGGTTCTGGCTTTTCTGCACTGCCTTACATAATCCAATTTGCGGCCTTATTCTGTAATGATGATCTACATAACTAGATTCCTTTTCCACTGATGGAAAGTGGGTAGACTACTCAAACAGATCAGGTCAGCAAAGATACACTTAAAGTTTTTGTAAAGGTTTATTTTCCAAAATAATAAACATGTAGTACTTACCTGCTCTGTGCCATGGTTTTGCACAGAGCAGCCTGAGCCTCCTTTTCTAGGGTCCCCCGCTGGCGTTCCTGGCTCCTCCTGCCCTCCAAGTGCCCCCATAGCAAGTGGTTTGCTATGGGGTCACTCGTGCGGGCTTGATACCAAGTCGGGCTATGTACGTCTATTGACACACACAATGTGGCTCAGCCCCACCCCCTGCTCTCTGCTTACAGGATTTGATTGACAGCAGCAGGAGCCAATGGCTGCCGCTGCTGCGGAGCCTCCTGTGAGAAGAGGGGAGAGAAGAACAGCGCTGCTGCAGATGGGCAAGGCACTGTATAGAGATCAGGCTCATGTAGGTATTTAAAGGAGAGGCTGGGGGGAGCTGACATGGAAAGATATTTTACCATAATGCAGAGAATGCATTCATGTAAAAAATCTTTTACCTTTACAAGCACTTTAAAAATGAACATGCTACAATTTATTACATAATCATTGCACCTTGTCAAACAAAACAGTTTGTACAGTAAGGCAGACAACAATGCAAACTACCCTAACTACTAGTAGCCAGCTGAAATTAACCTTCTTATGGATCTAACTTTAGAAAAGGAAACTGGTTGCTTGGAGGTAATCCAATTTGCTAATTTTATTCTTGCAATGCATTGCTTACATTTTGGATTTCTTTTTTTTTTTTTTTATAGGCCTTTTTTTTGGTCCTATAAAATATACACGTTCCTCACACAACAGTAGGATAAAGTCATTTTGAAGGCACTACATCAGTATTCACAAAATTCACAATATCAAGTTAAAACTGATATAAGATGGCTACCTGTCATTTTCCATTGTTAAAGTGGACCTAGTCCTAGTAGAGTCTGCTATGTTTTGGCCAGAGCCATTATTCTTTTGATAGTTCTTTTGATGTTACTAGTTTCTAGTAACATTCCATAGATCTTTTTCTGAAAATATTGATTGTATTGGTGGAAGAATAACAGATACACTTTTTGGTTTCTCCAGAGTATTCTAGGCTTAAAATTGGCAGTCTATGCTTCCAAAGATGTGGAGGATATGCGTTAAATTGCCTTAGAATATCTAACTTCCTATAATTCCTGCCCCAAACATTTTTATTTTGTTTTTGGATGGAAGGATCAATGCTATTATTGTGGCATGTTCATTTTTTCACAACACAGGACAACTGCCTGAGCCTTAAGTAAAAACTGTACAAACTGAAAAGGGAATGAATAGCAAGATCTCCAGTACAAATGCAGTTTCCAGCTGCTTTGCACCATGGCACGAAGCTCCCAGAGGAAAACTGTAAAAGTGTGAGGTATTGAAGGTGTATGAACCATACTGAATCCAGTGAACCTGAGGTAACTCTACCAATTTTTTGGGGTGAGATCAGAAAAAAAAGTCATTAACGCTCTTAGAAGCAATTTTTAAAAAACTATACAAGGGCATTTCCAGTAATCAAAAATCCTTATATGTCCACTTAACCATCTACTAACTTCAGGATTGGAAAATTTTTAAGCAGTAAAATAATATATTATAAAAATGTTTATAAAATAGCAGCACACTCAGTGAAACAATACAGCTAAGTACTGTTAATGTGAATAAGAATGAAACAAATTTTAGCTCCATAGCAGCGCAAAACAAAACAAAACAAAAAAAATATATATTTTCTCCTCGTATCAGCCTTTATAGCCGATGCGTGGTGAACCCCATTTTCAATTGTGTTTCGATTTTTGACTTTTGTTTCAAATTGCAAACAACAGCTTAACAAATGTGTCAACTGTGTCAGAACATTGTGCAACAGCAATGAAAAAAGTTGCAACAGCATTAAAAAATACATATATAAAATTAAAATAAAATGATGCCAAATTGCTGTAGCAACCACAAGAAAAAAAATAAAATAAAAAAAACAAAAACGAATTCAAGTACACTGGCACAAATTTTTTTCATGCAACAAAATTTCTTGATGTTTACCGTTTTGTCACCAGCAATTTCATCACAATTATCTAAAATAAAATGAATTGAACCCTGCAGGGCATACGACACTAGCAATAAGGTCAACCAAAGGGGTTAACATCCTACAGGGTCATAATAGAACAAAAGAAAACAATACTTTAGTTTCTGATACATCCGGAATGTTCTTAAAGGAATGTCATCCGACTGCAGGTGTTGAAAAATCCAGCAACACCAAAATGCCTTCAGGCTGTCGTGGGGGTCACAGAGGCTGAATAAAATGTAGGGGGGTCAGCAAAAATTTTCATAAACCATCCCATTTATCCCTTAGGAACTATTTTCAAAGTGCTTTTTCGAATGAAATGGTTTACAATAATGACAACTGCGGACCGGCCATGGAATACAACAGTGGAATTGGGGAAAGAAAATTATATATTTAAAGGGGAATATCTCCACAAAATCAGCTATAAATAACATTTAGCAATTTAAAAAAATGCTGTCTGAAGGTCAGGGCTTATCAAAGAGAGGATTGGACCAACCAGCTCCTGTTACATCATGGTGCATTTTCACCATTTATTTTTTTAATAGCTAAATGTTTTTAAACTTGTGATATTCCCTTAGCAGTGTTGGAAAAGGCTCCCATAATGCAAAGGAACCGTGTTTTCTTTCAGAATGACAAGGAGTACCTTATATTTTTTGTTTCAGCTTGCTCGGACCATATATTGCTTGCCTTGCAAGGCATTTTACTTTACATTTCCAACCATTTTTACACTGTAAGGCAGGGCAATAAAAATCAACTTCATTGGATTTGGAGATAGATACTTTGAAGATCAATCGGACCTTAAGTTTAAATTCACTAAATACATTTCAGGCACATCGCAAAAAAAGGTGCACTAAGTTCTGGGCCTCATGCACACTGGATGTTTTTGATACTGCTCTTGCCTCTTAATGCCCCTATATGTTGGCCTAGTGTACATTCACACACAGGCATTTAGAGGCAATATGAAAAAAATCCACTGCCGGCGCATCCAGGAGCAGCAGCGCTTTGGCAGAAAAATCGCTTGATAAATGTTTAGTGTTTGAATGTTAACTCATTCCAATGGCCATTAATCTTTGGGCTTGCTGGTGAAATGGCTTCTACAAGTAGCATTTTGTACCAAAGACTTCTAAGTATGTGCTGTGGCCAGTGTTCCATCTGGTTATTTATCTATACCTTTGGGAAACCCCGGCCTAAACCAAGCACACTTCTCTTAGCTTCTTGCCAATATAAACATCTCATTCCATAGACACAGCTGTGCCTTTGGTTGTCTCTTTGCCAAAAATACAACCTGAATAGTTTTCACTGGACACAGCTGATACTCTAAAGGCCTAAAGACTAAAACAAGGTGAGTTCACTGCGCTGCCTTACAGTCTCAAAGGTGGAGTTGGACTTGACCAATTTTGTGATCCACAGTAGGCTGTAAACCCCCTCTCTATGTCTACATATTCTCTAAAGAAGGAAAATAAAAGTGAAAGGGGTAAAACAATAGTTTCAAAAAACAACTGCCTTAGGCTTGCAAAAAATAAAGCATCTTTTTTTTTCGGTAGCAGCTACCATAGATAGCAAAAGTAAACAAAAACTAAACAGGAGATTGAGAAAGCACCTCTCATTAGATAACAATGAAAACAGAACAGATCCCAATTTATCAACGCTCCAAAAATAGGAAAACTGTTTCAATCTCTTTAGGGATCGTTCTGATTTTCGGCCTCTAGAATCCATTAGTCTTTTGCTTTGCAATCTACACATGAAAAACACACCACAAATACCTGCTCACTCCCTCTGCGACGTCTAGCGAGAGAGGTGTAAGCAACTACAACATAAAAAAAAAAAAAAAAAAAGGAACATCTAAAGTTTTATCCCACAAATGCAGACTTACAATTTTCTAGCTAGGTTTTATGCTTACATAAGCACTTAATTTTAAACAATATAATAATAAAGAACAGCAATTATCAAATATATTGTGGGATTCCCTTCTAAATGGACACGACAGGCACCAAACACTTAATAATTCATTTTTTTTCTTTTTTTTTTGTATTTAAAATAGTTTTTAAATATTTTTTTTCCTAAGTGGGAGCAGATATAAACGGGTTGTTCTAAAAATACAGAACAAGGGAGAAAACAAGAAAGACTCTTTCGCTTGGCGGGAGTCCTCACAGGTTGATGTCTCGCACGTCTGTAGGGGTGCTGGCCTGATCCAGTTCGTCCATGGTCTTAGACGTGTTTCTTTGCTGTGCCTGCTGTCTGTTTTGTCTGAGACTGCTGACCAGCACAGATTCGATCTGTTCTTGACAAGCTTTAAGGCAATCCTGTTAATAAAAAAAAAACAAAAACATATATATATGTATTAAAATAAGTTCATTAAAAATGAACACCGGGCAAACAGCTAAATACACAGATGACATACACACACAACATTTTTTTATCAGCCAACAGATATGTTGATCCATTTCTGAAATTTACACAGCCCGACGCACACCACAGGTGGATGACATCCCAGGCCTACTGACTGGACAGTAAAAGAGCAGCACACTGCTGAAGTCATCCCTCTGTACACAGGCCTTTTAGGCATGTTTCTTGTCCACATACTTGTATGCAGAACACCTGATTGACTCCCAGTGCTGCTGCATAGGGGACTGCAAGAGACTGAAATCGGGTCAAATTCGGGTGCTTACACTGGCTTTATTAAAAAAAATACATGTAATGACTTCTGAAAACCTTTTAGCCTGTTTTTAGGGTGACAAAGCTAATGCTCAAGGACTCGCTGCCTTTCATGTCTCCAAAATTAAGCGATTTAGCCCTGCTTGAAACCAAGCAGCTCCCAGAGTTTTAGTAGCCTTTGAGCAACGAACAACTGGATAGTGGGTACTTAAGAGTGAAAGAGATTGTGGAGGGTATATTGGCACATGGTGAGTGAAAGAGATTGTGGAGGGTATATTGGTACATGGTGAGTGGAAAAGGTATCTACTTTCTTAATGAAAACAGAAAAAAAAAACCTTAAAGTGGATCTGAACTTAAAAAATTAAGATTTGCTTTTGCTATTATTATTATATAAGGAGCATATGTTAATTGTACCAAACCAGTACCTAAAAGATATATGTTGTTTTACCCAAATTTACCCCGAAACTAGCAGTGCACTTCGAGCGGCTAGACAGTTCTTTGAGCCTCCTAGGTGTACAGTATATCTGCAGTGTTAGATCATCTAATATACTGCTGCCTCTGACTGCTAATCTCACAATATTTGTTATGTTGCTACTGTGCTGCTTACTGTTCTCCTTGCTGGAGAGGAAGCTGTACCCAAAAAACAGCAGTGCAAAGATCTCCCTGCATCTGCTTTATTCATTCTGTGGATCTGAGCTTCCTCCACCTCTCCTGACTCCTGCTGCTCCTTAAATATTCCCCCACCGGTCCATCAGATCCCTAGTCATCAAAGTGCAGCTCTAACATGAGGAAGCAAAGCCTTCCCCTCTAATAAAATGGTCCCCATGACAGTGTGACACAAACAGTGCAGAACACATAAGCCAATACTGGAAAAACTATCAGAAAAGTGAGCTTAATGGCAGAACTGATAACTAGTCCTTTGTCTTCTGCTTGCCTATGTGGGCACAGCTTCATACTTCAGGTTCTCAGGTTACAGGTTAGGTTAAGGTTACAGGAACTCACGCATAAAAAGTCTCAAAACAGGTTTTAGATTTAACATTTCTATTTTGTTTTATTTTTAAAGAGGATGCACTGGCTGACTCCTGAGATTTGGTCAGACTGAATATAAAAGCGTACTTAAATACTTAATATTCTATCGAGATGCCACATAAGCAAGCCCCCTCCTGAGGAATATCTTTCCTACAGGACAATGTACATTTTACTGAGTCACAAACCTTTGATACCTTTAGTCCACTCTGCTAAGACCTTAACTTAACCTGTATTTCATTATCTGCTCTTTAGGTAACAGTTCTACCTGCCAATTGTCTGTTTCTTAGAAGTGTTTTTTTCAGGTGTCTTTGCTGTACATGTCAATCTGTTTAAGTTTCTAGTGGCTTTCAAATCTGCTTTCACCCATCTCTGGGGTTGCTTGTCCTCTTAACCCCTAAGGTGCTGGCAGCATCCCCAATGCATTGTGCTCCTGGGCCTAGAGGATTCTGGGTGCTCCAGGGGTTAAGCAGCTGACATGTTCTGCATCAACTTTCATGGTACAAGATAAATGGAATTCCACAGATTCTTCAGCATTATTTGAAACTAGAATGGATCTTGTGAACTAGCGTGGGAACAGTACTGTGTGCACTGCTCCCCAGACTGCTAGTTTAACAAAGATTAGGAACCAAGGGGACGGAAAGCTCTGAAACCCGGTGGTGTCTTGTGTTTCTTAAATATTTAAAGGGCAACTTCAGGCAACAGGTAGAAATCAATCACTGAGCATTTGATGCTAGACTGGAATTACTGCTAATTTTCTTCACAAGATATAAACCCTAACTGAATGACGTTTAGTTTGCTAAATTACTGTATCATAAACAATTGCCGTTTGCGCTTCTTTTCTTCTATTGTTGCAGCTGATCTTTTGAAACTTTTTTTGCAGCACTTTCCTGTCAACATGCACTCCAGTGATCACTGCATGCCATTTCTCAGGGTAGGATTTGACAATGCCCGTGTAATGTATGTTGAAATGCAGTCTCCACTAGAAGCTGGTGTGGTGACAATACAGGACCCAAGTCAGGAATCTGGAACACAGTATTGGTACCCTTTAAAAGGAAGCACTTAAACAGGGCTCCCTTATTGTAGAATGGCCAGGTATTATTTAAAAAAAAAAAAAAAACTGCAGACTTACGAATATGGAACAAAATTTTCGCAATGACATTAACATGTAAAGCTTATATGAGATTTTAGCAATTAGGTTTACATGTGCTTTAGGGCAGAAATTCCACCTGCTTTACCTCGGTATGAATTTTGTTCAAGCCCACACTGCAAATTCGTTAATGCTCATTTACACCATTTGTAACATAAATCAGTGCACCGCAAAAACCAGCCAATCAATAAAACCAGTCCATTAAAGCAATATATTGTGGAGACATCAGGATGACAGCCACTGTGGGAAAGGGTGTGTCCAATAAGGACATGAACATGTAGAGTGAGTACAGCCCATCCACCACAGACAATAGCAGCCTCTCACCTCCTTAATTCGACCTGAAAGGCCAACAAGCACTTTCCCACGTCAAGAGGATAAATCCTCCAGCAATCAGCCCACTAACTTCACATGGTAGGTATATGTGAATAGGAACAGAACAATCTAGTGCTCTTTGAATAAACACTATTTATTTATTTTTAAATTGATAAAAACTCACAAGTGAAGCACTTTAACCAAGTGCCTGTGTATAAGCGTTTCTGTATAACAGACAGTCAAACCATAGAGATGGCCGTGGATGAAGTCACATGTAGCTCCTCCCCTGTTAGGTCTGTAGGCGGGACTTCATCAGCGGGATCGGAGCCATTCTTATAGTTTGACTGTCTGTTATACAGAAACGCTTAAACACAGGCACTTGGTTTAGGTGCTTTACTTGTAGTTGAGTTTTTAAATCTTTTTAAAAATGAATAGTGTTTATTCAAAGAGCACTAGATTGCTCTGTTCTTATTTACATATACATACCATGCGGAGTTATTGATATCTGAATCGTGGTCTGATCGTTGGAGGATTTAACCCCCTGATGTGGGAAAGTGCTTGTTGACCATCCAGGTTGAATTAAGGAGGTGAGAGGCTGCTATTGTCTGTGGTTGATGGGCTGGACTCACTCTTTACATGTGCATGTCCTTATTGGACACACCCTTTCCCACAGTGGCTGATATCCTGATATCTCCACCATATATTGCTTTCATGGACTGGTTTTATTGATTGTCTGTTTTTTGCGCTGCACTGACTTATGTTACATATTCTAATCGGGGGATTTTATTTTGTCCTTGTAGTATTCATCTGGCAATTTTTTATATGCATGTTACATTACTTTGTGCATCTATGCTGAATATCTTTTTTCACTGGAACTTTATTCACACTATTGTACTGCATTAGCATGCCTCACATTAAGGCAGCCCATTTGAATAGGCTGCTAAAATACCAAAATGCACAGAAATGACACGTATACTGTTTCTGGCAGGGCACCTCTGTCAGCAAGGTGCACTGGAGTGCCATTCACAGTGAATATCATTCTGATGCTATAATTATGACAAAATCTTTAGTGTCTCAGAGAGACACCAACATTTTACAGTGACCCTGTTGTTGTAGTATAGAGCTCAAAGGAAGGCATACTAGTAAAATAAGTCATTAACTACCTACCTTTCTTGCTGACCACACTGCCAAATGCCCTTCTAATCCTCGGAAATCTAAAGATGCTGAAACCAACATTTAAATGGGGGTTGATTTCATATTTCATATTTAGGCCTCTCAAACTATAAAGCGGGGCAAAAAAAAAATGGTACATCTCTGCACCACATGCACATTTTCTCATGGTTTATCCCTTTGAATACATTGCAACTACAGAAAAAATACCTGTTGATAGGCCACAAATCAACTGTGCTCCTAACTTGGGCTGGACGCCAGAACTTCAGCTATCCCTTGACTCTTCTCTTTCTTCCACCACATGCTTAACATATTTGGATTTGTTCCCAGCAAAACAATACTGCTGCTTTCACTGACAAGCATCTGAGCACACATTGTCTGTAGTGAAAGGGCTCATGGGAGATGTAGTTCTGGTGTAGCCGCGCCTACTCCAATAGGATTTAAACTTTCAGCAGCTGCAAGAATTTTGACGATGCCACGAAGCATCATAAATGCTGTTTCTTACTACATTAACAAAATAAGGGAAAAGAAAGAAATGCTGGGGCATGATCTAGAGAAGGAGAGGGAGGTGTAGGGGTAAATTTGGGTAATGCCTAGACATACACTTTGAGAGATGTGGGTGATGGGCACCATTGGGATTTTTCTGGTTGGGTAGATAGGTACAAAATACAAATGAAGGTTATATGTGTGCAGACTGTATCCTATGACTCAGTGTACATGGAAAATGTTGATGTTTGATTCGAGCATATACTCAAAAAACAAGTTATACAAACCATTTCAGAAGACTCAAAACAAATAGTATTTTTTTTTCAAACACACTAAAAGCTACTATAAAATGTAAAAAAATATTAATGCAGCTACTTAAAGCGGAGTTCCACCCTAGTTATACATTTTTTTATAAAAATACCCCCAGGACAGTCAGGGCTAGCACATTCCACAATGGCTAGCCTCTGATCTGTCCCGGGTTGCACTTACCTTTCAGGAGAAATACTTACCTTGAAATTGTCTTCTCCAGCGCTGCCATCTCGGGTGTGGGCAGCTTGAAGCCAGCGCGATCCTCTTCCGCGTCCTCTTCGGTCCTCTTCCTCCTTCTTCGGTCCCACGATGCACTGCACCGGCCCCGACGTCACTTCCGGGTCGCGCGCGTCATCCCTCCACAGCTTCTGGGCATGCCCAGAAGCTGTTTAGAAGGGAATGACGCACGCGCCCCGAAACTGACGTCGGGGCCGGTGCAGGCGCAATGATTCCTGGGAGCGATGACGTTCAGCTCCCAGGAATCATTGCAAAAGCCAGGAAGTGACGAATCGCCGTGGCCGCCGAGGGGAGGAAGAAGGAAGTAAGGTGAGTATATTTTCTCTAAAAGGTAAGTGAAAAAAAAAAAATTGCGATTATCCATTTGTTTTTCAGGTGACCGGGAGCGAGAAGATGGAGGTAAGTATAAATTTCGGGTGGAACTCCGCTTTAAGTATATTGTAGTGCAATATGGTAGAGTGAAAGTGCAAACTGAAATTTATAGTTGAGGAAATGTGAAGTTCTTTCTTTAGACTCTTTGACAAATAAGGGCTTTGACAGAAGCACAATGAAGCTATTTGTGAGAATGGAGAACAACCTGCCAGCAGAGGAATCGCTAAAAAGTGCAGTGAAAATACCTGTTTCCACGGTTTTCTCTGAAGCTGGCTGGATGAGAAAGCCGTTGCTACCCCGTTGTTGAACATGCTGCAGAATGTAATTCACCAGCAAGAGAACAATGCCTCGCTCATCCAGCCAGCGTGGAAGTGACCTGTACAAATAGGTAAGTATTTATCTGCCTTGCCCTATATAGTGATCCAAACATTTCATATTTCTGATATGTGTCTGTTGTACCATATACTTATATGAAAAAGTATCATGTTCTCTTTGTGTGAAATACCCGTTGGTTCTGCCAGTCCCTTTGCTTTCCTATTTCAAACTGAGAATGCAAGACATGGAAGCAAATGCATCCCAGCATGGTCAGTTTTCTTCTTTGCATTCTACTTGGGAGTACAGCCTGCCTATAATCCAGTGGTTAGACTTATGCTAACATGTCCCCAAGGCTATAATCCAGTGGTTAGACTTATGCTAACATGTCCCCAAGCACAGCTCTTCAATGGAAAAATCAGTGTACTGCTGTTTCTCTGCCTCCTGCTGACACGCCCACTGCAGACCTGGGATCAGCCTCTGGCAGTCCCTGTGCAGTAAGGCTGGAGTATGAAAGTAAGAAGCAGTAAAATGACCCAATCAGTTTATGTGGTGACAAGAAGAATGCTGATAAGAAAAACAGGGTGACAGAGAGATGAGGTCATCACTGTGCTGCTTCTCCTTTCACTTCCACAATCAGAGGCTAGGAAGGAACCAGGAAGCTAGAGGAAGTGGACTAATTGATGCTTGCCATCAAACTGAGGACATCTAAGAGTGGGAAACGATACTGTGGGGTTAATCTTTGGATTGGGGATGAATACTGTAGCAAACAGTTGGTTTTGTTATTTTATTTTTTAATGGGCTTTCCATTTTCACTTGTTATTTTTGGCTAGAGTTAAGCTTTAAAGGCCTACAATCTAGCTGCCATGTTTCATGAAAGCACTGTTCATTCCCTAACTTTGCAAAAAGGTCCATACTTTCTTAATGTAAATTAATTTTTTTGAAAGATATATATATATATATATATATATATATATATATATATATAAATATATATAATTTTCACAACTTACAATGGCACTAAATCATTTGTTGTACAGAATGCTGATTTATTCTAACAGAAATGAAAAAATAAATAAAGTATGACAAATTCTTTCTGTGGTGAAAAAAAAAAACAATTCCTCAGTTCCATCAGGAATTTCCTCTAGGACAGGAAATGATCAGCATGAGCTGTATCTGAATTAAAAGTCTTCAATGCCTTTGCCAGCTTTTAATTGCTAAGCGCACACGGTTGTCATCAGAGTCGCTGAACTCTGGTTAAATGGTTGGGTCCTGAGTCTGCCCAGCACATTCTCTGTGTGCCAAAGGTTTATTTTAAACCACATGTGTTAATCAGAGTGATCAGCCGTGTCCACAAGCTGAATTGTAGCACATACACCGCCGGTGGCTCACACTGTAAACGCCTTTCCCCGCTGACTTTTTTCCTTGTCGGATGACGCGTCTTATGTGGTTTTAGTAGAATCTTCCAAAAACACCCATATGTTGTGTAGAGTTGTATAAGTTTCTAAGTTACGTTTGTAGCACCCATGATGAGGGAATTGTAGTGGAGAGGCCAATAATGCTTTATCATTAGATGTTCTTGAAATTTACAGTATGTAAAGCTCAAACTTTTTTTTTCCTTTTTTTTGGATAGAATGGGAAAGTGTTAAAACTTTTTTTTATTGTGTTTTGTGTCTCCTCTTTCTTTTTCTGCCCTATGACCACTCTCACCAAGACAAAAGGTGATGGAAAATTTAAAATGCTATGGTTGGCACCTGAACAAGAAAGGAGGGGTAGGGACACCTGTTTTGGTGACAACTGTCAAGGAGTTTCCCTCACTTTGGAGAGATCTCCTCTCACTTCCTGCTGTATGCCCAAGACAGAAAGCAAAAAAAATAAAATAACCAATCTTTCAATGCAAAAGTGAAAAACTATTTTTAGCTTTGGATATAATTCACTTATTTTCCTCAACACAGCTACTTAAAGGCTCATTCTATCAAAATATAGTTTTTAACTTGTATAGATATTAGAGGTTTTATACACATATGGGCTTCTTAACCATGTCAGGTATGCCTTTGGCAAGATTTCTGTACCTGATTTTTTCACATCATATTTTTAGAAGTTGAAAACTCCACCCACGTATTGTAGTCATGACAGGGAGTTCTGACTTCCATACACCTTTTATAGCCACTAGAAGGAATTCAGACTATCCATGCTATCTGTTCCTTAACTGTGAAGAATTCAGCAGTAAAAGGAGGGTAGAATAGAGATTTCAGCAGGAATATCTTACAAAATTGGACTTTCTGAAAGAATATAACAAGTTGATCATTCTGTGAACCAGGGCACCTCCTGCCTGCAGTGCCTGGGCAAAGATAACTTCATAATCATTCCAGCTAGATCCTAGAAAATACAGAGCAGCCAAAATCTTGCGAGAACATGCTCAAACAAGGGACTGTCTTTTCTGAGATATTTCATCTGCTTGTTTTTCTTTACAGGTACATTTTACACCAGCCATTCTCAACCAAGGTTCTGTGGAACCCTAGGGTTCTTCTAGGGGTGGCTAGGGGTTCCTTGAGCTCACTGACATTCTCTCTGATGGTTTCTGCATAGTTGCAGGTCCAATGCAATTTCACAGAGTCTGCAGAAAAACTGCAAGGGTGTCATTCTGGCCACCCCTGTAATGGGGTCGTTCTTCCCACTTACCACCACCAATTTAAAGATCTTTTTCCCAATGATCCCCTGATGAGGAGTGCTGCTGAACTTCAGTGAAAATAAGCTTCACACAAGTTAAACCAGACACCAATTTGTTTATAGTCCCGAAAAAAAAAGCGACCCATGCAACCCATGTTAACTTCACCCAATCATGTAAAAGTAAAAGCCTTTTTTTTTAATTCTCTTGTTGATGATTGGATATTCAGTGTGAACACAGCTTCACCTACTAAACTCAATGAACTCTTACAAAGCTAAGTGAACAGTTTTTACTACTTTAGTAATACAAGCAAAATATTAGCGGGCCAATTAAACCAGAACTTTAGGTTTCCTTTCACTTTTAAACAGTTAGTTTGGGCCAGCTTGACTCAAATAAATTCTTTCCAATGCAGAACGGGGTGGCTGGTAGGCATACTGTAACAGACTGTAGTAGCTTGTGCTACATTGAAATAATCACTGCTGTCTTCCTGCATAGTTACCAGCCCATGTCTGTTGCTGGAAAGAGAGAGTCGCTTGTAGGGCATGTCAGTCATTGCGGGATAGCCTTGTATTTTTCCCAATGATCCCCTGATGGGCTAATCTTACCAGGAGTTCCCTGAGACCTGACAATTATTTCAAGGGTTCCTCTGGGGTAAAAACTTTGAGAAAGACTGATTTGTACCTACATTAGCTTATTTGAAAGGGGTGGGGACCCAGGCAAGTTGAGCAGACCTTGCATTTTACTGCAAGGTCCACTTTAAATAAGTGCTTTAAGGAAATGTAAAGTGCACATATGTAGGGAGATAGATAAGAGAAATATTAACCAATTGGTAATATTATTTTCAGTCTGTGTTTTAATCATTTAACCATTTACTTGCATATCTTTATCATAAACTCCTTACATCATCTGAAGTCAGGCTGACAGTAGAAGTGTCTGCACTAACTGCGGAAATGTTAGTGGTGTTGGACTAGGTTGGTGTTAAAGTATATCAAAAGACGAAACTTTATGTTAGTTTTCAATTTTTTCAAAAGATTTAACTTTTTTTTTTTGTTGTGTCCCAATGGAGAGATTTGCCTTTACTTTGGAGACCCAGTAGGAAATGGGAAGAAGGCTCAACAAATCGAGGAGAAAATCCCCTCTTATTTGCCCCAATAGAAGATCTCCCATCACTTCTTGACAAAAAAAGAAGAGGTTAAATATCCCAAGTGGGGACACAGACAGCAATAAAAGACCTTAACATTATTGCGATGGTGAGGAGTGCTGCTGAACTTCAGTGAAAATAAGCTTCACACAAGTTAAACCAGACACCAATTTGTTTATAGTCCCGAAAAAAAAAGCGACCCATGCAACCCCTTAAAAGGCACTGGCTTTCTTGGTGACTTAAAATAAAATCTTATTCTGGACTTTAAAAAGTGGGACGCTACTTTTATTCTCTGCCTTGTCAGCAACTAAACCTGACACTTGGTCTTAGCCTTTCACATTCTGTTTCAAGACCAAAAAAAAAAAGCTTTGACTTGGATCAGTGGTCTTCAAACCCTTTGCTTACCTTTAGCCAGCCCTTGGGGTACCTTTCCTCCCACTGACACCAACAATGGGGCATAATTCCTGCTACTGACATCAACAATGGGGCACTACTCCCATTGACACCAAAGATGGGGCACTATTTTTCCCACTGACATCAACAATTGAGCACTATTCCTCCTCCTAGCACGTTTACATATACTGAGGGAGGAATTGTTTACTCCCACCTGCTCTCCAAATGTCTGAAGGACAGTAAACTGGCCCATGTTTAGAAAGTATGGAGACCTCTGCCTTAGATTACCTTTAAGGGCCTATGTCAATGGACTTATGCAGGCTATACATGGGTCGAATTCTGAACAAATTTTCTTTAAAGAAAATCAGAAATTTAGTGGGTTTTGTGATCCAATGGTGCCACCATTGATATAGAAATTCAACCACCAAGCCTTCAATTTCACCTCATGTTGCTACAGAAAAGAATTTTTGTGGTCGTGAATCTTTTTTTCTTTCCAAGTTACTCTTCATTTATTATATCTTTAAGAGGACTCCAGTGGCAATATGTGAAGCTCTGGTGAACTCCATGCATAAGAGGGTTAAGGCAGTGCTGGAAAATAATGATGGCCACACAAAATATTGACACTTTGGGCCCAATTTGGACATTTTCACTTAGGAGTTTACTCACTTTTGTTGCCAGTGGTTTAGACATTAATGGCTTTTTGTTAAGTTATTTTGAGGGGACAGAAAATTTACACTGTTATACAAGCTGTACACTCACTAATTTACATTGTCATTTCTTCAGTGTTGTCACATGAAAAGATAAAAAACAATATTTATAAAAATGTGAGGGGTGTACTCACTTTTGTGAGATACTGTATATATATATATTAAAAAAAAAAAACCTGCCTTACAATATGTCAGAAAAACATAATGATGCTGTATAGTGGGTGGAGCCCAGTGTTGCGGCTATTTAACCTGCCAAGCAAAGGCAGGAGTGCAGCTCTTGGCTTTCCCCAGGGACCACAAGAGGGTTAAACAAAGTGCATGGGAAATGCTATGAGACTTCAATATCCTTTTCCAAGATCACACGGAAAGCATGCGGCAGGGCCTGTGAAGTCGTGAATGTGATTTGCTTTCTCCTGACATTCTCAAATTACTGCTAAGTGCTTCATTATTTCACCGTATCACAGAGGCTCTGAAGTGCCGTGTTAACACAATTCACTTTTTTTTTTTCTTTAAAGTTTATTAAGGTCAGCGCCACTATACAGACTGAACAAATTCATTCATTCGCATCAGTCAAGCCTAGTCCTTTTGTGGGGACATTTAATTATTTTGTAGGGACATTTACTGCTTTATGTTACAGCAGAAGGCTCAGGCCCCATAAAATGCATAAAAAAGAACCTGTCTTCTGTCAGCGAAGAGGGCAGCCATTTTGTCTGCGGGAAAACTTGAACTTATGCTTAAGTAGATAAGTAGTTGAAGAAAAGCTGTGGGATAAACCATAGTAACCAATCAGAAGCTGGCTTGTGCTTAAAGTGGTTCTAAAGCAGAAGGTTTTTTTTAATCTTAATGCATTCTATGTATTAGGATAAAAAATCTTCTGTGTGCAGCAGCCCCCCTAATATTTACCTGAGCCCCATCTCAATCTGGCGATGTTGCACAAAAGGCTCAGCTGCCTGGGACTCTCCTTCCTCATTGGCTGAGAGCAATCAGAGTTTAGCGAGCCAATGAAGAGAGAGAGGGGGGGGCCGAGCCACAGCTCCATGGCTGAATGGACACACAGAGCAGTGGCTTGGCTCGGGTGCCCGCACAGCAAGCTGCTAGCTGTGATATAACCCCCAGGCATGTGCATCAGAATTTATTCATCCTGGCACTGTCATGCTGAGAATGTACACTGAGCTGCTCATGCACAGCTCAGTGCACATTCTAAAGAAGCTTGAGATTAGACAGGTAAGTTTGTTTTTTTTTTTGCAGGAGAGACATAGCCTGCCTGCTTACAATTTTTTACTTTACTTTGATTCTGCTTTAAACCTTACCATATTTTTTAAAACATGACTCTTAACCATGGGTTGCAGGAAATAAATTACCACGATTCACCCATCAACTCAGTCAGTGCTGACAGCAAGACATTGCCGGGGGGGTAAGCCATCCCCGCCGGGAGAAGACAGTGATTATTGCTATAGGCTACAGTAGCCGCTAGAGATAATCCGCAAGTAAATCTGCCAGGCTGCCCATAGATGATTCGAACCGTCAACGGCTGGCCTTAGGCTGTGTTGCTTGTTCCTTCCTTTAGGCTCAGTTCACACTGGGGTGGCTTCAAAATCGCCCGACTCTGAAGCCACCCCGTGCAGCACAACTTCAGCGTGGCTTGCAAACGACTTCTCTAATAGAAGTCAATGCAAGCCGCTCCAAAGTCGCCCCCAAGTAGTGCAGGAACCTTTTTCTAAGATTAGAATGGTTCAATTGCACTGAATGGTTGAGTGGCTAAGTCGCCTGACAAGTTGCCCCAGTATGAACGGGGACTTAGTCTATGTTGTTCTGTACAAGGACTGCAACAATCTGCTGCTAAGTCAAATTCAGCTACTTGCTCGGAATGCATAAATAATACATTTGATACTGTATTAATAATTTAAGAGCTTCATCAATTTGTGTCTTTTATTTCTGCCTAGAGTTCAGCTTTAATGTCCAGTGTTTCCCAGCTCAGATAAACAAAACAATACAAATATATCCAAACGACTTTCTTTAACATAACCCCCTTTTTTCACAATTATGTTTCTCAGGCTAAAATAACTCCCAGCTGGAGTCTGCTACGATATATTTTTATCTTCCCAAAAATGGCAAATGGGGGGACTTTTGTCATTGATATAGCATGGGAATATAAGGCAATATACTAGAAAAGAATAATTTAGAAAAACTCTAGCGCTAATGGCCAACAATAATAACAACTGTAAATGTTCATCAATGCCCTGGAGTAAAGACTGTTCACTTCACCCAATCATGTAAAAGTAAAAGCCTTTTTTTTAATTCTCTTGTTGATGATTGGATATTCAGTGTGAACACAGCTTCACCTACTAAACTCAATGAACTCTTACAAAGCTAAGTGAACAGTTTTTACTACTTTAGTAATACAAGCAAAATATTAGCGGGCCGATTAAACCAGAACTTTAGGTTTCCTTTCACTTTTAAACAGTTAGTTTGGGCCAGCTTGACTCAAATAAATTCTTTCCATTGCAGAACAGGGTGGCTGGTAGGCATACTGTAACAGACTGTAGTAGCTTGTGCTACATTGAAATAATCACTGCTGTCTTCCTGCATAGTTACCAGCCCATGTCTGTTGCTGGAAAGAGAGAGTCGCTTGTAGGGCATGTCAGTCATTGCGGGATAGCCTTGTATTTTTTTCAATGAATATAAGACATTCTCTGATTGGCCATGGTGGAGAGGGGAGCAGCAGCACATGATGTCACATAGGAATAATAGAGCTATCACAGGGAAGATGCTTTTCCCATATCTGGAGGTCCCATTTACACTTGCGTGTTTTGAAATCAATGGAAATCCATACATTTTAGATTGCATGTCAACTCTCCTTATGAAGCACATCAGAGTGCACTGACATGCATTTCCACTGATTTCAATGTAAATGCATCAGATAAAGACGCTTAAGTGTGAAAGGGCCAGATGCAAAATTGAGGAAAAAAAAAAAAAAAAACAAGGTCTGTTCTGTCTTATGCCTTATTCCCACTTTTGTGCATGCAGCAATAAACATCATTGCAAGGTATAAAAAGCCAGCTGCTTTTTTGCAAGCATACCAACTAGCAGGCTGTGAGGATCTGTCCCAGACTGGGCTGCGTGTTACATATATAATTTGCCTTTTGTGTGCTTTTTGATTATTATGAGTGAATGATGTGTGCCCTGTGTTTATATATAGACTTCTTAGCAATAGCCAGTTCCAAGGAGCCCTGTTTATATGTATATGGGCTTCAAATGTTTGTGTTTATGAAAAGCAAGGCTTTTTTGGACCTACAAGTCTGAATGCATTTTTTTTTTTTTTGAGTTGATAAATTCAACACTCCGCTTTCTTGAACTGAGCCATCTGGGGCCCTGTATTTAGCCTTTGCCAAAAAGCTAATTATGCTAAAAATAAACTAAATTTATCTTGATACAAATCTCTGTAGCCGGAAATAAATGCTCTTTGTCCGTTAAGAGAGAAGGCATCTGCTGTGCTTGTCATAGGGACAAGCATCAAACCCGATGATTGTAGCTCGCTAGTAGATCATGGGGCGGAAACAAAAGTATGTATACTGACGCTCATTAGATGGGGCCCTTTACTTCCTCTGCTAGTTGGCTCTCTCACAAGCACTGCACCCTTCTCTAGACTTATGAATGGGACAACGGAACTCTAGCATCAGCCTGCAGTGTATCTGCATCACCCCATTGTAACCACACACGCAAAACACTCACTGGGGAACAAAAAGCTGAATGAACTTGCAGCAGCTGCCAAAGCAGGCAAAAATAACTTAGGAAACTATCTCATTATCCCTTTCTCTCTCCGGGCTATTCTGTCTGCTGTTTCCTTGCATACAAAATACGACCTGACACCAGCGATGAAGAAGAGCGCACACAGAGCAAGTCTGGGCTTTAAAGGGCAACCCTGGCCAAATACACAGATGAAACATATATAGTCTTGGTTGATCTGCCAAAAGATGTTAGGGTATTTTGCATACTTTTGGGATCTGGCCCTCCTTGGTGTGCTTCATGTCCCCAGAGGATAAAGCTGGAGGAACAAATGTATACAGCCAGCAAACAATGTGCCATCACTCAGCCTCTTGCAGCTTTTTGGACTTCCAATAAATATTGCCAAATCAACAACCTTCTATCTTGAGCCCTGATCCACCATGTCTACCTAAGCACCACCCTCTGCTATTAGTTTATGAAGAAGGAACTTCTATCGCAGTCCTAATATCAACCCTTTACCTTCAGATTAGAGTAATTTTGCTGGTGGAACTGTTAATGATTTAGAACTTTTGTCTCAAGTTCTCCAAAAAAGGCAGTATGGTGATTGATGTGTTCATAACCATGGAAAAACTATCCAAATACTTATGTGTTCTTAAAAAGTTGTAAATGAGCTTTAAAACACGCCTGCACTATGCTCTGTAGCTGCAGGTACTGTGGATCAATTCACCAACAAAGTTTTAAAAGCTGTTTACATTTTCTCAGCAACTCAATTAATCCTGCTTCCCTTTCCCAGCAGTGATTCAGCAGCCTGGCAGCCTTTAATGCTTTAATCTAAATACAGGGTGTACATTCACACAACATCCATTGGACTGCATTGTTCAATGCACTCCTAATACATGGACAAGGTGTAAAACCATGTTTTCTATTGTTCAGCATTGGTGTGCACTGAAAAAAATTAGGCTGACAACATGTTATTGCACGCATTTCAGCTCATGTTAGGTAAAAGAAAAAAATATTTTAAAAAATGCAACATGCATGAAAAATGTTATGCAAGGTAGGAAAAAATGCACATCATCCATGCATCAATGGATATTTGCTGTGATGGAAATTGACCGAAAGCTGAAACACTGGGAAAGGAAAGCAGGGCGAGCTAAGCTTTTGAGAAAATGACTTGGATTACTTTAGTGCTTCTGCTGTGATCTTCGAAGATGGATTGCTCCACAGTTCTTGCAGCTACAGAGGTAAGTCAGGGGTGGTCCCAAAGCTAATTTATTGATTAAGAATATGCTATTATTTGAATGATCATAGTCTGGTCACAGTTTCACTTTATGTATGTATGTATGCCGACTTGTAAATAGAACGACACCAAGTGATAAAAAATAAATCAAAATTTTGCTGGAAACCTGCAGGGGCACTGCAAATGTCAGCATGTCCCTTTGAACATGTAGGCAGTGACCTTCAACATTCACAGCATTGCACTTTCAGAACACCCAAAGACCAAATACTGTAACTGCCAATAGGAGACGATGCTTATTAAGTCATTTCCTTTTTTCTGCTGACTACTGGGAGAGATTCCGCATCAGAGCCAGGCAATGACACAGTTAATCTGGCTGCTCTTTTCTTATTTTCTTGCAGAACGGAAAGGAGTCTCTTGAAAGATCTGCAGCTGACTTTATTTAAGAATCCTATGAGTCAGTAATACAGAATGCTGTTGTGTTCCAACAAAATAAAGCCTGCTGAGCAACATAAATACAGCTCTGCATGTGAAGCCTGATAGGCTCTGGCTTGGCAAGGAGAAATAGGTGAGGTAGGCCCAAAGCCCTGTCTTAACAGCTGATTCCTCGATCACATAACCTTCCCTTTGCCAGCAAGTCAGGAGTTAAGTGCTAGGCAGCTGATCACTCAGCTTAATGCTGACTGTAACCTTAACTTGTCCATTTTTTAATGAGTCACTGACAGGAAGACACGGCCCACACACTGATCGCTCTGTGGCTGTTCTTCTTGAAAAAAAAAAAAAAAACTGTTAACATAGCGGCCTGTTCGAAAGGCCAGAATTTCCAGGAGTTGGGGACCCCCCCAATGCGGTCATGCTTCCTTTTTGCAAATGACAGATGTTACTTAAAGGCATAGTCCACCTTTTGCAAAAGTTTATTTATTTATTTATTTTTTTGCATTGGAACCTGCAACAAAAATGTACAGGCGCCTGCAGACTCCACCCCCAGCTCCAGATCCATACAGAGGTACAGACCTACCATTATGGGGCAGGAAGTAAATACCTGCCTGCCAAAAAAAGGGGGGGGGGTAATGTGACCATGTTCTATTCTATTTCGAGTGTAATATGAAACACTGACTGAAAGGTGAACTTAAGCGTTTCATTCACAAAGAAATTTAACAGCCAAATGTTTGACATACACTATATTACAAAAAGTATTGGCATCCCAGTCTTAGTCTGTAAGGTTCAATATTGAGTTGGCCCACCCTTAACAGCTATAACAGCTTCAACTCTTCTGGGAAGGCTGTCCAAAAGGTTTAGGAGTGTATTTATTGGAATGTTTGACCATTCTTTCAGAAGCGCATTTGTGATGTCAGGCACTTATGTTGGACGAGAAGGCCTGGCTCGCAGTCTCCACTCTAATTCATCCCAAAGGTGTTCTATTGGGTTGAGGTGTAGGTCAGTAAAGTTCCTCCACCTTAAACTCCCTCATCCATGTCTTTATGGACCTTGATTTGTGCACTGGTGTGCAGTCATGTTGGAAAGGGAAGGGGCCATTCCCAAACTGTTCCCACAAAGTTGGGATAATGAAATTATCCAAAATGTCTTGGAATGCTGATGCCTTAAGAGTTCCCTTCACTGGAACTAAGCAGCCAAGCCCAACCCCTGAAAAATAACCCCACACCATAATCCCCCCTCCACCATATGATTTGGACCAATGCACCAAGCAAGGTCCATAAAGACATGGATGAGCGAATTTGGGGTGGAGGAACGTGACTGGCCTGCACAAAGTCCTGACCTCAACCCGATATAACACCTTTGGATGAAAGCGGAGACTGTGGGCCAGGCCTTGTCCTCTACATCTACATCAATGCCTGGCCTTACAAATGCGCTTCTGGAAGAATGGTCAAACATTCCTATAGACACACTCTTAAACCTTGTGGACAGCCTTCTCAGAAGATTTGAAGCGGTTAACACTGCAAAGGATGGGCCAACTCAATATTGAACCCTGCGGACTAAGACTGAGATGCCATTAAAGTTCATGTACGTGTAAAGGAACAGGCGTCCCAATACTTTTGGTAATATAGTGTATTTTTAAACTAAAATTTTCCAAAGGAAACAGGAAATTTTAAATTCAAAGCCGGGGAACCCAACAATGCATCATGCATATCAGGCATCAACTAATCGTCAGCTTAACAAAGATGGCAATGTGCAACAGATTTTTTGCTGGTTGTGAGACGAGATCTACTGGCTGATTGCTGAATTATTTTTACAGAGAAATTCTATAGTGCCATAGCTTATTTACATGTAGCTACACCTATTTTAATGACATCAAAAATAGGGATGAGCAAGTTTGCAGGCGTTCTGTTCTCGGGGGTGTGGTCATCGAATCCAGCATGAAATCTGTGAAACTAAAGATTTTCAAATCTCGATGGGAGGCAAATCCTGATACTACATTCTAGCCATTTTGAAAGCTAATAGGTAGGGTATTAGTTATAATAAAGAAAAGAGCATGGAGAGCTGGGCATTGCCATGGGAGACATGTACCAGGGCAATTCCATACAGCTTGGGAGAGGATGTTTTCATGTGGCTTCAAGGGCAACATTAAAAATACACAAATACTTTAAATAGCATGCTTGAGGGATGCCATAAACTGCACGTAGTGTTATAGAACAGTATGTTTTTTCAGGACAATTTTAGCGGCATCTTAAAATGGCAGCACACATTATGCCCCCCCCCCCCATCCCCAAATAACCACCACTTCAGTCCTAGGTCATCTGAGGTGGAGAAGAGATCTTGTCCCTTAACGTTGAGAAGCACTTTGCAAGGGGGGAAGCTCAGTTTTTGCTGCAAAACCATTCTGCCACTAGACCACAGATGACACAGCAGTGTAAAACTGGCCAGCATTAGGACACTTTTAATGAGCAAGGCTAGGCAAAAAATTACTAGAGAAAAAGCACAGGCCAGGGCTTTAATACACAAATTAGGATACTGCAGAGGATACAGCAGTGTTAAATTGGCCAGGGCGAGGTCAGGGATAATAGGCCTAACCAGTGTATGCCTAACTTTTATGTTAACTATAGGAATGGGGGTGAAGTGATTCTGATGCAGAATAATTTTGCTCAGTTTTTGTTTCTATAAAATACAGCAGTGTGCTGCTAACAAAACGCTACCAGAACAGATTGACAACAAAAATGATGCTAAGCTTTAAGCACCCCAAACTTAAAAAGGTCAGACCATCATAAAACAACAAACAAATCCCCCTAAAAGAAGTGAAGACCTACTACTACCTTGAAACAAAAGCCCACTTTTTTTTTTTTTTTTTTTTTAAGTGAAGCCTATCACTATCAACAAAAACAAAAGAAGCCAGGGGAGGAACAAATGGGAATACTATAGATTATCAGTTGAGGGACAATTTTGAGACTGGTGGGGTTGCTGACATCACATCCTAGAGGACCGTACCCAGCAGAAATCTCAGGCCATTTGGATGGCTACACAAGAGAAGCTTTAGACTAGGTTCACACTATTGCATATGATTTGCTCTGCACTGCTGTGCACGTCACATGTTTACAGTTTCTATGGCTGAATTCACATCGCATTTAGACCAAAAAAATCCTCCAGGATGGGGGAACTCTTAGATTGGGACAATCTCCAGTGTATTACTACAAGAAAAATACAAAAGGTTTTTCAGTATCACCACAGAACCCCTCTAATTTGTTCACCAGAGCACCTACCTATAATACTCCTTTATAAATGTTGGCATCTACAATATTTACCAACATCAATCGGCATTTGGAAACTGAAGGACTTTTCAAAAGTCAGCAGAACTGTGATAACACAAGCCAGGCTAGCGACAATCCTTCATTAGCTGCCAGTCTCGGTCATACCAATATAGACATTTTACCTCATATGAACTGCTCTGTCTTCACAGTCCTGTGACAGACGCAGTATTCAAAAAAGGAATACAGACATTTTGCCAATTAAAAATTCAGCCCGTTCCAAGAATGATCAGAATTTAACATCTTGCAGCCCTCGACTGCTGAGATAAAAGTTTAACGTGGATCTATTTGCTGTATTTTTTTCCTGAAACCTCTCCCTACGCCAGTCCCTGCTGCTGTAAAGACCTAATCTGTTTCCTGCTAATTTTTCTGAGCAGTAATGCCGAAACACATAACATTTTCATCTGAGATACTTTACTTGATTAGCTACACCTTCCTATAAGACAGACAGTTTTATACTAGTATTAAAAGTGGAACTTTAATTTAACAAAAAAAAAATGTTAACAGGCAGATTTTTATTTACTGCAGAAGGGAGATACTATTTAGAATACCATTTCAAATTCAATTTCAGCATCTGCTGAGATGAATGAACTCGTAGGTCTGGGAGTAACTCATCTTGGTCCAGCCAACCAAAATTCAAAGAACGGATCCTGGAAGAAGACTGGCTGAAGATGTCAGAGGCCAATGAGGCAGCTCTGGGACACCGCAATCCAAAAATTGAAAATGGCTCTCTTAAAGCGGAGGTTAAATCCCATGAAGCCGCACATCAATGCAGAGCCACTGGTATTGGAATAAATGGCACGCTCAGCCTTGGCTCCCGCCAGGCCACGTACTCCCTCTATTAAAGCGGAACTATACTCACCTCGGCTCCAGTGATGTGGCGTCCAGGAGCTCCCCGTCCAGCCACTAACCTTTTTGGGCAGCCAACTTCCAGCTCTCGATCACCGGCTGGGGATGATGTATGCGCAGGAGTTCAGTCAGATTTGGCATTGCTGAATTTGTACAGTGAGCTGTGCGTTCACGACTTAGTTTAAGTGTACAAGGGCAAAAAAATGTAAAATATCAAATTTCTTCATCAATTTAGGCCAATATGTATTCTGCAGCATATTTTTGGTAATTTTTGGCACGTAAAAACTTTGGGATATATTTATATACTTTATTATTTTTTTTTATTTTTTACTAGTAATGGCGGCGATCAGCGATTTTTAGAAGGACTGCCACATTGCGGCGGACAAATCTGACACTAAGTGACACTTTTTGGGGACCAGTGACACTAATACAGTGATCAGTGCTAAAAAAAAAAATGCAAAAAATCAAAGGGTTAAATGTGCTCCTAGGGAGTGATTTCTAACTATGTGGGGGAAGACAGAGAACACAAGATCTCTATCTTCTACTCTCACAGAATGGCGGTCCACCTTGATAACATAGGCAGACTACTGTTCTGCCACTCCTGAGAATGATCGGGGTGTTCCAGCAGACATTCTGTCTGCCGGACCCGCTGATTACCTCCTGCTGTGTCCAGGTACAAGTATGTGATTTCACGCAGGAGGGCTGCCCTGCCACATTATATGTGCGTGGGGCGGTCCATAAAAGGTTAAAGTAGTTGTAAAGGTAGGTTTTTATCTTAATGCAGTTTATGCATTAGGATAAAAAACCTTCTGTGTGCAGCAGCCCCCCTCAGCCTCCTAATACTTACCTGAGACCCATCTCGATCCAGCGATGTTGCACGAGAGACTCGACTACCCACTACCCTATCCCTCCTCATTGGCTGAGACAGCAGCAAAGCGCCATTGCTCCTGCTGCTGTCAATCAAAGTCAGTGAAACAATGAGTAGAGAGGGGGGCAGGGCCAGGCCAGGATACAGCTCCGTGTCTGAATGGACACAGGAAGCTGCTGTTTGGCTCGGGTGCCCCAATAGCAAACTGCTTGCTGTGGGGGCACTTAACAGGAGGGAGGGGCAAGGAGAGGCAAAGAGGGACATGAGAAGAGGAGGATCTGGGCCGCTCTGTGCAAAATCAACTGCACAGAGGAGGTAAATAGGACGTTTGCTAATTTTAACAAAAAAAAAAAAAAAAAATGAGGCTTTAGTATCACTTTAAGTAAAAACTGTGTTTATGCTAAGTCCGTTTTTCATGTTTTGTTCTCAGGATGCACACTAATCTACAGGGAATGTCCAGAAAATGAATCATCTTGTTCTCAATAGTTTGTTAGGCTTTTCTTTTTCTGAATCAGAAGCTTCTAAACAAATTTCTTCTCAATTTCCCCATTCATGACCTCATGGGTGTAGCTCTCTGCAGCAATCTGAGAATGAATGATAAGTATAGATCTTGAAACAGTGTAGGTGTACAAAAAAATTCCTCAGGTTTACAGTAAAACACTCTCACGATTGGTTAAAGCCCCCATGTGACATTCCTGACACGGTTTCTTTGTCACCAAAATTATTATTTATTTTTTTAAACAGGAAACACTTGTCTTGCAAGTTAATGGCCCATTTCCATTTATTTGAACTCTTCTGAAAGAACTGTTTGCCTATTCAGCGAGAAAGGGTCATCTAAAATTAGGAGCGACTGTAAACAAACTGCATTGTGGGAATCGGAGGTTACTGTTCAAGGGTCGTCAAGGAGTTAGCAGGCAAATGGTTGGGGGGAGGGGTAGTGGGGAGGTCATGTGAGCAGCAGACTTATTCCTATAGCACTGAAATGAAGCTTTTAAAGGTAAATCCCTTTAAGTGCCTAAGTAGTTAGCACTAGGGTTGCAGGTTCAAATCCCAACCATGGCACTCTACCTGCATGGAGTTTGCATGTTCTCCCTGTGTTCCTCCCATACTCCAAAGACATGCTGGTAGGTTAATCGGATCCTGTCTAAATTGGCCCTAGTATGTGTAAGAATGTGAGTTAGGGACCTTCGATTGTAAGCTCCTTGAGGGCAGGGACTGATGTGAATATACTATATATATATATATATACACACACACACACAGTATCTCACAAAAGTGAGTACACCCCTCACATTTTTGTAAATATTTTATTATATCTTTTCATGTGACAACACTGAAGAAATTACACTTTGCTACAATGTAAAGTAGTGAGTGCACAGCTTGTAAAACTTGCTGTCCCCTCAAAATAACTCAACACACAGCCATTATTGTCTACACCGCTGGCAACAAAAGTGAGTACACCACTAGGTCATGATGTCCAAACTGGGCCCAAAGTGTCACAATTGTGTGTGGCTACCATTATTTTTCAGCACTGCCTTAACCCTCTTGGGCATGGAGTTCACCAGAGCTTCACAGGTTGCCACTGGATTCCTCTTCCACTCCTCCATGACGACATCATGGAGCTGGTGGATGTTAGAGACCTTGCGCTCCTCCACCTTCCATTTGAGGATGCCCCACAGATGCTCAATAGGGTTTAGGTCTGGAGACATGCGTGACCAGTCCATCACCCTGACCCTCAGCTTCTTTAGCAAGGAAGTGGTCCTCTTGGAGGTGTGTTTTGGGTCCTTATCATGTTGGAATACTACCCTGCAGCCCTGTCCCTGAAAGGAAGGATCATGCTCTGCTTCAGTATGTCACAGTACATGTTGGCATTCATGGTTCCCTCAATGAACTGTAGCTTCCCAGTGCTGGAAGCACTCATACAGCCCCAGACCACTTCCACCGCCATGCTTAACTGTAGGCAAGACACACTTGTCTTTGTACTCCTCACCTGGTTGCCCCCACACACGCTTGACACATCTGAACCAAATAAGTTTATCTTGGTCTCATCAGACCACAGGACATGGTTCCAGTAATCTATGTCCTTAGTCTGCTTGTCTTCAGCAAACTGTTTGCGGGCTTTCTTGTGCATCATCTTAAGAAGAGGCTTCCTTCTGGGACGACAGCCATGTAGACCAATTTGATGCAGTGTGCGGTGTATGGTCTGAGCACTGACAGGCTGACCTCCACCCCCCACCCCTTCAACCTCTGCAGCAATGCTGGCTGCAGTCCTATGTCTAATTTCCAAAGACAACCTCTGGATATGACGCTGAGCACGTGCACTCAACTTCTTTGGTCGACCATGGCCAGGCCATGGAGTGGAACCTGTCCAGTTTAACTGCTGTATAGTCTTGACCACTGTGCTGCAGCTCAGTTTCAGGGTCTTGGTAATCTTCTTATAGTCTAGGCCATCTTTATTTACAGCAACAATTATTTTTTTCAGATCCTCAGAGAGGTCTTTGCCATGAGGTGCCATGTTGAACTTCCAGTGACCAGTATGAGAGAGTGAGAGCGATAACACCAAATTTAACACACCTGCTCCCCATTCACACCTGAGACCTTGTAACAATAATGGGTCACATAACACCAGGGAGGGAAAATGGCTAATTAGGTCCAATTTAGACATTTTAAATTAGGGGTGTACTCACTTTGTTGCCAGCGGTTTAGACATTAATGGCTGTGTGTTAAGTTATTTTGAGGGGACAGAAAATTTACACTGTTATACAAGCTGTACACTCACTACTTTACATTGTAGCCAAGAGTCATTTCTTCAGTGTTGTCACATGAAAAGATATAATAAAATATTTACAAAAATGTGAGGGTTGCACTCACTTTTGTGAGATACTGTGTGTGTGTATATATATATAGAACTACCTGTAATAAATAAAGACAAAGTGTCCCTCTGACCTAAATTAACTCACTCCACAGATGTGTACTTACCTCAATCCAATGTGTACAGCCTTTGGTGATTGTTTACATTCAGTGCTGCAAGTCTCCCTCTCCTGGCCGAGTCTGCATATTACAACCTCATAGACTCCTAGGGGTTGGGTCCTGGGGTCAGAGATGGTGGGTGACAGCCCCATAGGAAGTCTATTGGGCTGTAATGTGCAGGCAGGGCCAGGATGTAAACAATCAATGAAGGCCTTGACTATCAAATTGAAGCAAGTATGCATATTTGGAGAGGGAGGGTAGGTTGGCTTAGGTAAGGGCTAAGGGGCAGGGATGATCGAACGGTTCGGGTCGACCATCGGTTCGACCCGAACATTGACTGTTCGAAATTCGGCCGAATTCCGAACTTTTTGCGGAAAAAGTTCGGAATTCGGCAACCAGAACCGACCAAAATGCAATGGGACAGGAACTGGGCTTTAAAAGCCCGTGATTGTACCAGAAACATTAGTAAAAGCTAATTGAGGGGGCAGGAGGATGCTAGGAATGTGATTGGAGTGACTAGGGGGTCCAGAGGCCAATCAGTAGTGAATACACCCCCCAGTATATAACATAGCCCCGCCAAATCTCTAGCACTGTAATACAGGGGCTGTGGAAGAGAGTGGAAGCAGTTCTGTTACTCCTGCTTCAAAAGTGTCATTTAGCAATTATTAGTGTGAGGAAAGGGATATCTAGTGTAGTTAGGGTACTATATACCACTATAGTTAGATTCAATAATCTAGTTTCTGTAGGGAAAGTGTTAAGTGTCAGGGTGACCGTAGTGTAGTGTAGGGTGAACTGACTCTGACTGCTATGGCAGGGTGACCAAACTCTTCCATGTCAGGGTGACTGCCATAGAAAAAAGAATGTTTGTCTTAGAATTGCAGTAGAGCAGGGATAGGGCTCCGCTACTTTCACACTTGGCCGTTTTTGTTGCAGGCGTTTATTGGGCTTTTTTGTGGACGTCTTTGGAGGCAGGCATGACATCTGAACTTCTGTGTAGGGGTATATATACACACACACATATATGTATATATACACATACACTACACACATATAGGTGTGAAAGTAGCGGAACCCTATGCCTGCGCTAATGAAATTATTTGCAGGGATGTGGCTCCGCTCCTATCACACCTATATGTGTGTATGTGTATATATACATATATGTGTGTGTGTGTGTATATATACCCCTATACAGAAGTTCAGATGTTATGCCTGCCTCCAAAGACGCCCAAAAAATGCCCAATAAACGCCTGCAACAACACACCTGGGCGTTTTTGTTGCAGGCGTTTATTGTGCATTTTTTGGGCGTCTTTGGAGGCAGGCATGACATCTGAACTTCTGTGTAGGGGTATATATATATATATATATACACACACACATATGTGTATATATACACATACACACATATAGGTGTGAAAGTAGCGGAACACTATGCCTGCGCTAATGAAATTATTTGCAGGGATAGGGTTCCGCTCCTATCACACCTGTATGTGTGTATGTGTATATATACATATATGTGTGTGTGTGTGTGTATATATACACAGAAGTTCAGATGTCATGCCTGCCTCCAAAGACGCCCAAAAAATGCACAATAAACGCCTGCAACAAAAACGCTCAGGTGTGTATAAAATAAGATATAGAACGGCATTATTTTAATAAATCACATACACTGGGGCACCTAACATTATGAGACACAGAAGATTGAATGAAGACAGTACAGTGGCTTAACAACCACTTTAAAGCAGTTCTAAACCATTGCACATTTTTTTTTTCTTTCCTGCAAGGCAAAGGCATAATGTGCTAGTATGCATCATATACTAGCACATTATGTGAAACTTACCTAAAATGAAGCCTTCCACCGACAGCTTCCATCTTCCATCTGTCTTGCTTACAAGTTTCGATGACGTCACTCCTGCACATGCGCGCAAGAGCAGCCAGGCACGGCACAGGGCTCTGAAGGAACAGCATGGGCGGCCGTTCCTTCAGAGTTCATGCGCCAGTGATGTATACTGGCTGCATGTACAGTAAATATTTCCTAACGGTACATGTTTAGGAGATATTTACACTATCTATAGGTAAGCCTTATTATAAAAATTTTAAATTTAAAGATGGAAGTTTACTTCCTCTTTAACTCTTCACATACTATATGTACATGGTGTGACACGCACAGAGTTCCAGCACAGAAAACAAAGTATCACTTACAGTGCAAGCCCATCAATGGGACAAGCAGCTTTACTAACCAACAGTAAGGCTTATGAAATTGGAATCAAGCAGATAACACTGTACAGTATATTGAGCAAACATAGCACCTTGGATTTTAAGGGTACTGTGTTGCTATAAAGCAGATTCAAAGCAGTGTGCAGACACATGAAGGTGCCTGTCATGCTAATCTTCCCTGTTCAATCACCCTGACAGTCTACAGCCAATGAAATCACACTCCCAACTTGTTTCAGAACAGAATCACTACATTGTGAATTTGAAGAGTCAGCTTGACATTCAAGCAAACTACTTCAAAAAGGGGCTCTGAAATGGATTTTGAATGTTTCTGTATCCCTTGGTCAGATCTTCCTTCACTTCCTGCATGGTTGCCATGACAGGAAGTGCACACAATCTCTCCAAGGGAGGGTACAGATAATAGAAACACATTTCTGGAAACAAAGCACAAAAGGGTGGGCATTTTTGTCCTCATTGGAGAGATCTCTTTACTGCCTGTGTGTTAACCAGGGCAGGAAGTGAGAGAAAATCTCCCCGACAAAGAACACAAATGGCAAAAAAAAAAAAGCCAGAAGTTACTACTCTTCCCTGCTCTAACCAAAGGGATAAATAAATAAAAATACATTTTGTTTGATGTAATCACTGGGTATCTGTGCTTCTTTATGTAATGCAGGCAGATCATGGCTGGTGGGAGGGGCTAGCAGAGGGGGATTCCTCTGAGGAAGACACGTGACCCCGTGTCGACACTCGTAGGGGAGGGGGGGGGGGGGCAAGGACGGTAAAGGCAGATGGACTCGTATGAGGTTAAGGAGTCTGATAATCCTAACGGTTGTGCGGCTTTGGAGTTTTTTAACATTTGTTTGGCAAAGTCTGGTGCGCTGGAAGCACCATGAGCACATGAGTAATTGTTTGAACAGTGAAGGCAGATTTTTAAACGATATAAGCACTATTGCAGCCCTCTCATTTTTATGTATCATCACATCTGACTGGGAGATCGGTGCATGTGTGAGCAGAGCGGCCATGAGATCTACATCATATTGATTGAACCCAGGGAGGTTCGCAGTTGCATTCTGACCAAGCTTAATTGTGGGGTCACATCTCTTGAGGAGAGACTTAAATTAGGAGGGGGGAGCACAAGTGAGGTGGCAGATCACTTTATTACTGGAACACAATATTGATTGGATTACCAAATTGCATTAAAGACTTTGATCACGTTTACGTTGGAATTATCACCGCATACGGGAATATGTATACTCTGGATTACATCACATTTGAATTGCATGTTTAATATACACAATTTAAGTTACGTTATATTATTTTATGCACAATTTTATGTTGTATTATTGTTGTTTATGTTTGCATATCATTGGGAATGAAGCACTTATATGGATTCTGATTGAGCAAGCACATACAGTGGGTACGGAAAGTATTCAGACCCCCTTAAATTTTTCACTCTTTGTCATATTGCAGCCATTTGCTTAAATCATTTAAGTTCATTCTTCTTCCTCATGAATGTACACACAGCTCCCCATATTGACAGAAAAACACAGAATTGTTGACATTGTTGCAGATTTATTAAAAAAGAAAAACTGAAATATCACATGGTCCTAAGTATTCAGACCCTTTGCTGTGACACTCATATATTTAACTCAGGTGCTTTCCATTTCTTCTGATCATCCTTGAGATGGTTCTACACCTTCATTTGAGTCCAGCTGTATTTGATTATACTGATTGGACTTGATTAGGAAAGCCACACACCTGTCTATATAAGACCTTCCAGATCACAATGCATGTCAGAGCAAATGAGAATCATGAGGTCAAAGGAACTGCCTGAAGAGCTCAGAGACAGAATTGTGGCAAGGCACAGATCTGGCCAAGGTTACAAAAAGATTTCTGCTGCACTTAAGGTTCCTAAGAGCACAGTGGCCTCCATAATCCTCAAATGGAAGACGTTTGGGACGACCAGAACCCTTCCTAGAGCTGGCCGTCCGGCCAAACTGAGCTATCGGGGGAGAAGAGCCTTGGTGAGAGAGGTAAAGAAGAACCCAAAGATCACTGTGGATGAGCTCCAGAGATGCAGTCAGGAGATGGGAGAAAGTTGTAGAAAGTCAACCATCACTGCAGCCCTCCACCAGTCGGGGCTTTATGGCAGAGTGGCCCGACGGAAGCCTCTCCTCAGTGTAAGACACATGAAAGCCCGCATGGAGTTTGCTAAAAAACACCTGAAGGACTCCAAGATGGTGAGAAATAAGATTCTCTGGTCTGATAAGACCAAAATAGAACTTTTTGGCCTTAATTCTAAGCGGTATGTGTGGAGAAAACCAGGCACTGCTCATCACCTGTCCAATACAGTCCCAACAGTGAAGCATAGTGGTGGCAGCATCATGCTGTGGGGGTGTTTTTCAGCTGCAGGGACAGGACGACTGGTTGCAATCGAGGGAAAGATGAATGCAGCCAAGTAGAGGGATATCCTGGACAAAAACCTTCTCCAGAGTGCTCTGGACCTCAGACTGGGCCGAAGGTTTACCTTCCAACAAGACAATGACCCTAAGCACACAGCTAAAATAACAACTCGGTGACTGTTCTTGAATGGCCCAGCCAGAGCCCTGACTTAAACCCAATTGAGCATCTCTGGAGAGACCTAAAAATGGCTGTCCACCAACGTTTACCATCCAACCTGACAGAACTGGAGAGGATCTGCAAGGAGGAATGGCAGAGGATCCCCAAATCCAGGTGTGAAAGACTTGTTGCATCTTTCCCAAAAAGACTCCTGGCTGTATTAGATCAAAAGGGGGCTTCTACTAAATACTGAGCAAAGGGTCTGAATACTTCGGACCATGTGATATTTCAGTTTTTCTTTTTTAATAAATCTGCAACAATGTCAACAATTCTGTGTTTTTCTGTCAGTATGGGGTGCTATGTGTACATTCATGAGGAAGAAGAATGAACCTAAATGATTTTAGCAAATGGCTGCAATATAACAAAGAGTGAAAAATTTAAGAGGGTCTGAATACTTTCCGTACCCACTGTATAATGGGAGTGTGTCAGCAGCTGGTTTCGTAGCTTACTACCACTTTTACTATTAGTGGACTCACATGGTAGCTCGCGAGACTCTCTTTGTATAATTGCCAGCAGTGTCACACCACCTCATTGTTGCAGCTTCCGGCTTCAATCAAACTACTCACAAAGCTGTGGAAGGGTATGAACACATACTAATGCTGGCCATACACGTATAGATTTTTGGACGAGAATATTCTTTGAACATTCGTACGAACATTCTTTGAACATTCGTTGAATAGACGAATGTCGTTCGAAAATTGTCTTTTGCTTTTAACATTTAATTTTAAAATGAATGTAATTTCTGAACGATTACCACATACACTGCCCGAAAATTTGTTGATCGAGAAAAGTTTTCCCTTCTGCCCCTACGAATTTTCCGGTCGCTGCAGTCAAAAAGGGACATCGATTTAACCCCACTAACGATTAGAAAATCAAACTAATTTTCTTGAAACGAAAATTTCAGGATGAAAATCTATACGTGTATGGCCAGCATAAGGCTCTGAGTGTTCTCTTCCTCCTGTTTTAATCTGCCTAAACACCTCCCCTTCCGGTGCATGACAACAAGTAAAATTGATAGTCCTGTGCAGCGCTGGACTGCAAATGACAAAAAAGCTGCTGCGCATAATTATAAATGAATCTGCAGTCACAGTTTTCTGTAATTGCAAAGTCCTACAAATACCTGTTGGCCCAGCCAATGAAGTTCACCTAATTCAGCATCCTGGGATGGAAGCTCTACTGTTCCTGAATTCAGAGCAGAGTTGCCACTCTCATGTAGGCTGCATGCACTACAGTGGGATGAGAAGAGGATTCGCAAGCCTGTAGCTTGTCAATCAGGCCCTGGCCACACCTAGTCCTGCTCATTGCTTTCTGGATTGACAGCACCGCCTCTGCTACTGAAACTCTCCCAGTGTGAGCTGCAGTGTCTGGGAGGGAGAGCGTGTGTAACACTAATGAAGGAGAATTAGGTTCAGATGGGGAAGGTAAAGGTTTTTTTGTTTTATTATTTAAAACTTGTGCATCAAATTGTAACTGGATTTGGTACTTGTTTAGACTTGTTTTGTCATACAGGAGCCTTTAGTTGTACATTAAAGTGGTTCCAAAGGCAGAAGGTTTTTTATCATAATGCATTCTATGCCACACTTCACCCCTGTACCCCTGTCCACAGCTCACCTCACCTCTGCATCCTCGTCCACAGCTCACCTCTGCGTCCCTGTTTACAGCTCACCTCTGTTTTCCCATATACAGCTTATCTCTGCTTTCTCGTTCACAGCTCACCTCTGTTTTCCCATATACAGCTTATCTCTGCTTTCTCGTTCACAGCTCACCTCTGATTTCCCATCCACAGCTCACCTCTGATTTCCCGTCCACAGCTCACCTCTGATTTCCCGTCCACAGCTCACCTCTGCAACTCTGTCCACAGCTCACCTCTGCGACCCTGTCCACAGCTCACCTCTGCGACCCTGTCCACAGCTCACCTCTGCGTCCCTGTCCACAGCTCACCTCTGCGTCCCTGTCCACAGCTCACCTCTGCGTCCCTGTCCACAGCTCACCTCTGCGTCCCTGTCCACAGCTCACCTCTGCGTCCCTGTCCACAGCTCACCTCTGCGTCCCTGTCCACAGCTCACCTCTGCGTCCCTGTCCACAGCTCACCTCTGCGTCCCTGTCAACAGCTCACCTCTGCGTCCCTGTCCACAGCTCACCTCTGCGTCCCTGTCAACAGCTCACCTCTGTGTCCCTGTCAACAGCTCACCTCTGCTTTCCAATCCACAGCTCACCTTTGCGTCCCCGTCCAAAGCTCACCTCTGCATCCCCGTCCACAGCTCACCTCTGCATCCCCGTCCACAGCTCACCTCTGCTTTCCCGTCCACAGCTCGTCTCTGCTTTCCCGTCCACAGCTCACCTCTATGTCCCTGTTCACAGCTCACCTCTGCTTTCCTGTTCGCAGCTCACCTCTGCTTTCCTGTTCGCAGCTCACCTCTGCTTTCCTGTTCGCAGCTCACCTCTGCTTTCCTGTTCGCAGCTCACCTCTGCATCCCTGTCCGCAGCTCACCTCTGCATCCCTGTCCGCAGCTCACCTCTGCATCCCTGTCCGCAGCTCACCTCTGCATCCCTGTCCGCAGCTCACCTCTGCATCCTTGTCCGCAGCTCACCTCTGCATCCTTGTCCGCAGCTCACCTCTGCATCCCTGTCCGCAGCTCACCTCTGCCTCTCTGTCCGCAGCTCACCTCTGCATCCCTGTCCCCAGCTCACCTCTTCGTCCAAGTCCACAGTTCACCTCTTCGTCCATGTCCACAGCTTACCTCTGCTTTCCTATCCACAGCTTACCTCTGCTTTCCAATCCACAGCTCACCTCTGCTTTCCAATCCACAGCTCACCTCTGCTTTCCAATTCACAGCTCACCTCTGCTTTCCCATTCACAGCTCACCCCTGCTTTCCCATCCACAGCTCACCTCTGCATCCTTGTCTGCAGTTCACCTTTGCCTCCCTGTCTGCAGCTCACCTCTTCGTCCATGTCCACAGCTCACCTCTGCTTTCCTATCCACAGCTTACCTCTGCATCCCTGTTCACAGCTCACCTCTGCTTTCCAATCCACAGCTCACCTCTAGGTCCCTGTTCACAGCACACCATTGCTTTCCTGTTCACAGCTCACCTCTGCTTTCCTGTTCACAGCTCACCTCTGCTTTCCTGTTCACAGCTCACCTCTGCTTTCCTGTTCACAGCTCACCTCTGCTTTCCTGTTCACAGCTCACCTCTGTTTTCCCATCCACAGCTCACCTCTGTTTTCCCATCCACAGCTCACCTCTGTTTTCCCATCCACAGCTCATCTCTGCTTTCCCATCCACAGCTCATCTCTGCTTTCCCATCCACAGCTCATCTTTACATCCCCGTCCACAGCTCACCTCTGTGTCCCCGTCCACGGCTCACCTCTGCGTCCCCATACTCGGCTCACTTCTGCTTTCCGATATACAGCTAACCTCTGCTTTCCCATCCACAGCTCACCTCTGCTTTCCCATCCACAGCTCACCTCTGCTTTCCCATCCACAGCTCACCTCTGCATCCTTGTCCGCAGCTCACCTCTGCATCCTTGTCCGCAGCTCACCTCTGCATCCTTGTCCGCAGCTCACCTCTGCATCCTTGTCCGCAGCTCACCTCTGCATCCTTGTCCGCAGCTCACCTCTGCATCCCTGTCCGCAGCTCACCTCTGCATCCCTGTCCGCAGCTCACCTCTGCATCCCTGTCCGCAGCTCACCTCTGCATCCCTGTCCACAGCTCACCTCTGCATCCCTGTCCACAGCTCACCTCTGCATCCCTGTCCACAGCTCACCTCTGCATCCTTGTCCGCAGCTCACCTCTGCATCCTGGCCCGCAGCTCACCTCTGCATCCTTGCCCGCAGTTCCCCTCTGCATCCTTGCCCGCAGTTCCCCTCTGCATCCTTGCCCGCAGTTCACCTCTGCTTTCCTATCCACAGCTTACCTCTGCATCCCTGTTCACAACTCACCTCTGTTTTCCAATCCACAGCTCACCTCTACGTCCCTGTTCACAGCTCACCTCTGCTTTCCTGTTCACAGCTCACCTCTGAATCCCATCCACAGCTCACCTCTGAATCCCATCCACAGCTCATCTCTGAATCCCATCCACAGCTCATCTCTGAATCCCATCCACAGCTCACCTCTGCTTTCCCATCCACAGCTCATCTCTGCTTTCCCATCCACAGCTCACTTTTGCATCCCCGTCCACAGCTCACCTTTGCGTCCCTGTCCACAGCTCACCTTTGCGTCCCCGTCCACAGCTCACCTTTGCGTCCCCGTCCACAGCTCACCTCTGCGTCCCCGTCCACAGCTCATCTATGTGTCCCTGTCCACAGCTTACTTCTGTGTCCCCGTCCAGAGCTCACCTCTGCGTCCCCGTCCACAGCTCACCTCTGCGTCCCCGTCCACAGCTCATCTATGTGTCCCTGTCCACAGCTTACTTCTGTGTCCCCGTCCAGAGCTCACCTCTGCGTCCCCGTTCATAGCAAACCCCATAGTTTCCCCATCCACAGCTCACCTCTGCTTCCCTGTCCACAGATCACCTCTGCTTCCCCATTCATAGCACACCTCTGCTTCCCCATTCATAGCACACCTCTGCGTCCCAGTCCACAGATCACCTCTGCGTCTCCGTCCACAGATCACCTCTGCGTCCCCGTCCACAGATCACCTCTGCGTCCCCGTCCACAGATCACCTCTGCGTCCCCGTCCACAGATCACCTCTGCGTCCCCGTCCACAGATCACCTCTGCGTCCCCGTCCACAGATCACCTCTGCGTCCCCGTCCACAGATCACCTCTGCGTCCCCGTTCATAGCACACCTCTGCGTCCCCGTTCATAGCACACCTCTGCATCCCCGTCCACAGATCACCTCTGCATCCTCGTCCACAGGCCACCTCTGCGTCCCCCGTCCACAGGCCACCTCTGCGTCCCCCGTCCACAGGCCACCTCTGCGTCCCCCGTCCACCTCTGCGTCCCCCGTCCACCTCTGCGTCCCTCGTCCACAGATCACCTCTGCGTCCCTCGTTCACAGATCAACTCTGCGTCCCTCGTCCACAGATCACCTCTGCGTCCCTCGTCCACAGATCACCTCTGCGTCCCTCGTCCACAGATCACCTCTGCGTCCCTCGTCCACAGATCACCTCTGCGTCCCTCCTCCACAGATCACCTCTGCGTCCCAGTCCACAGATCACACTTTTGTACCTAGAACCTCTTCTTCCTTCACAGCTATTACCTCTACACCCAGTCCCCACCCATCCATAGCTGTCCCATCGGCACCTAGAATCATCCCTAATACACATGTATGACTTTTACACCCAGCCTTCAACCGTCTACAGTTCTCATCTCTGATCTCACCAGCTCTCACTTTTGGCGCTGCACAACAAATCCTCTTCCTTTTATTCTGAGAACCCTATGCTGGCTATACACTTCAAAACAATACATTTTTTAAATTCCTTATTTAATAAATCCTGTACAACAGACATTGCTGTACATTAATATGAAGGTACTATCATAAATACAAGAATAATTAGTTTGAACCTAATGGACAGTCAAGATACACACAAAGTAAATATATAAGAATACCAATAATAAAGTGTACTTGGCATACCATAGCAGGCATATCCTGGATAAATTGTCACATTCCTTAAAGTGTTACTAAACCCAGGACCCTGCATTCACTATATCTGGTCTTCCACAGTACACAGAACATAGAAATGCTTAAAAAGACCTTATGTTCACTACAATATATATATATATATATATATATATATATATATACAGTGGGTACGGAAAGTATTCAGACCCTCTTAAATTTTTCACTCTTTGTTATATTGCAGCCATTTGCTAAAATCATTTAGGTTCATTCTTCTTCCTCATGAATGTACACATAGCACCCCATACTGACAGAAAAACACAGAATTGTTGACATTGTTGCAGATTTATTAAAAAAGAAAAACTGAAATATCACATGGTCCGAAGTATTCAGACCCTTTGCTCAGTATTTAGTAGAAGCCCCCTTTTGATCTAATACAGCCAGGAGTCTTTTTGGGAAAGATGCAACAAGTCTTTCACACCTGGATTTGGGGATCCTCTGCCATTCCTCCTTGCAGATCCTCTCCAGTTCTGTCAGGTTGGATGGTAAACGTTGGTGGACAGCCATTTTTAGGTCTCTCCAGAGATGCTCAATTGGGTTTAAGTCAGGGCTCTGGCTGGGCCATTCAAGAACAGTCACCGAGTTGTTATTTTAGCTGTGTGCTTAGGGTCATTGTCTTGTTGGAAGGTAAACCTTCGGCCCAGTCTGAGGTCCAGAGCACTCTGGAGAAGGTTTTTGTCCAGGATATCCCTCTACTTGGCTGCATTCATCTTTCCCTCGATTGCAACCAGTCGTCCTGTCCCTGCAGCTGAAAAACACCCCCACAGCATGATGCTGCCACCACTATGCTTCACTGTTGGGACTGTATTGGACAGGTGATGAGCAGTGCCTGGTTTTCTCCACACATACCGCTTAGAATTAAGGCCAAAAAGTTCTATTTTGGTCTTATCAGACCAGAGAATCTTATTTCTCACCATCTTGGAGTCCTTCAGGTGTTTTTTAGCAAACTCCATGCGGGCTTTCATGTGTCTTACACTGAGGAGAGGCTTCCGTCGGGCCACTCTGCCATAAAGCCCCGACTGGTGGAGGGCTGCAGTGATGGTTGACTTTCTACAACTTTCTCCCATCTCCTGACTGCATCTCTGGAGCTCATCCACAGTGATCTTTGGGTTCTTCTTTACCTCTCTCACCAAGGCTCTTCTCCCCCGATAGCTCAGTTTGGCCGGACGGCCAGCTCTAGGAAGGGTTCTGGTCGTCCCAAACGTCTTCCATTTGAGGATTATGGAGGCCACTGTGCTCTTAGGAACCTTAAGTGCAGCAGAAATCTTTTTGTAACCTTGGCCAGATCTGTGCCTTGCCACAATTCTGTCTCTGAGCTCTTCAGGCAGTTCCTTTGACCTCATGATTCTCATTTGCTCTGACATGCATTGTGATCTGGAAGGTCTTATATAGACAGGTGTGTGGCTTTCCTAATCAAGTCCAATCAGTATAATCAAATACAGCTGGACTCAAATGAAGGTGTAGAACCATCTCAAGGATGATCAGAAGAAATGGAAAGCACCTGAGTTAAATATATGAGTGTCACAGCAAAGGGTCTGAATACTTAGGACCATGTGATATTTCAGTTTTTCTTTTTTAATAAATCTGCAACAATGTCAACAATTCTGTGTTTTTCTGTCAATATGGGGAGCTGTGTGTACATTCATGAGGAAGAAGAATGAACTTAAATGATTTAAGCAAATGGCTGCAATATGACAAAGAGTGAAAAATTTAAGGGGGTCTGAATACTTTCCGTACCCACTGTATATATACCATCTCTTGTGCATTCAATACTTCCCCTCACCCTACCCACTACAAGTGCAGTTATTTTATTTTTTGTAACTATCAAACAGTTTCAGTGATCTCGACAAAACCACATCTGCAAATATAATATGTAGATCCAAAACTTCGGGGGAATTCCAAAGCTTTTTTTTCACAGAGATGCTTGTGTTACCTTCTTTTTCCAAAGATGCTGTACACACTTAAAAATTATCAAGGGGGGGGGGGATATGGAGATGAACAAAATCCTCACCACATCTGTGTTAGTAATCTTGGCCAAGTGCTCCGTCAGACTATCGCCAGAGAGTTCGTTTTCCGTGTCGTCCAACTGCAGCCCACAGATTGCGGCTCCCACACTTCCAGTCGCTATCATAGATGGTGGGTATAGGGCAAAGTTAAAGTCTGCAAGAGAACAGGTCATACAGTCAGAAGCAGGCAGGACTGTGCCAAAGCATGCATTAATTGTGGTGACACTGAGATGACATTGTCTTATGGATACATATATGTACTTTTATTTCCCCCTGGCTTATATGGATGTGCTTGTTCTAGAAGTTTGTGCTGTTGTGTCATTTGCAAAAGTCAAGCATTTTGTGTGCTCTACGTACATTTATAGGATGAAGCCAATTCTCATCCCACATAAAGAGTCACAGAAACTATGCCAGCTCGCACTGCTGTAGATCCAGCTCTACGTGTGGCCACAGGAGACCACTGCAACGCCCAATAACCTCGTTAGCGGCCTTAATGTCATTCAAAATGCAAATGAGACAGCCAGCAAATGGCGGGAGGCCCAGAGTGACTAGGGGAATCAGCATCAAAAAAAAAAAAAAACCTCACTCTCTTCTCTCTTTCTGTAACCTCCAGAGCAAGCACCATAAACTTGGCCATCAAATGCCGCTCTGGCCTAGGCTTTTGTTGGGCGACAGGCTGCAATTTGTATTAGTGGCTCCTATTTTTAGCATGTTAATTAAAGGCAGCGATTGGTGCGGCAAGTGTCTCCTAAGGGGAGAGTGTGGCTCCTATTGTGCAGAGATCCCTTCTCATCTCCGGCTATTGAGAGTCATGTGAGCGACTTTCACGCTGAAAAAAAATTCGGCCTGATGTACCAAAAAAAAAAGACGGGGGGGGGGGGGGGTTAGTGGGCCTATTCTGTGCACATGAGTTAGCGGATCAGCAGAGATTCTATTTATGTGTAAAATGAGCGAAATGGAGGAAAGTGGGGGAAGAGTAACATTATAAAAGGCCACCTAGGAGTCTGAAAAGGAACAAAACCCATTACCATATATCCATATTCAGTGACTGCAATCGCTATTTTAAACAGATCCGTAGCCAATCAGCCATATATAGAGTTAAAATACATACATTTTAACTGTTTTACCTGACAATATACAATACATATATTTCTGTTCAGACAGTCATGTGATTCAAACACCTTTGCCAAACTGTATAGCCTGAAGAGTAACACCACAATTTCCAATGGAACTTTACTTTGTCATATGCCTGCTCATTGGACTATAAAAGAGCATTTACCCTGTCTTCTCCACCTCCTGAAATCCCTTAAACACCTCCCCTCAAGCTCCCAGTGCGATAAAACACATTAGACCAACATCACTGTGCAGTATATAAGCGTATGAAGGCAAAACCTCTGTGCTGTGGCCAAATAATCTCAGGAAAAGCAGTTAGCAGCATTTTTATATCCATTTTAAGCAGACCTGTCTTTACAAAAAATATATAGTAGTGCAGGCATTATAAAAAGTTAAAACCAGCAGTAGCAGTCTCCTACCACCATTCGCATCATTTTAACCTTCAGTTTTGGGTATAATGAACAATAATGCAAAGCCGAACCAATAGTCTGAACTTTATTATGCTTAATATTAATTGTGGACCAAAGAAGGTCCTTAAAGAGGAAGTAAAGCTTTTAATAAGGTTTACCTGTAGGTACTGTGAATATCTCCTAAAGTTGCACAATCATTGGCGCATGCGCTCTGAAGGTCTGGCTTACCTTCAGAGCCCATGCTGCAAACAGGCAGGTCCTGCGCATACGCTGGAGCGACACGGGAGTGACCCGGAAGAAACACCAGGGAAGATGTCATCCATCTTAGTGGTGTGTGGGTACCACTCAGACAGCTTTGTTCTAAGGTAAGTATTTCATAATGAGCTAGTATGTGATGCATACTAGCTCATTATGCACCCCCCCCCGGCTTTACAACCTTTTTAAGTACATAAATAAACACCTGGTGCTAGGAATACAGAAATACTAGGTACTACAGTTAATGAATCAGTTAAGGACATAAAGAAATGTCCTCTGCTGGTCACAATGTTAGTGTAGAGCTAGCTGGTAAAAACTGCAAGGGAGCTGATAGGACCAGGGGTTAATTAACTGATCTGCCAATCTGAGTGCTGATGTGTGACTGAGAGGCTCAGGGAGATAACTGGCAGAGCTGCAAGTACCGGAAGGAGAGAGCCTGACATTGGTACAGCTGGGATTTCTGCAGATCCTGACCTGGAGTGATGAACAGGTGCATGTCTCCTGAGGTTTGCAGCATGCAGGTTTGGTTCTGGCACTAACAGGAAGAACTTGGACATGTAGCAGAGTGGCGGGAGAGTGTCAGGACGTCTCCTTGGCAATGCAATTGCCTAGGAGACATACTGACACTACTGCCAAAATCTAGCCTCCCTGCTGTACCCGATCAACTTCTCAGGCTCTCTCCTTCCAGTGCTTGCAGCCCTGCTAGTTATCTCCCTGAGCCTGTCTGTCCAGGTTACGCAAGCACACAGGGCTGGTACAAGGGGTGGGCAAGAGGGTCCGCTGCCCTTGGCGCAATGGTTTACTGTAGGGATGGGGATGGGGGGCGCCTTCCTTCTGTTACAAGGCTAACAGAAGTAGTGACAGCAACATAACTACTCCTGTCAGCCTAGCACTGGGAGTGGCGAGGAGATAGCTGGGGAATGGTGTGGGCTGTGTTCTGGTTTTCCCCACCCAATACAGTCCTACTGCACCTGGTGTGAATCTACCCTCACAAATTGTTGTAAATAGCTAACTTTTTAAATTTAAATAGACAACACAAGCATGTGCCCAGTATTAAAAGTAAGCACTTCCAGGTCAATGCAAAACCTGAATAATCAGGAGCTGCACAGTGATTTTGACAAGCAAGTGACTGCTAGGCGTAGGATCCCCTAAGCTTGCGCATCATGAATGGGGTGGGGGTGCATTTTGGCATCCTTGCTCTGGGCACCAGATGAACTTGTCCTGGCACTGCTCTCCACGTTAACATCTGTCAGCATGCCTCTCTGAGCCTGTCAGCTTCCTCAGTGAGGAAGCTGACAGTGGAGGCTTTGCAGGCTGGACAGGGACAGCCAAAGGACCAGATGTGGCCTGGGGCAGTATAAGGCCCAGGCATACTCTACAGGTTAAACCTATTGGGCATGGCATGGGATGGGATATCTATACACTAAGCCATGCATAAACCCAACTTGGGCTTATTCACACAGGCGTCAAAAACACAGCATACAGTATATCGTTTTATATGCATATGTATGCAGCAGCAAAGGGGTCAGCAATGCCGCTTGGAACATGCTGTTGATATATCAGCCTAAAGCAGTAGTGGCGGCCAATAGATGCTGCATGTATATAAATGTTAGCACAAATGTTACATGCATACAGCATACGGACAAGTTCTTAGAAAGGATTTTGGTGTAGCACCCCCCTTTAAATTTATGGATGAATTTTATAGTTTTTTTTTTTCCTGAGCGTTTTTCAGCCCATAAAACGCTCATCTGTGAAAATCCAAAACGCCCAACAATCAAAATCACATTCATTTCAATGGCCCCTGTATACATCTGAGCGTTTTGTCCCCTGAAGCAAAACACCTGTAGCTCAAAAAAGTATAGGAGCTTCTTTTTGGGCTGATCAAGAGCTGTTCTGGTCCCATAGGAATGCATTAAAACGCCGTTATGGGTGTTTCACAGGCGTTTTTCAAACGCACAGGTGGTCTCCACCCCTTTTAACACACCCATTTTTTAAAAAACACCCAAAAAACGCTCATAAAAACGTCCTAAAAACACTCATAAAATGCCCAACAAACGCCAGAGAAACGCCCAAAAAAAATTACTGTGAAAAAGTAGCAGTGACATCATCACTGTGCTGTACATAGACTGTGCAGAAAGCAGAGATGTGGGAGGGGCCCAGAAGCTCCACCCACTACAGGCTGCCTGCAGAAAACTACAGGGGGCGGATTGAAGACCAGTACCCACACAAGAAGAGGGCAGCAGTGACCGCTCCTTTTTTTATGGGAAATTCCTTAACAGAGGCAATGCAGGTGTTGTTTCATGCTGCATTACTGCCCATATATGAAGAAGACACACAAAGGACACCAAGATTCAGCTAACAATACACATGCCTCTTTTGTATGTAGACAATATTAGTTTTGCTTGGTGTTCCGATTTAAATATATTTATACAATAAGTTATACACACAAGACAGTATGTTCTCCTTATGCCTAAGGCTTCCTTGCACAGGGTCAACTTTAAAAAAAGGCATATTTTTCCAAATTCTTTTTTAATATTATTACTTTAGGCTGATGCCCATGTTAAATACATGAATATTTCAGACTTTCTCAGATGACAAACACTGGCCGTCTATTGCTATTTATTTGTGGTTTGCAATGCTAAGTTCAAATTTCTGCTAAGCAAACGCTTCAAATTAAAGTTTCAAAACTGGTACATTTCAAGCAGGCCATCCAAGTAGCAAAATTGGAGACTGGTAAAATCTGTGACTACTTCTGGGTAAAAATTCCCACATCCATAAAAACATTACCGAAAGAACCAGTGTTTAACCCCTTCCCGTCGGCCATACGTATACTTGTGGCAGCACGGGGTGAGCCTTAATTTACGCTGCCACATATATGAACCATTGTTTTGTATTGGAAGCGCGCTGGATTGTGCGTGCCCAGCACTGTTATCATGCGGTCACCGACTGTTCCCTATCACAGAGTGATGATCGAGGGCCAGTGGGGTGGGTTCCCCCGTCACATGATCAGTGTGACAAATTGACCTCTCTGAAGGCAAAATGCACACTATTGCAGGTCCAACAATCAGTAGAAACAAGAAATAATGCCCACAAATGTACTAACCTTTTGCATGTCAGTAGTAGGGGAATTTATATTGGGTCTTTTCAGTGAAGGGTCAGTAATGGTAAGAAATATACAGGTAATGGTTAAAAAAAATATTTTCTATCTTATGGCTAGTTTGCCTGGGATAATAAAAAACAGAAAATATCCATTAAAGTGATCCAGTTTTTAAAAATAAAAAAAACAGGGTATACTTACCTGCTCTGTGTAATGGTTTTGCACAGAGAAGACTTCTTGGGTCCCCTGCCTGGCTCCTACTTTCTGCCAAGAGCCCCCATTGCTATGGGGGCACTTGTGCATGCTCACTCCTGAGCTCCACTGTGTGTCTGTTTAAACACAAAGCAGGGATCGGCCCTGCCCCTGCTCCCTCCCCATTGGCTGTGATTGCATCCGCTGCTGTGCCTGAGCCAATGAGGAGGGAGAGAGCTGCTGCTCTTGTGCATGGTGGAGGTTGTGTGTGGATGGAGATCGGGCTCACGTAAGTATAGGAGGGGGGGGGGGTTGCATGCACATGCTTTTTTTTTACTTTAATGCAGAGAATTTTGCATTAAAATGATTGTAAATTTAGACTTTTTTTTTTTATCTTAACCACTTGACGACCAGATGCCCCAGTTATACGGTCTGGCAAATCACCGTACCTGTGCGAGTCAGCGGGGAAGCCGATCCACGGGGCCGGCGGCCACGATTGCACCCGCGATCGCTCCCTGTGGAGAGAGAACGGCGGTCTGCTGGTGTAGGAACAGCAGACCGTTGTTCTCGCAGAAATCAATGCAGAGCTGCTGTGTTCCTTCTATTTAGGAACACAGGTCTCTGTATTGATTTCACAAGCCCATCCCCCCCACAGTAAGAAAACACCCCCTAGGCTCACACTTAACCCTTTGATCGCACCTGGGTTAACCCCTTCCATGCCAGTGTCTTTATTTCAGTAACCGTGCAAATTTTTAGCACTGATTACTGTAGTAATGTCACTGGTCCCCACAAAAGTGTCAAAAATGTCAGTTAGGGGTCCGATTTGTCCGCCGCAACCCCGCTAAAAATCCCTGATAGCCGCTATTACTAGTAAAAAATAAATAAAAATGACCTAAATCTTTTCCCTAGTTTGTAGATGCGATAACTTTTGTGCAAACCAAACAAAATACACTCATTGGGATTTTTTTAAACAAAAATATGTAGCAGAATACAAATTGGCCTAAAATGATGAAAACATTTCATTTTTTTGGGGGAATGTTATATAGCAGAAAGTTTTTTTTTCCAGAATTGTCACTCTTTTTTTGTTTGCAGTGCACAGGTGATCAAAAACCACCAAAAGAAAGCTCTGTTTGTGGGAAAAGAAGGACATCAATTTTCATTTGGGTACAGGGTCGCACGACCGCGCAATTGTCCGTTAAAGTAACGCAGTGCCGAAATCGCAAAAAATGACCTGGTCATCTTCCGGTCCAGAAGTTGTTAATGCATTCTGTGCATTAAGATAAAAAAAACCTGTGTGCAGCAGCCCCCCCTCGGCGCCAGTAATATTTACTTCAGCTGTCTGGGGCTCTCTCTCCTGAATTGCTGACACACAGCAGCAGCTCTTGCTGCTTTCAAAGTCAGTTAGCCAATGAGGAGAGAGATGGGGCGGGGCCGAACCACAGCTCTGTGTCTAAATGGACATACGGAGCTGCAGCTCAGCTCGGGTGTCTCCCCATAGCAAGCTGCTTGCTGTAGGGGCACTCGGCAGGAGGAAGGGACCAGGAGCAACGAATAGGGGCCGAGAAGAGGAGGATCTGGACTGCTCTGTGCAAAACCACTTCACAGAGCAGGTAAGTATGTTTGTTATTTTTAAATAAAAAAAATAATAGAATTTACAATCACTTTAAACAACCACTTTAATATTCAACACTTTAACATCTACCACTGCCTTTACAACCAGTTTACTATTTACCACCAATTTGTTCTGGAAAAAAAAAAGGTGTAATTCACATGGAAACACTAAGGGGTCTATTTATAAATCTGCATGGATATTCGTCCAGTGAATCTGCATGTACATTTGTTCTGTGCAAGTTTGGTAAAAAATGTTCTTTAGGCTATTTCCACTTGTAAACGAATATCATTTTATTATGGTCAGTAGTAAAATGTGGTCACTAGATGGAGCTGAGGTGCATAGGATATACATACAATACAACTTTTTTTTTTTTTTTTTAAAAAGATTTTTATTGAAGTCCAGCACAATCACACAGTTCAACACAATACATTACAGTATCAACAGCTCTCAGCATCCTCCAAGGGGCGAGTGACAAAAACAATCAGACAGTCCACAACAGACAGGATAAAAAGCACCACCCCTTAGATAATATACAGCCATATTGCACGAACCATGCGACCAGCAGGACCACATTTTTAAATTTTAATGAAAACAACAACCAAGAACACCCCCCTCCCCCCTGCAACAAACCAATAACCTGGCCTCCCCAGCAGCACCCCCATAGGAAGAGCAGGCGAGGTGGTCAGCCGGGCAAACCCAGCCCTTCCCCCCTTTCCCCACAGGTGACTACCCAGAGAAACCCCCCATGCAGTACCACCAGGACCGTGGTAGAGCGCGTCAATAGCTCAATAGGCCTATTCCAGGGGAATGATGTGAGACCCAATCCACCTCCCATGCAGCTCCAGACCCACCCAATCAGTCAGCTGGCGTATCCACTAAGGTAGCAGTGGAGTCCACCCATCTGTGCCATACCTTCCGAAATTTCTTAGGGGACCCCCTAGCCTCATAAGTCATCCTGTATAGTACAATGTCGGCATTCACCACCCTAATCCACATCTTGAGTGTCAGTACCTCAGTAAAGATCCACCTCCTGGCAATCAACTTCCGTACACAGAAGAAAAGAATGCGGAGGAACAGCTTAGTGGCCATATCCAGACCATCCACCTCCAAAACCCCCAGGAGACACACCAGAGGAGAACAGATATTCGGGAGCCCAAAATTATCCTCAATAAATTTCGTGACCTGAGACCACGAGGGCCGTACCTTAGGGCAGTCCCAAACCATATGCAAGAGTGAGCCCCGTCCCCCCGCACATTTGTGGCACAGATCAGAATCCCTCTTACGCATAGAGAACAGGCGGACCGGGGTATAGTAGGCCTGATGTAGATATCTCAACTGTATCATCTTATCGGTTGAAGAGATAACCGTGCCCAGATAAGTCTCCAAAACCTCCTCCCACTGCTCATCAGTCAAGTCCGGTATAAAGGTCAGCCACCTGGCCCTATCCACTGCCACAGGACCCCCAGGACACAGCGCCCCATAATACCTAGAGATCCGTTTTAGCGGCTCCGGATCCAGCAACAGAGTTTCGAGCGAGGGGTTAGTCAGAACCACTTCCCCCCCCCCCCAAACTGCACTCTCACCGCATGCTGGAGTTGCAAATACCGGAAGCGCCACGTCCCGGGGATCCCGAAGTTCTCCCTCAGCTGTGTGAAGGACACCAACCTACCCTGATAGACAATACAACTTTAAAGGAAGAGATTTTTCCTTCTTTTCTTGGCCCAGAGGCCAGCAGATAGTGAATGGAAAGCACTTCAACATGAGGGGACATTTTTTTTTTAGACAGTTGTTACTTTAAAGTGGTTGTATCCTCACCGAAAAAAAACCCCCAAAAAAACCCTGCAGGATAAAGGCATAATGAGCTAGTATGCATCGCATACTAGCTCAATATGAAATACTTACCTTAAAATGAAGCCCGACACAGTCGCCCAGACACTGCTGAGGGAGCTGTCATGTTCCCTCGGTGTCTCTTCCGGGTTCGGCGGCTCCGGCGCTGTGATTGGCCAGAGCCGCAATGACGTCACTTTCCGGCAAGAAGCCGGCAAAGAGCTCTGCCGCTGGTTTGACCCTGCACGCCGCTGCATTCAGGGTGAATATCTCCTAAACCTTGCAGGTTTAGGAGATATTAAATATACCTACAGGTAAGCCTTATTATAGGCTTACCTGTAGGTAAAAGGTAAAAAAGCGACGATACTTCCACTTTAACTGGTGTCTCAGAAGATTTTGACTTTTTGGAATTCTCATTTAAATGATTGTGTCATTTCTGAGCCATCATCTCAGTCCAGGAAGTAGATAGTGACACTGGATGATGCCTGAACAGAGATGGCTCTGTCCTTCTGGAGGGAACAGCAGATGAAGGCATTCTCAAGGGGAGTACTGTGAGCTCTGTGAGTGAGAGATAATAAATACCTGGAAGTGTGGCACATTGATTGGCATGCATATATTTGACATAAAAAATGATCTGATGCTAGATCTGCTTTAGGGCTTAAACAATCTATTTGAGCAGACATAGGCAGCATATGCACATCACACCTTCTATTACATGTTCAGGTTGCATAACTGGGCATTTCACAATCATCATATTTGGTAAATCTGATTGAGTGCACAGTAGCAGCACACAGGAATACACTTTTGGTTAACACTTTGATGCTGAATTTGAGATATTTCACAGTACTCCAGGAAAAGGACAAAGGCCTGACTAATGTAGGTCCTAGTTTGGCAGGCTGCGTGAAAAAGAAAAAAAAAAACTAAAAATCTGCAGAGCAAGTTGCAAGTTTTGGTTAACACCGTGCCACACCTTTCCTTCTAGAGGAAACGAATGAAACGGCACTGCAAAAAACATGACACCGGAGGATCTGATCAATGCAACCTTGCACTGATCACACAGAACTCCACTGAGTGACATTTTAATACAGTTCTATCCACCGCAGTGGCAATGCAGTGAGGTGGTTGGCATTGCAACCTGTTGCATTGAAAAAAGTAGTGCGTGGTGTGAAGTGACACAGACACATGGAAACAAGCCATGTGTCTTGCCTATGCATTGAACCCACGCTGGATATAGCTTACAGTGTAGCCCCAACGCACCTTGCGTGAGGAGCTCTAAAGACAAATAGATGACCCCCATATTACATCATCATGCTCAAAATTACTCCAACTAGCTTATCAAAGACCTACTGTGTTTAGCTAGGGAAGTCCAGGCTGATGAAGACACAAATGAATGCAGCCCTTTATCTATTAATAAATCATTAAATTTATTTTGTAAAATGCAAGCAGTGTAAGTACCTACATTTGACCAGGTATCACCATATTGCAATCCCTGTACAGCAGAGCTCAGACTGGGAGGAGAAGCAGCACAAGGAACCAATGAGTTGTTTATCAGTTATCATGTGCTAACAAGGAACATGCATGACAATGAGTTGAGTTCAGTCTTCTGCTTCTACCATCACTGTCCAATCACAGGCTGTCTGTTAAAGAGGTTGTAAACCCCTTTTTTTTTTCACCCTGAAAGACAAACACATAATGAGCTAGTATGCATCTCATACTAGCTCATTATGAAATACTTACCTTAGAACGAGCCCCCGCTGTGCCGCCACCCTTAGCTTAGCTACATGTCGCCCGTCTTCCGGGATCGCGGCATCCGGCCATCTGATTGGCCGAAGCCGCGGTGACGTCACTCTCACACACGCGCGCGGGAGCCGACAGTCACGGCACGGAGTTCTGAAGGCCGTTCCTTCAGAGCGCATGCGCCAGTGATGTCACTGGATGCATGTAAGGTAAACATCTCCTAAACGGTACATGTTTAGGAGATATTATAGGCTTACCTATAGGTACAAGTGTCAGAGGTGGGTTTACTTCCTCTTTAAGTCACAAGATGGAGGACAAATGGACACCTGCAATCCCTATGGGTGGCCTTGACATGCTTCTGCCTATATCCGCCCGCATCTGGTTAGGTCCGCAAAGCCATACCTGGGAGTTTATGCGTTTTCATCTGGCCACTCACAGGGATACATTGCAGTCCGCTTTTGGTCCATCTAATCACAAGTCAAAAACAAATTGTCCGAACACCTGTGTGAAAATGGCCTTAAAGTGGATGTAAACCCTCACATATACCCTGGTGATCCTGCCAGTAACACACTTCCTGTCCTAGGGTGACAAAGCTTACTATATTGTATTTATGGAGAAGTGTTGTTACCCCAAGGACAGGAAGTGTGTTTATCACTAGGGTCACCGGTTCTAATCCCAACCACGACACTACCTGCCTGGAGTTTGCATGTTCTCCCTGTGCCTGGGTGGGTTTCCTCTGGGTACTCAAGTTTCCTCCCACACCCTGAAGACATGCTAGTAGGTTAATTGGCTCCTGTCTATATTAGCTATAGTATGTGTATGTATGAATGTAAGTTAGGGTCCTTAGACCTTTGTAAGGTTATGGACCTTAGACCTTGATGGCACTATATAGGTACCTGTATTAAATAAATAAATAGGTATAACTGAAGGCAGAACGTTTTTCTTTATTTTTGATAGAGTAAGGGAAGTTTTTTTTTTTTTTTTCCTTGGCTACTGTGTCCCATTGGGGAGATTTCCCTTCACTTCTTGTCCCATAGCCACAACAGAAAGTCAGAAGAAATTCCTTCAAAGTGAGGGAAATTTCGAGTAGTCCCCAGGGTCACCAGAACACGTGTGCCCATGGGAAGATTTCTCCTCTGTGGGCTTTCCTTTACGTTCAGTGAAAAAGGTCACCAGGACAAATAGAGAGAGTGAAGCTCCCTAATGGGGACCAATTTTGCTGATTGAATTTTCTACCTAATGAAAACCTCAAGCTGTATGCATTAAATACATATTTGCTGCCCATGGCAACCACTACCGTGAAACACCAACTGGTTGCTTTGGGCAACAAGGACACTCTATAATAGATGTAAAAAGAGTTTCATTAAGACTTGGACATTGACTTTGGCATACCTGTATGCAGTTCTGAGTGTCATTTAAAGCCTCCCCCCATGGTGTTGTGGGTTGACCTTTTAAGAGTGCTATATGACATCCTTTTTATAATGCAGGCTTGTCTCATGCAAGAACTATTTATCATTTTACATTTAGCTATAGAAAAATCCCAGTGGTTAAAAAACATGAACTGATGAGTCATGATATCCAGATGAAACCATCTCTGTTCTTGGCTACGGGCACAGTAATTGTGTCTTTAGTGCAGTAATATTGTAGAGATCAATCTGAGCTGCAGAATATTTCACAATACCTGTGCAGCTGATTTTGAGGACCTGTTGTACCCTCCTCAAGCCCAAAATTAAAGTCCATCTAAACACAAAAACAGAAATAAGATTGCAGACTGCCAGTCCTTAGATGTGGTGGCTGCATCATCTTAGGCTTTTTTCTTCGCCTGGTGATCTGGCCAGTAACACACTTCCTGTCCTACGGTGACAACACTTATCCACAGTATCTATGGAGGACCAATGTAGCCACCCCTGCAACTGAACAGTGGGAATTAGACAAATTTTACACAGCAGGTCAGCTGCTTGGCAAGGGCACCATTCAGGGAATGATTTGCAGTGATTTCCAGCTTCCAAAGGGATTGTACAGGTATGGTATACTGGTCCAAGCTGGACCAATGTAACTATATAAAACAAATGTCATACTTGGAATCCTTCTTTAAATATGGAATTCTAGCTAAATCTTTTTTTTTTTGTTTATGTCCTGGATAGAGCAGGGAAGTGTTAGAACCCCTGACAGATTTTTTTTACTGTGTCCCTGTTGGGGAGAAGCCTCTCTTTACCTAAAAAACATCTCTTACAAATCCAGGCCCAAATATTGCCCACAGAGACACCGGCCAACCTAGAGGCCAACATTACTGCCACATAGTATTCACATGCATATAAGGTAGCCTTGTTTCTTATGAAGATGATGGAGAAAGCTATATGCCTGCATATAGGTAAAACCTTGAAGTGTATGTAAACACTAAAAATGAGCTTCTCTTATTTACTCATTTAAGTCTGTTTAACCACTTGACCTCCAGAAGATTTACCCTCCTTCATAACCTGGCAATTTTTTGCGATACGGCACTTTAACTGACAATTGCGCGGTCATGCAGCACTGTACCCAAATAAAATGTATGTATTTTTCCTCCACAAATAGAGCTTTATCTTGGTGGTATTTGATCACCTCTGGGCTTTATATTTTTTGCACTTATAACAAAAAAAATATTTTGAGAAAAAAAAAAAACAATATTTTTTACTTTCTATTTCTAATATAAAACATATCCAATAAAAAAAAGAAAAAATCCAATTTCTTCTTAAATTGAGGCCAATATGTAATCTGCTACATATTTTTGGTAAAAAAAAATCCCAATAGGTGTATATAGATTGGTTTGCGCAAAAGTTATAGTGTCTACAAACTATGTGATATATACTAGAATTATTATTTTTTATATATACTGTATACTAATAATGGCAGCGATCAGTGATTTACATAGGCAGAGCTCTGTTCTGTATCTCTCCTCTCCTTTCAGCGGGTACCAGCGCATATCCATTGGCCGGCACCCGCTGATTGGCTTGTGCTGTGTCTAATCACAGCATAGTTGCAGCGCCTTGTGCGCCTCCTCCCATAAGTGCTTGATCACATACTAGTTACATGATCCAGCACAGGAGAGCCGCCTTACCATTATACATCTAAGTGATACGGTCAGCAAGCGGTTAATGTACCATTTTGTTGTATCTGTTTGATAAGTGCAGAAAAAGAAAAACCCGTTGATCTGTCCGGTGTCCTCTCCACTACCTGTTTTTTCTGGCCCTCCTAGTTTTTTTTATCTTGGACTATAGAATAACTAGACTTCATGCTGTAGAGATCTGAGAATAGGAGTGGGAAAGTAATTTTGCAAAGGAGAACTGGGCAGGGCTGACAACACTCAGTCCACAAAAAGCTGTGTGTTGTCAGCCTGCAACAGGACTTAAGGCCCGTACATACAAGTGGAAATTCGTCCGACGACCGATCTGCCGATTTTCGGCTTGTTAGTATGATGCTTCCGACAACCGAATCCGACTTTTCGGCCGAAAAAATCCTGGTGTGCAGGCTATAAAATTTTTGTTCTCTGTCAAAACACGTCCGATTTTCGTGCAGTCAGTACAGATTTCGATGGGGTAAAATCTTATGAGCAAGACTGGGCATGCTCAGAGATGAAAGAACACATACAAAGCAATCCAACAAATGACATCACTTCTGAAGTAGAATTCTGTCATACGGGAAAATTCGTGTGCAGTCTAGAGCACATTCCAACCAACAGACACCACTCTGGACAAAAGACGGACGACCGGTCAGCGGAAATTCGTTGCGTGTGTACGTGGCTTTAGGGACTGTGTACATTTCTGGATTTTTCGATATACCACGTGTTTTATTTTCCACATACACTTTAAGGGCCTGTGTCAATGGGCTTTGGGAGTTTAGAATGCTTCTGACATATTTCAGAATTTATTCACAGGTACATTTGACCTGCAGTTGACCCATTGCTAACCTGTTTAAGACTTGTATGGGTATGCAAAAGCCATTTAAAAGTGAACACAACCTGTTGACACAGGTCCTAAAATGGACTTATCAGACCTTTCTGCTTACCAAAATAGAGGCAAACTTTTGTTTTTTTTAGGTAATGCAGTAATGAGAGTTATACAGTGGCCTCCACTGCTGACCCCAGCAATAACTGGGTATACTTGGAGCAAAGTTACATCTTACATTCTGTATAGTCTTTCTGGGTCAATGATGGAATGCCTAATCCCCCCCCCCCCCCCCGCGATAAATAATATTACACTTATTTTATATTCTGGGTTTTTTTTTTTTTTTTTTAGAATAAGAGTTGTTTTAAAGCAAAATGCCATTGCGCGTACAACAAATTAATGAAACAGCCAGCCTACAGCTATTACATGTAAAGCACATGGGTCAAACACATGGCCCTCCAGGACATTTCATGTGGCCCTCGCACCTTTCCTGTAGCTGGGGTATCCCCTTCATCTCCGTCTGCACCTTTTCACAACAGTCGTCAGCAGAGAGGAGGACAGAACTCCTGCGTTAGATCCTGCTCTTCTCAATGCAGAGGCTAGTCTCTGCAGCCCCCCTCCCTCCCATATCAGCAGTCAGCAGCACAGATGAGGACATAACTCCTCTGTTAGATCCTGCTCTTCTCAATGCAGAGGCTAGTCTCTGCAACCCCCCCTCCAGTATCAGCAGTCAGCAGCAGAGAGGAGGACAGAACTCTTCCTACAGATCCTGCACCTCTCTGTGCAACTGCAGCACCCCCTACTCTCCACCTCTCCTAGTCTCCAGCAGCTGACTCTATCCCTCCCCTGCTTCACCTCCAGACCTTGCACTTTCTGCTTCCCAGCTCCACCCCCAGCCTCTTCTCCCCCCAGCTCAAGGTAAAAGGGGTGCACTGTGATGTAAAGGAGGGTGGAGGACTCGTGACCTCTGATAATGGGGAGCTCTTAACAAATGATGTAATGGGGGGGGGGGGGTGCTCTGAACATCTGCTTATAATTAAGAGAATAATACAATTCCATGCCAGTTGAAAAGGAGGGTCACAAACTGCTGGTATCATCCAAAAGAAACTTTAATAATGACTGCTCAGGCAGAACACCATGGCAGAACCATGTTCTATCTAAGCAGTCTCCAATAACGCTTTTTGTGGATGATACCAGTGGTGTGCAACCCTCTTTTCATACTTGCATCATTTGCCACAAGAGTGTGAGTGTGCCCCCTGCCGCTCTGCACCTGCCTTTCACAGTTAAGTCTTAGGTTATTACTAAAACCAGTAATAATCGAGTGCAGAGACAATTATTTAATATTGCCAAAACCAATAATAATTGAGTGCAGAGGCAATTATTTAATATAGCTAAAACCAGTAATAATCGAGTTAAGAGGCAATTATTTAATATTGCTAAAACCAGTAATAATTGAGTGCAGAGGCAATTATTTAATATTGCTAAAACCAGTAATAATTGAGTGCAGAGGCAATTATTTAATATTGCTAAAACCAGTAATAATCGAGTACAGAGGCAATTATTTAATATGATAAAAAGTAGATACATTTTATGTAGTCATACAGATACAACCGGCCATTTGAGGGCAACCATAATGCTGATGCGGCCCGTGATGAAATTGAGTTTGACACCCCCGATCTAGAGAATGACGGTTTGCTAAAATATTACGTCTGCTCTCAATGCAACAACACATTATCTGCCTTATCCATTATCTACTGAGCCTGCCATAAAATGACAACAGAAAGAGATAAGGATGAAGCAGAGTATGCTACGCTTTTGTAGATGCTTCTCTGACGTCTATTTATGTCAGGCCCAGAGGACACAGAATGCATTTCTGCATAAAAAAAAACGCTGTCCTTCACTGTTCTGTCTCCATTTTTACCCAGTGTTTTTAACATTTGCTGATGAAGGAAGGACAGGGCTGCAATCTAGCTGAATTAAATGCATCTTTGCCTAGTCATTGCTGGCTTCTCTTCTAAAAACAGGACCCAACATGGGCAAAATACTTGCAAGTTTTTCTTAAATGAGAAGACCCTTTCAGCATCTACAGAGAATCCCTTCAAGTGTACAAGCAACACACTGATCGCATTCAATAAACATCAAGGGGCTCTCCAGACCATTGGCTCAAGTGACGTGACTGCATGTCACACAGGCACTGAAGCGGTTAACGCTCTTAGTGTCTATAATGTTACCTTAATAGCGGCCTTGTCAGGAGATATTCTCCTGGAAGGCTATACTCATTTCCAGTGGGCAAATTTCCTAGTAGAAGACAAACCTCCCAGTCCATATTTGTTTTTATGAAACCACGAAAGCCATACGTGGAAAAAAACACAGCTTGTTGACAGTAAATCAGCTGATGTGGGAATGTTAAGCACATTTATACAGTTTAACAATCACAAAGAATGCACAGGGATTGATGGTAACCCTTTAGAATGCCCATATACAGGATTGAGACATATCTTATATTTCACATTTTCTTGGACAGTTGAGTATCTGTTTCTGCCCTATTCAATAAACAGCAATCAAAATAGTTAATTTACACTGATATTATATGTAAAGCTAAAACCTTTTTATTTCCAGTTTTGGATAGAATATTGATTGGCTAAACCCCCCTACATTTTTTAGTTTTTTTATTGTGTGTGTACTGTTGAGGATATTGTTCTTCAATTCCAGTCTCAAAATAAAACAGGAAGTGAGAGGAGATCTTTCCAAAGTAAGGCCCCTTTCACACGGGCTGTCAGTTTTTCAGGCGTATCTGATGCTTCATGCACCCCTATGGAGCGGCGGATGTCAGTGGCGATATCTCCGCTGACACCCACAGCTATGCGAACCGATCCTGTCCGTGAAACCTGGACGGATGGAAACCCTATTTTCCATCTGTCTGGAGGATCGGATCAGATGAAAACAGACAGGCGGTCCGTTTTCATCCGATCTCCCATAGAGGAGAGCGGGGATCTGACAGGTCTGTCTCAGCACAGTGAGCAGAGATGGAGCTGTCAACCGCCTGATCAGCAAGGATCAGCGGATCGATCCCCGCTAAGCAAAACAGAGTCCGTCGGGTGCACCGCCCGTGTAAAAGGGGGCTAAGAGAAATTATCTCTTAGACCTTTGGCCACCAATTTAAGGTTTCACCTCTATCCCTGTTCCAGTGTCAATGCAGAAACACATTTAAGAGCCTCTGGAATTTCAAAGCTTGTGTAAACAGACTGTAAGCTCATTGGCTTTGCAAAGGCAGCTCTTAAAGAAACAGACCTCTTTCAATGAGTGCTTGGAAAGAAAAATTACAATACCAAACCAAAAGGCGAAAGAGTCTAAACATACTTTTATATATACCGTATTTTCCGGCATATAAGACGACTTTTTAACCCCTGGAAATCTTCTCAAAAGTCGGGGGTAGTCTTATACGCCGGGTATCGTCTTATAGGCCGAAACTGGAGAATATGCGGTGGAGGGGGGGGGGGGGCTCAAAAACATCCACGGAATGCCCGGGGTATGGAAAAAAGAGAGAGAGAGAGCGGCGATGTGACCAGATGTGTCGGGAAAACATGCCTCTTTCACCCGTCTGTCCCGCCCGCCCTTGTATTCTATTACTCTACCTTCTTCTCGGCATCCCTGGGGCCTGCTAGGTCTCCCTGTGAGAGTTGGTATCCCTGCCGCAAATGCGCCGGATTTCAGCAGAACAAGCCGAGCCGATACAGCCGCATATTAACCCTTAGATGACGGAGCTGCATGGATAGATGGCTACAGCGGGTGGAGAGGAGAGGAAGGTGAGCGGTGTGGAGTGTGGGGAGAGGGACACTGGATCAGCATGCAGGGTTAGCAGCTTTCAGATAGCAGCTTTCATGGGGATACAGAGCTTCATGGCTACAGCAGGGCAGAGAGGAAAGAAAGATGAGCTGTATCGGCTCGGCTTGTAGTCTTATACGGCGAGTATATCCCAAACTCTATATTTTAACTGGAAAAGTTGGGGGTCGTCTTATACGCCCAGTCGTCTTATACGCCGGAAAATACGGTACATATTTCAATCAAACAAAAACAGCCAACAAGTTTCAGGGGCAACAAACTCCCTCTTCTTCATGGTCTAAAATGGCATAAGGACTTGAATAGACACTTGAAGACACTATAATCAAATGGATCTATGTATAATTCAGTATAAACTCTACTTTAGGTTCGGAATTCGAATTATGTACTTAGCTACATCTTTGGATACTTTCACTTTTGGTTTGACACCCGCTATTTTAATACCTAGTGTCAACAGGCATTATTATACCTGTAGTTAATTTTCTTCAGAAAGCAGCCAGAGCCTTTGTAGAAAAACCTGGCCCCTGCCAGAGATAGACCACTGCTTTTTGTGTGGAAGCATTGGTTTTTGCTGAGATCGGACTCAGCAGGGTGAGTAGGAGCTAAAATTCTCCAATCAGCAAGGAACATGTGCTTCTCTGATTGCAGAGCTATTAGTCTAAGCCCTACGTACTATGAGAGAATTAAGCAAACAATCTGTTTGGTTTTCTTCAATGTTTTACAGAAAGTCGGAACCGAGGATAGAAATAATGTATGAAAATTCGCGTACAACAAAGGCTTTTTTTTTTTTTTTTTTTCTGATCATGCACAGTGCTTTGTATCTGATATTTCTCGTATGAACATCGTACGAAAAATGGTACACATTAAAAAAAAATAATTTCTTCTGTTCCCGTACGAGAAAAATTTTGGAGTTTGTCCCTTTGGAAATTTTCATTTCGAAGGTCAGAATTGGCTGTTGAAAGTTGTGTACACATTTTTCAGAAAATCGTATGATCATTCCTTGGATGAAAATGTTTGCCCAATTTTCCTATAGTGTGTACTAGCCTAACTCAGCAGAGGGGGGTGGTATCTGAGACCACTGATTCCACACAGTGACCAGGGGTGAAGAATGCTTCAGGGGACAGGCTTTTCTACTCAGACTGTGGTTGTTTTCCAAAGAAAACAAATTGTAAGGTATTGCTCTTCTATTGTTTTGATGCACCTGGAATGTTTAGCTAAAACTGAAAATACAGTATAGGCCCCTTTCACATGGGAGCTCGCTGATCCACGCTGAGCAGGCGGATGGCATGTCCATGTCCTGCAGAATGGACACAGACTTCTATGGGCAATCAGATGTAAAAGGACCGCCTGTCCGTTTACGCCCAACGGCCATTCGATCCGCTCTGCTAGACCCCCATCCGTCTGATTTTAGCGAACAGGAGCAGATCGGATGTCAACACCATGGAGGTCAATGGATTGTCCAATCAGGTCCCTCTAAAAAGCTGACAGGCAGGCCCGATCAGTCTGCCCGTGTAAAATGGGGCTTAATGCAAGTGAGCTTAAACATTGCAATGCGTTGGAAAAGTGTGGGTCCTAAAGGTAATTAATCACTGTTGATTAAAACATTTTCCTCACTACTTTTCAGATTGGAATCAATCTTTACAGATTAGTATAAATTGTCAAAGGTAAATTGAAAAAAGGCACAAAATATAAATAAAAAATGCAAAGCATCTCACAAATTCATATGAATGCACAAAGCTAAGTAAGTGCATACATTTTGCAAACACACCCACCTAATGTAAATAAACTGAAGATTTATACTGCTTTTACTACTATGAATAGACAGCAGCAATAAAAATAACTGTTTTGAAAAATACGGTTCAAATTCCAGTTAGATTGGATGAGCTTTCTTAGAAAGTTAGGCTCACCTGGAAATAAAGTACCTAAAATAGAGCATTTTCTTACTCTGCTGAACTAGAAGTATAACATTTTGAGGGACTGTGTGGTACAACATACTCAGTATGGCCTGCAGACCTGCAAATGTGGTCTGTGTTTCTCTGAACTTAGATAGCAAGCGTTCATATTTAGACTTTGACTTTAACCAAAGTGTAACATTCATCCTGCACTTTACACATACATCAATGCGTCTTTACAGTCTCGTGGCAATTGCAGCACCTTTTCATGAGCTCTACTGGCTTACCATAAAAAGGCAAACCACTATCTACATAAAACTATAGAATGAAGGGGAGAGAACAGACTTTCTGCTGTTTTGTAAGTGCACCTTGCAATATTATAATTAAAAAAAGCTCTAAATTGCAGTTAAAAAAATAGTTCTTGAGGGATAATGATATCATCAGTCTGCTGCAGGCAGCAAGAAGCAGCTCCTCCATATCAAACAGGCAAAGTAGCTCAGCCATGCTAATATAATCACTAGTGAATAAAGTGTCTCCAAACCCACAAAAAAAAAATGTAATATATTGCAGCTCACTAGTCTTTAGATGTAGTGGCTCTATTCATTTCCGTTTTCTAATTTGTTTTCCTTTTTATTTTCACCTGCTGATTCTGCCATTAACACACATTCTATCCTAGAGTTAAAATGCTGAGTCACTGTGCACTGTATCTATAGAGAAGCAGTTTTTTTACCCGAGGCTGCCCTCTTGATTTAGACCAGTGGTCTTCAAACTGCAGCCCGGGGGCCAGATGCAGTTCACTGCTTGCTTTTATTTTTATCTGGCCCCTGGGGCACTATTTTCATCCACTGATATCAACAATGAGGCTTAATTCCCCCCTCCCCCCATAAAGGGGCAGAATTCCTCCCAATTCCACCAACTTTGGTGCACAATTCCTCCCAATGACAGCAAAGATGGGTACAATTCCTCCCAATGACACCAATAATGGGGAACAATTGCTTCCAATGATACCAAAGATGGGGCACCCTCCCAATGACACCAATGATAGGGCACAATGTCTCCCAATGACACCAGTAATGGGGAATAATTGCTTCCAATGATACCAAAGATGGGGCACAATTCCTCCCAATGACACAGATGATGGGGCACCATTCCTCCCAATGACAACAATGATGGGGCACAATTCCTTCCAATGACACCAAAGATGGGGCACAATTCCTGCCAAATACACCAAAGATGGGGCACAATTCCTCCCAATGAAAACAAAGATGGGGCACAATTCCTCCCAATGACACTAATGATAGGGCACAATTCCTCCCAATGACACTAATGTTAGGGCACAATGTCTCCCAATGACACCAATAATGGGGAACAATTGCTTCCAATGATACCAAAGATGGGGCACAATTCCTCCCAATGACACAGATGATGGGGCACCATTCCTCCCAATGACCACAATGATGGGGCACAATTCCTGCCAAATACACCAAAGATGGGGCACAATTCCTCCCAATGAAAACAAAGATGGGGCACAATTCCTCTCAATGACACCAATGATGGGGCACATTTCCTCCTACTGACAGAAACAATGGGGCGCTATTCCTCCTACTGACACCAAGGATGAGGCGTTGTTTAATCTCATTGATATCTGTACCTTTCTTAGTCCCACTGGCCACAGTCCGGCCCTCCTCAGTCTGGAGGACAGTAAACTGGCCCTTTGTGCAAGATATCAATTTAGTGCATAGAAAGATACAAGTACACTGGAATACTGGCAAGATCGACAGGTATTTTCTGTAGTTGCAGAAATTATACTTATCCCAAAAAAAGAAAAACAAATGTAGCCACAAAATCTTTGGACTGGTTAGCTGCAATATAATATGTTTTAAAGTATAGATTTAAATACACTTTATTGGCTAATGTGGTGATTGATTGCTAAACAAATGGAACAAATGGCTTCTTTCAATGTAAATTACATAAGTAGCATGTAGTAGCGATGAGTCTTGTGTGATCGAAAAATGTTTAAATTTTATGTGAGTGATCACTACCACTTGCAACTCATGTAACCACACTTTAGTACAGCATTGTATTAACAAATGTGCCTTGATCTTTTTAGCAATCCTTAAGAGGGCATTCATCCCACTGACCCACGAATATAAGGCACATTCTTTTCCCAGACCACCAATGTCAGTGGCATTCTTCCCAACTATGAATGTTAGGAGCTTTCTTCCTACTGACCACAAATGTAAGGAGCATTCTTCTCAGTGACCACCAATGTAAGGGGCGTTCGTTTCACTGACAAGCAATGTGAGAAGCATTCTTCCCAACCACTAAGATGCATTTTTCCCACTGACCACAAATGTGAAGAGCATTCTCCCAACTGACCCCTTTCATAAAATACATTCTTCCCACTGACCACCAATGAACAGGCCATCCTTCCCACTGACCATACACATGGGGAGCATTCTTCCAGCTGAGCCCTTATGCAAGGGACATTATCCCTACTGACCACAGTTGTATAGGGCAGGGGTCTCCAAACTTTCTAATGAAAGGGCCAGTTTACTGTCCTTCAGACTTTAGGGGGGCCAGACTGTGCCCAGTGGGAGTAGGGAGTAAACAATACCTGATCTTTGGTATGGGGGGGGGGAGTTAGTGTCAGTGGGAAGAATCGTGCCCCATTTTTGTTGTCAGTGGAAGGCATTATGCCCTATCGGTGGTGTTAGTGGAAGGGATAGTGTCCCACTGTCGGTGTCAGTGGCAGGAATAATGCCTCAAGGGCCAGATAAAGGCAAGCAAAGGGCTGCATCCAGCCCCAGGGCCAGGGCCACAGTTTGGAAACCACTAGTAAAGGGCATTCTTCAAACTGACCACCAATTTGGGGGGGCATTCTTCCCAGTGATCACCATTTTGATTATTGCCGAAAACAAATTTGCAGAGCAAAGCAAACTTACAGAGCAGACTGGGTGTCAATAAATGCTTATCAAGTTTGACATATTTCTTATTCTTTTAGTTAGGCTTGTAGCTCAACATACCTTTCACACTAATGTACAGTAAGCTGTAGATACGGTAATTATCAGCAGGGTTACCCCAAGACCTAAAAGTTGTTTTGAGGGTTCCTCAGAGTTAAAAATGTTAAGGAAGGATTCCTAAAGTTAGCCATAAACTAATAGTTTTTGTTTAGCTTGCTATACGGCATGGATTAACAAATCTCTCTCTGCAGCTATTGTATTCTGACAGCCGGCCCCACCAGCTGTCAAAATGCCCAAACAGCAGCTGCATCGGATTGGATGCAGCTGCTGTTTGTTTGCAAATTTTCCAGCAGGCTGTTTCGACAAAAGTCGATCGGTCATTTGACTTTTGGCAAACTAAGCATAGCCGGCAAGGCCACTCAGTGAGTGAAAGATGGCTAGTTCCTAAACTAGCCAAACAGTGTATGGCCAGCTTTAGAAGGTACTAATTACACATCTGTTTATTGTTTGCACTAGCTTTGTATCCATTGTTCCCAATAGAGATTTGCTAACAAAACAGAGCCCACTAGGTAATGATTCTTAATTCTGGAGTTCTAGCTAGTTACCCCACTCCTTCGAAGGCAATATAGTTTCCTCTGTTTAAGAACAGAAGAGTTAAAGTGTGTGGAGCAATCCGGAGCTTCTATGTGGATTAAAACTCTAGGTGTGGTACAGAAAAATGCACAGTTTGACTGCCACACCTATCCATTCTCATAAACTATCACTAAGCAGATCTTATGTATCTGTTGTCTTAAGGCACTGGGGCTTTTCTTAAGGTGCCCATGGACATTAAAGTCTGGAAAGCCAAAACCTTTTTTTCAGCATAGTAGGAGTATTGAATATGGACAATTTTAGAACCCCTGTCTATTTTTTTATTGCTGTTTTGAACCCAACTTGTAGGATCCACCCCCCTATTTATCCTGGTGACCATTTTCAGAGAGAGTAAGGGGAAATCAGAAATTTTACAGTTGTTACTGCAACAGAAGAAGGTGAGGATAAATCTTCCAAATGGGATACCTGTACTGGGGACAACTGTCTAGGAGGGGAAATTTCCAAATTTGAAGAGATTTTATTCCCATTTTCAATAGTTTCTAAGGGACAATAAGTAAAAGGAAATCTCTTCACAGACAGCAAAACATAAACTGAAAGGGGTTTTAATCCTACTCTATCTAAAACTTAAAAAAAAAACTCTTGGGGAACAAAATCATACGGCATGTTTGAAGACCTATCAGGTCGCTATTATGTTCCCCAATTCCAAGAGTATAAGTACACACCCCATAACTCACTTCATCGCCCTAAACAGGAGCCCCCATGTGACCAGATTGTGAACTGACTAAGGAGGTATTGTAGTTGATCTGAACATGTAATAGATCGCAGCTTGAGATTTTTTGGATGTGGTGGGTGCATTGGTTTCATTTTATTTTGGCTTTTTTCCCTTTATTTTTACCTAGTGATCCTGCCAACAACACACTATCTGTCATAGGCCAACAATGCTCACTCACTGTACTGTATCTATAAAGGAATGCCATCCTAGGCTGTTTGCTCCTGATTTCCTGAACCTCTTTCCCTCTCCCCATCACCATGTTGTAGGGGAAAATGTTCTGTAGTTCACAGAGGTGACGTATAAAGGGCTGAGAACATTGCTTGGGATTTCAGTTGTGCACCAGGAGAGTGCACAGAAACTTGCAAGTTCGCTGGATTTCTAGCGGGATTAACAGGTATCGATGCACTTATCAAACAGATATAACGCTTTCAGTTGTACATTTAAAAAACCAGAAGGTAGCAAATAAGAGAATATCATTGTTAGGATTTACATAAACATTTATGCATATGGCTTGCTTCATTATATCCCTATGCAAACTGTTGGCGCTATATAAATCCTGTATAGTAATAATATAATAATAATGTAACCTTGCAGCCAAAAGCATCACAGATTAAAGCAGACATTTGTCGACCTCATTGTTCATGTGCTTCATTTTGGCTATGAAACAATGTTATTAACATTATTGTTGCAGGGATAGGCTTTTTGCATATAATCTCACCAATGTGTCTTTTAAAAACCTTGCTCCTACTACCAGACTTTTTTGCTCAATATGCACGTTCTGCTTTCTGATGAATAATATGACTCAACAACTATATTATGACACCATACCTATGGCTTTGCTCTAATTTTCAATATGAATGCAATTTGGGTAGGGTCAGTCTGATAAAGAAACTACAGACATTTTGTATGTCTAATTGATCTTATCATGTCAGTCTTTTAGCAGGAATGCTGACCACATTCCATAATATACAGATAGCCAATAGAGATATAATCTGCAAGTTTGTAAATGAAACACAGTCATGAACTATCCAGCAGCGAACATAAAAAAATGACTCCCAAGTGACATTACTACTAAAACTCAAGATGTGTACTAAAAATACATGAGTCTGGGTATACATTATACAATCTTATTGCACAATTTTCCTTTAGATTTAATAAAACCATATATGAGGTCAAACCTAAGCACTTTCAGTTTGTATGCAATCAGGCAGGCCCTTGCACTACATAGTTGAAGGTAAATCTAAAAGGAAATTGAAAGGGGAAAATTGAATAATGTTTGGCCAGTTTAACAGTGAATGATTCCTTTTAAAGTATAATTTATTTATTTTTTGGATTTGGATAGAGTGTTGAGGGGATAGAACATCTGACAGTTTTTTTTTTTTTTTATTGCGGTCCTTTTGTTGCTTTTTCCTTGTTAGGGACTTTCACTCTAATTGTCCTTATCACCAGTGTCACAGAAAATGAAGGGTAATCCTTAAAATTTGCGTTGCCATCAGAACAGGAATAGAGGGTAAACCTTCAAATGGTGACACTTGTTACCATGACAACTGTCTAAAAGGGGAATTCCCTTACAATGGAACGATATCCTCTCACTTCCCGTTAAGTATATAGGACAGGAAGTAAAGGGAAATCTCCCCAATGACACACAGATCGCTTTAAATATACTTTAAAGATTATCTTTTTACAAGCAGTGCTAAACAGAACATACTGGAACCAGGCCCTGGACTTCCACTGCAGAAGTTCAGCTTGGTCAGGAATAACACCTCAGCCTGATTTGCCAATGGTGGAGAAGCCCTCTCTGTCCAGCTTATACCACATGTGCAATGCAGCAATGAATGAAATGCCCTTGTAATGTCCTTCTGCCTCTATGATTTAGTCCTGATGTGTAGGGGAATGCAGGAGGCCAAAAAAATCACATTCAGGTACTTATGCAATTTGCATATAAAATTACATACAATTTTTTTTTAAATAATTGTGCATGCCTGGTAGTTACAGTTGGGCTTGAAAATAAACAATGATCAAAAGAAGTAAAAAAAAGAAATAGAATTATAATAAAAAATATTATGTATAGCAAATATATTATGTTGTAGCAAAAAGAAATCAGAAGAAACCAATGCCATATATAAAGGGATGGGACCCACCTGTGGCACAGAGTGCAATAAAGGTCTGTGCATGTTTTCGGACCATAAGCAACTTTTCTTTAGGTAAAGGCAGCTTCCGTAATATGTGTTCAAGAAAGTCATGTGGTGTCACAGCAGCAAGGTTCCACTTCAATTTTCCTAGGACCACCAGTTCCCATTCCTGGAAACAAAGCCAACACAAAGCTGAGTCTTTTCCAGTCATAAGTAACATGCATGTCAATAGTCATTATTGAGTATTAGTGATTATTAACTGGTACAAAGCAGCTGGACTTCTCTTAAAAAAAAAAAAAAGGTAATTCAACTGAAGACAGTTACCATATGCTAGATTTTCTCAATTTCTTTTGGGACTAATATATTAGTTTAAGACCCCGTTCACACTGGGGCGACGCTACTTGCCGGGGCGACCTCACAGATCGGAGCGGCCGCCACGGACTTCATAACATTGAAGTCAATGCAGGTCATCCCAAAGAAGCTCCGGACCCTTCTTCTAGGTCGGAGCGACTTGTGTCGCTCCTATTAGAACAGGTCCACAGCTTCTCTATGGCAGGCGACCTACGGTGACCTGTCAGGCGACCAAGTCGCCTGACAGGTCGCCCCAGTGTGAACCGGCTCTTAAAGTTTGTAAAGGCAAAATTTTGTTTTACAAAAAGTAAATGCTAGGATAACATTCATCATCTTTATGGAAGTCTCCCATGGCTTTACTTGCCTTCAAAGTACTTAACCTGCAAGCTGTAGCCCCATCACCAGCACAAGATGATATTGGGATGTGAACGAAAGTCTTTCAGGAAGTATCCAAGGCTATACTGCCCTTCAGAGTCCTTAACCTGAAAGTTTTAGCCCTTTACCAATGAGGGACAACATTGGCATTATAACCCATATCTTTGAGGAGGTTTTCCATGGCTATAATGGCCTTACGTGTCCTTCATCTGCAAGTTGCAGCCCCATTTAACATTTTAAAACCCATGCCTTTGAAGACGTCCGCCATTGCTGTACTGGCCATCAGGGGGAATACTTACAAGTTGTGGCCCTTTCACCAGCAAAAACCAACATTGAGATTAGAACCCATGCCTGTCGGAAGCTTTCCTATGGTTATACTGTTTTTCTTTCAGAGTAGATAGAGTGTATCTTTATCAGATACACCAAAAACTTTTTCCTTAGATTTGGATTAACAGAGGAAAGCTCATGTTCACAGAACTCGTCACGATTCCTGCTTTCAGGGCCTCTGTTAGAGAGTTTTCGCCTCCCTTTCTGTTCTACGGACAAACTTTTACAAGACTGGAAGCTAGGGAAAAACTGCAACACGGAAAAAGATGGCAATAAAAAGCTGACAGAGGTTCTAGAACTCCCCTATTTAACTTCTTTACTTCTGTGTGTGTTGATGTTGGGAGATTTCCCCTCATTCCTGTATTGGGGAGAACTATTTTTATTTTACCAGACAGGAGGGGAAGGAATGTCTCCAACAGAGCCTCATTTGGCAGTAAAACCTGTCTAATCCTACCCCATTCCATTTAAAACTAAAAAGGTTGGGTATAGATACATTTTACCCTGCAAAGTGTGGCCCCTTCACAACCTATGTCTTTCAGGAAGTCTCACATGGCTGCATTGGCACTGGTACTTGATACGTAGCCTGCGGCTGTTTTACCAAACCTAATTTTTTTAAGCCTTGGATAAAGTAGGGCAGGGATCCTCAAACTACGGCCCTCCAGCTGTTGAGGAACTACACATCCCATGAGGCATTGTAAAACTCTGACATTCACAGACATGACTAGGCATGATGGGAATTGTAGTTCCTGAACAACTGGGGGGCCATAGTTTGAAGACCCCTGGAGTAGGGGATGCGTAAGACTCTTGTAACTTTACCCCTCATCACTTTGTTCCTGTGACAACTTAAAAATTTTGGATTTCCCATCACTTTTTTGTGCCAATGACAATGGTCCCTAGGACAAAAGAGAGGGTAATTCTGCCCAGCAGGAAAACAAAAAGCAATAAAAAGGGGTTCTAACACTTCTTCGCCTAATTTAAAACCTAAAAATAAATTGTCTTTACACATGATTTTTAGGCCCCTTTCACACGGGGCGCATCAGTTTTCATGCTCAGCAAGGATCGCTCCATTGATCCCCGCTGAGCAGGCAGATGACAGGTCCATCTCCACTCACTGTCCAGAGACGGAGCTGTCAGAGTCCAGCTCTCCTCTATGGGGAGATCGGATGAAAACGGAGAGCCTGTCTGTTTTCATCCGATCGCATGCAAACCGACCCACTGGACGGATGGCGACTGTATCAGTGGATTCAGTGGATCTTTTCGGATCGGAGACCAGGTGGGTGTCAGTGGACCCGCCTCCCCCTAGAGGAGAATAGGTGGCCTGATCAGGTCTGCCTGATAAACAGAGGGACCTGATCAGTCCAATCGTGTGAAAGGGGCCTTAGAGATTCTGTCACAAACCTAAACACTTCAACCTGAATATGAATATCCACATCAACACAACCAATAGACTAACCTATGCAGGCAGCTGTAATTATAGGAAAATATCAACTTTTTCTGTAAAAGTTCAACTTGGTCTTGCAGCCTTTCACTGAGTCTCCAATCACATGAAAGTACTAAAAGGCTAGGAAGGGAACTTTTACTGGAAAAATCAAGATCTATGTATACTGTAATTTCAGCTGCCTCTCTCTTTTGACCTACTGACCTAGGTAACTACTGCAGGTAACCTCTGTACATGCATTTTTTATATCGAATGTTCAGTTTGAAATTCCCAGGTTTGTGACTGGATAAAGAGACCCTGTGATCAACTTCAAAAAATATGCAGGTAAATGCACAGAAAAATCAAGTAAATTAAATGCTTACTTGTAGCAATAAATTATTATTTTTTCACTTGCAATGTGCCTTCAAACTTGTTAGCAAATTTGACTACTTCAGGAAAGTTTATTCCCTAGAACTGTACCTTCCCTCTTTGCTCATCATAGCCCTCTCCTCTTCTGGGGGTGTATACTGCCTGGCCCATCTTCTCTGCCCCACCCTGTGAGACCTTTTATGTAGCTGCCGAGGGAAAAGTGAATGGGAATACTATTAAGTGTCACTTGAGTGACAGCTCTGAGTCTGCTGACATCACATCCAAGATGGCGGCACCCAGCAGTCTTGGAGCTTTTAGTATTTATAGTTGAAAAACATGTATAAAATACATTACATTTACATATAGAAAAAATGTTGTTAAAATGAATAGTCTGGCAACAAGGTCTGTTCAACTTTTGCATATGCTTCCAGGTGCCCACTGGTTTCCAGTGAACAATACAAAAGCAGAAAAATACAGATTTTAACATGTGTGCAAAAATGAAAAATTTGCCCGGTAGACAAGTGATTAGGGATTGTCTGTTATACCCGGATATGGATTTCTTCTCCCATTGCAGCTTGGGAAACTAAAAAGGAGGGCTTTTATATGTTGCTATAGGAAACAGACTTTTTTTTAACAGACTGATAAATGAGGTCTAATCAGCTTACAGCTGATATAGCAACAGTAGATGGAGTTAAGTTGCCACAGGATACTGCACTTTTCACATCCTCATTTCTATTTGCATTGCAATCTTCTTTGTGCAGGTGTGAAAACGAAAGGAAACATCTGATTGGTTGCTATGGGCAACAACAACACATTTTCTCTAAAACTTGAGGCTGGATTCACACTACTGCCTTTTATTAATGTATGTGTATTGTGGCACATGCAAACAAGCGTTGCATTAAAGCAGCCCAATATATTTAATTTGGCTGCCTTAATGCACCAATGAACCAACCAATGAATGAACCAAAAAACAGACATGCAGCATTTTCTATGAAACAACGCACCACATTGTATGATAATGCACTACAGTGTGTTGTAAAACATTGTAATTAACCTGCGTAATCATGCATTTCAGTAACCAATGGGTGTGTTTGAACCCTGAATTACATAGTTACATAGTTTGTGAGGTTGAAAAGAGACATCAGTCCATCCAGTTCAACCTATGATGTGTGTGTGTGTTTGCTGTTAACCGTACATTGTATACCCCTGTAGTATGAATGTTTAACCACATCCCGCCCGCCCTATAGCAGAATGACTGCGGGAATGTGGTTGCATTATCCTGACCGGACGTCATATGACGGCGGCAGGATAATGCGCTCTGCGTGGTGTCACACTGCGTGGTGTCACACTGACTCCCTGCATCTCCAATCTCGGTAAAGAGCCTACTGACGTAGGCTCTTTACCATGTGACCAGCCGTGTCCAATCACGCCTGGTCACATAGTAAACAGGAAGAGCCGTTGATTGGCTTTCCTCAGTACGTGCCTGACAGGCACGAGTAAAGGAGCGCCGATCGGCGGCTCCTCTGACAGTCTGACAGGGGGGGTCGGCACTGGTAATCAGATAATTGATTACCAGTGCAGACCCTCAGGGGGGGGGGGTGCCTCTAGAACCACCAGGGATGCCCACCCATGATCCCAGGGATGCCCACCCATGACCCAAGGGATGCCCACTATGGCCACCAGGGATGGCAATCAGGGCTCAGGGAGCCCCCCATTGCCCTCCCCATCAGTGCTGCCCGCCAGTGCCCTCCCCATCAGTGCTGCCCACCAGTGCCCATCATTGTCATCTATCAGTGCCGCCACTAGTGCCCATTATTGCCCACCAGTGCCGCCTATCAGTGCCCATTAGTGCCGCCCATCAGTGCCCATTAGTGCCCATTAATGCCGTCTATCAGTGCCCAGCAGTGCTGCCTATCAGTGCCCACCAATGCTGTATATCAGTGCTACCTATCAGTGCCACCCCATCAGTGCTTATCAGTGCAGGAAAAAAACGTATTTATTTACAAAATTGTATAACAAACAAAAAAACTTTTTTTTTTTTCAAACTTTTCGGTCTTTTTTTTATTTGTTTAGCAAAAAAGAAAAAACCTTGCGGTGATCAAATACCACCAAAAGAAAGCTCTATATGTGGGGGGAAAATGACATAAATTTGGTTTAGGTATAGTGTTGCATGACCGCGCAATTGTCATTCAAAATGCAACAGCGCTAAAATCTGAAAATTGGCCTGGGCAGGAAGGGGGTGAAAGCGCCCTGTATTTGAAGTGGTTAAGATTAGGTTTATACTGCTGCAGTGCGGTAACGACATTACCTTTAAAAAAAAAGAAAAAAAAGTGATTTGCATTGCACATTGGTGAGCTATGGTGCCATTCATTCTTAAAGACACCCTAATGCACCTTGCCAACAGACATGCTTGCACTGCACCACAATGCACTACAGTGCATTGTAGCATACTGCATTTGTGCCTTGTGTTGCAGCAGTGCCATTTATTTTTAATGGTATCCCATTTCACTATGCCAATGGATGTGCATTGCAGCATACCACAACACATTACTGTGCATTGTGGTGCAGTGCATTACAAAATGTATATGCACTTTTTTTTGGAGCGCTAAGGCAGCCTGTTAAAATTAGTCTCAACACAATGGACGTTAACGTGTGGCAGTTTTTCTTCCCCTACCCAGAATTCCCTGGGTAGGCGATATTTAACTGAGCTCAGGCCCAACCCCGTGCCCAAAATCCATCCAATCAGTTCTCCCACATAGCCTCCTGCTATAAACAAGCCCCCTGACCATGCCCCCATCAGTCAAGGCTCTCTTTCCCTATAGGGATCAAGAGGCCTTCATGTGTGTTAAGGCACAGCAACAGTGTGCACCCAGCTTAAAGGAAGACTCCAGAACTATCATCCTGATCCTGCTTTTAGTGAGTCATCAACCTTAAACAAGCATGCCAGACATAGGTTTTAAGACATCACTGGCTACTCACTTGTTCCTCAACAGCAATTTTAGTTCCTGACCAACTTTTACTACGTAGTAAAAATTAGAATGACAACCTGTTATGGGACTTGTAGTGCAACAATAGTAGTTGAAGACAATTTTATGAGACAGTAAATAGACCAGAGATAGTAGGCCTAAAGTGGGAGAAATAGTGGTTCATGACAAGCAAACACATTCTTTGTAGTACATATCAACCAATCAGAGTTCATCTTTCACTATTCTGACTGCACAGAACTGAAACTGCTTGCTATGGTTTGCTGCACCTTGTACATTTACATAATATAGTATATATATATATATATATATATATATATATATATAATGATCAAATAAGCTCACTCTAGAACATCAATCGGGTTGCCAGAAAAAAACTGAGCAGATGTGCATATACTCATAAGGGACCCCGTCCCCCAGAACAGACAACAGCACTAAAAGTGGATTTTACAAGTGAGAATGCACTCTGTACATATATGAGTAGCTGTTGTTACACATACAATAAACTTCACAGTAAACACAAAATTGCTCTCTTGCGCACAACAAAAGATAGCACAAAATTATCACTCTGTTGGGTGTTATTTACTAAGGCAGTTCAAAGAGCAAAGATGGTGTGCAGATTCCAGTAACCCATGCAGCAAGTGTGGACAATGACTCTGGAATTCAAAAGCCAGTCAATTCAATCTATGCGTCAACAGGTACTTTTAAAGGGAACCAGTTATGTTCTCACTACCCTGTTGAGTACACAGCGCCTAGTGTGCAACGCTCTAGCGAATTCCAGTCTGCATTCATGACTTGCTCTAGTGGTAACTGGCCTGCATGTGTGCAAATTACTATACAAAACAAGAACAGAGGGTGCACATTACTTTTATAATAGCTTTATTTAACCACTTCCCGCCCGCCCTATTACAGATTGACGGCGGGAATGTGGTTGAGTTATCCTGACCGGACGTCATATGACGGCGGCAGGATAACTCCGCTCTGGGCGCCCCCCGGGGGCGCGCAGAGCAGCGATCGGTGATGCGAGGTGTCAGTCTGACACCCTGCATCTCCGATCTCGGTAAAGAGCCTCTGACGGAGGCTCTTTACCATGTGATCAGCCGTGTCCAATCACGGCTGGTCACATAGTAAATAGGAACAGCCGTTGATCGGCTTTCCTTAGTTCGTGCCTGACAGGCACGAGTAAAGGAGCGCCGATCGGCGGCTCCCCTGACAGGGGGGGGGGGTCGGCACTGGTAATCAGATCATTGATTACCAGTGCAGACCCTCGGGGGGGGGGATGCCACTAGATCCACCAGGGATGCCCACTATGACCCCAGGGATGCCCACTATGACCCCAGGGATGCCCACTATGGCCACCAGGGATGGCAATCAGGGCTCAGGGAGCCCCCCATTGCCCTCCCCATCAGTGATGCCCACCAGTGTCCTCCCTATCAGTGCTGCCCACAAGTGCCCATCACTGCCATCCTTTAGTGTCGCCCACCAGTGCCCATTATTGCCCACCAGTGCCGCCTATCAGTGCCCATTAGTGCCCATCAGTGCCGCCTGTCAGTGCCGATCAGTGCCGCCCATCAGTGCCCATCAGTGCCCACCAGTGCCGCCTATCAGTGCCCATTAGTGCCCGTCAGTGCCACCTATCAATGCCCGTCAGTGCCACCTATCAGTGTCCATCAATGCCGCCTATCAGTGCCCAGCAGTGCCGCCTATCAGTGCCCACCAATGCTGCATATCTGTGCTACCTATCAGTGCCACATATCAGTGCCTATCAGTGCCGCATATCAGTGCCGCCTATCAGTGCCACCTATCAGTGCCACCCCATCAGTGCCACCCCATCAGTGCCACCCCATCAGTGCCTCCTCATCAGTGCCTGTCAGTGCAGTCTCATCAGTGCTCATCAGTGCAGGAAAAAAATTATTTATTTACAAAATTGTATAACATAAACAAAATTTTTTTTTTTTTTTTTTAAACTTTTCGGTCTTTTTTTATTTGTTTAGCAAAAAGTAAAAATCGCAGAGGTGATCAAATACCACCAAAAGAAAGCTCTATTTGTGGGGGGAAAATGACATAAATTTGGTGAAGGTACAGTGTTGCATGACCGCGCAATTGTCATTCAAAATGCAACAGCGCTAAAAGGGGAAAATTGGCCTGGGCGGGAAGGGAGGGAAGTGCCCTGTATTAAAGTGGTTAAATAGTGAAATAGATGTATGCTCACAAAACAGCATAAAAGTCAAGATCATTAGTATACAAGTGTCTTGGACCACATGGTCCACTGAGCGAGTCTCAACCACAAGAGGACACTCAGAAATGGCTGACGGTTTTTTAGGGGAGATCCATCCTTTCACAGTGACGGGTCTGAGGAAGGGGGGATCTCTCTTCTAAACGCATCAGCCACTTCTGAAGGGGTCTTTTTGTGGCTGAGACTCACTCAGTGGACCATGTGGTCCAAGACACTTGGATATTATTGAGGTTGACTGCTATGCTGGTTTTTGAGTATACATCTGTTTCACTATTTAAAAAGGTAATGCCCAAAGCTGGTGCTCCTTCTGTTCTTGTTTTGTAGAGTGTCTTCTGGGATTCCCCAGCCCTTGGGGGCTGCAAGGTTTTGCCAAGATTTCAGTACCTAAAGATCTGTGGCCAACCATTGCCGGAATACCTCTCATGAGAGCAGAAGATTGTTTTGTCTTTAATGTGTGCAAATTAGCATGACTTCATGTGTGTTGGTCCTACGCTCTTTCCAAAACTGTAAAGTTGAATGCATGCAGCTTCACTGGCAATGGGCACTGGGTCTCACCATCCCAGAAGAAAGAGAAGAATGATTTGCGTACATGCAGATAAGACTTTACAGCTCCCAAAGCAGGTAAAGGGGGGCACAAGCATGGAGCTTTGCCAAAGTTCACAGTGTACTAAATGCTGTATGTTTCACAGGTTAGTGAGAATGTGACCAGTTCTCTTTAAGAAGCCAAGAAAGCTACTCTTTCATTAAATTGTATTTGCACTTTGCAAATGACTTTTTGCCTTAATGAATAATCCTTTTAATACAGTTTATGTATAATTAGAAAAGTTCTCCCTACCCGCACTGTGAATATTTCATGCTGCACAGTTCCTCTCCCATATCAGCCCCCACTGCCTCCTTGGTGCAAAGGTCTGTCTGAAACAGCTCTGTCCAAAAAAGGCTGCTCCATTTTAAAGTGAAGGTAGAGGCCTTCTTTAAAGTACAATTGCCATCAGGTGTAAGTAGCCATCATGCTACAACAGGAGTAACTGGCCTCATCAGCAGTGCTGTATCTTAGCCTAGGCCTACAAGGCCCAGGCCTAGGGCGGCACTTTGCAGGGGGGCAGCAAAAAAGCTGCACCCCGCACTGAAAAAAAATCTGCCTCTTCCCGGCTCCTACACAAAAAAGGTCCCCACCGGCTTGCGCTACACTTTTAGTATAGTGCCAGTCTTATGGGGCGAATTGGGCCGGAGGGCAGGGTCCAGGAGGCAAATCAGTCTGGCACCCCCATAAAGCGATTACATTGCTTACCTGCCGCTTTATTTAAATTGGGGGGTGCACAAGTTTAGTCAGGCCTAGGGCAGCACAAAACCTAAATACACCACTGCTCATCAGCACAATGGGCTCCACAAATCCATGGGTACATGCAATGATATATAAATCATGACTTTTTCAGTAGTATGAGTCGAGGGATGGCCCACCCCTCACGCCTCCCCCTAGTAATTATTAGTAGTAGCCTCAGTGAGGCTTCTTTGGACCTTTGCTAAGAGATTTGCACAATAGGATGCCATGACATTTTGTGGCCCCTGAGAAGCTATGGGGGGAATACACATGGATGCTGGCTTTGTATGAATTAGGTCAGTTTAGCTACTTGTGCCTGATGACAAGTACACTTTAAGCACTGCATTACAATCATAAGGCAAATAATGGAAGCACCGTGTATTATATATAACCAGGGGTTAAAGGCATAGCAGGGCCCCAAGCAGATCTTATGAAAATTGGATCTTCGTCCATATAAAGCCTAATATTAGATCCAGCAACACTACATATCAGGTTGGCTATTTTTGTTTCAAGCATTTGATGCAAAAATTGCTAGGTATCTAAAATATATAAAACACACACACATAGCCTTATTAAAGCGGCACCAATGGATGTGCAGCATCTCATAACAGCCATTTAAAAACATATTTGTTGTAGGAAAACTCTGATATTATCAGTTTGCGCCTGACTGGCTGCTTACTGCTTTTAGCACTTCAGCATAATTCCAACATAATATATAGACCTCCCAATGTCTCTAAAATTTGCACAAACCTAAAAATATTTGGATCCATGTGTGACCACTCCTCATTATGTCAAAGTCATGAACCACAAAACCCAAATACTAGATATACACCAGCTCATCTCTCATCAGTGCAAGTTAATAAAGTCATTTTTTCTTCATAAAAATTATAGTTGTATTTGTGTAGGGGATAGTTATTAGGCAGATCCTGAAACCTGCTAAGCTGTGCTGCATAGTTACTGTACTGTTACTGCATATGTACTGTTGCTGATCCAGTTATAGCATTTAAAATGTTTCAGAAAGTGGCTGTCAGATTATTAAAAAAAAAAAAAAAAAAAAAGCTGTGCAGCCCCTAATACCATGAAACCACCACAATGCTCCTGGTGACCAGAGACCATGTGACCTGGGATGCTTATATTTTAGGTGGAGAGCTTAGAGAGCTAAGGAGCAGGGTTGCTTTTGTTCATGTCCCAAAATGAAAGGGATTTTCTTTTTAAATAAATGCTTTGGTGGAGTCTTACATAAATTAATTAACATACATATCCCCACTAGGTTCTGAATACCTGCCATCCAGTCTCTGCCACTAGGTGGCAGGAGATACCACAGAAGCGTCAGAGGAGCCCAACACCATATGAAATTAAACTGCTTTCACCTCCAAGTTTTATCTATATAAACACATATCAAAGTGGTATATAGAAAGAACTTAAAAAGTTTGCATGTTAAAAAAAATAATGTATGTAAAAAAGTCAATCTTTTTCCCCCAAGAATAATAAAAAAATATACTGTATACATATTATCTATTATAAATACATACCTAAAAAAGATACATATGAACATATGTTTTGTGCTAAAATATTTAGGGAAAAAAAAATCACAATCCCAAGCAATCAAGGCTTTAAAAAATAATGTTTAAAGGGCTGACCCTGAGAATGATAAGAAAGCTTCCTAGGGAGTTAAACCAGAAATACCTTTCCCATGGAAGGACAAAAAAATGTTGTACATATTTATTTTAGGTAATAGGGGCTGCTTACCAGCAGCTCTTGGGGTTTGATGGAATTGTCAGTATATATGCAAAGTTTTTCTGCAGTTAAAGGGATAGTCTCTTTCAGCTTGGAGGCGAGGAACATGCAGACCGCCCCCAGAAGCTGCAAATGGCACTTTCTGGTGGGAATCACAGCTAAAAATCTATCCAAATAGTTCATTGCCAAGGGGAAAACTTCTTCTTCGCACTTCTGTTCTTCGCAGACCTATGGAAAAAATGAACAGAAGGGGGCCGGGCAGTATAGATGAGGGGGGGGGAGAAAGGGGGGTACAAGAAAGGCAAAGAAAGTATTGAAAGGGGCAAATTGCATGCCAAGAATATGAGGGGTGAAGAAGATAACATAAAAAACAATTTGCACAGAAAACAGTGTATAAGCATGCAGAAATAAAGAGGAAACATAAAGCAAAACATGGAATAATAATAACAAAACAATATGGAGAGGTGGTATGAAAGAGTCAAAAAGTAATTTGATTGTGTTGCAATAGATACAAGTAGAGGTTAAAAGAATAATTATATAATTTAAAGCCATGGAGGTTAGAAAAGGTGAGATATTAAAGAAAGATATTAAAGTAAGACCATATGTTAAAGAATAATAACAGAATATTATATAAATAAAAAAAGAACAATATAATAAAAGCAACAAAAAAGTGACAACATGGAGGCAAGGATGCAAAGCATGAGCAGACATGTGAGTTAAAATAAAGTTAATCAATATGGAAATATGTGAAGGTGTTATGGAGAAAGCATTGGGGAGATTAGAGGCAAGATATTATAGAATTAAATGGTAAAGGAAAAAAGCAAACAGGAAAAAGTATCCAAATAGCAAAGTATGCAGGTAGAGAAGCAAGATGGAGGCAAACATGCAGAAGCACGAGAAGAAAAGTATAAAGTTAATATGGGCAAAGGTGAAACAGCAATGGGGTAACATATTAGGGAAGAAGAAAGCAAACATGTAAAAGTTTATAAAAATAAAGCAGAAAAGTAAGTGTAAAGGTAAGAAAATGAAGTAACCAGGTCAAAAAGGACAGACAAGGAACATGAAGTATAAAGAGACAACATGGAGGCAAGCACAGAAAAGGCATCAGGGAAAGTAAAAAAAGAATATAAAATAAATATACAGAAGGCAGTGGAAGTATGACAAAATAAGGGAGGAAAATTAGTTTTAAAGGGTCAAAATGACAAAATATGGAGAAGAAAGTGGAAGGAATGGGGGGTAAAAGAAGAGCAAGGAAGGGAAAGAGGGAGAGAGAAAGGGAGGGGACATGGTTAAATAATGCATTGAACACGGCAGAAAATTAAACAAATCTTTAATATAAAAGTTTCTAGCAGGTTATATTATGATGTGTACAGGCTGGATTTCACCTTCACAGCCCCCCTTTGCTCCATAGGAAAAGGCGAAAGAGAGAGAGAGACACATTTCAGGTCACACTCCACCCCAGCCATTGGGACAAATTCTGAGTTCGTCATTTTTTCAAAAAATATTTAAAAATACTTAAAAAATGCCTAGACGGCCGCTTTTTGCGGGAGAGGGGAGATCAGAGTGCCCTGCATCTTTCCCGACAATTGTGGGGACTGGGGGAGCAGGTTTTGGGGGGTAAAAGCCTCGATGAATGCAAGGGGGGCAGGAGGTCCCAGGGTTGCAGGAGAGCATGGCTGCTATGGAAGGAAGGAAGGAGGAGGAGGAGGGGGGGTGAGCTTGGGATGGGGCTGGGGTGCTGCATGGGGGTCTGCTACTATATCAGGGGTGCCCCCTCTTTTTTAATTAAGGGGTTCAATTCAAGATCACCCCAAAACCAGCTGGATTCATTAACTCGCGGCTGTACACCAGCAATGCACGCTATTCACAGACCAGATGCCATCTAATGAAGGATCGGGCCACCCACAATCTCAGGCACCCCAATCTACACCGATCAAATTCACAGCTCCCCCATTCCCCAATATGCATTGATATTTATTAAAGCTCCCCCCCCCCCCCCCCCCCCGTGGCCCTTTAATTAGAAGAGGAGCATGAACTCTCAAGGGTGATCTGGCTGATCTTACACACTTCACCCCCCCCCCCCCCAAAAAAAAGAGGTGAGCCTAAGAAAATCAGCACCCCTAAACACACACATGTGATGGAAGGGTTAAAAGTCACATTAGCAAAGGAAGTCGGCCCCCCTTTACCTGTTCCCGACCCCCCCCTTTCAGGGGGACAAGGAGTGACCCCCCCCCCCCCATGTAGGGAGACATCTCCCACGTTGTGCCCAGGAGCACTTAAGAGCTGGGGGGGTGAAACTTGTCACAAAGAAGGCAATGCATGGGGAAGCCTGTGTTGTGCATACGTGGACTAAATAGAAGGGGGACCTCTCTTGTCCCCTTCTCTTCTCCCCTAGCACCCCTTAGTCCCTTTCCTGAACCCCCCAACAAGCTCGATCAGCTCCAGCCGATCCCTGCCAACAAAACTTTTTTTTTCCTGCTGCTGCAAAGAGTTTCATTAAACTCTGCAACACGTGTCCATGTCACCCTCCTGATTCCCAGCACAATATAAAGGCTTCCAGGCACCCTACAAAGGAGCACCCCCCGATCACAAGCCCACAACACAGCCATTGATCCAAGCCTATCCTTCCATCCTGCACAGAATGCCTTCCTTGTGTATGACAGCCCAGATCTGTATGCAGGGATCGCCATGTGGATGGATCCTGGGGACGATCCTGCATGCCACATACACATTGCAATCCTTCCATACAGATGTCTGCATCAGGCTGTCAAGCTGCAAACTTTTCTTATTCTTATTTTTTGAGATCCCAAAATGGAAATGCACCCACCTCCAGCATCCAGGTGGCCACCATCCTCCGCATGAAGGGCTGGATGTCCTTCTGGACACACTTGAAGTAGGAGCATTGGGGCAGATACCTCTCCTCCACGGTCAGCAGGTTGTGCAGGACCCGATCGTCAAAGAGCAGCGTGGGGTCAGTCTGAGCTCTACGGACAGTCTCCAGCTCACAGCACAGCAGCTCCATGCTGGCCGCCTCCTCCACGGCTTCTCACTAGCTGACAGTATTGGATCCACTTCCACGGGTGCAGATCAAGCCCAAGGGGGGGACCAGAGAGAAGCTCTATTGTTTCCAGTGCACACCAGGCTCACACCAGTCTCCCCACTTTGCTCCCTGGCTGCACAGTGACGCAGCTTGCACTAGGGCTGGCCCAAGCACTTGGTGTTATTATGTAGAACAGCAGCTGGCCAGACTTTTTTAAGTTTTTTTTTTTTTCCTCCTCTCTCTCTCTCTCTCTCTCTCTCTGTCTCTCTCTCACTCCCCACTCAGCAAGCAGGAGGCCCTAGTATAAGGGCACACATGACAGCTCTTACACTTTTTTTTTTCCATTTTAAACTCCACCCCCATCTGCCTTATAAAGAAAAAAAAAATAATTAAGTCACTTTGTAGGTGATATCAATTGCAAGCAGGAAAAGAAGTCTTTTTGGGAGTTGCTTTGCCTTGCGAGGGGCAGGCTAGGTGGGAGGTAGAGGAAAAAAAAACGTTTTAGAAAGAAAAACATAAGGTGAGGGGTTTGGAGAAGTCTAGATGTAATCGGGGGTTCTTACTTTTGCTGCATATTGCCTGGAACATACGATGAGATTATCGTCCAATTTTTATTTTTTTTGCATGATAGTCTCATGTCGAAAATGAAGAGTTTACTAAAGTTATAAAAATTGGGAAGTGATGTAATGTGTTGTATTATTATTATTATTATTATACAGGATTTATATAGCGCCGACAGTTTGCGCAGCGCTTTACAATATGAAGGAAGACAATACAGTTACAATACAATTCAATACAGGAGGATTGAGAGGGCCCTGCTCGTTATATATTATATTATTATACAAGATTTATATAGCGCCGACAGTTTGCGCAGCGCTTTACAATATGAGGGAAGACAATACAGTTACAATACAATTCAATACAGGAGGATTTAGAGGGCCCTGCTCATTAGAGCTTACAATCTAGAAGTGTATTTTTAAAGGACAGCTGTACTGATGAAACGAAGATCGTACGATCTGGTATCGTACGAGAAGAATTTTCGCGCTTGTCCCATTGGATGATTTTGCATGGATTGTCATAATCGGCTCTAGAAAACTACTAACAATCAGATTATCATACGATCGCCTTCAAAGGCGGTATTTTTCATACAATTTTCTAATTGTGTGTATGGGCCTTACAGTGATTGTAAACGATCACCTTGTAAAACAACTTATTAAGTTTAAAATAGAAATTAAATTGGGAAGTGATGTCATGTGTTACATTGTATTTTCAAACAACTGTACTGATAAAACGAAGATCGTACGATCTGGTATTGTACGAGAAGAATTTTCGCGCTTGTCTCATCGGATAATTTCACATGAATTGTCATGATCGGCTCTCAAAAACTGTACTAATGATCAGATTATCGTACGATCGCCTTTAAAGGTGGTATTTTTCATACAATTTTCTAATTGTGTGTATGGGCCTTACAGTGATTGTAAACGATCACCTTGTAAAACAACCCATTCAGTTTAAAATAGAAATTAAATTGGGAAGTGATGTCATGTGTTATATTGTATTTTCAAACGACAACTGTACTGATGAAACGAAGATCGTACAATCTGTTATCATACGAGAAGAATTTCCGCGCTTGTCTCATCAGATATTTTTGCATGAATTGTCATGATTGGCTCTCAAAAACTGTACTAACGATCAGATTATCGTACGATCGCCTTCAAAGGCAGTCGTTTTCATACAATTTTCTAATTGTGTGTATGGGCTTTACAGTGATTGTAAACGATCACCTTGTAAAACAACCCATTCAGTTTAAAATAGAAATGAAATTGGGAAGTGATGCCAGGTGTATTATTATATTTTCAAATGGCAACTGTACTGATGAAACGAAGATCGTACGATCTGTTATCATACGAGAAGAATTTTCGTGCTTGTCCCATCGGATAAATTCGCATGAATTGTCATGATTGGCTCTCGAAAGCTGTATAGTAACGATCAGATTATCGTACAATTGTTTCAAAAGCAGTATTTTTCAAACAATTGTTTGTGTGTATGGGCCTTAAAGTGATTGTAAACAATCACCTTGTAAAACAATCTATTCTGTTTAAAATAGAAATGAAAGGCGAAACATATCATTTACGTTGCTAACTACTTATGAATATACGTGAAATACAAAACCAAATGTATGTAATGTTTATTAAATTGCCTTAAAACTTCAATAAAAATCTATTGAAATAAAAAAAAAGAATTAAGTCACTTTGTAGGTGCTATCAATTGCAAGCAGGAAAAGAAGTCTTTTTGGGAGTTGCTTTGCCGTGCGAGGGGCAGGCTAGGTGGGAGGTAGAGAAAAAAAAAAGTTTTGGAAAGAAAAACATAAGGTGAGGGGTTTGGAAAAGTCTGGATGTAATCGGGGGTTCTTACTTTTGCTGCATAATGCCTAGTACACACAATGAGAATATCAGACATTTTATTTTTTTTTTTGCATGCTAGTCTCATGTCGAAAATGAAGAATATAAATTGGGAAGTGATGTTATGTGTTGTATTGGTATTGTATTTTCAAACGACAACTGTACCGATGAAACAATGATCGTACAATCTGGTATAATACGAGAAGAATTTTCGCGCTTGTGGCGATAATTTCGCATGAATTGTCGTGATCGGCTCTCGAAAGCTGTGTACTAACGATCAGATTATCGTAAGATCGATTTAAAAGCAGTATTTTTCTATCAATTGATCGTGTGTATGGGCTTTAAAGTGATTGTAAACGATCCCCTTGTAAAACAACCCATTCAGTTTAAAATAGAAATGAAAGGAAAAACATATAATTTATGTTGCTAACCACCTATGATTATATATTAAATACAAAACCAAATGTATGTAATGTTTCTTATTGTGCCTTAAAACTTCAATAAAAATCTATAAAAAATAATATATATATATATATATATATATATATATATATATATATATATATATATATATATATATATATATATATATATATATATATATATATATATGTATATATATATATATAAATCTATATATATATTTATATATATATATATTATATATATATAGATCTATATATATATTATATATATATATATATATATATATTATATATATATAGATCTATATATATATATATATATATATATATATATATAGATAGATAGATAGATATATATCTATCTATATAGTTCTATATATATATAAGATTACAAATACCTTTTTTCCCTTTTTTATAAGTGATCACATTCCTTCTGTTCTCAGCTGCATAAGAGCTGGGGGAGGAGAAGCAGCAGCACACTAAGTTTTCTAGTGAATGGCTGTGCAGCGGGCACGTATCAGGAAAAGTCTGTTCATTGAAGGAGAGTACACTTAAGTTTCCAGCACAGCTAGAGAACTAACCATTTTTTGCTCTCTTGCTTAGTGTGGTCAGTTTTTTAAAGGAACGCAGGGGGACTGGCAGGAACACCAGAGATTTTACCTAAAGGAACCAATACAAGGAGAACAAGGATACTTTCTCATACAAGTACATGGTACAGCAGGCACAGATCAGAAATATGAAGTGTTGGGGTAACAAACAATTTAGGTATAAGGATCCAACCCCCCTCTCTAAATGTTGATAGGTATGCTTAAAAATAAATTAGTTTTAAAATCTGTTATGCGTTTAGTTAGTTATGGACAAGCAATATGATTCTAGAGGATAACAACTGGTTCACACCATGCCTATAGAGCTACATAGGTTCAACACAAGGGGGATTATTTACTAAAACTGGAGAGTGCAAAACCTGGTGCAGCTATGCATGGTAGCCAATCAGCTTCTTACTTCAGCTTGTTCAATTAAGCTTTGACAATAAAACCTGGAAGCCAATTGGTTTCTATGCAGAGCTGCACCCGATTTTGCTCTCTCCAGTTTTAGTAAATCAACCCTACGGCACATAGAAAACAGCTGTTTTCTAGGTGCCCCGTTTGCACCATACAGGTAAATTGCATAAAAATGCAGCGTGTCTGCATGCAGTGTGTCGCAACAGGCTACAGTCCAGAGGGTTGAATGCAACGTCGTTTTGTAACAAATCAATAAAGTTGAAAAAAAAAAAGCAGTGCAGTGCATTGTAACAAACATTGCAACACCCCTACACAATGTACACCAGTGCACATGTGTTTTAGCATGCTGGCTGACATCAATGAGCTCTGGATGTCATTTATCAATCATATAAATTTTCATTAAACAGTACATAGATGTTACTTGTAGACAAGCTGGTTTATTTAGTGGTGACACTGAGAGCAGTGAGTACAAAGCAACAGAATGAGTGAGAAATGAAATCATCTGACAATGTATTAATCTGGTTACTAAGGGTTTCCAAAATTTGCTCTCATTCCTATAATATATCTGAAGCCTCAACTTTATTTTTGTTTTGCTGTGTGGGTCCCATTGGAGAGAATGGGGGGATTTACTAAAATTGGAGCATGCAAAATCTGGTGCAGCTCTACATAGAAACCAATCAGTTTCTAGGTTTTATTGTCAATGCTTAATTGAACAAGTTAAAGTTAGAAGCTGATTGGTTACTATGCACAGCTGAACCAGATTCTAAGTGCTCCCGGTTTGGTAAATCTTCACCAATATTCCTGTGGTGCCACTGGTACAAATATTACCATTGGAAGATTCCCCCTGTGTCCCTGACCACAAACAAATCAACATTTTAGATTGATATTTTCCTCTCTATCAGTTTAGGTTCCAATGCTGATCAGGGCATAAGGGGGGGGGGGGGGGATTTACTAAAACTGGAGCGTTCGGAAACTGTTGCAGCTGTGCATGGTAGCCAATCAGCTTCTATCTTCAGTTTGTTCAATTAAGCTTTGACAATAAAACCTGTAAGCTGATTCAATGCAGAGCTGCACCAGATTTTGCATGTTCCAGGTTTCGTAAATAGGGTCAGTGTCCCCAGTGGGAATACAGACAGCAATAAAAACATGACAAGGGTTCTATCACTTCCGTACTATATCCAGAACAAGAAAAATACCTTTAGATTAAGCTTTTCTTTTTGTTATAAATCAAATTTATAATCAATTGTTTATCATTACATGTATTTCCAGAATAAGGCTACCGATCAACAAAAAAAGTCCATCCCATCTGAACAAATGTATATCATTAAATACAATCACACTCTCGTCCTATTGTAAAACAGAGAAAGGATATGCCTGTGCTCATAGCCCAATAGTTTGTACATGTATTTAAACTATCAGGTGCTAAAGGAGTGTGATCACATTCAGAATTTATTGTAAAACAAGTGAACGTCTTGATCCAAAAATGATCAAAATTGTTTGTATTTTATGAAAATGTGTTCCCTTCTGTATGGCCCCCTATGTACTGGGAAGGTAAAATGTGTAGACCAATGAACTGTAACCTCTGCGGTTAGAAAATGGGTTGGGTTTCAATCCTCATGATTCCCAGAAGAGTGAACTGTCTTGGCATTATTGGGTTTAATATCAAAATTATTAAAATTGGACTATCAAGCTGTACAATCAAACATCTGAAACATTGGTGGCCAATGGAATCCATGTTGAGCTTATCTGTTTACCTCATAGGTGTGGAGTACAGGCGATGTCTCCCCTATGAGCCAAATGTACTTGCTTCCACCCACTCTTTAAAGGTTGCACCCCCCAGAGTTCGTGGTCACATGTAAATTACTCATCTGACCTTTTTTTTACCTTTAAGCTTTTTACCCTATTTGTGAAGCTGAAGGTTCTGCTTCCGCTGTACCTCACTGCAGTGAGGTATGTAATTTCCTCGCACTTATTGGCTCTTGGGATATGTGTCATCAATCCTAGGAGTCAATGAGCATCCTCCTCTTAAATGAGTGCGCTGCGCTTTGTACGCCTCGATCGGGAGGTTCATGCTGGGTAGCCGGCATCATATCCTGGAAGGAGCAATGAGTGGTCTTCAAATGTCCACACTGAAGATGGGAGCATGCTCAATGAGAAGAGAAGAGTGGGTTTTTAAAATAGAAAAGGAATTAGAAAAACTACTATTACTATTTATTCCATAATGTATTGGATTAGTTGCGACCATTGCGGGGGTGTTTAAAAAAAAAAAAAAAAAAAGGCTGAAACTCCGCTTTAAACATTACTTTCTTAAAATTCCTATCATGCCTTTAACTTTTATTGTAAAGTCCTTCATCAACATTCTCCACCATGATAGTATCTACTCTCTTATTTAGTGAGAACAATGCACAAAATGCACTGACCCGGTGCAACGAATCAGTGAGCATCTTGCTTTGATTTGTGTGCTCTAAACTGATGAAAGCTAAAAGTTGATTAGTCTCTGCATATTTCACATTATCAGTGCTCTTGATTGGTCTTTACTTGGAGAAGACTTTTTTTTTAACAAATAAAGAACTGATATGAGGTTACGCTAAAAACATTATGAATTGAGGCTTTGTGGGTTTTTAGTACAAAACATTGAACTTTATAGGAGGATGATGACTCAAAGGTGTTTTACCCATCTTTTGCTCCAACCACCCAATGCCCACTTGTGTAGTTTATTGTTAGCATATGTCAGTAAATTTCCCCTAGAAGGTCTTATCTTAGTTCTTCTTGGTATTAGTAGGGCTCTATTCACAAAATAGTCAAATTTAGTTCAAAATTGATGTCATATTGCTATGGATTCCTACATAACAGTTTACTATTCTGACCTTGAAAGGTTCTAACTACCTGTAAGCCAATCAGGGAAAAGAAAAACAAGAATAACATTTGAACTTTCCCAAAAGACATGTGCAAAGTTGCCAATGTGTGTTGAAACATGCGCTAACAATGCTTCACAAAATAGTCAAATTTAGTTCAAAATGAATGTCAATCTGCTATGGATTCCTACATAACAGTTTACTATTTTGACCTTGAAAGGTTCAAACTACCTGTAAGCCAATCAGGGAAAAGAAAAACAAGAATAACATTTGAACCTTCCCAAAAGACACATGCAAAGTTGGCCAATGTGTGTTTAAACATGCGCCAACAATGGTTCACAAAATAGTCGAATTTAGTTCAAAATTAATGTCAATCTGCTATGGATTCCTACATAACAGTTTACTATTTTGACCTTGAAAGGTTCTAACTACCTGTAAGCCAATCAGGGAAAAGAAAAACAAGAATAACATTTGAACTTTCCCAAAAGACACATGCGAAGTTGGCCAATGTGTGTTGAAACATGCACTAACAATGGTTCACAAAATAGTCAAATTTAGTTCAAAATTAATGTCAATCTGCTATGGATTCCTACATAACAGTTTACTATTCTGACCTTGAAAGGTTCTAACTACCTGTAAGCCAATCAGGGAAAAGAAAAACAAGAATAACATTTGAACTTTCCCAAAAGACACATGCGAAGTTGGCCAATGTGTGTTGAAACATGCACTAACAATGGTTCACAAAATAGTCAAATTTAGTTCGAAATTGATGTCAATCTGCTATGGATTCCTACATCACAGTTTACTATTTTGACCTTGAAATGTTCAAACTACCTGTAAGCCAATCAGGGAAAAGAAAAACAACCAAACTATTTGAACTTTCCCAAAAGTGCCAAGTTGGTTAATGCGTGTTGAAACATGCGCTTACAATAGTTAGCGTATATAGTTGGCATTGGGGATCCTTTGATATTTTTTTCCCTATGGCCATGAGACTGAAATTGCAAATATAGAGTATGTTTTGTGGCTGCAAATGACAATTCCTGGAAAATTTCACTGTCACTGTCAGTAGCTGCTATTATCTATTCCGAGCGTGGTGGGGATGATAGTGACTTCGAGGAAATTTGGCCCATTTTTTACCACGATATTACTATCACTTTTTTTGTCTATACTATTTGCACTATACCATTAAAAAAAATAAATGATATAAAATATACAAAATATATTTAAATAAAGTGAGGAAAATATACATATGCTCTAACGAGCAGGGCCCTCTGCTTCTCCCTGTATTGATATGTACTGTAACTGTACTGTTTGCCCACATGTTATAAAGCGATGCGCAAACTGTTGGCGCTATATCAATTCTGTATAATAATAAAAATCTATATATATATATAAAATGACTGGCCGCACATTCTTCCATTTTGAACCTTCCTGGCTTTTAATTGAAAAAATATTAATTTCACTGATAAGATTTCATGAATGAAAACAGTGACACCCTGAATTACCCATGCTAACTGCATATTTGTACAGCGGGTGTGTATAATTTGTTAGGTCTAAACACGTTCCGTTTAATACCTGTTCAGCCCAACCTGCATGTCGTAAGTAAAAAAAAAAAAAAAACACTAGTTAATTGAAAGTCCAGCTACATTTTTTTCTAAGAACAAAAGTAACTTATTAAAACCAGTGAAAATATTCAACTTCTGGTTTTGCTCTGCACTCCCTAATACTGGAGAGCAAAAGTGAAAATACCACTTTAAGTGTGAGAATCCGTTTAGGCAGCCGTGTGACTCCCCCCTTCTGTATTTGCATAGCCAATAGTTGTACTGAGCTTGCTACTGCGCGATGTTTGTTACTGGGCAGACTCAATTTTTTTTTTTTTTTTGGGAGAAAGCTTTCTCTCTATATCAGTAACTAAGACGGGAAAAAAAAAAAAGAAAACACTTGCTATCAGTTAGGTACAACATTTTTATTCTCTTAACAGGTTGAGAAAAAAAAAGCAAAAAAAAAATTAAGAAGATAAAAGGCTAAGCGTTGCAAAACAAAAGTTTGTCGCGAATGTCCGGCGACGCGGCATGCTTGACATTCGCAACCAAAAAAATGTTGTTGAAAAAAAAGTAGGAACTGTGGGAATTCCTTTTATGTTGATTTTTCACAGTATTTAATTGACATCTACCATCTGTTATGGAATGAACTGCATTTATGTAACGTCACAGACTCACACGTGCAACGATATAATATATATTTAAAGTTATTACTCTGTGCCTGGGAAAAAAATCTGTTGAAAGAACATAAAATAAATGAAACGTTGATAGCATTTTGTACTTTTTGCTGTACAACACTCATTGTAAAGGTTTTCCCCTTGCATCATGTGGTTTACAAGAGCTGGAACATATAAGTCTGACAGCACAATCTAATCTGAGCTATGTGTTAACCCTCTCCTGCCCTGCCAGCAACCCATTGATAAATGCATGTCATCATTGAGAAAATGGAACATACCATCCTCTGCCCCCCTCCCTTCCCATAGGCTGCATTTATGAACAAAATGCAATGAACTTAGACCTATTCAAACAGCATGCTCCTTTTTTTTTTTTTTTTTCTAAAATACTCTCAAGTTCCCATTTCATTTCCTTTTTCCTATTGCCTCACTGATCCTATATACAGGGAGTGGGTTGTTTAACACTTCAGAGACACTATTGTATTGCATTTCAGCTTGAAAGCTGTTTGTGTGTGTTTTTTTCTCTTATTTTTTTTTTTTTTTTTAATTAATACTTTTACACATGTTAAATACATGTAGGGCGTTCCATATAATTTGCAATGTTAGATTTTATTAGAAACAAATAAAATAAATAATTAATTAGATTATGTATAAACAATAAAAAAAAAAGCCTTCGTGTTTGGCTATTGGTCTTACTACTGTTAAAGTTTAAAAAAAAAAAAATAGAATCCTTAGTAGTTTTGCTGCATAAACAAATTAATTTTAAATGACTACCCATGGGGTAGTGTCGTGTTTGCCTATTGGTCTTGCTACTGTTAAAGTTTGTAAAAAAAAATAGAATCCTTAGTAGTTTTGCTGCATAAACAAATGACTTTTAAATGACTACCCATGGGGTAGTGTCGTGTTTGCCTATTGGTCTTGCTACTGTTAAAGTTTGTAAAAAAAAAATAGAATCCTTAGTAATTTTGCTGCATAAACAAATGACTACCCATGGTGTAGTGTCGTGTTTGCCTATTGGTCTTGCTACTGTTAAAGTTTGTAAAAAAAAAAATAGAATCCTTAGTAGTTTTGCTGCATAAACAAATGACTTTTAAATGACTACCCATGGGGTAGTGTCTAAGTATAGCTAAACGGACATTAACAGGGCCTACAAATGGGTTATAAATGATATATACATCCCCCATAGGCAACCTGTAAAGAAGTCTGATGATTAATAGTTTTGTAGGCAGCAGATGTGGTATCAGTTTTGTCCAGTGTTTCATCCCCCAGATGTTAAAAAAAAGAGAGAAAATCCCTTAAAGATTAATTTATTCACTCCTGAAGCTAATGCATTATGTGGAAAATTCACACAAAAATACTACCTCCTTATTTTATTATGTAAGCATTGATATTTTTACTAAGGGAAGCTTTGTGCATCTCCGCAGTGACAATTTTATATATTGTTTTATATAACAAAGGGTGATAGTCATCTTTTTTTTTTTTTCTTCTTCTTCTTTAAGCAAAGCCCATTCACAAGCTTCTCTTTCCGGGGTGTGATTAGCATGCTGTCTGGGTGGCAGAAGGTTTGATCTCTCAACGGATATCTAGAACCAAATCCTTAGCCAAATTAACAACATGTCTAGTGACCCTGAATACCAGTCAGATTCCATATTATCTAAATGCACCAGTTGGATAAACATACTTACTTTGCTTTCCACACCCTCCTTAAGGCCTTATTTATCAATGAAATCTTGTGCCATTAAAACAATCTAAAATGTTTTTGAAGACTATTATACGTTGCTACCGAATTTTGCCTTTTTTAAGGCAGATTTTCACCAGTTTTAAGTTTACCGAGCTGAAGTTTTGTATAAATTCTGATATTTTTTATTTACTTGTTTATTTCATTTTGTCCATTAACAACTACATTATGCATACAATGTGCATTTTATTATATAAATATTTTAATAATAATATTATAATATTTAATTACTGCTCAATATTAATTAGAAGCTCTGCTATTATTAAAAATCTAAACAAGGTGTTAATAGCATTGCTTTTGAATTTAATTTAAATAAGTTTAAACAGCAGTTGCGTGGTAGAAAAATAAATGAAAATAAGTTCTTGTGTGAGGGCACATTATTTTTATAGGTTTTTTACCTTTGGGAAGGAAAAAAAATGACAAACAAACATAAAGAGGCAGGCACTTTAATGAGGTCTGTTTTGAAGGCTAATCAACTCTGGTAAAGCAGAGTGCTGCAAGTCTTTTATTTCCTTCCTTTAATTGCAAACTTTCACTTTGTGCAACTTCCCCCCACAATTTAACTCTTAACATGCCACATCACCAGGCTCTTCCTGCACAGTTGTATTAAAATATTTTTATTCAATTGAGTTAAATAAGCAAGAAGATTTTGTTCCTGCTACCTTCCTCCACTTCCTGTGCTGTGGTGTTTCTTTTTATTCAACACACAGAGATAAATGTACATTATGAAATGGTAAGTAGGGTCATTTACTGACACATGCATATGGAAAACCCCTGGTTTTGACTTGATCTATCATAGCAGTATCTTTAAATCTCTCCTCCATTTCTTCTTTAAATGTTGCTCAAAGTAGGAGAAAAATGAATATGTTTGATTACTCTAACTGCTACTCATGATTAAGAAACTAAACTTTTTTTTTTTTTTTTTAGTAGTTTGATGTACAGTAGCCTTTTACTTGTAAGAATTTTTTGTGTATCTCATAAATTACTACTTGTTTTCTTAAAATTGTTATTGTTTTATCTTCATCCTCAAACCAATTTCCTTTTAAATGCTTAATGACCTTACAGTCTTCTAAACTGCTTGCAATGAGTTTCTAAAACAATCCTTATGATTTTAGTTAGAAAACATTAAACAATTTGGCTTTTAATTATATATATATATATATATATATATATATATATATATATATATATATATATACACACACACACACACACACATCTTTTAAATCTTTTAAGTAAAATACCTTTAATGCAGCAGGCAATTCAATAATTATTTTTTTACACATAGGTATTTTTTCACTGATGAAGATATTTCATTTTTGTTTATTTTTAACAAAAAAATCAAAGCCCTTTAATGTGTATAAAAGGATAACCACAAAAATGCTGAATTTTCCACTTCAAGACACAGTGTGTGCTAAAGTGTAATAAATAACAACTCTTTACATAATTTGTTAAAGACTAAGGCAAAGAAAAAAAAAAGAAACATTTTTATTTTGTAAAAACTCACCAAATTAAGCATATTATGTAATTATTGCTGAAAGTTCAACTAAAATATACCTGTTTTACAAAAATAGCAAAATAAAGGTTTCTGAATTAATTGTTTATGGCACGTTTTTAATACATGCATGTTTATAGCAAAAATTAGCTTACAAAATGCACAATTTAAATTTCATTGTGTAGAAAAATGGTAATCATATAGGCTGCAAAGCAATTCATATTTATTATATTATTGGAAATGTCCTCATATTTAGCATGTTTTCTGTTTTGCTTCGAAACCAGACCTGAAATCATGTTTTGTATTAAGATTTTTTAGGCATTTCATTGGCCATTCCTTAAGGCCCCATGTGAGCAAAGGTCACTGGGACTGCTCTGTAAACTTCCTGGGAAGGAACTTGAAAAATGAACTTTTAACCTTACAAACTGTTCCCCCCCCCCCCCCCCCTTTTACCTGTAATTTAGATGTTTGCCTGTCTAGAAAATGCTGGTAAAAAATGTAAACTAAAAACACATTTTCACATTTCTAAAGGCTGCAATCTAGGCATATAGAAAGTATAGTGTAGAAAACAAATAAATGGTGGGAAATGTAATTATATAAATATTTTATTATATATATATATATATATATATATATATATATATATATATATATATATATATATATATATATATATATATGTTTTTACAAGCTTGAAAAAAATATGAATGTTTTAAACTCATATAATAAATTGTTAAAAAATATTTAAAAGTAGGTGCAATTGTGTAAAAATGTTCTAAACATTTTGCTTGTCTGCTTTCAAAAGATTTGTATCATCTGAATGCACATTATATGATATTAACATCTTAATAATTACTTTAGCATTGACCTTTTTGGTACTTTAATGCCACACACACATGTCTAAATTATTAAAAGAGTACCCTAATATCTAAAATCAAATGCAGCTTTTTAAGGAATATTCATGTATAGCATAGTTGCATTATTTTACCCTTTTTCTAACTTTTTATATCATATATCACTACATTATATCTACACAATTTTTTTTTTAATTTCTTCGATTTGATGTATTGCTTCCATATATATATATATATATTTATGTTTCACATACAGATCTTTATGGGTTTTTTTAAAAAAGAAGAGTTAGCATAAAATAAAAAAGATTGATTCAGGCTTTTGTTTAAAATAAAGCAGTTTAAACAACTGACAAAAGTTTAGTTAACAATACAAACATTTCAGCTTTCGTTTTTCCAGTTCAAATGTTTTTTTTTTTTTTAGGAAAAAAAAATATTCTGTTGCATGTTTCTCTGAAAACAGATACATTTTAGTAGATAAGTTCATCCTTAACCTTTTCCTACATAAAAAGTGCATCTTTCTAGTACACAAAGTAGGGAAAGAGTGTTAATTTGTTTCCACCTCTAGGGGGCGTCTTTAGGAGGATTGACATTGGGGTGTCAGTCCCCCTAAATACAAGCTATATAACAATATGATACATAAAACTTGCTTTGCATCACAAACAAACAAAAGTGGCTGCCTAATGTAGACATTGAAAAGCAAATCCCATAATCAATACAATGCATGTCTTATACCTTTTGCAAACATATTTAACAATATTTTAAAAGTGGAATGTAAACATGAACATGTCATTAAACATATACCACAATACTGGTATTAGGATGCTTTTAAATACACCATTATTAACTAAACATCTAAAAGTCTGCACTGACTCCAAAATCATGGTGCTTTACATAAGTCAGCTGTCGTATATTTTAAGATGAATGTTTTTTTTTTTTATTTTCTTTTCTCCTAATAGTATAGTTGCCAAGTGTGCAATACACACCACAAAAAAATATACAAGAAAGAGTGATGCAAGAGGCCATTTAAGCATTTGTTTTTAAACAGCTAGACAACCATCTTGGGAGCATATTCAGTTATCATTTTATTATCACTGTGCTGTCATTAAAAAAAATAGTCTAGAATCCAGCTATCAATGCCAAATTACTAAAACATGTTAACCCGTTATTTATGCTAGTGTGTAAACAACAGAAATATACAACATTAATGTCTTCTTTTTGAAGAGACCACAATGTTGCTACATTTTAAAGAGTAAAAATAACAAACATCTACGTTTTTCCTAACTGAGATTGCAATTTCATAACTACTATTAAAAAGTCATAGGATCGATCTTGCTTGTGTTATGGAAGGTCAGGATGGGTGATAAACACTCACACAAGGTCACATATTTGTTTTGTTTCTACCCTAAGGAACTACAGTAGGAAGATACCTGTCTCAATTTTAGCCACACAATAACGTTAATGCTTAGGACGTAAATAAAGTTCCTAAATTATTATTTTTTTGCCTAACTCTTTTATTAAAAAAGTAATCAATGGTTTGAGTAAATGTGATGGCTAGCTCAATATGCATCAAAATGTGGGGTATACGAAAACCAGAAAAGATTTATAGGTAAATCTCAATTGTTAAAACATAGCTGGAAATATCTAGCCGTTAAATTGTATCATACAAATACACTTTTTTGGGAGCTTATTACAAAGAATTGGTATCTACCAGGTAGGACACTACTCTCAATTTGCTTAAGAAATCTTTCAACAAAAGTCCATAATGAATAAATATATGTATAGGTAAAAAGCTAAGGAAGGAAGTTATTTTTACAAGTCAAAATGATTCTCCTCTGTTAAGTACATTCTCCTAAGATCCTAGAGATACTCCCTTACTCCTACTAGATAAGTGTTCTTTTACAAAAAATACAAAGTTTAGATGTGTGAAATAGTAGGCAACCACTCATCCAAGAAATGGTGAGCTATACCTTTTCCTTTTATTTGTATAAACTTTAGAACATAATTTATGTCAATTTAATAAAGAGAACTTCTTGCTTGTTACTTTCAGGTTATTTGTATGTTGGGTGGACTGTAATCAATGTGGTTACTTGTCAGTAGATGCAGTTATCTATAAAATGCATTGTTAAGTTATATCCAGCATGTGTGGAAACCTATATCAACCAGTTGTGTATGACTATCCTATGATGGTGGAAGCTATCACTTACTAAAAGCATCCAAACAAGAGGTAAAGGTGCTACTACCCTACAATCCCATATGAATAAGATGAGATCCAGACACCTGTGCCCAGACTCACGTGGCACTTGTCGTTTGTTAGTTCAGTGAAAAAGTGACAGCCCGGCACCAAAGCATCTTGAATTTACAGGAATCATTTTATTTCTCCAATAAGACATAAAAAGGAATCAATTCCTTGGAAAAGATTACAATATTTTCCAAGGAATTAATTCCTTTTTATGTCTTGTTGGAGAAACAAAATGATTCCTTTATATTCAAGATGCTTTGGTGCCGGACTCTCACTTCTTCACTATCACTTACTAAAAGCTTTTCCGGTGGGTAAGAAATAATCACCACCCTCTGTGGCAGTATACCAAGCAGCCCCCCAACCAGTAATGTAATTATCACTTATGTCATCATAAGGGTTCATAATGAGCATTCTTATTTGGGGTAATTGCAGAAAGTTTGGAGTGTAGGTGATACTCTTTATTGACTAACTTACTTTGTTTGTTAAAGATACAAGATTTTGGGATTCCTTAGGTCCCTTTGTCGGGCTTTATACATTTCTCAATGAACTGGATAAAGCCCGATAGAGGGATCTAAGGAATCCCAAAAGCTTACAACTTTAACAACATAAGTTCATCAATAAAGCGTCCTTTTAAACGTCCATTTAAGGTATAAGTTAAATTCCTAACTTTCTGCATTAATTGATGGCTACAACACGGTACAATACTTGACTATTGGTTTGTGGTCATTGATAACGCACTGTTCTGATCACACAATGTGGTATAGAATCATCTTGAATTAAAGGGAGGAGAGTTCAAATTTCTTCAGAAACTTGAAGTATGTTCCATATTAGAGTATTAAACATTAGTATCATTAGCCACTAAAATATTTTATGTTTACTCTTTTTATTATTTATTATCAAGATGTATGAGGTTTGTGTAGTGGCTAAATTGGTGTTTTGCAAAACTGACCCTAGTGTGTGCATAGGTATTCATGTATGAGTATGGTAGGGCACTAGATTGTAAGTTTTGTTAGTGTCAGGAACTGATATTAGGGGTATGTATACCCTAACAATGATCTTTGGTTTTTAGTCCTATCCTAAGGTCCTAGGGTCCTAGGGTGCTGCATCTTAGAGTCAGCATTGTTACCCTGTGACACTGGGAGGGGCGAAAACGCCCACTGGGAGGAGCGAAATGCGTCAACATACTTCTGGTCTTGTCAGCAACATCATACGTAATTTCCGGTAATGTGGAACGCAAACGGAAGCAAGGTGGAACGCACGCCGCTTGTAACTGCACAGACCGCAGCAGCAGTGTGCTTTACCGCTTCCTGGACACCTGGAGGTGAATATAATAATGACCCTATGAACATTTTGGAAAATGTAAGTGTTTATCTGCACTTTTTTATTATCAATAACATTCTTGGAACGTATTACACTATTTGGAGTGTTTCTGTCTTCCCATATCAAGGAGTGATTTCTGAAAGAGGATCTCTACCTGCAACCGCTTACCAGTATCAAGCTCTATAGACCCCTATGCTGTATAGCCTAGGGGTCCACGCCATCTGGTAAGTGGATTCACGGTTGGGGGAGGAGTGAATACGGGATCCACAATCCACAATTCACAAAGAAGTCACTTGGATGTTCCTGATTTCTCAGCACCAGTCACTTTTCACACTGGATATTCACTGGACACTTGTTATTTGTTTGATTTATTGTAATATATATTTTTTAGGGGAGTTTATTCATGTATATACACCTATCTAACAGCATTGGGAGTGTACAATCAATTTATTGATTTGGTTCACTGCTACATAATTAGTATTATTGGAGCACATTTATATCCACTTATTCAGTAGCACTGGGAGTGCAAAATGAATCTATTCACTATTGTTCACATTGTCTGCACTTACTCACGAGAAGTAAGACACATTATTTGGAGTTTCACTTGATTACGTTTATTTCTGATATATGCACTGTCTTTAGCGCTGTGTTTCTTTTGTTATAATATTTTTTCACTGTGTGATGAGCAGCAGCGGCAGTATTGTTTTTTGCATTATTTATTCCTAAGCGCAGGGTGTACTTTGTATTTGGATTTTTTTTCACAATACTGTAAATAAGTTACTGGCAGAATCATTAGTTAAAAATAAAAGAAAAGCCTGAAAAAGGAAAAAGAATGCAGCCACCACATCTAAGGACTGGTTATCTGCAAAACATCACATTTTTGTTCTTGGGTTTAGATACGCTTTAATGGTTCTGTGTACTCTGAAAAATGTGGAATACTATGTTGGCTCGGGCATGACAATGAGAAATAACCCAGGGAAAGTGCAGTAACAGAATTTATATTTCAGTGGTGTGACTGTAGAATACTGGAATATGACCTGCTTTTAAGTTTTCTATGAAGAAAATTAAGGAAAATAAATGTATATTTTATAGTAATTGTAATCTAAGAATAAGAAATTTAAAGTTTTTTGCTTTTTGATAGAGCAAGGAAGGGCTATAACCCCTGACAAGATTTTTCATCACCATCAGTGTTCCATTATAGAGATTTCCCTTCACTTCCTGTCTCATAGACAAACAGGAAGTGAGAGGAAATACCTGCAAATTAAGGGAATCTTTTGGGGATCCCCTGGTCCTGATTGGAAGATTTCCCCTCTATTACTTTTCTAAGGACAACCCAAAGTGTAGGAATTTTACTTTACTCACATTCAATGATAATGGTAAACAACACAAATAGAGAGGGTGAATTTCCCTAACGGTGGCAAAGAAAGCAAAACGAAACAAAACTGACAGATGTTCTAATCTCTCTCCCCTCTATCCAAAACTAAAAAAAAAAGTTTTGCCTTTAGTCATACTTTAAGGATGTCACATTATATGCCAAACATACAGAAGATTTTAAGCAGGGTTACTAATTAAGGTGTCATTACTTTAAAAATATTAAAAGGGTTCAATAAAGTAAAAAAAAAAAGCAAAAACAAAAAAAAAAAATAACAAACTTGTTATTGGGTTTAATATTCTGCATATAATGCAAAAATGCAAAGGTAATAATATCATTGCTGATTTTTTTAAGAAGTTTATAGGCTTTTTAATGGTTTTACATGTGAAAAAAATCCATGTAATTTAAATAACCTTACCTACAGTGGGTACGGAAAGTATTCAGACCCCCTTAAATTTTTCACTCTTTGTTATATTGCAGCCATTTGCTAAAATCATTTAAGTTCATTCTTCTTCCTCATGAATGTACACATAGCACCCCATACTGACAGAAAAACACAGAATTGTTGACATTGTTGCAGATTTATTAAAAAAGAAAAACTGAAATATCACATGGTCCTAAGTATTCAGACCCTTTGCTGTGACACTCATATATTTAACTCAGGTGCTTTCCATTTCTTCTGATCATCCTTGAGATGGTTCTACACCTTCATTTGAGTCCAGCTGTGTTTGATTATACTGATTGGACTTGATTAGGAAAGCCACACACCTGTCTATATAAGACCTTCCAGATCACAATGCATGTCAGAGAAAATGAGAATCATGAGGTCAAAGGAACTGCCTGAAGAGCTCAGAGACAGAATTGTGGCAAGGCACAGATCTGGCCAAGGTTACAAAAAGATTTCTGCTGCACTTAAGGTTCCTAAGAGCACAGTGGCCTCCATAATCCTCAAATGGAACACGTTTGGGACGACCAGAACCCTTCCTAGAGCTGGCTGTCCGGCCAAACTGAGCTATTGGGGGAGAAGAGCCTTGGTCAGAGAGGTAAAGAAGAACCCAAAGATCACTGTGGCTGAGCTCCAGAGATGCAGTCAGGAGATGGGAGAAAGTTGTAGAAAGTCAACCATCACTGCAGCCCTCCACCAGTCGGGGCTTTATGGCAGAGTGGCCCGACGGAAGCCTCTCCTCAGTGTAAGACACATGAAAGCCCGCATGGAGTTTGCTAAAAAAACACCTGAAGGACTCCAAGATGGTGAGAAATAAGATTCTCTGGTCTGATGAGACCAAAATATAACTTTTTGGCCTTAATTCTAAGCGGTATGTGTGGAGAAAACCAGGCACTGCTCATCACCTGTCCAATACAGTCCCAACAGTGAAGCATGGTGGTGGCAGCATCATGCTGTGGGGGTGTTTTTCAGCTGCAGGGACAGGACAACTGGTTGCAATCGAGGGAAAGATGAATGCGGCCAAGTAGAGGGATATCCTGGACAAAAACCTTCTCCAGAGTGCTCTGGACCTCAGACTGGGCCGAAGGTTTACCTTCCAACAAGACAATGACCCTAAGCACACAGCTAAAATAATGAAGGAGTGGCTTCACAACAACTCCGTGACTGTTCTTGAATGGCCCAGCCAGAGCCCTGACTTAAACCCAATTGAGCATCTCTGGAGAGACCTAAAAATGGCTGTCCACCAACGTTTACCATCCAACCTGACAGAACTGGAGAGGATCTGCAAGGAGGAATGGCAGAGGATCCCCAAATCCAGGTGTGAAAGACTTGTTGCATCTTTCCCAAAAAGACTCCTGGCTGTATTAGATCAAAAGGGGGCTTCTACTAAATACTGAGCAAAGGGTCTGAATACTTCGGACCATGTGATATTTCAGTTTTTCTTTTTTAATAAATCTGCAACAATGTCAACAATTCTGTGTTTTTCTGTCAGTATGGGGTGCTATGTGTACATTCAACTTAAATGATTTTAGCAAATGGCTGCAATATAACAAAGAGTAAAAAATTTAAGGGGGTCTGAATACTTTCCGTACCCACTGTATATATTTTTTTCAACCAGTAGTTGATTCCTGCACATTTTAGATGAACATTTTAGATGAATATGGTGCACATTGTAAGAGATATCCAACAAGTAAAAATGAAGCTTAGCTCGCTCGCAGGTATTTGTAAAGTGCTGCACAAACTGTTGGCGCTATATAAATCCTGTATAATAATAATAATATTAATATTTGAAAGAGGATAAAGGCTTTAGTCACCGATGTTTCAGGAGGTCCCAGACCACCTTTATCAAGGCTTGTGACCCTTCGAAACATTGGTGAGAAAAGCCATGGATTATTTGCACTATTTTAACCTCCTTAGCGGTATTTCCGAGTGTGGCTCGGGGTGAAATTTTAGTGCCATTAGCGGTAACCCCAAGCCATACTAGGGGTACTGTTGGGGAGCATCGCTGGATCCTGGTATAGGGTACTTACCTTGTCCCCGGGATCCCACGATGTGTCCCTGCACCATACAGCGGCCAGATCTTCCGCCCGATGCTGTGAACCCCGGCTTCCGTCTCCTGCGATGTGACGCTCGCAGGGGGGTAGAACCGGCGGCAAATTTGAAAAGTAAAACACACAAACACACTGATATATTGTATTCCTATTGGATTACATTACAAAATAAAATACATTTACATTAGTTTGCCCCCCAGTGGCCTTTCCTGCAGTTTTACTGTACTTTTTATATATATATATATATATATATATATATATATATATATACATACGGTATATATATATATATATGTATACACATATATATATATAATATAATATATATATATATATATATATAGATATAGATATATATACACACACATATATATATATATACTTTAACTTATTTATAGTTATTTATTATATTATAGTAAATAAATAAAAAAGACCGCGCTCGGTCACACTCTGGATATATGAATGAATATAGCAAAAAGGAAGCCAGTACAAAAACAACTAACCAGAAATACAAAATACAAAGTACGGCGCCAATAAACTCAAATGCTGGAAAAATCACTATGAGGAAAAGTCCAACAGATGCAAGTGATGATCCACAATTGAAGATGAAAGTCCAGCCACCAGGGAGTAGAATCAATAAGGTAGAAAATATCAACACAGCGTGCACCAGAATGTAAAAGATGTCTGCTTACCAGAACCTCATGACCCCCTGTTAGGGTGGGTCAAATGAGCGTGTAGTAGAGAAATCCAAGGAGGGGGTCCTCTGGGTTGAGGGAACCAATCCAATAAGATCGCTCCAAAACAAGCAGGTTTCCGGTTGACCTGAAAATGTCCTGAGTGGGACGAAACGTCAGGCACACCCGCATGTCGACACGCTTCTCCAGGCTACTATTTCCATGCGCATTAATTTGTTTGGATTGTGAGTTGCCATTTTTTATTTCCCTATACATTAAAGATTTAAGTTTACTATGCCATTGGAGTATCCCTTTTCATTTTGAGGTATGGTATTGTCATCTGCTGCATTGATTTGTCTGGGCACCGGAAACCTGCTTGTTTTGTCAATCACACCGCCAGGGAGGTTAAATTCCTGTATATGCCATGCGCTTTATTTTTAAAATGTATACGTACAACCGTATTTGTTCATTACATATGCAAGCTGTGCTTCCCACTTTTTAGTTATGTATAGTTGTGTCTTGCTGATCTTCTTATTTCACCCCAAGACAGGTGGTCTGATTTACTAAAGGAGTTAAGAATATTTTCACAGTAAATTGTCGAATGTTTACTTTATTTAGCAAATCTTGTGCAGTTAACAGTGAACACTGACACAATTTATTGTGTGAAGATTCTTAAAGTGGTCCTTCACTCGTGAAATGGACTTTCACCTTCTCCTTCTAAAACATTTGCAGACAGTTGTTTTCTGTGCAGCACTTCCTGATTCTTCGCCTAGGTCAGGATGACATAGATTGGCCACCCACTGCCTCCTTAGATGTCCACCTCACACATCACAGGAAGCAGTTTTCTCAGGAGGTAGAAGTACCATACAATTTAGATCCCGACATGGACAGACACACCATTGGTCTCTGCTAGTTCCCAATTACATAGCAGAAACTATGCACATTCGCAGGAATCAGAATGCAACAGGCACAGGAGTTTCAAGATGGCAGTGCAGAAGAAGAGTGGCACAAGGAGAACATCAACAGTAAGGATGTCAATGCCGGACTAAACAGACTAGTAAGAGGTTTATTTTACATGGGTAGAGCTCCTGTAGTAAATCAGCCCCATTGTCTGCCTGATTGAAAACAATAGACACCCTGCAGTTTCCAATGGCATGGAATATCCACAGTGATTATTAGATGGTTTAATCCACCCAAAGTGTTAATCAACCAGATCATACCATATAAAAAGGTTACGTATGCAAAGGTAATATGCCCTTAAAATCCATAAAGTTTGGGATTGATGGCATGGATCTAGAAATTAATATTATACAGGATTTATATAGCGCCAACAGTTTGTGCAGCGCTTTACAATGTGAGGGAAGACATTACAGTTACAATACAATTCAATACAGGAGGAATTAGAGGGCCCTGCTCGTTAGAGAAATACATTAGACATGGTGTGAGCAGATCTAGTCTGTATAATACACTAGTTTTAGATCATAGCACATATCCTTTTTTATTCTTGTAATAACATTACATAAACTAAACCACAGTTTAAAGTGACACTAAACTCTGGTTAAAAAAAAATTATATTCAAGGTTGTGTTCCTAACTCAAAAAAATGCCTTCTCTTGCTCTCATCCACCTCTAAATCCCTGATTTATTGTTATTTTTTGTTCTGCTGTGATCAGATCTGTTAAGAGGATGACTAGGTTCATTCACTATGACTTCTCTGTATGTAGGAACAAAGCCACCCTCTTCTGTTTGCTTCTGAAATGGACTATGGATATGGGATTTGTAGTACATAGAGCAGTGCACATGACTGCAAATAATGTGCACTGCTTGCTACAAAGGGAAGTGCGGGGGAAAAGGAGAGGTTCTACAGCTCATGGAGGACGTTACAAGAAAGCAGAAAAACACAGTAAGAAATAATTTCATCAAAAATAAATAAATAGAGGGCCATTAAGTAGTGGAAGTGTATGGATTGTTTTGAGGGAATGAGGATATTATTTAGTGTCACTTTAATTGAGTCTATCATAGTTTTATTTTTTCTCTATATTTTATTAACCAGTTCTGGACCGGAAGGATTTGCCCCCTTTATGACCAGGCCATTTTTTGCAATTCGGCACTGCGTATTTTAATGGAAAATTGCGCAGTCGTGTGACACTGTACTGAAATAAAATTTATGTCTTTTTTTCCCCACAAATAGAGCTTTCTTTTGGTGGTATTTGATCACCTCCTTGATCACCAAACAAAAAAAATAGCGACAATTTTGGGGGAAAAAAACAATATTTTTCACATTCTGCTATATAACATTCCCAAAAAAAAAATTTGAAATCAAAATTTTTCATCATTTTAGCCTAATTTGTATTCTGCTACATATTTTTGGTGAAAAAAATCACAACAAGCGTATTTTGATTGGTTTGTGCAACAGTTATAGCGTCTACAAACTAGAGGAAAGATTTATGTCATTTTTATTTATTTATTTTTTTACTAGTAATCTGCAATTTTTGCGGGACTGCAACATTTCGGCGGACAGATCGGACCCCTAACTGACACTTTTGGAGGGACATTACTACAGTAATCAGTACTAAAAATATGCACTGTTACTGTAATAATGACATTGGCAGGGAAGGGGTTAAGTGTGAGTCTAGGGAGTGTTTACTAACTGTATGGGGGAGGGGTTTGTGAAATGACCACATAGACCTGTGATCCTATATAGAAGGATCACAGGTGTTCTGTGATCATTTCAGAGAGAAGAATGGTTGGCTGTGTTTACAACAGCTGACCGTCTTTCTCTCTTAGCGGGGAGCGATCACGGGTGCACGGTGGCAATGGCAGCCACCAGCCATGTGCATTGGCATCCCTGCTGCCTAGTAGAGCGCAGCCGAGCCAGCTTGCCACAGTAAAACTGCGGCGGGTGATCGGCAAGTGGTTAAATAGGCTGAATGCCCAATATACAAGCTATATTTTGAATGATTTGAATTCTACTATTGGAATATTGAACCTGTACCTTCTTTTACAATATTTTGGCCAAGTTTTAGTTCACGAGGAGTGCTATGGGGCAGCATTTTACCTAAAAAAGGATTATTTGTTTTATGGCAAAAAATATAGCAATTTGGTAAGTCTGTCAGATTGAACTTTAATGAAATGTACACTTTAAAGTTTGTAAAATGTATGCAATCACTTGGGTAGCTACTAACAGTTTGTGAAAACATTTCTTGTATTTTCTTGTAGAAAGGACCAGTAAACCAGAAAAGAGGAAGAACTCCAGAAGGTGAGTATTTATTTTAAAGCACGTTTCCTGCTGTAAGTACCACACATAGAAATGCATATAGGAAAATAAAACATCGGTGAGAAGCTGGGTTCAACATAAATGGATTTTAAAGTCTAAATCTTGGCTGATTCCATCTTTCATTAAAATAGCTGGTGATCCTGCCATGAAGCTCCTAGTTAAGGCACTTCCTGTTATATGGTGACAATGCTGTGTCTCCATCTTCCAACTGTCTCCCCCGTGTCATCACCTCTCACAAAGCTTATGATGGGGACATATTACATACAACACACAAATTACACTGACATGATCCACTATTGTCACCATTAGGGAACCTGTCCTGAGAAATGCCATGCAGCCATTGCTGGAATGCATGTAGGAAGAAAGTGGCAACATAGAGGCTACAGGAGATCAGCAACACTGCGATTCAACGAAGGATTAAAACAATAGAAAGCACTATATTTTGTTTTTACCCACTTTCTGTCTGCGCTATAGCTGATAGACGGGTACAGCGCAGCTCTCCAGGTCAAGTAGCGCTCTGTGACCACTGTGTGCCTTGGACACAGTTGATCACAGATCAGGCTAAAGGGCCAACTTTAGCGGCCCTGTATCATGTGATTATCTGTGTCCAATCACAGCTGTTACAATGTAAACAGACTTGCCGGTTATCGGCTCTCAATTCCTCACACAGAGATAGCATGTGAGGAAAGGAGAGCCGATCTGTGGGGGCACAGTATGTACATTGTTTACACTTAAAATCAGTGCCCTGATTATCAGTACAGCTCCATCAGTACCCATCAGTGCAGCTTATCAGTGCCCATCAGTGCCACCTCGTCAGTGCCTCCTCATCAGTGCCCACCTGTGCAGCATATCAGTGGCCATCAGTGCCACCTCATCAGTGCAGCCCCATCAGTTCATATCAGTACAGCCTCATCAGTGCACATCAGTGCAGCCTCATCGGGGGACATCAGTGAAGAAGAAAAATTGTTTATTTGCTAAATTTTATAACAGAAACTTTTCAAAGTTTTCTGCATGATCTGTTTTAAAACAACGATACAAATTTATTTTGGGTTCAGCGTTGTATGACTGAGTAATTGTCATTCAAAATGTCACAGCACTGAAAGCTGAAAATTGGCCTGGGCAGGAATAGTGTGAAAGTGCCCAGTATTGAAGTGGTTAAACATGGCAATAGTGTATGACGCACTGGGGTTGATTTACTAAAACTGGAGAGTACAAAATCGTGTGCAGCTCTGCATCGAAACCAATCAGCTTCCAGGTTTTTGCCAAAGCTTAACTGAACAAGCTAAGGTTAGAAACTGATTGGCTACCATGCACAGCTGCACCAGATTTTACACTCTTCAGTTTTAGTAAATCAACCCCACAGTGTTTTAGCATATCAAATCCAAATAAATTGTAGCTTACGTCTGTGATTTGCCAATCCAAGGCAAAGCAACAAGCTTGCTTTAATCCCAAAATGCCTACCACATATACTTAGGTTTTCTTCACTCCTCTGCTGATCCGTTCAGCAACAGGAGCTAAAAGAAATACCCAGTACTTCTGAGTAAGAGGGAGTATGTGACTTACGCCATGTAATAGCGGTGGGCCAATCAACACTGTCAGGCGGTGAGCCATATAGATCTGTTTAAGCTACAACTCTACAAACTCACTTACACAAGATGTCTTTTCACTGAACAGAGTGAAAAGAAGATAAGTATACATTACGATGCTGAGTAGGGCAGGATTAAAGCTGAACTCCAGATACAATATAATCAATATATTTCCCAGTATAAAAAAATGAAGGCCTCTTGAACCTCCTTTAGGGAAAGGGAGCCTTGACTGCTAGAAGCATGGCATCACTGTGGGTGTGAACCTAAAAGAAAAGTTAAGTAGCTCCCTTAGGATTGGCTACAAAGACCTGAGCTGACTGGGTGGAGCCTGAACTCTAGGTTAAGGCTATGCTGGGGCACATCTAACTGCTCTAAGAAGCTGTCACAAGAGTTGCCCACCCTCCCGTACGTTGTGATGTTTTGTCACAGCTTTATTGGTGGTTTTGACCTTGCCAGCAATTGATGTTGCTTTATGGGCTATGCCCTCAAGTTAAATTCTGGGGTCAGTCTAATGTCTGTCTGGCACTGATGGTAAGGACAGGCCTCTTAGACTATGTGAGTTTATGTTTAATGGGTGCTCACGGTAAAACTGTGACTGGCATTGTTGTTTGGTAAATTCTTGGGTCAGTCTAATGCCTGTCTGACACTGATGGTAAGGACTGCCTCTTAGACTATGTGAGTTTATGTTTTATGGGTGCTTTTGGTATAACCGTGACTGGCATTGCTATTTGGTACATTTGAAAAGTTGTTACTTTTGAAAAGTTCAATAAAGCTGTGGCCTTGCCCTATCTCCAACTTAATCAGCTTCTGTGTCTTTTTGAGGGGCAAGGTATTGGTTTATTAGTTGGTTATAAATAAGCCTAAGCTTCTCAGAAGTCAAGATATAGATCTACTTCAAATACCCTTGCAAACCTAGTTATTTCTACAGACAAGTAACGTGAATTCATCACTGGGCTGCATAAAGCCTGTGCAGAAAACAGAGCTGTGGTATGGACCTTCCAGGTCAACCCACTACAGGCTGTCTGCAGAAAGTATAAGGAGGGGGATACAAGACCAGTCACCCTGCACAAGTAGAGTGTAGCAGTGACGGGTCTTAATTGCAGGAAACACTTGTACAAAAGCAAAGTGCAGGAGTTGTAATGACCTCCTATGTCATATATTTTAAATAACCTCAAAACACTTTGCTTTTTGTTGGATTTAGAGCTGTAACATGTAGGAATACTTACTTATCAGTCACTGCACTGCATGATTATGACATGATTATAGATGACATTTTGACACTCTTTACTTCCATAGTGGCTTGTCACTTGAGCTCTGAGGGGTGTGGGAACAGTGCTAGGGTCATAGGATGTGTTCAGATTCTCACAGGATTGGAAAATTGGTGTATATACTCCATTAGCAGTACCGTGCTGGATATACAAGGCCCACAATAACTCAAGCTTTAAAGCAGGGGTGGGGAACCTTTTTTCTGCCAAGGGCCATTTGGGTATTTATAAAATCATTCGGGGGCCTTACAAAATTATCAACTTAAAAATGTGCCTGTTATATTTGGTCAAAAATTTAATTAACTCACCCCTAATGTGATGGCTGCAACTGCTTCTCTTTGGTGAGGTGTGTGATGTTAGCTGGTATTGATGATGTTGCTACTCGCAACTGGTTTTCCAGGTTTGCGTCGGTCAGTCTGGAGCGCAGTCGACTTTGTGGTGGTAAGTTTTGAAAAGAACTGCTGGCGGGTAATGCTGGTGGGTATAGCTGGCTGGTACTGCTGTGGGTACTGCTGGCTCAGGCTGGTACTGCTGGCTTGTACTGTGCTGTGGGTACTGCTGGCTCAGGCTTGTACTGCTGACTTGTACTGTGCTGTGGGTACTGCGGGCTGGTACTGCTGGCTCAGGCTGGTACTGCTGTGGGTATTGCTGATTTAGGCTGGTACTGTGCTGTAGGTACTGCCTTGGGTACTGCTGGCTCAGGCTGGTACTGCTGGCTGGTACTCTGTTGTGGGTACTGCTGGCTGGTACTGCTGTGGGTACTGCTGGCTGGTACTGCTGGCTGGTATTGCTGTGGGTACTGCTGGCTGTTACTGTGCTGTAGGTACTGCTGGCTGGTACTGTTGTGGGTACTGCTGACTCTGGCTGGTACTGCTGTGGGTACTACTGGCTCTGGCTGGTACTGCTGTGGGTACTGCTGGTTCTGCTGTGGGTACTGCTGGCTCTGGCTTATACTGCTGTGAGTACTGCTGGCTCTGGCTGGTACTGCTGTGAGTACTGCTGGCTCTGGCTGGTACTGCTGTGAGTACTGCTGGCTCTGGCTGGTACTGCTGTGTGTGCTGCTGGCGGGACATGTTGGCTAACAGCGGTGCCACGCTGGAGGAAAAGGCGATGTTTCCTGTATTGGTCACAGGCGGAGAGCATTTGATATCACTCCACCTGTGACTCACTCGGACTGTCGGAGCCGGAACTATACAGGAAGCATTGGCTCCGTTCTGACAGATCAGCTGAGAGACAGCTCAGGGGGGCCGGACCAAATGACTTCGAGGGCCGCATACGGCCCCCGGGATGTAGGTTCCCCACCCCTGCTTTAAAGGATAAGCATAAAATCAAGTTATGTGTAGTGTGCAAAACGGAATTTTAAATCATAAACCATGTCTAGCATGTGCTTGTTTATGCTTTTAGATTACAGTATCTGAAGTTAGTAAAAACATGTTTTGTAGATTTGACTTGTGCCAGATATGTTATATCAGCCATAAAGCATCAAGGTTAACCACAAATATTGACACCAGACACATAAACATCAAGGATAACATGTTTTAAAACATTACCAGGATCTTTGTTTTCTTGAATTTATTGTGTTCCCTAGAAGAGATGCTTAGTCATAGAGGCCTGAACTCCATCTTTGTCATTGGGGTCTGATAGGTTTGATGGGCAGCCAGTATTACTCATTGGTCTTTCCAAAGATATGGGATGGGCTTACTGGTGGTTGTCAGCAGGGTTTGGCACCTAAGCTTAACAAAGAATTACATAGCTTCCTCTACTTCCTTAGCTGTGCAACCCCAATCTATAGAGGCCCAAGCCCCACCTTTGTCAGCAGAATCTGATGAGATTCAATGGCCAATCCAGTACTTGCCTTTCCAAATGTATGGGATGTAGTTACTGGTGGTAGTCATTCCATATATGGGTGATGTACAGCAGGGCTTTGCATTTAAGACGACTGAATGGAGCTTAAAGAAGAGGATATTTTATGCTCCCAGAATGTCAAAGCTTGCTCTTCTGCCTTAGCTTGTTACCACCAACCTACTGAGGCCCAAGCCTCACCTTTGTCAGCAGCATCTGATAAGTCAATGGTGAGTCCAGTATTCATCTTTCCAAGGGTATGGGATGTGGTAGCTGGTGGTAGCCATTCCAAATATGGGTAATGTACAGCAGGGCTTGCAAACTTAGAAGACTGAATGGAGCTTAAGGTCAGATCCACACCTGGGAATGGGCTGGACACTGATTACATGCAAGAACCCCAGCGGGAGTGCTTGGTGATTAGCTGCAGGAGGCAATTCTATTGAAAGCTATGGGAGACTGCCAGCTCCCACAACTAATTGAGGCCATTCTCATGTGATCACCAGTGCTGGATTAAATTCTGTGGAGGCCCCTAGGCAGTTGAAAACTTGGGGCGCCCCTCGCAGGTTTCTAGAGATTTCTTGTGCGTGGGCTCCCATAGCTTTTCATGAGGCTGCCTCCGGCAACTAATTGCTGAGAACCCCTACTGGTGTTCTCACATGTAGTCAGGGTCCAGCTCATTCACACAAATGTAGCCTAAAGAAGAGAATATTTCAAGCCAGAACTCCCAGAATGCCTCCTTCCATTGCCATAGCTGTGTTTAAATATGTGCTTTTGATAGCTACCTGCCACTAAACGATGTTGTGCTACACTGAACTCCCAAGCAGTTTTATTAGCCCTGCCCAGCTCTATGTAACTATAGGACACCTCCATTCTTTTGTTATAGAGATGAGGAAATCGAGTGCTCTTCTGTTGTCCTTTCCTAGGTCAACAATGCTGCTTCTAAACAGATACAGTACAGTGAGTATGTGGTGTCCCCCTAGGACAGGATGTGTGTTAATGACAGGATCATTAGGTAATAATGAAAAAAAAAAAAGCAAATTAATTCAACATCTAAAGACTGGTAGGCTGCAGTATATTACATTTTTTCTCTTGAGTTTAGAAACACTTTAAAGTGGACCTTCACTCCATAGATCTGCGTAGCTACCTTTTACCCCCCCCCCCTCCCCTTCAACAATATAAACCTCTTTTTTTTTTTTTTCAGCACCTCACTCACTGCCTAGGTGAAAATGTCATGTGCCTGCTTCCTCAGCCTCCGGAGATACCATGTCACATATCCTAGGAGGCTGCAGAAGCAGGTACATGTTTTATAGACTGACTGTTGTGTGTTTATTTTCTAATATGATTATATCTCTTCATATAACTGTACTGTAGCACTTTAATACTTCCTGAAGAAGCCAATGTGGTGAAACATGTAGAAGACAAAAAAATGCTTGGGGCTCAGTATACTATATAAAACGTATTGTACATGTTTATTATTTGTTTGTCGATTTTAATGTTTGTATAAATAAAATATATATGTTGTAATACTTACCTTTTTGGTGGACTTAAATGGCACCTGCAAAATCCCATTGTCAAAACAAGGTACACACCACAGAAAGTGGGCAGAGCTGGTGCACATAATTGGGGTATGGCTATCAGGTGACAGTTGTGACAATTGAGGACAATCTAGCCTAAAATGTAAGGAGGATTTAAAAAACAGAGAGCGTAGTGAAGTTTCTTTTTATTCCCATTAGTCCTGCACTAAGAGGAGCTTACATTCTATTGTTCCTTTCTCAGTCATACTCAAACACACTTTTGCAGAGCCATTTTGGGTGGAAGCTGACTGACCTCTCAGTATATTTTAGAAATATGAGAGAAAGTTAGAAACATTACAGGAAACATATGCAACCTCAAACATAATACACAAACTCCATGCAGACAACGTCCTTTGATGGATAAAGCTCAGGAGGACCAATTCTACAAGGCAGGAGTACTACTCTCTTAGCCACTATGCAAATCTTTTGGCACTGGTGATAACTCAGCAGATGTAATCTCTTCTGTTGTAGTGAATGAATATCGATGGCAAAATTGAAAACCAAAAATAACCCCATTGTATTGGCCAGTTGTGACACAAATGGCTAGCTCAAGCAATCATATGGCTTGCAGCACAATGGAAGTGATTATCTATGTGTACATATCAATAAAATTCCCCAATGATCATCCATCCCAATTACATCATATCTATGTGGATGTCTCTCAGCCTTGACCAGAAGACCAGATTACCAGCAACAACAAAACTTCAAGAAAAAGGCGGCTTGTAGCCCAAAGTCTTGTCACTAACTTGGTATGGCGTTTATGTTTAGTGAATTCGTCCTTATAAGAAGTAACAAAAAAAAGGAAACATTCAAGTAAATGCCACCATGAAACTTCCTCAAACACATTTTTTTCATTGTTTGTATTTCATGCTGAATTTTCATCAATGATATTTAATCCCATTCACCAGAGCTGAGTTATAAGCAGGCAAACATCTCTTCCTTTATATAGCAAGTTAGCTCTTGACAAGCACATTTTTTAGAAAATACTAATAGCATTTTTTTTGTGAACATGCAAATACTGATTGTGAGTCATCTAATTAGTCATCAAAGCCTCCACCTGTTCCATGAGCATATATCTCGCTCTCGTTTGTTGGCCACTGGAAACATGGCACTTCTCAGTGCCGAATTTCTTTCTCTATGCTCGTGTTTTTTTTTTTCCTTTCACAGCACATTCTTGTCAAGCATTCGTCTGTGTGTCTTCATATTCTCTCATGTTCGTACTGATAGTGTTTGAGTTTTTGTGTCAGAGAACAGCTGCTAGCTGATACCACAGTTGAATTTTTCTGTCCTCACCCATCAGAATGCTTGTGGACTTTTTTTTTTTTTTTTTTAAATTCTGATAAATGAGTAAGCCTTAGTAAAAATAAATGCAACTTGCTATGGTTTGAGGGCAGAATGAACTGAAAATAAACTAGAAAGCTCTTGTGTTGATAAGTCAAACTATCCATTGGTGGGCATGCAAATTATATTTTCTGGGGAAGGGTTTTTCCCACCAGACAATGTGGCTTATAGATGAAAGGCTTTTGAATGACAATTCTACTAGTAAATTTGCAGTTGGCGTTATGTTTTTACCCTGGACTGGGAAGAGCATGGTGAGTGAGCTTCACCACAGGGTAGTCACAGCACAGGCACTAACTACAGGCGGTCCCCAGGTTACGAACATGATAGGGTCTGTAGGTTTGTTCTTAAGTTGAATTTGTAAGTCTGAACAGGTACTATTTTTAAGTATAGCTCCAGCCAAAATAATATTTTTTAAGTTTTTTTGATAGCATAGGGAAGGGTTACCACCCCTGTAACATTTGTTTTGCTGTCTGTGCCCCTGTTCAGAAGATGCCCCCTCACTTTCTGTCCCTATGACAATTGGATTTTGAAAAATGTGGGTTGTTGTGGAAACAAGGATTGGTGTTAAAGCTTCAGTGGAGACACCTTTTTCCCATTAGAACCCTTCCAGGACTGAATTTCCCTTCCTAGGGGGAGATTTTCCCCAAGGATACACACCAGGATAAACACAAGGATTTAAGGATTTAACACCAAGGATTGGTGTTATAGCTTCAGTGGAGACACCTTTTTCCCATGAGAACCCTTCCAGGAGTGAATTTCCATTCCTAGGGGGAGATTTTACCTCACTTCCTGTTGTCTCCCTCCGTTTGTAAGTAGGAGTCGTTTGTAGGTCGGATGTTTGTAACCTGGGGACTGCCTGTACACCTGAAGGTGGCATGAAGGAGCAGTGCATGGTCCTTTAGTATCCAAGGTGAAAAGGCCAAAGGCTACCTCCATTAGCTATGAACTGTATCAGGTCCTACCTTCTTTGTTCCCCTCTCAGCTGAAGTGCCTTGTCCTGAGAACATGAGTCACCTGATGCTGACACGTGACCTGACACATCTTCGGTGGACTAACCACAAGCAAAAGCGCTTTCCTGCATGCCTTGAATAAAGAGGCATGTAACAGCTTTAAATAGGTTGTAAACCTCAGGAAAAAAAAATTAAAAAAATAAAAACCTGAAAGACAAAAGGCATAATGAGCTAGTATGCATCGCATACTAGCTCATTATGAAATACTTACCTTAGAACGAAGCCCCCGCATTGCCGCCCACTCACTGATAACACGGCAGACATGTTCGGCCGTCCTACTTCCTGGTTCACGCCCTCCGGCCTGCGCGCGGGAGCCGCCGTTCACGACACAGGGCTCTGAAGGAACGATGCGGGTGGCCGTTCCTTCAGAGCACATGCGCTGATGACGTCATCGGCTGCATGCAATGTAAATATACATAAACGGTGCAAAATTAGGAGATATTTACAGTACCTATAGGTAAGCCTTATTATAGGCTTACCTATAGGCAAAAGTCATTGCTCATTACATAGGCAAGCTTAGCTTCCTGCTTTCTCACAATGCAAGTCTATGAGTTGGCTGAGTAACATAGAAACATAGAAACATAGAATGTGTCGGCAGATAAGAACCATTTGGCCCATCTAGTCTGCCCAATATATCTGAATCCTATGAATAGTCCTTGGCCCTATCTTATATGAAGGATAGCCTTATGCCTATCCCATGCATGCTTAAACTCCTTCACTGTATTTGCAGCTACCACTTCTGCAGGAAGGTTATTCCATGCATCCACTACTCTCTCAGTAAAGTAATACTTCCTCATATTACTTTTAAACCTTTGCCCCTCTAGTTTAAAACGGTGTCCTCTTGTGGTAGTATTTCTTCTTTTAAATATGCTCTCCTCCTTTACCGAGTTGATTCCCTTTATGTATTTAAAGGTTTCTATCATATCCCCTCTGTCTCTTCTTTCTTCCAAGCTATACATGTTAAGGTCCTTTAACCTTTCCTGGTAAGTTTTTTCCTGTAATCCATGTACTAGTTTAGTAGCTCTTCTCTGAACTCTCTCTAGAGTATCTATATCCTTCTGGAGATATGGCCTCCAGTACTGCGCACAATACTCCAAGTGAGGTCTCACCAGTGTTCTGTACAGCGGCATAAGCACTTCCCTCTTTCTACTGCTTATACCTCTCCCTATACATCCAAGCATTCTGCTGGCATTTCGTGCTGCTCTATTACATTGTCCTCCCACCTTTAAGTCTTCTGAAATAATTACTCCTAAATCCCTTTCCTCAGATACTGAGGTCAGGACTGTGTCAAATATTCTATATTCTGCCCTTGGGTTTTTACGCCCCAGGTGCATTATCTTGCACTTATCCACATTAAATCTCAGTTGCCAGAGTTCTGACCATTCTTCTAGTTTTCCTAAATCCTTTTCCATTTGGCATTTCCCTCCAGGAACATCAACCCTGTTACATATCTTTGTGTCATCAGCAAAAAGACAAACCTTACCATCGAGGTCTTTTGCAGTATCACTTATGAAGATATTAAACAAAATTGGTCCCAGTACAGATCCCTGAGGTACCCCACTGGTAACATGACCTTGTTCTGAATGTTCTCCATTGACCACAACCCTCTGTTGTCTGTCACTCAGCCACTGCCTAATCCACTCAACAATATGGGAGTCCATGTTCAATGACTGTAGTTTATTGATAAGTCTTCTATGTGGGACAGTGTCAAAAGCCTTACTAAAATCTAGATATGCAATGTCTACTGCACCTCCACCGTCTATTATTTTAGTCACCCAGTCAAAAAAATCTATAAGATTTGTTTGACATGATCTCCCTGAAGTAAACCCATGTTGTTTTTCATCTTGCAATCCATGGGATTTAAGATGTTCCACAATTCTATCCTTTAATAGGGTTTCCATTAATTTGCCTACTATTGATGTCAGACTCACTGGTCTATAGTTGCTCGATTCCTCCCTACTACCTTTTTTGTGAATGGGCACGACATTTGCCAATTTCCAATCTTCCGGGACGACTCCTGTTACTAATGATTGGTTAAATAAATCTGTTAATGGTTTTGCCAGCTCACTACTAAGCTCTTTTAATAATTTTGGGTGTATCTCATCAGGACCCTGTGACTTATTTGTCTTCACTTTAGACAGCAATCTTAGAACGTCTTCCTCTGACACATGCATCAAACGATTCATTAGTCATCCTTTCAAGTGGAGGTCCTTCTCCTTCTTTTTCTTCTGTAAAAACTGAGCAGAAGTATTCATTAAGGCAGTCGGCTAGCCCTTTATTCTCTTCTACATACCTTCCGTCCTTTGTTTTTAATTTAGTTATTCCTTGTTTTAATTTCCTTTTTTCATTTATATATCTGAAGAATGTCTTATCCCCCTTTTTCATAGACTGAGCTAGTTTTTCTTCTGCCTGCGCTTTAGAAGTTCTTATAACTTGCTTGGCCTTTTTCTGCCTAATCTTGTAGATTTCCTTATCTTCATTGCTCTGGGTTTTTTTATAATTACAAAATGCTAGCTTTTTATTTTTAATGATTTGGGCCACTTCTGCTGAGTACCACAGTGGTCTTTTCCTTTTTTTGCTTTTACTGACAAGTCTAATGCAATTTTCTGTTGCCTTCAATAGTGCACCTTTTAAGTAGTCCCATTTCTCCTGGACTCCATGTAATCCGTTCCAGTCTGATAAGGACTCATTTATGACTAATTTCATTTTTGAAAAGTCTGTTTTTCTAAAATCTAAAACTTTTGTTTTTGTGTGGTGTGATTCTTTCACAGTTCTTATATTAAACCACACTGACTGGTGATCACTAGATCCCAAGGTTTCGCCTACAATGACATCATATACCGAATCCCCATTTGTGAATACCAAATCCAAAATGGCCTCCCTCCGGGTTGGCTCCTCAACCACTTGTTGCAGAGACAACCCCAGTAGGGAATTTAGAATATCTGTACTCCTGGTAGAACTTGCTATTTTGGTTTTCCAGTTTATATCTGAAAGATTGAAATCTCCCATAATGATAACTTCTCCTTTCATTGTCATTTTAGCTATTTCTTCAACTAGTAGATCATCTAGTTCTTTAACTTGACCAGGTGGTCTATATATCACACCTACACGAGTTACTGCATGATTAGCAAACTGCAACGTAACCCAAACTGACTCTATGTTGGCCTCACCAACTTGTATTAGGTTAGATTTAATGCTATCTTTCACATACAGGGCCACTCCTCCTCCTTTCTTGCCTTCTCTGTCTCTTCTGTATAAAGAGTATCCTGGTATGGTTATGTCCCAGTCATTTCTTTCATTAAACCATGTTTCCGTAACAGCCACTAAATCTACATTCTCAGATGCCATTATTGACCCAAGTTCATTGATTTTTTTACCTAAACTGCGAGCATTTGTAGACAGGACTCTGAGCTTATCATTTCTTAACCTCTGTGCTTCTGACCTGTTCTGGCATTGTTTCGGGGGGCAATTGGACTCTTGTATTTTCACTCTTTTGCCCCCCCTTCCTAGTTTAAATACTCTTTCGCAAATTCTTGGAGTTGTTCACTAAGTATATTTGTTCCTTTGAGAGAAAGATGCAAACCATCTTTTTTGTACAGTTCCTTTCTATTCCAAGTAGAGCTATCATGAGAAACAAAGCCAAATCCTTGCTCTTGACACCATTTACTAAGCCATATGTTGAACTCCTTTATGCGCCTCTGCCTATCATTCTGAACATTATGCACAGGCAGAACTTCAGAAAATGAGATGGTGGATGCAAAATCCTGTATGTCATTTCCAAGTGTGATAAAAGATTTTTTCACCTCTGACACTTCATTGCAAGCCAGGTCATTTGTCCCTAGATGGACAAGAACGTCCACGTCCCCTTCCTGCTTTGCTTGCTTAACAATATTAATAATACGTCTTCTATCTCGCCTAGCAGTAGCACCAGGGAGACATCTCACAAAACCATTTTCTTTAAGCTCCACACTTCTTATGATTGAATCACCCAGCAACAGCTGCTTCCTTTGAGACTTCACTTTATCTTTTTTGTCCTTGGCTGCAGTCTTGCTACTTCAAACTTCCTACAAGATTGATACAGTGCTTTGCGAAAGTATTCACCCCCTTGAACTTTGCGACCTTTTGCCACATTTCAGGCTTCAAACATAAAGATATAAAACTGTAATTTTTTGTGAAGAATCAACAACAAGTGGGACACAATCATGAAGTGGAACGAAATTTATTGGATATTTCAAACTTTCTTAACAAATAAAAAACTGAAAAATTGGGCGTGCAAAATTATTCAGCCCCTTTACTTTCAGTGCAACAAACTCTCCAGAAGTTCAGTGAGGATCTCTGAATGTTCCAATGTTGACCTAAATGACTAATGATGATAAATAGAATCCACCTGTGTGTAATCCAGTCTCCGTATAAATGCACCTGAACTGTGATTGTCTCAGAGGTCAGTTTAAAGCGCAGAGAGCATCATGAAGAACAAGAAACACACCAGGCAGGTCCGAGATACTGTTGTGGAGAAGTTTAGAGCCGGATTTGGATACAAAAAGATTTCCCAAGCTTTAAACATCCCAAGGAGCACTGTGAAAGTGATAATATTGAAATGGAAGGAGTATCAGACCACTGCAAATCTACGAAGACCAGGCTGTCCCTCTAAACTTTCAGCTCATACAAGGAGAAGACTGATCAGAGATGCAGCCAAGAGGCCCATGATCACTCTGGATGAACTGCAGAGATCTACAGCTGAGGTGGGAGACTCTGTCCATAGGACAACAATCAGTCATATACTGCACAAATCTGGTCTTTATGGAAGAGTGGCAAGAAGAAAGCCATTTCTTAAAGATATCCATAAAAAGTGTTGTTTAAAGTTTGCCACAAGCCACCTGGGAGACACACCAAACATGTGGAAGAAGGTGCTCTGGTCAGATGAAACCAAAATCGAACTTTTTGGCAACAATGCAAAACGTTATGTTTGGCGTAAAAGCAACACAGCTCATCACCCTGAACACACCATCCCCACTGTCAAACATGGTGGTGGCAGCATCATGGTTTGGGCCTGCTTTTCTTCAGCAGGGACAGGGAAGATGGTAAAATTGATGGGAAGATGGATGGAGCCAAATACAGGACCATTCTGGAAGAAAACCTGATGGAGTCTGCAAAAGACCTGAGACTGGGACGGAGCTTTGTCTTCCAACAAGACAATGATCCAAAACATAAAGCAAAATCTACAATGGAATGGTTCACAAATAAACATATCCAGGTGTTAGAATGGCCAAGTCAAAGTCCAGACCTGAATCCAATCAAGAATCTGTGGAAAGAACTGAAAACTGCTGTTCACAAACGCTCTCCATCCAACCTCACTGAGCTCGAGCTGTTATGCAAGGAGGAATTCGCAAAAATTTCAGTCTCTCGATGTGCAAAACTGATAGAGACATACCCCAAGCAACTTTCAGCTGTAATCGCAGCAAAAGGTGGCGCTACAAAGTATTAACTTAAAGGGGCTGAAAAATTTTGCACGCCCAATTTTTCAGTTTTTTATTTGTTAAAAAAGCTTGAAATATTCAATAAATTTCATTCCACTTCATGATTGTGTCCCACTTGTTGTTGATTCGTCACAAAAAATTACAGTTTTATATCTTTATGTTTGAAGCCTGAAATGTGGCAAAAGGTCGCAAAGTTCAAGGGGGCCGAATACTTTCGCAAGACACTGTATCTGTTGAAGTGATTGTAAAGGTACATTTAAAAAAAAATAATAATAAACATGCCTATACTTACTTGCTCTGTGCAATGGCTTTGCACAGAGCGGCCACAATCCTCCTCTTCTGGGGTCCTCTGATGGCACTCTTGGCTCCTTCTCCTGTCTGAGTGCCCCCAGAGCATGCCGCTTGCTATGGAGGCACTCATGCAGACCCAGTCCAAAGCCGGGGTGTGTGCATCTACTAAGGCACACAGCGTGGCTCAGCCCCACCCCCTCGCTTCCTCCTCACAGGATTTGACTGACAGCAGCAGAAGCCGATGGCTCCCACTGCTCCAAGTCTCCTGTGGGAAGAGATAGAGGGGAAAAGATCATGCTCAGGTAAGTATTTTGGGGGGCTGATCACAGAAGGTTTTTTTTGTAGAATCTCCCCACTGTTTAAAAAAGAACAGTTGTAAAGCTCAAGCATCCCAAGAATCATTCTAATACATCTTGTGGGATACATTTGTCAATGACACACCTTCTGTCCTAGAGTCATCATGTAGCCAGGGTTCACATGCTGCATAGAGTGGTGCTCATAGGTCACAGTGGGAGTGTCATTCTGTTCAGCAGTAGGGACTGCCCAATGCCACTGCTGAATAAAAAGCCATGACTGGCAAGATGATACTCTACGGGTAAAGGAATAAGGTATAATACTTACCTTTAATACTTGTTCCAACAGGTTCCCTCCATCTGTGTGACCAGTTCCCCAAAACCCCTTTTCTAAGGTACTGCAGACCAATAGAATGCCGAGGGCCCATCCACAACCCAAAGCATCAGAGAGAAGAGCAGAGTGCGGGTACCCAGGGGGAGAGAGGAATATTTTAAGTACTACAGTGTGCAGTGATCCAGTGTGACACTTTACTGTGCCTTTGCTTCCTGAAATAAATATCAGTCACTGCTGCTTTATCTTCTTGTACAGAGTAACTGGTCTTGTATCTGCCCCTCCTGTAGTGGGTGGGGCCTGCTAGATCCCTCCCATAACTCTGCTCTCTAAACAGGCTATGTGCAGCACAGTGATGACGTTATTGCTACTTTTACATTGTAATAACTATGGGGCATACTGTGCATTTGTGTGTAGTGCATGTGCCAGGAATTCAGCTTTAATTAGCATTTATCTCTTGCAGTGTAGGAAACCTCTATTGCAAGGGGGTTTTTTTTATCCCGGAGTTCAGTTTTAAAATTAAATAAAAGCAGTGGTAGGGGACTAGGAGGAGGGAGTTAAAGCAGAGTCCCACCCGCACTTTAAACTTTGCTGCCCACTCCCCCTTTTTTTTACAGGAATCCATGTACCTTGTTTGCACGGAAAATCCTCAGTTTCCGCTGCAATATCCCGCTTTACTTACTTAATTTAATGCCACATATCAAATGCATATGCATCATATTAAGTTCCAGATCTAATAGTTATTGTCTGGCACTAAAGATTGATGTGTTTCTGATACCCTTTTTCTAGGATGGACACACACATGCTGATGTACAGAGTCTGTAGGGTACTTTTCCTTTCTGGGCACAGCGAGGTACGTCATATCCAGCTACGCATTGGCTCCTGGGATATGAGTTTCATCAATCCTAGGAGTCAATAGGCATCCTCCACACACAATTCATGTGCTGCAATTCCTACAAGCGCAAGATCAAGAGGTGCATGCTGGGTAGCCAGCAGTGCCGTATCCTGGAAGAAGAAATTAGTGGGCTTTAGAAGATGGGAGGGTGCCCACTCGGGAGAGCTGAGTATGTTTTTAAAAAAGAATGATAACACATGCATTTAATATTTAAACTGCTATGTAAATGATTAGGTGCAACCATCATATGGGTGTTTTAAAACAAAAAAAAAAAGCTGAAACTCCGCTTTAGGCAGAGATTACAAAGCTCCCTCTAGTGGCTAGTGCAGCCACAACAGAAATAAAAACCCTTGTACCCTGCCAGCAAGCTTTCTTTCCAAGCAGTGATCTCTCTGTAGAGGTCCAATACACCCTCTTCTGAGTCAAAGCTAATGCTAAACACATAATCCCAAACAGCTAAACACACAGATGAAATACATAAAATAAGTTGTTCCACCTTCCAAAGTATTTCTATTTCTGTCCATCCAGTCCAGAGATCTGTCTAAGGACAGAAGATGGGAATTTTTCTCTGCTGCAGATAAGTAACACATGCTAGTATTGTCCCTCCCACAGCCTGTGACTGCACACTGAAATAAGTAGCAGCAAGACTGGTGAGCTAATTTCTCTGTCCTCCTATCAGCATGTTCCTTGTTAGCACATAAGCACTATAGTACAAATGAATGGTACCTTGTGCTGCATTGTCCTTTCGCATTATGAGCTCTGCTGTACATTGAAAGACGCTTAAAGTGGAGTTCCAGCCTTTTCTGTGTTTATTAAAAGTCAGCAGCTACAAAAAGTGTAGCTGCTGACTTTTAATAAACACACACTCACCTGTCCCACGGTCCAGCGATGCGGCCGCCCGAAGCCTTGATCCTCTCCCTCTGGTCTCGGCGGCGCCGGCATCACTGGTGTGGGCACCCGGCTGTGACAGCTTGCGGCTTCACAGCCGAGTACACACTGCGCATGCGCGAGTTGCGCTGCTCGTCTTGATTGGCTAGAAATCTTCTGGGACCTCTGACATGTCCCAGAAGATTGCAGGGAGAGAGGGGGAGAGGAGAACTTCTGCTCAGGGCGCCGCGGCGCTCCGAGCGGAAGTGGGAGCGGGTACCTGTCAAAACTAGGTACCCGCTCCCCCCCAAAAAATGACATGCCAAATGTGGCATGTCAGGGGGTTAGGACTGTACCACTTTTGGGTGGAACTCCGCTTTAAGTTTTAAAGTGGTTCTAAAGTCAAAACATTTTTTACCGTAATGCATTCCCTGCATTAAAGTAAACCACATTTTACAGCTTGCTGTCCTGCCCCACCTCCCTAAATACTTACCTGAGTCCTCAATCGATCCAGCACTGTGCATGGCTGGATCTCTCTTCTCCTCTATTCCTCTTCACACAGGGAGTCCTGCTGCTGTCAATCAAATGCTGTAAGGAGGAAGCGAGGGGGGGGGGGCGGTGGGGGTCACAAGCGAGGCTCCATAGACACGCAAGCATCTTGCTATGGAGGCATATGGAGAAGAGGAGGAACCAAGATCACTGGTGGGGTAACCCCAGAACAGGAGGATTGGGGTCGCTCTGTGCAAAACCATTTTGGTGAGTATACCATGTATATTTTTTGTAATTTAAAAATTGCCTTTAGTAACATTTTACCTGCTGTCTGCAGTGTTAAAATACATACAAGACGCAAGCTTTTGCACAATGACCATATTTTCCTTTTAAACAAATATTCAGCTGTGAATTCACAATATAGCTGCCTGTAAACCACAGTCCTTACAGGTTAACCACTTGCCGACCGCCGCACGACTATCTACGTCGGCAATCAGCCCCTCACAGGCAAACTATTGTAGGGCTACGTTGCTTGCTTGTGAGGGTCTAGGGAGCGAGCGCGCGCCCCCGGAGGCGCGCTCCCGCTCCCGCGTGGTCACGGACCCCCCCGCGCGTGTGACCAGCGGACCCGATGTCCGCCGGCCACTCGGCGATCGGCGGGGGAGAGGGAGAATGTCAGGCAGCTTGTGTAAACAAACTGCCTGTCATTCTCCTCGCTGCAAAGACACTGATAAAACGGATCTGGTATGTAGATCCGTTGATCAGTGTCCTTACAGCTAGAGCCACAGCCAATCACAGTAGAAACCACGCCCCTAGGGACACACACAGCCCCTCCCTTCCAAATAAAGTTAACCCCTTCACTACCAGTGTATTTTTACAGTAACAGTGCATATGTATAGCACTGATTACTGTAGAAATGTCACTGGTAACCCCAAAAGTGTCAAAAATGTCAGTCAAGGGTCCGATCTGTCCGCCGCAATGTCGCAGTACCGCAAAAAAAATCGCAGATCGCCGCCATTACGCGTTAAAAAAAAAAACAACAAAAATGACAAAAATCTTTCCCTTTGTTAGTAAACGCGATAACTTTTGCGCAAACCAATCAAAATACGCTTTTTGCGATTTTTTTTACCAAACATAGGTAGCATAAAACAAATTGGCCGAAAATTTTTAAAAATTTTGATTTTTACATTTTTTTTTGGGGGAATTTCATATAAAAAAATGTGAAAAATATTGCTATTTTTGCAAAATTGACGCTCTTTTTTTGTTTATAGCGCGTGATCAAAAAATCGCACAGGTGATCAAATACCACTAAAAGAAAGCTCTGTTTGTGGGAAAAAAAGGACGTCAAATTCGTTTAGGTACAGCGTCGCACGACCGCGCAATCGTGCGTTAAATTCACGCAGTGCCGAATCGCAAAATACCCCCTGGTCGGAATGGGGGTAAAATCTTCCGGGGCTTAAGTGGTTAAAGTTTATAAGGAATGTTACACCTAAACATCTCTAAGATATGCTGCATTAAAGAATAGCAAAGGTAACCGAGACAGCTAATAAATGGCATCAGCAAAAAAAAAAAAAAGGGGTTAAATAAACCGCATGTATATGGCACAGTCATGTATTCAAGTGGAGGTGTTCAATTTGCGCTGAAAAAGCACATTTTCATTACGAGAGCACACTTAACCCTACAGACAATAAAAATACAAACGTATATTTCCTCTGACAGGCTCACATGATTTACACAGCCAGCACATATGTACCCAATCATTGAAAATGTTACTCACCTTTGTAAAGTTTAGCGTATTGGGGTCACATTTTTTTTTTACCTAAACACAAAGAAGCTATTATTGAGTACATTTATGAAAGATTATTTTTTTTTTTTGAATTAGTCACAGTTTTTCAGAAGCCACCCTTTAAGAGACCTAAATTTACTAGAAGCAGAGACAATAGGTTGAGCATCATTGGAGGTAACAACAGTTATAACATTTCAAGGCTGCCATCCTGTTTGATATTTTGAAAGATTAAAGTAGATGTAAGCCCCAAAAACATTTCGTTTGATAAGGTACAGAGCTATTGCCATCTTTTTTAACTTAAGAAAATATTGTTTTCAACTTATTTAAGAATTTTTTTTTTTTTTTTTTTGCATCTAACATTGCTGATCTTTAGCTGGCTTCCTAATGGTGACTATGGCAGAACATGCCTAACAAGTGTAATCATTGAAGTCCCATGTGACAGGCAGACAATGCAAGAAAGCAACTAGGAGACAGGCTGTTGCCTCCCCATAATTGGATGGCAGGATGACCAAATATTTTAAAACGAAAGCTGCAGATTTAAAGCAAAATTAAATATCCTAAGCACATTATCAACTTTGCCAGTTATCACTACAGGCATGCCCTGAATGAAACTGTTTTGGGAAATAGTTAAAGCGGTGGGTTTAGCTACACTTTAAAAAAAATTGAAATTAATTTGAAATTACAATAATTTATTATTACATGTTATGGATTGTATACAATTTTAATTATTACGTTTATATCTACATGAACATTTTATTTTTGGACAAAAACTGAAGTAACTCCCCCAACATTGGGAAGCAAAAAGTGGGACTTTAAATGTACCTCAAAGAAAAAATCGAATGCATAGATAAGTTAAAAACACATTTTAATACTTAATTTAATGGCACATATCAAATGCATATGCATCATATCAAGTTCCAGATTTAATAGTTACTGTCTGGCACTAAAGATCGATGTGTTTCTGATGACCTTTTTCTAGGATGGACACACACATGCTGATGTACAGAGTGTGGAGGGTACTTTTCCTTTGTGGGCACAAGCATATACAGTACATTGGTATTATCTTCCACGTACCTGGATGTGTACCTTGTTACATCTAGGGGCTTTGGTCCACTGCTTTGGTCCACTGGACTGGACCTATAAGTACAATTTACATTTAAATATGCTCATTTAAAGCGATAGTATACTCCACTTTTTAACTTTTACCTACAGATACTGTAAGCCTATAATAAGGCTTAACTGTAGGTAAATTTAATATCTCCAAAGCCTGCACGGTTTAGGAGATATTCACTTTCAGAGCTCCTTGCCGGCTCCTTGTCGGAAAGTGAACTCCCGCGCATGTCATCGTGACTCCGGCCACTCACAGCGCCGGAGCCGCTGAACTCGAAGAGGCGCTGAGGGAACATGACAGCTCCCTTAGCGGTATCCGGGCGACCGTGTGGGGGCTTCGTTCTAAGGTAGGTATTTCATACTGAGCTATTATGCAATGCATACTAGCACATTATACCATTGGCAGGGCTTTTTTTTTTTTGTACTCAGGGGATACTACCGCTTTAAAGGATAAATAGGAGATGCACCGGTTGGGCTTTTAACTAACATTGCAGTTTCAGTCTGGATATGATGATCAAACTTTTGTGTCAAACCTCGTACACGCGGTCAGATTATCGGACTCATTTTCATCCATTTCTTGTTGCACGCTAGTCTCATATCGAAAGTGAAGAGGTTACTCAACATACAAAAATTCTTGTATGACAGAATACAACGAATACAACTTCGGAAGTGATGTAATGTGTTGAATTGTTTTGTATGTGTTCTTTTATTTCCGAGCATGCGTAGTCTTGGTCTTACGATTTAAAACTTACGATGAAAACTGTACTAATTAAAAGGAAAATCTGACGTTGTGTTAACCTACGATGAAAATTTTATAGCCTGCACATCCAGTTTTTGTCGTTCGAAAATTCAGAATCTGCTGTCTAAAGCACTATACTAACAATCCGAAACCGACAGATCGTTAGTCGGAAGAAATTTTACTTCCGATTTTCTTATTGTGTATACAAGCCTTTAGTGTGGATCCTGAAGAATCCTAATCATGGAATTTGATTTGATGAGCAGGTTAAAGGCCCGTACACGCAATAAGAAAATCGTAAGTAAAATTTCTTCCAAAGAAACGATCTGCCGATTTTCGTATGTTGAGTAACCTCTTCACTTTTGATATGAGACTAGTATGCAACAAAAAAACGGACGAAAATTCGTCCGATAATCGGATCGCGTGTACGAGGCTTTAGGAAGCTTTATACCAAGGTCTAACATGAACTCACCTTTTGGTTTGTGAACCTTTTTTCCCCACTTAAAGGCATTTTAGTTCTTCCACCAATGAAACAGGGAATATAACTACACACTGCACTAATACTTAGTTAAAACCAGGGCTCGAGTCCTGCAGGAAGGCATGGGAATGGCGTTCCTGTACTTTTTCCACAGCAGGAACGCCGTTCCCTTTAGCAGCCGCGTCCTGCAGGACTGCCCTTTGAAAAAGGAAAAACTATGCTACCCCCCCCCCCCCAAGCCCCTGCTGTCAGAAGAGGGCTCTGTTTCCCGCCCATTCCCGCTGTTCTAGCAAATGCCGCTCCCGAGAACACAGCAGCACGAGGAGGAGGAGAAGTTCTCCCCCCCCTCTCCTCCTCCTCATGCTGCTGTGTTCTCGGGATCGGCGCTTGCTAGAACAGCCACCCACTATATGTCTTTCCTCTCCTTCCTATCCTATTGGCAAGAGAGGAAAAAAAAAGAAGCAGAGAGGATCATGGGACATGTAGTCTCGAGGACTGGGGGAAACTGCAGCCCCCAGCATGCCTAGCTGAAGAGAGGAGACAGAGAGGATGGCAAGTAGCACAATGCAGGTTGCAAGTGACACGCTGCATCTGGTGGCAGGCTGAGGGTGGCAAGTGGCCCACGGCACCTGGTGGCAGGCTTCAGGTGGCAAGTGACACACTGCATCTGGTGGCCAACTGCGGGTGCTAAGTGACACGCTGCATTTGGCAGAAGGCGACGGTGGCAAGTGACACACTGCATCTGGCAGAAGGTGACTGTGGCAAGTGACAAGCTGCATTTGGGGACAGGCAATAGTGGCAAGTAACACGCTGCATCTGGCAAAAGGCAACAGTGGCGAATGACACGCTGCATCTGGCAGAAGGCAGCAGTGTCAAGTGACACTCTGCCTCTGATGGCAGGCGACGGTGGCAAGTGACATGCTGCATCTGGCAGAAGCGACAGTGGCAAGTGACACGCTGCATCTGATGGCAGGCGATGGTGGCAAGTGACACGCTGTCTCTGGTGGCAGGTGATGGTGGCACGCTGTATCTGGTGGCAAGTGACAAGCTGCATCTGGTGGCAGGCGACAGTGGCACACTGCATCTGGTGGCAAGTGACAAGCTCAGGGTTCCCACTGATTCTGCATTATGGTGAGTTGAACTATTTTATTATATATTATAATGTATTAATATAAATAACGTGCTTCAATCATCCTAACACCATATCAAGCATGGTGTCAGGATGATTTAGGTGCTAACACCAGCCAATTGCTCGACAAATCACAGCCACCGAATTCCCCGTCAACCTTGAAACTACATTCCCCCCTCCAGTCCTTGGAAAATTTTTCTTCTACGAAATCAGTCCCCCGTGTCAAAAAGATTGGGGACTGCTGCTCTAAAGTGACATCACTTCCTCCTAGCGCTCTATGATAGAGATAGCCACACAGGAGGGAAAGGGGTGACGGATTCCATCGTTTGCTAGGGTTTTGAAATCATCTTTTTTGGGAAGAGGGGGCGGGGTGTGTGTCCCTGATCGGCAGTTTGGAAATGTGGTCACCTTAAGCTAATGGGCATGTCTAGGTTTTTTGCTATATACATGGGCAGGGCAAAATGAGGTTTCGCCTATGGTTTCAAAAATTCTTGCACTAGCCCTGGTGGCAGGCACTTACTGCGCCTGCTCTTTTCTGAAGCCTTCCGGGCTCGTACATGCTGACCCATTTTTGGCCAGGTGGGCACATGCGCAGTTATTCAATGGCGCCGTCTGGCCTGATTTTTAAATGGAAGGCAGTGAAACTCCGTCTTGACGGCAGCGCCTTGGCACAGCAGAGACAGAGAGGAGGACACTAATGTGAGGGTCTTGGTGGCGGCGCCTTGCCACAGCAGAGAGGAGGTCACTGTGAGGGGCTAATATAAAAGGAGGCAGCCGCAGAGGAGGACACTACTGTGGAGGGGGGGTTAAGGGGGCAGAGGAGGACATTACTGGGGGGGGGGGTGAAGGGGGCAGAGAAGGACATTACTGTACTGTGCGGGGAGGGGGTGAAGGGTGCAGAGGAGGACATTACTGTGGGGGGAGGGGGGTGAATGGGGCAGAGGAGGACATTACTGTGCAGGGAGCGGGTGAGGGGGGCAGAGGAGGACATTAATGTACGGGGAGGGGGTGAAGGGGGCAGAGGAGGATATTACTGTGCAGGGAGCGGGTGAAGGGGGCAGAGGAGGACACTGATGTGGAGAGATGAAAAGGGCACAGCAGGCCACTGCAGTGGGGGGTCATGATATGAAGCGGGGCATAGAAGGACACTACTTGAGGGGGCAGAGGAGGACATTACTGTAAGGGAGGGTGAAGGAAGAAGGCAGAGGAGGACACTATTGTGTGGGGCATGTTGCCAACCACCCGTTAATTTACAGGCTTCCCGTAAATGTCTGTTACCGGCAGCGGCGCCCATAAAAATATGGCTGTCCACAGCCTCTAACCATCTCTTGTACCATGTCCGCATCCTGTAGCCATCTCCTGTACCATTTATGCAGCTTCTGACCATCTCCTGTACCATATCTGCAGCCTCTGACAATCTCTTGTATCATGTCTTTGGACTGTGACCATCTCTTGTATCATGTCTGCAGCCTTCAACCATCTCCTGTACCATGTCCACAGCTTCTGACCATCTCCTGTACCATTTTCGCAGCTTCTGACCATCTCCTGTATCATGTCCGCAGCTTCTGACCACCTCCTGTACCATGTCCGCAGCCACTAACCATCTCTTGTATCATGTCCGCAACCTCTGACCATCTCCTGTACCATGTCAGCAGCTTCTGACTACTTCATGTACCATGTCCGCATCCTCTGAACACCTCCTGTATGTAAAGGGCAATGCTGCAGACCCTGATGTAAGTGGGAACTCTGATGAAAAGGGGAATGCAGTGGACTCTGATATAAGGGGGTCTCAGGTCACCAGAGCCCCCCTTATATCAGAGTTCCCCTTTAGATCATAATCTGCAGCATTCCCCTTCCCTTGTACTGTAAGGGGGAATTCTGCAGACTCTAATGTAAGGAGGAACTCTGTGCTGGCTAGGTTATATTAACCTGACTTTCGTGTAAATGGAAAAATATGTTTTTTGACTTTTATTAACGTAGTCTAAATATTGATATTTGTACTGTATAGCACAGAAAACGGCCATTTTAGGTACTTTCTTGGGTGAGTTCCTACACTTTTTTTCCCCAGGACTTGACCCCTGGTTAAAACAATTCAAACAGTTGAAATTGTATAATACCTATAACCAAGAATTTGATCTCCCATCTTTATGGACCTGTTTTTGGGTATAAACATCAAAGTGGGCTTCACATATGAAATGTCTCTAAAGGAAAGTATCCACGTAGTTTATAGCAACTCAACATAGTTTCAAACCTGTGGAAAACGGCAGCTGCAATCACATTGGTTCTGGTGGGTAAAGCAAACATTTCTTAGTATTATAGTTGAATCTGGCTCTTTTTTTTGCAGTTTTCAACCCTAGATATGCTGTCCACACATGACCTCAAATTTGAGGTGGGGATGGTCCTGTAGACATCACCCAGCTCAACAAACTTCGATCTGAAAATCAAAGGACTTGGGGTGTAAAATTGTTAGTGATTTATTTAGATGCAGTGACTGTTCAGCTATCAGGCATTCTGAAAGCTGCACGAGCAGCGGCTGTCAGAATACAACAGCTGTTAAACAGTGTGGATGGGGGAATCTACTGATTTCTCTCATTTAGCTGGGGCTGAATGAGAGAAATCCTAAAGTGATTGTAAAATCTCGTTTAAAAAAAAAAAATAACAAACATGTTATACTTACCTCCTCTGTGCAGTTGGTTTTGCACAGAGCAGCCCGGATCCTCCTCTTCTGGGGTCCAACCTCGGTGCACCTGGCCCCTCCCTCCCTTTAAGTGCCCCCAGAGTAAGCAGCTTGCTATAGGGGCACCTGAGCCGAGTCACAGCTCTGTGTATCTATTCAGAAACGGAGCAGTGGTTTGTCCCCACCCCCTCTCTCTCCTCATTGGCTAACTTGAATTGACAGTTTCGAATACCAATGACACCGCTGCTGTGTCTTAGCCAATGAGGAAGGGAGTCCCAGGCGGCTGAGATAGTCGTAGAAATCGCTGGATCGAGATGGGGATTGGGTAAGCATTAGGGGGGCTGAGGGGAACTGCTACACACAGAAGGTTTTTTATCTTAATGCATAGAATACATTAAGATAAAAAAAAAAAAAACTTCTGACTTTACAAACCCTTTAATGTGTATGGATAGCCTAATGCTAAGTTTAGATGTGCAGCAGACCTTGCCACCCCCCTAAAATGCAGTTCACGGTGGATCACTTTTCAGCATCGTTTGACAGATGGTGAAGAGGCAATATGTTGGGAAATCCCAATACCTTTATTTATGCTTTTTATTAAGTGGTGTTAAACCCAAAAATGTAATAATATAATAGTAATAATCCTGCAGCTTACCAATAATTAGATGTCGTGGCTGTAAAAGTTTCACTTTTTTAGACTTTTTTCCCTCCGTTTTCCTAGGTGATAAGGTCAGCAACAGACCTCATGTATTTTACAGACGCCACTCTGGATGAACGGGCACAGGGGGGAGATTTGGACAACAGCATCGTCAGTCTGGGGCAAGGGGAGTGTTAGAAATACTAGCAGATTTAGATACACTAACAAATTGGAACTCCAGCTAATACTTTACAATAATTTACAGTAAACATTTTTTTTCCTTTTGGGATAAAGGTTTTACATAAATAAATAAAAGCTGATTATTTTAAGCACCCCTGCAAGTGTTAAATCGTCTGTTTCAACTCTGTATCTGCAAGAGGGCTTTTCTGTTAAACAAAAACAATAGACTTAATGGCCAGATCACTAGATGAAAATTAAGGAAAGAAAGCCTAAAAAAGGAAACTAATATAGCCATCACATCTAATAAATGGTAAGCTGCAATATAATAAATGTGTGCTTTTGGGTTCAATACTGCTTTAAGTATACATACCTAATTTTTTCTGGGTTGTTTTGTCTGGTCACATGACGGCTCTCTTCTTCTTCCTAAAGTGTTGGGTCTTTCTCAGTGCTGCAGAGAAGGACTGGGATATTAGGCAGTGGCGTGAGGTAAGTGCTGTTCTCTGCATTTTCCTGTGAGCCCAGGCTGACATTAATACCTATTCCCAGGAGGGTACATCCATGACACCCTCCACTTCCAGTAACTTGGCTGGATAATGTTGGGAGTCATTCAACCCAGAGGAGGAGAGGCGCTTGACCTCAGAGTGGTGAGTTTGCATGGAACAGCCCCAGAGTCTGCCAGCAAGACCTTCTTTTTTATTTTCACCAGTGCTGTGGATTTTTTAAAATTTTTTATATATTTAGTCTTACAGAAATTACTGCAGTTACTGACACAGATAGGAACAGGAACCCCTGAGGGGAGATAACTCGGTCATGCAGTAGACATCAGTGCTCAGTAGTCAAATCAACAAAATCAAGTTTTATGAAACAATTCCTCCTTTTTGTTAGCAGACACCATAATTTCCTCCATAAGTGCAATTTCATTGACCTTACTCAACCAGAGGGTGATTGGTGACACATCAGCTTGCTTCTAGAATAAATATACACGTTTTGGCTGCTTTCAAATGCGAGACTCCCTGAGAAGACATTGGGGTTGAACACTGAAGAGTGCAAACTCTGGTTCAGCTGTGCATGATAGCCAATCAGCTTCTAACTTTAGCTTGTTCAGTAAGGCCCCTTTGACATGGACGGACCAATCGAGTTTGCCTGTCAGTTTTTCAGGCGGAGCCAATCAGACCATCCATTGCTCTCTATGATATGTGTCTGTTAACACTCGCCAACTTCTGGTTCAATCCTGTCTGCTTCCAGATTCGTTCCCCATTCGTTGATCGAATCGGATCGAGTGGCAGTCAAATGGAAACAGACAGGCAGTCCATTTCCATCTGACAGCCCATAGAGGAAAGCGGGCTGTGTCTGTGTCCGCTCTGCATCAGCAGAGCAGACACAGACCTGTCATACATCTGCTTAGATTGCAAACTGTGCCAGTGAGAAAGGGGCTGTAAGCTTTGACAATAAAAGCTGGACGCTGATTTGGTTTCTGTGCACAGCTGCACCAGATTTTGCACTCTCAAGTCTAAAGGCCCGTACACACGTACCGATTGTCGGCCGTAAAGATTCGGCCGGCGACCGATCGGCCAATTGTAGGCTTGTTAGTATGATGCTTCCGACAGCCGACAGCGCATTTTCGGCCGAACAGAATCTGTCATGCAAGCATTAAAATTTTTGTTGACCAACACCAAAACGGCCAATTGTTCGCCAGTCAGTACAGATTTCGGCCGACAGGCAGCAGATTTGCAAGACTGGGCATGCTCAGAGAAGAAAAAACACAGTTAACCATCACATGACATCACTTCTGCAGTCGGCTGTTGTTGGCCGACAAAATTCGTGTGCAGTCTTTTGCACTTTTCAACAGACAAGACAGCCCTCGGACAAAAGACGGCCGATCGTTCGGCCGACGATCGGTACGTGTGTACGGGGCTTTATGCCTCGTACACACGCATCGATAGTTGGCCGTGAATTTTCGGCCAACATCCGATCGGCCGATTTTCGGCTTGTTAGTATGATGCTTTCAACAACCGACTCCGACTTTTCGGCCGAACAAAATCTGGTGTGCAGGCTATAAAATTTTTGTTGGCCGTCAACAGAACGGCCGATTTTCGGTCAGTCAGTACAGATTTCGGCAGACAAAAATCTGATGAGCAAGACTGGGCATGCTCAGAGAAGAAAAAACACACGGAAAGTAAACCAGCACATGACATCACTTCTGAAGTTGGTTTTTGTTGGCCGAGAAAATTTGTGTGCAGTCTAGAGCACATTCCCACCAACACAACAACACTGGACCAAAGACGGCTGATCGGTCGGCCGATAATCGTTGCGTGTGTACGAGGCATTAGTAAATGAACCCCATTGTTTTACTTTGAACCTGTGGGATGAGAGTAAATGGCAGCAATCAAAATTTTCATATGTACGCTAAGATCAGTGTGTTGGCATACCGGTTTCATAAATCTCTAATACACCCTATCAATAGCCTTTTTCAGCATCTGTTGATAGGAGGAGGGTGGGAACATTCTTGTGATGCGCACAATGTATGGCGTTAAGGGCTCGGGTGGCGTAGACTTTGGCCTCTCTGTAACAAAACTCACCTTTTAATTATGTATAAATTGACCAAAGACAACAGTCTGTTGACCAAGATTCTCTTAAGAAGTTTAAGATTAGCATTAAGGAGGGAGGTAGGCCTAAAACTGAACATTATGTGCAGGCTTTCCTGTGTTTAGGGAAAATCTTGATTGTGGCAGTGAAAGTATATTTTTTTTATTTTTTTTAACTGGAATTGACCTATTATTTGTAATATTAACAGGACAACAGATCAGTATGTACACCAAAGTTGGAGCGGAATGATATGCACATTCCCTAATATGCAGATCACATGTAGAGGTTAAATTTACACAACAGTATATTAAATACAGGCACAAAAATATAGAATAGTAAGTATGCAAGAACATGAAATTCACATAAAAAAAATATTTTTTAGAAAATGTTACAAAACTGGTAAAGTATTAACTCAGAAACTACTCACTGAAAATATTTTTTTTGGTCTGATATCCTTGCAATGTCACCGGTGCCACTATGTCAGGAATGTGCAGCACATAAAAGAACTTTGATTGTCACCAGAATGTGACCACTCTGTAAGTTTTGGGCCAGGAGGTACTCTGATTAGTTGGCGCCTGATGCTGACACTGACTGTGTGGGAGAGACAGTTCAAATTGCAAAATTAGGTAAGCATGGGATGTTTTTTTTTCTTTTAAAAGAAACATTTCTGGCATCATGCAGGGTATAAATTCCATTACCTGAGCATTGTATTGAGATGATTTGAGGGTCCCCTGCCACTATCTACTTGAAGTAGGTCCCACCAATGAGACCTATGACCCCCCTTATTCAAGAAATTGTACAATGTGCTGTAACCCTTTTTTAGATTATTTTAAATAGATTATGTTAAACAGATAAACAGACTTATTGCATTTTTTAAAAAAGTTGTTTTTAAAAAAAAAAATTCTTTACATCAACTGAAGTTACAGAATATGTTACCCCCAATATTTCATATTCCTGACATGTCTGTTGTACCATGTACTTGTTTTAAAAAGTATCCCATTCTCTTTGTTTTGCTCCCCTTTTGTGAAATACCTGGTGTTCTTGCCAGTCTTCCTGCATTCCTATTTTAAACTGACCATGCTATGCATGAGAGCACATTCATCTCAGTATGGTCGGTTTTCTGGCTGTGCTGGAACAACAGCCTGCCTGTCCTACATTGATCAGACTTGTGCTGACACGGCCCCCCCCCCCCCCCCCGCCCCAGCACATCCTTTGACTGGCAATGCACTGCTGCTTCTCCACCCCTACCTGCCTAAGTTAAGAACAGAAACTATGTGATCACTCATAAAAAAAAGTATTTAGAATTGTTTTTTTATAGGTATAATTACTGTACGTATAAAAAAAAATTATAAATACTTTTTTTTATGAGGGATCACATAGTTTCTGTTTTACATTTTATTTTTATTTGTGACTGAATGGGTTGTTTTACAAGGTAAGGGTGCATATGAGGAAAGTGATCGTATAGCGCTGCTGCACACTGACTGGCGGGCGTCATGACGTCACTGGCCAGGCTTCACCAGTAACGGAGCGGAGTCTTGGTAGTGAAGGCATCACACCTGCAAGTCGTTGTGCGGCGGCACTATAGAATTATGCTTGTGAGTGTCACTTTTATTAATAAATTTCTGCTGTCTTATACTTTATCACACAATGCGGATTTGTCCTTGTGTTCTTCCCATGATGTTTATGAGCTCTGCGGGCTATCCTGGTGGATCACTGATGATCGTTCTTACCTGTGGCTTGTGGAATCTTTTACTCCTTATGTGCTAAAGTTCTCTTATAATTTAGAGATCCCTCCTATCCAGTATAGAGTTTGGGCACCTTGGTGGTCTGGTACACTGAAGCTGGCACTTTGAATGGACTTCTGGCACATCACATTTAAGATATCAAGATTTGCTCACCTAGGATATTTTTCGATTAATATTTTTATTGTTTCACTAATACTTCAATAAAGTTGTGGAGTATTTTAATTGAGTCATATTGAATTTAGAAAATCTGTCACTATTTAAAGAGAAAGCATGCTTATTTTGTGTATTGGTGATCAACAATGGGGAGGGGGTTAACACTTTTGTACTTCCATGAGACCACCAATACACTAGGGGAGGGGGGGGGGGGTTAGATTTGACTACATGACCACCAATGTGAGAGGAGGGGATGGGAATGGGGGGGGGGGTAACTTTTGCTGCCATACAGGTGACTATTATTCTGGTCACTGACACCAGTTTTGGGGGGTATTATTATGTCCAATCCATTGACACCATTTGGGGGTTATGGTTGCACTCTTTGACACCAATGTTGGGTGTTATTATTGTACGCAGTGACAGGGTTATTGTAGTCAACGGTTTTCGACATTGAAGCCTGAAAATGCTCTGCTATTGTGCAGCCCTCTTGAGGCCCTTTATAACTTTCAAATTGAGCACCCCCAACTTAGATAGTCTAAATTGAATGGCAACACATATCAGAAATGCCCTGTAAAGCAATGTGTCTCTCACTTATATTCAACCAAAGTCTTTTTTCAAAGATTTTAACCTAACTAGACGAAACAGATTTTTTTTTTTTTGCTGGCCAGTTAGAAAGTGTGGCAGGGACCTTAGTAGGAACCAGAACCAGGATGGAGGGGGCGGGAGGGGGGGGGGGGGGGTATTCCAATGGGGATACTTTTTACAGTGACAACTGTGGGGATTACCCTCACTTTGGAGAGATGTCCATGTTTTAGCTACAGGAGAGAAATTGAAGATCTACACAATGAGCTGCAGATGGAAAAAAATGACATGGGTTTAACCCTTTTCTATTGTAAATGAAGATATACAGTATGTTATTAACCACTTGCCGACCGCCGCAAGTAGATTTACTGCGGCGGTCAGCCCCTCACAGGCAAAGTGACGTAAATAAACGTCACTAGCCTGTGAGGCTCTGGGGAGCGAGCGCGAGCGCGCCGCCGGCGGCGCGCTCCCGCTCCCGCACGGTCACGGACCCCCCCCCACGTGTGACCGGCGAACCCGATGTCCGCCGCTCACTCTGCGATCGTCGGGGGAGAGGGAGAAAGGCAGGCAGCTTTTGTAAACAAGCTGCCTGTCATTCTCCCCTGTGTAGAAACACCGATCATACGGTTCTACTATGTAGGACCGTTGATCAGTGTAACTACAACTCAACAGACAGCCAATCACAGTTAGAATCACGCCCCTAGGGACACACACAGCCCCTCCCTCTCAAATAAAGTTAACCCCTTCACTGCCAGTGTATTTTTACAGTAACAGTGCATATGTATAGCACTGATTACTGTAGAAATGTCACTGGTAACCCCAAAAGTGTCAAAAATGTCAGTCAAGGGTCCGATCTGTCCGCCGCAATGTCGCAGTACCGCAAAAAAAATCGCAGATCGCCACCATTACGCGTTAAAAAAAACAACAAAAATGACAAAAATCTTTCCCTTTGTTAGTAAACGCAATAACTTTTGCGCAAACCAATCAAAATACGCTTTTTGCGATTTTTTTTTTACCAAACATAGGTAGCATAAAACAAATTGGCCAAAAATGTTAAAAAATTTAGATTTTTACATTTTTTTGGGGAATTTCATATAAAAAAATGTGAAAAATATTGTTATTTTTGCAAAATTGACGCTCTTTTTTTGTTTATAGCGCGTGATCAAAAAATTGCACAGGTGATCAAATACCACCAAAAGAAAGCTCTGTTTGTGGGAAAAAAAGGACGTCAAATTAGTTTAGGTACAGCGTCGCACGACCGCGCAATTGTCCATTAAAGTCACGCAGTGCCGAATCGCAAAATACCCCCTGGTCAGGAAGGGGGTAAAATCTTCCGGGGCTTAAGTGGTTAATAAAACTGACATCCTATTGGTTGTTGAAGGCTCCTGTACTTTGCACGTAGTTATTGCAAAGTAAGCATGTTTATTGAATAATCTTGTTAAAGTCCATCCAATTTTTTTAGTTTGGAATAGTGTGCTGAAGGATCTGTTAGTTTGGTTTGCTGTCCTTGCTGCTACAGGAGAACTTTCCCTTCTCTTTTTGTTTGGGTGGTATCCACACTGGAAACAAGGACATATTCTATATTACCAAAAGTATTGGGACTCCTGCCCTTACACGCACATAAACTTTAACCACTTTACAACCGGAGGATTTTGCTGTCTTCCGTCCAGGCCACTTTTTGCGATTCGGCGCTGTGCGACTTCAACTGACAATTGCGCGGTCGTGCGACGCCGTACCCAAACGAAATTTACGTCCTTTTTCTCCCACAAACAGAGCTTTCTTTTGGTGGTATTTGATCACCTGTGCGATTTTTACTTTTTGCGCTATAAACAAAAAAAGAGCGTTTATTTTGAAAAAATAACAATATTTTTCACATTTTTTTATATGAAATTCCCCCCAAAAAAGATGTAAAAACCAATTTTTTTAAAAGTTTTTTGCCAATTTGTTTTATGCTACATATGTTTGGTAAAAAAAATCGCAATAAGCGTATTTTGATTGGTTTGCGCAAAAGTTATTGCGTTTACTAACAAAGGGAAAGATTTCTGTCATTTTTGGTGTTTTTTTTTTAACGCGTAATGGCGGCGATCTGCGATTTTTTTTGCGGGACTGCGACATTGCGGCGGACAGACCGGACCCCTGACTGACATTTTTGACACTTTTGGGGGTACCAGTGACATTACTGCAGTAATCAGTGCTATATATATGCACTGTTACTGTAAAAATGACACTGGCAGGGAAGGGGTTAATTTTATTGGAGAGGGAGGGGTTAATGTATGCCTGGTGCTTACTGACGTGTAGGGGGGGAGGTGACTATGTGATTCATGGACAGATCGGATGTCCAGCTATGCTGAACAGTCCGATCTGTCACTCCCTGTCACTATGGAGATCCGCCCGCTGTGTTTACACACAGCGGGCGGATCTCCAGACTCGATCCCCGACGATCGGGTAAGAGCAGCGGCGATCGCCGCTGCTCCTCCCCTGGCCCGACTCCCGCTGTGAATGAAAACAGCGGGAGCGAGCCTCCGGCGGCGCGCAAGCGCCGCCCAGAAGGGGAGGAGTCCAGTCACGTTAATACTACGTGACTGGACGGGAACGAGCCACTCTGCCGCAGTAGTATTCCCGTAAGCGGTAGTAAAGTGGTTAATAGCATCCCAGTCTTAGGCCGGGTACACATATGTGCGGCCGCGGTTCCCAGCATGGGGTCTGGTGCATTCTTGTTGACGGTTCAGATGCAAACCAGTTCTGATTTTTTTAGTCCATTTTGTCTATAACAGCTTCACCTCTTGTGGGAATGCTGTCCACAAGGTTTAGGAGTGTCTATGGGAATGTTTGACCAGTCTTCCAGAAGCGCAAGCAAGATCCATAAAGCAAGGTCAATAAAGATATAGATGAGCGAGTTTGGGGGGGAGGAACCTGACTGGCTTGCACAAAGTCCTGACCTTAACCTGATAGAACACCTTTGAGATGAGTTAGAGTGGAGATTGGGAGCCAGGCCTTCTCAACCAACATCAGTGCCTGGCCTCACAAATGTGCTTTTGGAAGGATGGTCAAACATTCCCTTAGACACACTCCTAAACCTTGTGGTCAGCCTTCCCAGAAGAGTTGAAGCTGTTATAGCTGCAAAGGGTGGGTCAACTCAACAGTGAATCCTACGGACTAAGACTGGGGTGCCATTATGTTTTATGTGTGTAAAAGCAGATGCCCCAAAACTTTTGACAATATAGTGTATCTCTAAATTGGATTGCAGAGCACAATAAAAATCTAAAAGCGATTCTATCCATTACCCACACTATCCAAAGCTTAAAAAAAAAAAAAAATGGACATTAAAGTAAACCAGTGCTTTGCTCTAGCTGGGTCGTTTGCCCATGGCGGGGTCCTAAAGTGGGGGGTTGGGCATCTGTTAGACTACTTCTTGCTTTAGGGTTTACTCCCTGCTTACTGGCCCCTTTTTCTGCTCTCTGTGCTTTGATCTTTCACTTCTGTCCTGCTACTCACCACGTGTCCAGGTACTTAGATATGCAGCAACAGTGTTATATATTTGTGTGCCCTTAGACGTAGTCAATAATTGATTAGTTATGTCTATAATGGATTTCTTAGTCTGGCTGCCCATCCTAGAGCACAGTTTGGCTCCAGAGTGTGTTTCTCCAGTATTTATATTGACATCTCTATTGCTGACCTAATTTGTCCTCATTTATGCTGACCTCCCTGCTGCTGATCCAATATGTTTCTATCTATACTGACCTCTCTGTTGCTAACCAGGTTCGTACTGACTTTGAGTAAACTCCACCTGACTTTAACCTATGCTTTTATCATGACCCTGTCTCCAGCCCTATGTTTTAGCTTATTCGATTCCTGGTTACAACCCTCTAGTTTGACTGTGTATGTTCTGCCACTGCATGGCAATTTATTGACCCATTATGTTCCCATCTATACTGACCTTTCTGTTGCTGACCAGGTTTGTACTGACTTTGAGTAAACTCCACCTGACTTTGACCTTTGCTTTGACCCTGACCCTGTCTCCAGCCCTATGTTTTAGCTTATTCGAATTCCTGGTGATGACCTCCTAAATTGACCTCATATGTTCTGCCACTGCATGGCACTGTATTGACCCAATATGTTCTCATCTCTACTGACCTTTCTGTTGCTGACCAGGTCTGTACTGACTTTAAGTAAACTCCACCTGACCTTAACTTTTGCTTTGCCCCTGACTCTGTTTTCAGCCCTAAGTTTTAGCTTATCCAATTCCTGGTTACAACCTTCTAGTTTGACCTCTTATGTTCTGCCACCGCATGGCACTGTATTGACCCAATGTGTGCCCATCTATACTGACCTTTCTGTTGCTGACCAGGTTTGTACTGACTTTGAGTAAACTCTACTTGACTTTAACTTTTGCTTTGACCCTGAACCTGACCTTGTCTCCAGCCCTATTTTTTAGCTTATTCAATTCCTGGTTACAATTTTCTAGTTTCATCTCCTATTTTCTGAAACTGCATGGCAGTGTATTGACCCAATATGTCCCCATCTATACTGACCAGGTTTGTGCTGACTTTGAGTAAACTCCACTTGACTTTAACTTTTGCTTTGACCCTGACCATGTCTTCAGTCCTATCATTTAGGTTATTTGATTACTGATGATGACCTTCTAGTTTGACCTTCTATGTTCTGCCACTGCATGGCACTGTATTGCTGCTTGACCCAGACTATCCTTTGTCTGACCCACTTGCCCTTTCTGGTGTATACATCCGGCTGTTTGCCTCATCCTTGTTTTAGAAAAATTATATTGTTTGGATAGTCCAGATCATGGAAACATAGAGCCACTAAAAGTAAAGAGCAAACACATAAAGCTTCCCCAAAAGGTGGCTGCTAAAGTTATGAATCTTAGCAATTGGTCTGCCTATAGATAGTTTTATTTTTTTTGGTGCAATTTTTCACACTGTTTACACAGCTCATCACCACTCTCAATCAATGAGTTGACATCCTTTTAACACAGTCCAAGGAAATATTAACACATTGATGGGGAGAATCGGAAAGGTATTGTCTATGGAGAGTCATAATGAGGACTGCCAACAGCGTATGAAGTGGAGTACAATCAGATTACATGTCTGCTCCCCTTTGAGTTTATCTCAGCAAACAGCATTATTTTGAAATGTGGGAAGTCCAATAAAATATCTTTTTCTGCAAAGCCCCACATAAAGTATAGTCCTTTTCCACTCCTGGCTAACAAAATCAGAAATTATAACTGTAGGATCCATCACATCCCTAATCAGAAGAAGCCTCGGTTCACACTATGAACTGCATGAATCGCACAGGAACCGTACCGTAGTCCTGTTCAATTCACATGCGATTCAGTGTGGTGTGCCTATTCATTTTGAATAGGTTCAAATTGCACTGCATCTGCACCAATGTCATGCATGCTGCAATTTTGGGAACGCACTGCAACCAGATTACACGTTTTTTTTGTACTATGCATCCAGTGCAGGCAAACACATTACGTTTGTGACCTGCGTTTGGGGTGTTGTTAAGATTGCACAAACACCCGCTGCAGATTGCAAGGGCAGTGCGATTTGAATGCGGTGCGGGAAACGCGCACAGATAACAGAGTTTCTCGCATCACATTAGTATGAACCTAGGCTAAAAAGTCCCCTGACAGAGTACAACATTGGGAGTAGAGTGTTTGCCAGCACTAAAGAGGAAAAAAAATTGGCAGTGCCTATTTCAGATGACTGCAAAACGAGCAGTGTGAACAGGCAGTGGGAAAAGCGAACAGAATTCTAGAATGCATCACTAGAGAGGTCAGCAGCAGGAGGAAGGAGATTCTGATTCCCCTATATAGATCTTTAATTAAACCTCATTTAGAATACTGTGTCCAGTTCTGGAGTCCTCACTTACAAAAATATATTCATAAGATAGAATGAGTCCAGAGACTGGCAACAAAAATGGTGACTTCAGGAACTTAATATGTACAGTCTAGAAAAAAAAAAAAGAGAAAGGGAGACATGACTGAAACCTTTAAATACATCAAGGGTTAAGGTTCAGGAGGGCAGTATTTTCAATGTAAAGCCAATATTAAGAACACAGTGAATTCAAACGAGCTGGAGGAAAATGTAAAACTAATCTTGGAAAGTATTATTTTACTGATGGAGTAGTTGATACTTGGAATAAACTTCAGCAGACAGCGGGCTAAAGTCCACTGTCGGTTGACATCGCTGAGCTTTACAGTTGGGGATCCACCCAGATGCCTGGACTGGCAGCTGGCTCAGACTCTCAGTGAGCTGCTGAGTGCCTGAACCAGCAACTCCCGTCCCCTCTACAGCTCTAGTGAGCACTGGAGGGGCAGAGCAGAGAGCCAGTTGCTTACAGTCACCAGCTCTCTGCTCACTGAAAACTGAGCAATCAGTGGTCTTTGATTGCTTAGGTCCCAGACTCAGAAGCAGCAGGGGACATATGCAGCATCGGACCGATGCTGCATCCACCTAAGTGAGTAGAGATCTTTCATGGTCAGTTATAGCTTCTCCTGTTCCTGCGCTACTGCTCTTGGTGGTGTCTGCTGTTGGGGTCCCTGTCACCTCCAATGGTATTGGTGTTATTACGTTCTTGGGGGTGGGTACGCCAGGTCATACAGCTTTGCTGGAAGATAATAATTCAGCACAACCAGCTTTTGACAAATTTGGAATCTTATGCACTGTTTGTCAGCTTCCCATCAGCAGGGTTAATAAACCAAATTGTTTCAGCCTTTCTTAACAGACCATACGCTCCAGACTTCTAATCATTTCTCTGTCTGTCCTTTGGACACGCTCCAGTTTATCCACGTGTTTCTGTAGCTGTGGTGCCCAGATCAAGACAAATATTTCAAACGAGGCCTCACCAGCACTGAGTATGGTGGAAATGTGACTTCCCAAAGTTCTCTAAACAAAACAGCATTTAAAGAACCTGTAAACCTAAAACAAAAATTACCTTAACTGAAAGGTTGACTGAAAACATTTAGGGCCAGTTCACACCATCAATCGCACAGTAATGCTCTGTGCATTCTTATGCGATTCACATGTGACCCCGGTTCAGACTGCACCAAAAGTAGTGCATGCGTTGCTTTATAAAATGCACAGCAACCGGATCACTTGGTACCATGAAATGACTGACTCGTTGCAGGCAAACACATTGCATTTGCGACCTCCGTATGGGTGTCACTTAAGGTAATTGTAAAGTCTCGTTTTTTTTTTTTTAAATAACAAACATGTTATACTTACCTGCCCTGTGCAGTGGTTTTGCAAAAGGCAGCCTGGATCCTCCTTTTCTGGGGTCCCTCTTAGCAGCTCCTGGCCCCTCCCTCCTGTCAAGTGCCCCCACAGCAAGCAGCTTGCTATGGGGGCACCCGAGCCGATCTGCAACTCCGTGTGTCCATTCAGACACGGAGCTGCTGTTCGGCCCCGCCCTCTCTCTCTCCTGATTGGCTAACTGACTTTGATTGACAGCCGTGGGAGGCAATGGCGCTGCTACTGTGTCTCAGCCAATCAAAAGGGAGAGTCCTGGTTGGGCAAGTGACTCATGGACATTGCTGGACAGAGATGGGGCCCAGGTAAGTATTAGGGGGTGCTGGGGCAGCTGCTACAACCTCTTTAAGTAACACTAAGACCCACTGCAAATCCTGCACCAAGTTCTGATATGAACTGGCTCTTATAAGCAAGTGTAATAAATAATCCATACAGCCAGTGGCGGAACTACCAGGGTTACAGCAGTCGCACTTGTGACTGGGCCCTGGAGTTCCGCCACCGTTGGGGGGCCCACCCGCCACTGCTGCCGCTTCTAGGCAATGATCAGGGCAATAGTTGTACACTGTGGGCGCCACCCGCCGCCGCTAATTGCAGGCACCATATCAATCGGGACATTATACACTCACTGTGCCTGAGTGAGCACTCACTGCTACTGGCACAGCGCTCTGCCCATTCCTCCAAGCAGATCAATGTCGGGTGGAGGAGAAAGTCAGCTGATCAGTTGATGGGCCAGTAGAGTGAAGGGGGGTGGGATCTCCTCTGCTTGAGCCAATGTGTAGACAGAGTCCCCATGTCGGGAAAGCTGCTACTGAAGGCACTATGAAACTAGGCTGAGAGCGCTGAGCAAGGAGGGGGATCGGCTGGCACCGAGAACAGGTGAGGGTCAGTGTCACCATCCCATCCCCCTGCCACTGATCCCATCCCTCTACCACCATCCCTCTGCCACTGATCTGATCCCTCCATCCCACCCCCCCCCCACCATCCCTCTGCCACTGATCCCATACCTCCACCACCACCATCCCTCTGCCCCTGATCCCATCCCTCCCACCATCTCTCTGCCATTGATCCCATCCCCCACCACCATCCCTCTGCCACTGATCCCACCCCCCACCACCATCCCTCTGCCACTGATCCCATCCCTCTCACTATTCCCCTGCCACTGATCCCATCCCTCTACCAACATCCCATCCCCTCACAATCCCTCTGCCACTGATCTCATCCCATCACCCCATCCCATTCCTCCCACCCACCATTCCTCTGCCACTGATCCCATCCCCCCACCATCCCTCTGCCACTGATTCCATCCTCCACCACTATCCCCCTGCCAGTGATCCCACCCCAACACCTTCCCTCTGCCACTGATCCCACCCCCACCACCATCCCTCTGCCACTGATCCCATCCCCCACCACCATCCCTCTGCCACTGATCCCATCCTCCTCACCACTATCCCTCTGCCACTGATCCCCCCCAGTGCTATTGATCCCACCACCGCCACCATCCCTCTGCCACTGATCCCATCCCCCACCACCATCCCTCTGTAAATGATCCCATCCCCCCCACCATCCCCCTGCCACTAATCCCACCCCACCACCATCCCCCTGCCACTGATCCCACCCCCACCACAATCCCTCTGCCACTGATCCCACCCCCACCACCATCCCTCTGCCACTGATCCCATCCCCCACCGCTATCCCTCTACCACTGACCCCCCCAGTGCTATTGATCCCACCACCGCCACCTTCCCTCTGCCACTGATCCCATCCCCCACCATCATCCCTCTGCCACTGACCCCATTCCTCTACCACCATCCCTCTGTAACCGATCCCATCCCTCACCACAATCCCTCTGCCACTGATCCCATCCCCCACCACCATCCCTCTGCCACTGCTCCAGTCCCTCCACCACCATCCCTCTGCCACTGATCCCATCCCCCACCGCTATCCCTCTGCCACTGACCCCCCCAGTGCTATTGATCCCACCACCGCCACCTTCCCTCTGCCACTGATCCCATCCCCCACCACCATCCCTCTGCCACTGATCCAGTCTCTCCACCACCATCCCTCTGCAACTGACCCCATCCCCCCACCACTATCCCTCTGCCACTGATCTCCCCCTCTTCCCACACTGATCCCACCACCGCCACTGATCCCATCCCTCTCTTCCACCACCACCACCACCGATCACACCCCCCCACAACCACTACTGCCATTGATCCCAAGGGGGCACTCATGAGGATGTAAGGGGGCACTCTGGAGGTACTATTTTAGTACATCAAGAGTGCCCCCTTTTATCTTCCAGAGTGCTCCCTTACATCCTCCAAAATGCCCGCTGGTAATAGTAAGGACAGTGACAGAACTACCAGGGTCTTAAAGGTCGCACTTGCGACTGGGCCCTGGCGTTCCACCACCATGTGGGGGCCTCAAGACGGCAGGAGGGGGCCTGCTGCAAAACATGAGTAAGGGCCCCGGGATGGGATGGGGGGGCTTCATGGTTTCTTGCACCGGGACCCTTAAGGTTGTAGTTACGCCTCTGCATACAGCTAAAAAGGAATAAGATCCTGTATGTAACTTTGCTGGGCAAGCTCTTTTTCTGTTAGCTGTTAATGGCTGTTTAGGCTAACTGAAACATAAAACAGAAATGTTCAGCAAGTCTTGTGATTTACACAGGTGTGTTTCAATGCACAGCCAAGTACATTGGTGACACCTCTATTTCCTGTTTGAGCTTAACAGTTTTTCTTAACGGTTCCTGTGTCACCTCTTCACCTCCTGCCTGCTCATTGGACAGGGAATCAGCTCTATAACTCTGCTCAATAAATAGCAAACCTGTGACACATTAAGCTGTAAAACTGAACCAGAAAAGAGTGTAGTTGTCTTCCCGGCTAAGCAATGTGCCGAAATTTTGTTTTTAGGCAGGTGCCTATTGTATAATGTTATTCAATTGTTTTTGGCATTGCATTGTGATTCTGGGTTACTTTAAATATCTGGCTGATTGCTGCAGAGGTCTGATCATGTGTGGCTTCTTCCTCTGCAGATGTGTCATATCCTGTGTCTTAGGGTAAATATATACCTACAGAGGGCCAAATCTGAGGGGGAGATCAATTGGAATAGATCTGTGAGGACCAACTGCTGTGATTGCTCTTCTTCATTATTTTCTCCCTTCAATAGGCCCATTCTTTAGGGGTCCACGTTCTATGGACTTTTTGTTGCTATGGACTTTATTCAGTCCAGACATGGGTCGCACTATGTTCTCTATGCACTTCTCTATGTCCCTAGCAACCACTAGGGACAGTGTTCTATAGCCACAGCACAGCCATTCTACCTTAGCCAAATCCCTCAGCCAACTGTATGCAGTCCTCGGTACATGTACATGAAACCTTCAAGTCTGCTAATAAAAAATACTTTATGTAAACTAGGAAGATGTTGGTGTAATTTACTGGGCAAGTGTTGAAATCATAAACAAGTGTGACCATGGTGTATGAAAAGAACAGTTTCCTTGGAAGTTAAGTCATGCAGCCCACTGGGCTAAGCAGCCTTGTGCTACTGCAGAATATTTGTACTAGGTTAACCCCCATTTTAAGCACATTTGAGAAGACACATATTTTAACCTTCAAGGTTGGGACACATTATAACATATAGAGGTCTGTAGGAAGTATATGGCTGTGGCGGGTGAATCTGACCCTGGTCATCTTTGAGAGGACCTGCCTCCATGTTGGAGCATGCTGTGGGCCAGGGTTTGCCCTGGACCTGGCCTGGGGAGTCACAAGAGCAAAGTCTTGCGTTAGTAGAAGTGCAGTGGCTTCCTAAGAGTGCCTTTAAGTCGAAGTGAATGTGCCTCACAATGGACATGGGTTAAGTGAGGACACGAGTTCCTAGTTAGGAATGGGTTCATGTTCTGTATCACCCTCCTAAAATGCTATTGTATTTAGAGGAAGAAAGAGATTGGGTCCTCAGTGTCTGTTGGTTCTGGGAAAAAAGTGGTTATTGCCTTGGGAACCGAGGTGTGGAAAATGACTTTAATGGCTGGTGGTTTCTAACCTGCCCTCTAGGGGGGCGACCTTCCATTCATGGTAATCAATTAAACTCCCTGTCTCCTACCCGCTTGTGCATGCATTTTAACTGCGGACTTTAACTGCTTGCTTGTTCTGCTTTAAAGGTGACAGTTACAGAAATTAGTCTAAATTATCACTGGTAGGGGAATCCCTATTGTAATTATTGTAACAGATCAGGTCACCGTCTAACACAGTACCTTTTTTATTTCTAGTCCATTGAGGTACTGGAGGTACTGGAGGTCTTAAACCTTTGTTTATACTGCTGCAAACAAGAAGATTAGACACTGGCAAACAAAAAACTGTAGGTTAGCCCAATATAATTACCCCTCCTACAACCAGCTTGCCTGGTGCCCTAGGAGAATAGGTGTCTTTTCCACAGTTCTTCTGTAATAATACTAATACTTTTGTTAACACCTCAGCAGAATCCCTGAGAAGAAGCTTCTACTTGGCTTAATGTTATCCCTCCTTCGCTTGCCTAAAATGCTGCTTAAAACTAAATAAAAATTTAATATTTCAATATTTTTATTGCGGTAAGATAATATCAAAAATGCACAATTTTTGAACAAAAGTGCAAACAGGTATAAGATAAAATACAGGAATGTATTTTCTTCAAGTTGTTCATAAACATAGAATCTCCTAACGGTAAACAGGGATATCCCAGCAATGAGAAATCTCGATAGAATTATCAGTCGGGGTAACAAAACAGTATATAAGAGTATGAGAAAAAAGAAAAGAGGAAAAAAAAAGATAAAGCGGAACCCCACCATGCATTTCTATTCGTATCATTAGTATAGAACTATATGTTCCATCAAAATATTATGTAATTATTGAAGAAATCAGATAAACAAAGAGAGAAGAAATTGTGAGAAAGAAGAAAAAAGAAAAAGGGGAGTAAATCAGGGAAAAGTAAAGGAAAGAAGGTGGAGTCAGTCATTTGGATCCCATGTTGCATCAACTTTCTTAGTGGAGTTGTGGAGAATTCAGTTTATTATTCACGTATTCAAGGGGAACCATTGACTGCTTCCAGTATTTAGTAATAGTTATTCTGTCTGCTTAGAATATATAGATAATAAGTTTTGACAATTTCTTGGGAACCTCCTCTGGAAGTTTTTGAAAAAGCGCTGGTTCCGGGGATCTACGGATATTAATCCCTGTCAAAACAAATCCAGAATCTAGTGACTACAGGGCATTGCCACCAAACATGATACATTGTACCCATCTGGCCACAGCGCCTAAAGCAAATGGGAGATGCAAATGGGTTCATCTTCGCAACTGGTCAGGACTACATACCAACGTAGGAGCATTTCATAGTTTGTTTCAATTAATGATGTGTTAATGGATATTTTGGATAATGCATAGGCAATATCATGCCAGTCAGACAATTCAAAAGTGGTATTCAAGTCCCGTTCCATTGAGACATATAAGGGAGTTTAGTGGTCGGACCAGTAAGAGTGGCATATACCGTTAGAAAACTGTCCCCGTAGGAGATTCTTTGTTTGACAAGATAATTTAAAATTTGTAACCTTTACAGAGTCTCTTTAGCAAGTTGAGTTTAGATCGTATAAAAGAAATAGGCTGATTGTGTTGGAATAATTCACTCAAGGGCATTTGTAGCATATCTTCAAAATATTGTAAGTGTTGATTGGTCGCCTTTGAGGTAGTCACCTATCCTGAAAAGCCCCTTATTAAGCCACCAAAAGAATGGCATTGGAGTCATGCTGGGAGAGAACTCCTGGTTGCAAAACAGAGGGGCCAGTGGAGTATGTGGAGATAACAGGGGGTTTCAATGTTTTACTTCATCCCAAACCACTAGGGACTGGGACAGGGTAGGGCATAAAATAAGGGGGCAAAGGCGGCCTGGAAGCCACATTAGGGATCCAACAGGGTGGTATGAGAGCGATTCAATAGACCCAAAGAGGTGTGGATCCCTTGGCCGTTGTAATGGACAGCTGAGTTATTTGAGCAGCATGATAATATGCTTTTAATTTAGGGAAGCCAAGTCTACCACTCAGTTTTCGAGACATATAACCTCAATTTATTCATTCTAAGTTTTTTTATTGTCCCAAATAAAATGAAGAACTATTGATTGTAAACGCTGCAAGTCTCTTTTCATGACAGCAATCGGTAGGGTTCTAAAATAGTAAAGTATTCTGGGTAGAAATGTAATTTGAATAGAGTTAATTCTGCTAAACCACGATAAGGGATAGTCTGCCCACCATCGAAGATCTTCCCTAAGTCGGTGAAAGAGTATAGGATAATTAGCCCGATAGAGAGTGTCAATTGAAGGAGTCAATTGAATCCCTAAATAGGAGTGTAGTGCACATTGAAAGTTATAAGTGTTGCGTAAGGTCTGCACCATCGAGGGAGGTGAAGAAATATTGAGGGCTGTTGTTTTTTGGGTGTTCAGAGAAAGTCCTGAGAGTTGGGAAAATTGGTGTAGCAAGTCAATAAATTAGGTAGGGTAGTTTGAGGGTTAGTGACATACATGAGGACGTCATCTGCAAATAAGGAACATTTATGCTCTTGTTGTTCACAACATATACCATGTATGCTAGTATGGGATTGAATCACTAATGCTAAGGGTTCAATTGCCTAAATAAAAATGTTAACATAAAAATGAACACTACTGACAGGAGAGACTCCCACATACTCACCAGAATACACAGATCAGCACTGCAGCCATTGGCTGCAAGCGTTGATCATATACCAGTTTTTCAGCATGACTGTTCAACAGAAGCCGGACGTTGGACTGAGCGGTACATACGTACTGAAATTCAGCCGGTTCCTGCTGAACTATCCGATTTTTTTTTTTTAAATCAAGATAAAAAGTTTATTGAGAAATCGCACATAGAAACAAAGATTGCAACAAGCAGATTGGATCAAAAGCACATCTACAAATAAAGGCACAGAATCGTAGACAGATCTCAGCAACATAGCCAGTATACAGCATGAATCAAAGAACAGCCTGAACCAAAAACATAACGCAAGGCAACAGTCCCATATCCCAGATCAAAATAATTCCCCCCAATCTAACCTCCAGTGGTCTACCCCACCCCCAGAAATTAAAGTAACAGGCGATCTAGGATCAGATCCGTGGGAGCCATCCCTGGAGAGCTCAACCAGACTCCCCAGACTTTCTGGAATTTGGCCGGGGCACCCCTATGCAAGTAAATGTATTTCTCCATGCGAAGAGTGGTGCCCAGTTGCTCCAGCCAGAGTCTATATGTAGGAGGTTCCTTATCAATCCAGCGTCTCAGAATAAGTAGTCGGGCTTGAAACAGAGCTCGCGCCGCTGCTGCCCGTAAGTAGCAGTCATCTATAACGTGATCCAGTATACCCAAGAGGCAGTGCTTGGGATCCAAAGGAATCGCCAAGCCCAGAACTCTGTTTATAGTGGAGGTCACTGAGGTCCAATACCGGTGTAATTTCGGGCATGAACTATCCGATTTTTGGTTATGTAAATACCCAACTTTAGATGTACTGGCATATTTAGTTCCTTGAAAAAGTATTCCTACCCCTTGCAATTTTCCACATTTTGTCCTGTTACAAACAAAAATGTAAATGTATTTTATTGGGATTTCATGTGATAGTCCAAAAATAAAGTGGCACATAATTGTGAAGTGGAAGGAAAATGATAAATGTTTTTCAACATTTTTTACAAATAAATATCTGAAAAGTGTGGCGTGCATTTGCATTAAGCCCCCTTTACTCTGCTACCCCTAACTAAAATCTAGTGGAACCAGTTGCCTTTAGAAGTCACCTAATTAGTAAATAGAGTCCACCTGTATGTAATTTAGTCTCAGTATACGGTGGGTACGGAAAGTATTCAGACCCCCTTACATTTTTCACTCTTTGTTATATTGCAGCCATTTGCTAAAATCATTAAGGTTCATTCTTCTTCCTCGTGAATGTACACATAGCACCCCATACTGACAGAAAAACACAGAATTGTTGACAGTGTTGCAGATTTATTAAAAAAGAAAAACTGAAATATCACATGGTCCTAAGTATTCAGACCCTTTGCTCAGTATTTAGTAGAAGCCCCCTTTTGATCTAATACAGCCAGGAGTCTTTTTGGGAAAGATGCAACAAGTCTTTCACACCTGGATTTGGGGATCCTCTGCCATTCCTCCTTGCAGATCGTCTCCAGTTCTGTCAGGTTGGATGGTAAACTTTGGTGGACAGCCATTTTTAGGTCTCTCCAGAGATGCTCAATTGGGTTTAAGTCAGGGCTCTGGCTGGGCCATTCAAGAACAGTCACGGAGTTTTTGTGAAGCCACTCCTTCGTTATTTTAGCTGTGTGCTTAGGGTCATTGTCTTGTTGGAAGGTAAACCTTCGGCCCAGTCTGAGGTCCAGAGCACTCTGGAGAAGGTTTTTGTCCAGGATATCCCTATACTTGGCCGCATTCATCTTTCCCTCGATTGCAACCAGTCGTCCTGTCCCTGCAGCTGAAAAACACCCCCACAGCATGATGCTGCCACCACCATGCTTCACTGTTGGGACTGTATTGGACAGGTGATGAGCAGTGCCTGGTTTTCTCCACACATACCGCTTAGAATTAAGGCCAAAAAGTTCTATTTGGTCTCATCAGACCAGAGAATCTTATTTCTCACCATCTTGGAGTCCTCCAGGTGTTTTTTTAGCAAACTCCATGCGGGCTTTCATGTGTCTTACACTGAGGAGAGGCTTCCGTCTGGCCACTCTGCCATAAAGCCCCGACTGGTGGAGGGCTGCAGTGATGGTTGACTTTCTACAACTTTCTCCCATCTCCTGACTGCATCTCTGGAGCTCAGCCACAGTGATCTTTGGGTTCTTCTTTACCTCTCTCACCAAGGCTCTTCTCCCCCGATAGCTCAGTTTGGCCGGACGGCCAGCTCTAGGAAGGGTTCTGGTCGTCCCAAACGTCTTCCATTTGAGGATTATGGAGGCCACTGTGCTCTTAGGAACCTTAAGTGCAGCAGAAATCTTTTTGTAACCTTGGCCAGATCTGTGCCTTGCCACAATTCTGTCTCTGAGCTCTTCAGGCAGTTCCTTTGACCTCATGATTCTCATTTGCTCTGACATGCATTGTGATCTGGAAGGTCTTATATAGACAGGTGTGTGGCTTTCCTAATCAAGTCCAATCAGTATAATCAAACACAGCTGGACTCAAATGAAGGTGTAGAACCATCTCAAGGATGATCAGAAGAAATGGAAAGCACCTGAGTTAAATATATGAGTGTCACAGCAAAGGGTCTGAATACTTAGGACCATGTGATATTTCAGTTTTTCTTTTTTAATAAATCTGCAACAATGTCAACAATTCTGTGTTTTTCTGTCAGTATGGGGTGCTATGTGTACATTCATGAGGAAGAAGAATGAACTTAAATGATTTTAGCAAATAGCTGCATTATAACAAAGAGTGAAAAAATTAAGGGGGTCTGAATACTTCCCGTACCCACTGTAAATACTGTAAAGCTGTTCTGTGAAGCCCTCAGAAGTTTGTTAGAGAACCTTAATGAACAAACCGCATCATGAAAGCCAATGAACACACCAGACAGATCAGGGATAAAGTTATGGAGAAGTTTAAAGCAGGGTTAGGTTATAAAAAAATATCCCAAGCTTTGAACATCTCACGCAGCACTGTTCAATCCATCATCCAAAAATGGAAAGAGTATGGCACAACTGCAAACCTACCAAGACATGGCCGTCCACCTAAACTGACTGAGTCAACACCAGGGGAAAAGGAGGAGCTCCCACATCTGAAATCTCCGCCCAGAGGCTCCTGTCATGGCTGCTGCTCTATTAGCACACCGGACCAACGAAAATGGTCGCAATGGACTACACAAACATGACTGCCGGCCTTTGAAACACATAGGCAATTGCAAAATGGCTGCCGCACGTGGCTCCACAATGCTCCCAGGGACCCAGGAGTGTATCCAGGAAGGAGAGCTGGGGACGGGCACAGGACCACTAGTAGCAGCTAGTGCCCCCCCAGCCGAGGAGCCCAGCTGGCAGGGGGGGGGGTTTACCAGATGACCAAAGGGACCACCAACCAAGGGGGGGTCTGAGGGGAACCCACAGGTCCGACCGTCCCAGGGAGGGGCCCACATCCACCCCAAAACCCTTCAGGTGAGAGGGAGGATAGCTACTTACCATACCAGGAACCAGGCGAGCACAGCTCCAGACAGAGCCTCCTCGTCATCGAAATGGGGGAGCTGTCGGCCAGGAGGAACGATGCAACTCAGGTCATGACCCGGTCATGTGCAACCTCCCGAGGCATTTAACTCACAGGCCATCCCCCATCCAGTATAATGCACGCATTTGCGGAGCTGTGGTATGCATGCACTCGCTGGCCAGACTGGGTTGACCACTGAATCTAGATTATCCAGCTCGTCACCCAGCCTGGCAGTTGATTGTAGATCTCGCAGGAAAAAAACCCAGGAGAAAAAAAGCCATTTAAAAGGAAAAAAAATGCCAGGACCAGAGATCCTGGCAGGGAACTAGGTTCTTACTCCTGACTAGGCCAAAAAAAAACTGAAGACCTATAACACAGAGGGGGAGTATACCACCTAGGACTGCCCATAGGCGTAGACAAGTCTTTTTTCTGCCTAGTGTCCTACTCCTGTAGGGGGCAATATAACCCTGTGATTCTGAAAAATGGATAGCTGTGTCCGTCAATGAACGAAAGAGATATACATGGTTGCAGATAATTCATGTAAAAACGCAGGAACGATTGAGGTGTGAATCCCACCTTCAGGTATTTTTGCTTAGATGAATTGCTAACAGTGTAATAAGAATAGATGGAAAAGAGACATCTGTGCATGTCATACAGATTCCATAATGTCTTCTGTACACTGAACCTTTAAGTGTTTAATGTCTGTCTTTGTGTAGACATTCTTGTTTTAATGTTCAAAAATTATTTTCTACTTTTTCAACTTTGCATTTCTCAAATATTAAAAATGCCAGTTAACTTGCTAATCTTGATTTTTTATTTATTTTTTAATAACCAGCATAAGTGTTCCGGTGTGAGAGCGAATACCGAAAGGAAAAATAAAAAAAAACATCCTTTAAAGTTTAACAGAAATAATAGGGGTGTTTGCATAGTCAAGGAAAACCAAGAAAGTTAGTTTTCCGTTCAGAATAATGCAGGCATGGATTGCTGTAGTACCTGCTAAATGTTTATAGCAACAACTGTTGATACAATCTAGCACACTTTAGAGAGGAACTGAACTCTGGAAGTTGTACCCCAAAAAGCCAAACAGAAGGCAAAGGAATAATCAACAGTATTGCTTGTGACCTTTCTGCAGCAGATCTTTCCACTGTTACTGATTTATCATACCTTGTTCTGCACTGTGTCTGTAAATGGAGACAGTCATCATGATGAAGGCAAGGACTTTTTTTCTTATGTCTGTGCTTTCAACAAGGAGAACAATGAGCAGCAGAGTAGTCACATCACCAAATCTCACTCCAAATCTCCTGAGACTAGCAGAGGTAGCAGTGCCCTAGATCTCACACTGCAGATATACAGCTATGAGAAGGGCTGCTGTTAGAAATCACAAGACCCCACACAGACAACATGGGGTCCTGTACAGCCAATGCTTCAGGTATGAATGAACACAGTGAGTGATCGGTGCCGATAACTCATTGTGTTCATACAGGAAAGGAAAGGGCTGATGAATATGACATATTTACCAGATCCTTCCCCCACTTTCCATCTTAAGGGTTCCTATTGTGTGCTTGCAGCTTCCGGCAGGAAGAAGGAGAGGGAAGGCGGCAGCACCGCGGGGGTAGGGGGCACAGAGGGGCTGTGGGCAGTAGGGGGAAATGCATGATGCACAAAGAGGTTGATCAGTGTGGTAGGGGGGCAATTACTGGAACTGATCCACTGTATGGCTCTCTTTGCAGTAGCTAAAAGCCAATGGGAGGGAGAGGAAAAGAAGCCAGCTTTCAGCTGCTGCATACAGGGGATTGGTTCCAATAGTTGCCCCCTTGCAGCACCGATCACCCTCCCTGCCCACGTCCAATTTACCCTTCTGCCTTGGCCCCCCTGCTGGCCCGGGCCCTGTACAGGCGGACCGGTGGGACCCACGGCCCTGGCTATGAGACTCAAGACACAGGAGTGCCTAGGTACGCTTATTCCAGGAAGAGCACTGCTACTTTGAGTAGGATACAAACCAAAATATATTTTTTTTAGGCTACTGCTTAGGCATATTTAATGTTCCTTAAACAAGGAAATCACATTTTTAAGTTCAGTTTCACTTTATAATAAATTCAGGGCAACACAGTGGATTAGAATTCTTGCCTTTCAGCACTGGAGTCCTCAGTTCATGTTCCAATCAGGACAGTATTTAAATGAGGTTTGCATATTCTCCCTGTGCTTGCATGGGTTTCTTCTGATTACTCTGGTTTCCTCCACACTCCAAAGACCTGATGGTAGGTTAATTGGCTCCTGTATAAAATTGCCCTAATTTGATATTCTACTGAGTGTGTCCAAAATGGCTGCCTCACCATCTCTCTCACAAGAGATAAAGTGCTTTGTGTCCCCAGAGTAAAAAACGCTATAAAAGTATATCAATTTTTTAACTTAAACAATAAATTATTTTTGTACTCTAACACCAGTTCCACTTTAAAATAAGTTATATATTTCTATGAGCTTTCTCCCTGGGACTGAAAGTGCCTTATCTGCTCTGGGTCAGATAGTGAGGCGGCCATCTTGGACACACTCAGAAGAATATCATACAAGGTAAATTTTCTACAGGAGCCAATAAACCTACCAGCATGTCTTTGGAGTTTGTGTAGGGAAGCCAGAGTATATGTAAGAAACTCATGCAAGCACAGGGAGAACATGCACCCAAGAAAATAGGGCCATAAATATAGCTATAGAAGAGCAAGAAGCCCAGAGGAAAACCAGTAGCTTTTGCCAAATACTGTACATCAGGATGAAATGAATGTATACAACATTTAGAAATCATGCACTTGTGTTTATCTATGTGCCAGGAGTTCCACTTAAAAGAGAATTATGGCCAAAACTTCTCTTGTGAGTCACAGGAGTAAAAGAGAGGTATAGCCAAAACTTTTTGGGCCATACTTCTCTGGTGGGTCACAGAAGTGCATTTACTTGTGCTCTCTTATGATCCAGAATCAATTGAGCAGGCTAAAGCCTATTGTCAGCTGACTTCACAGAGCCAGCCAGACTCTGGAAGGATCCAGACCATATTGCCGGGATCCACCCAGATGTCTGTTAGTCAGTTAGCTCAGCCTCTCAGTGCACAGCTGAGAGTCAGAGCAAGCTACTCCTCCCCCCTCCACAGGCCGGTGCTCCAGTTACTATTGGAGAGGCAAAGCAGAGAGCAGTGACTGACAGTCACCACTTAGAGCACACTGAGGACTGAGCAATCATCTGGTTATGTGATCGCTCAGTTCTTGGTCTTAGAGCCAGCGGACATCACAGTGATGCTGCAGCAGGGAGGTGAGTACATATGGATGTATTTTTTTTTCTTTTAAGTATCCCAAACTTTTCCTTTACCATATCTGCTAAAAAACAAGTTTTGATGAAGGTACCCCCTTCATCATGGCTTTGGAATGTTGGGCACTCGGGTACTCTGATGGGCTACAGAGAGATACTTGGGTACTATGATGGGCTGCAGAGAGCTATTCGGGTACTCTAATGGGCTGGAGACAGGCACTCGGATACTTTGATGGGCAGAAGACAGGTACTCAGGTACTCTATTGGGCTACAGATAGGTACTCAGATACCCTGATGGGCTGGAGACAGGTACTCGGGTACTCTGATGGGATACAGAGAAGTACTCGGGTACTCTGATGACAGGTACTCGGGTATTCTGATGACAGGTACTCGGGTACTCTGATGACAGGTACTCGGGTACTCCGATGACAGGTACTCGGGTACTCCGATGACAGGTACTCGGGTACTCTGATGACAGGTACTCAAAGTACCCGAGTACCTGTCATCAGAGTACCCATTACCTGTCATCAGAGCACCCGAGTACCTGTCACCAGCCCATCAGAATACCCAAGTACCTGTCAGCAGAGTACCCGAATACCTGTCACCAGCCCATCAGAGTACCCGAGTATCTGTCACCAGCCCACCAGAGTACCCGAGTACCTGTCATCGGAGTACCTGATGGGCTGGTGACAGGTACTCGGGTACTCTGATGGGCTGGTGACAGGTACTTTGATGGGCTAGTGACAGGTCCTCTTTATTGGGGGGGGCAATCAGTGTGTTTTGGGGTGCACTATGATCGGTAACTAGCTGTTACCGCAATCTCCTCCTCACACAGGATCAGTGTGTGAGGAGGAGAACACGGTGACAGCTAGTTACCCTGTTCTCTGTTGACATTCTGTGACCGGCTGTGATTGACAGGTGGCCACGTGGTAAAAAGCCAATTTCATTGGCTCTTTACCTAGATCGGGGATGGGCTCTGTCCCCCGGGGGCGCGCATTGCGGAGGGAACGAGCAGGTCGCGCTGGAGCTGCTCATGTGATCGGCTGTGATTGGACCAGTGGCGGCCGGTGTACTGAGGGCGCATGGGCGCCGCCCCCCCATCCATGCGTCCGGCCCCCTAATCTGCATGCAGGGGCGCCGGACGCATGGAGTTCAATGGGGTTTTCTTTTTTTTTTTGCATCTCCTGATTAGAGCCAGAGGCTCTAATAGGGCGATGCAAAGGGTGGACACGGGGCGCAGAGCAGTGCGTTCCGAGCCCACCCATTGTGTGACAATAGCGAATGAAAATTCGCTATTGTCACACCGATCCTCCTCCTGGCCAATCAGGAAGCGCGTCCAATACAAGATTCCTGATTGGCCGCAAGGCAAACCCAATGCCATTGGCCGAGGAGGAGGCGGGAGCAGAAGGACTGGAGGAGACATGCCGCCGGTCACCGGGACTGAGGAGAAGCCGCCCGCCGCCGCTGCTGCTCCAGGTAAGTAAGGGGGCACGCACGCTGATCTCTACATTGGGGGCATGTATGCTGGTCACTACATTGGGGGCACACACGCTGATCTCTGCATTGGGGGCATGTATGCTGGTCACTACATTGGGGGTACGCACGCTGATCTGTGCATTGGGGGCATGTATGCTGGTCACTACATTGGAGGCATGTATGCTGATCTCTGCATTGGGGGCATGTATGCTGGTCACTACATTGGGGGCACGCACGCTGATCTCTGCATTGGGGGCATGTATGCTGGTCACTGCATTGGGGGCACGCACGCTGATCTCTGCATTGGGGGCATGTATGCTGGTCACTGCATTGGGGGCATGTACGCTGGTCACTGCATTGGGGGCATGTATGCTGGTCACTGCATTGGGGGCATGTATGCTGGTCGCTGCATTGGGGGCATGTACGCTGATCTCTGCATTGGGGGAATGGTATGCTGGTCACTGCATTGAAGGGGGCATGTATGCTGGTCACTGCATTGAAGGGGGCACGCACGCTGATCTCTGCATTGGGGGCATGTATGCTGGTCACTGCATTGGGGGCATGTATGCTGGTCACTGCATTGAAGGGGGCACGCACGCTGATCTCTGCATTGGGGGCATGTATGCTGGTCACTGCTTTGGGGGCATGTATGCTGGTCACTGCATTGGGGGCATGTACGCTGGTCACTGCATTGGGGGCATGTACGCTGATCTCTGCATTGGGGGAACGGTATGCTGGTCACTGCATTGAAGGGGGCATGTACGCTGGTCTCTGCATTGGGGGCATGTATGCTGATCTCTGCATTGAAGGGGGCATGTACGCTGGTCACTGCATTGAAGGGTGCATGTATGCTGGTCACTGCATTGAAGGGGGCATGTACACTGGTCACTGCATTGAAAGGGGGCATGCTGGTCACTGTGCATTCAAAGGGGGCACGCCGGTCACTGTGCATTCAAAGGGGGCACGCTGGTCACTGTGCATTAATAGGGGGCACGCTGGTCACTGTGCATTCAAAGGGGGCACGCTGGTCACTGTGCATTCAAAGGGGGCACACTGGTCACTTTGCATTGAAAAGGGGCACGCTGGTCTCTGCATTGAAAGGGGGCACGCTGGTCTCTCTGCATTGAAATGGGGCACACTATACCTTAATTACCGAAGGCCCCTTTCACACTTTTGCGACCTCAAAGTCACGCAATTTTTTACAGCGTTTTTTTTGCCGCAAAGCAATGCCTATTACATTTTTCTGTTTGCGCCCCTCCAAAAATTTTGAGCACCAGGCGCCACTGGATTGGACACAGCCAATCACGTGGTAGACAGCCAATTTCATCAGCTGTTTACCTTGATCGGGGTTGGGCTCTGTCCGAGGGACGATCCTCATCTCTGATCGCCACGCTGCGTGCCCCTGGGGGCGCGCAGTAGCAGCGAGAGTGGGCGGACATCATATGACGGCCGCCTAGATCGAGGAGCACTTCCTGCCAGCGTCATTTTACTATGGCCCGATATGGAAGTGGTTAAGAAACAATGGGGTTGCTTAACTAGAATTAGAGAGTGCAAAACCTGGTGCAGCTCTGCATAGAAACTAATTAGCTTCCAGGATTTTTTTTTGTCAAAGCCTAATTGGACAAGCTGAAGTTAGAAGCTGATTGGCTACCATGCACAGCTGCACCAGATTTTGCGCTCTCCAGTTTTAGCAAATCAACCCCAGTGAAATGTATATGGACTCCAACATTCAGGATGGTTCTGTCTTGTCTATATTTCAGATGTATCAATCCAAGAGTCAAATTATTGTTCTCCCAAAAGCCTTTATTTTAGGAGAGACCCCCATTGGAAAATTGATTCATACTTTGTTTTCTTTTTTGAATCTTTATCACTTTATATTCACACACTTAATGTTCCTTCAAGTCTACACTCAAGTTTCCATGGTAGCTATGCAGTGAGTGATGGTTGCCATCTGAATTGGACTTCAAACATGTCTGCCTTTGTTCATCTCATTTACATAGTCAATTCATTGGACGAGTAGTTTAAAAAAGAAAGATAACATTGCGTGTTCTTTCTTTTTATTCTCACAAGGACTGGCCAGGACAGTGCAATTTTTGTCAAGAAAAATAGATATTAAAAAATGTTCTTAGTCTGTTCTATAGAAACACATGCATTTATTGAATGGTATTACAGCTATTGATAGAAATATTTTTTATGCAATACTATTGCAATGAACAATACAAATGTTGCTATAGGGATATGCTTTTTTTTAATGCCAGCAGCCTGTGAACAGTGTCTGATTATTCCAGTAAATAAAAGTATTAAGGTGATAAGGGTTCTCTTCACCCTCTGTTAAGGAAAATCAAACGCATTTTGTATAGCAGGAAAGCTTTGCATCCCTCTAGCCTTCATGATATGACTCGTGTATGCTTAAACTATTTCAGGCATTGAAAGTATCTTGCAAATACAGCTTCCTACATATAAAACAAATATACATAACACAAGTGAAAAGTTGCTGGTGTTTTGCATTCCTGAATTTAAAGTGTTTTGATTGATAAAAATATAAATTCTCTTTCTTGTAAATTCTTGTGATGCAAACCTGATTACATGAAAAGTATGACAATTACTTTGGAAAATCTTTTTCTTCTCCAATGTTTTGCAGCTTACAGCTGTCACCAGCTTCATTGATCCATAAATAAAGCGGGCTACTGATCTGATTCTGATGATAGTAACTGCACCCTCCGTAGGTCTAGGATTGAAACTGCACTTCACAAAAACAATTATAAATATCTTATGCATTATTTTTGATCAAAATGAAATGCAAGGTTAACTTTCATGACACAGAACATGTTTAAATTAAAGCGGTAAAGGGTCATTTTTTTTAAAATTAACAAACATGTTATACATACCTGCTCTGATCCTCCTCTTCTTGGGTCTCCCTCCGGTGCTCCTGGCTCCTCCTCTTCTCGATGTGCCACCATAGGAAGCTGCTCGATCCTGAGCTGCTCGGGCCCACCCCTGCTTCCTCATCACAGGATTTGATTGACAGCAGCAGAAGCTAATGGCTCCCACTGCAAACAATCTACTCTTTGAGGAGTGGAAGAGCAGAGAGAGCTGCTGCACTTGGGCACAGCGCTGGATCAAGATTGGGCTCAGGCAAGTATAGGGGGAGTGTGGTAAGCTGCACACAGAAGGTTATCATCATGCAGACACTATCCTGCCATGTTTAAACACAAGTACTTTAAAGCAGTAATAAACAATAAAAAAAAATTTAATATATATCGCAGCCTTCCGTTCCTGGAATGTGGTGGCTGCATTCGTTTTCTTTTTTTCGGGCCTTTTTTTTGTTCACCTGGTCATCCAGTCAGTAACATACTACCTGTCTTAAGGTGGCCAAAGATGTATCAAAACTTCCTGCTGAACTTGAATTTCAATTCATCTATAGCCAGTCCTGTTTGAGAGCAATTGATCTACTGACACACAGATGGGCTTGCTGGAAAACTTTAGTATGACTGACTCCTCTGCTGTCAGAATACAATGACACAGTAGGAAGGATTCCCCCATCGACTTCAATTGTGTGGATGGGGGAATTGGTTCGCTGGCTGAGCAAAAAAAAAATTGGGCTATGTATGGCCAGCTTTAGGGTGGCTCTAGTCTGGATAGACAAGAAACAGAGACACTTTTGGACATCAGCATTATATGAAGAGGGTAGTAATAAATGCCCTAGCAGATTTAGATACACTAAAAATTAAAGCTGAGCTCCAGCTAACACTTTTTAGGTCGTTACGGCAACAGATTTTTTTCTTCCTTTTGGGATAAAGGTTGACCATCATAAGCACTCCTGTCAGTGTTAAAGGCGTAGTAAAGGCAGAAGATTTTTTATCTTAATGTGTTCTATGCATTAAGATAACAAACCTTCTGTGTGAAGCAGCCTCCACAGCATCCCCTAATACTTACCTTAGCCCATCTCTATCCAGAGATGACCATGAATCCTCTGGCTGTCCGGGACTCTCCCCCCTGATTGGCTGAAACACAGCAGTGGCGACATTGGCTCCCCCTGCTGTCAAAGTCACAAGACACAAGAAGTTGCAGCTCAACTCAGGTGCCCCCATAGCAAGCTGCTTGCTGTGGGGGCACTCGACAGGAGGGAGGGTCCAGGAGCAGCAAATAGGGACCCGAGAAGAGAGGGATCCAGGCTGCTCTGTGCAAAAACACCGCACAGAGTAGGTAAGTATAACATGTTTGTAATTTTAAAAAAACCATGAGACTTTATAATCACTTTAAATGATTTGTCTCAACATTGTCACTTTTGCTGGACAGGCTGGTTCTGTTCAAAGTTGTTGAACAATAATGTACATACTTGCCAGATGACTTGGTAAAAATAAAATAAAAAAAGGCTACAACAAAGAAAATGAATGCAGCCAACACATCTAAGAATTGGTAAGCTGTAACATATTCAAGTTTTGTTTTTGTATTTATTTACCTCCCCAAGGGACTAAGTGCATGTAGCACTTGGTCCCGTTCTGATCAGTGATCCAGTTGTCCCCTAAAAAAACACCTCCATATGCTGGCTCCACCCCTTTTTGAAGCCCATATTATGGGCGTTCCTGTGGGAAGAGGTACAGCCAGCAGAGAAAATCCTTCCCAGACACACAGGCTGTTTAATCTGTTTTTGTGAATGACATTGCTGATCTCTGAAGCAGCCTCTGCTCCAGGATGGAGGGAGTGGGACCTGTCCAACCACACTGGTAAGAGACTGTATGCAATCGGACCCCTAGGAAGTTACAAATAAATAAATAAATATAAGATCTTCATAAGGCCCCTTTCACACGGGTGGACCGATCGGACCCTGCAGTCTCCGCTATGGACATCAGATCCTATCTTCTGAAAACAGACGGATGGTGGAATCCATTTTCCATCCATCTAGCGGATCAGATGGCCATCGAGTGTAAACAGACAGGCAGTCAGTTTACATCTGACCACCCACAGAGGAGAGGAGACATGGACAAGCTTTTTCAGTTTAGGTCAGCTAAATACATTTCATGTGCATCAAAATATAAAGTCTTACAGTTTGTTTTCTTTAGAAAGCAGCCACAGTCTAAGTAGAAAAGCCTGTCACTTGCCAGCATGCTGAAGAGAAGTATCCATGCTCTCTATGTGGAAACATAGGTATCTCTGCAGAGGTTTGACATGTTCCCTGCTAAATCAAAGCTAAGCCTCTACAATCAACAGATCAGCAGGGAGCGTGAGCTTTGTCCTAACCCACATTGCGTTCCTTCCCAGTTGTGTTTTTTGATTTTCGTAGTCAAGCTGTTTGTTTTAATGTTGGGTGTGTTTAGGGTGACCAAGTGGGTGGGAACCATTTAAAACACAGTAAGCTGGCTTTGAGCCAATAGTACTTATACAGAGACAATACCACCCTTCTGCTCAGAGTCTGGTGCTCACTCAGGGTCTTTGCATCCAAATTCTTTGTGTACCAATAGCTAAGTTTTGATTGCTTTTATCCACACCACAAGTTTGGTGACTCTGGCTGATAACTAGTGTATTGATCTGGCACTGTTAGGAAGAGATAAACAGCAGGATAACAGGCTTGGAGGAAAAGACCAATTGTAGGAGGTATTAATCTGGAAGCAGGCAGTGAAAGGAAAAAGGGTTTGTGTTATCTACCTGAAGATAGCTTACAGGGCACATGCTTGGAATTCCTGAGGGTACCAGACCAGAAGGGGAGATGAAAGCTATTGTCTATTTACCTCTGATCTGAGCTTAATGGCTTAGTGAAGGAAGTATTTACTGAGTTATGGAAATATCTGTGTCAGGTTCTCGATCCTCCTGCCTTTGCCTGGAAGGCAGGAAACCTTTGTAGAAGGCACCTGATTGACTGTCAGGTTAAAAGGCAAGGCTGGATATACAGTTCAGTAGAACTTTGTGATGCAGAATTTGATAGTCCTGTCAAGTAATGATGTAAGCTTCATTACACATTTACCTAATGTTTTGTGGGTGTAAAAGTCAGAAGCACTTTTGGCTAAATAAAGAGTCAGGAAATCGAAGGTCTCAAGTATAACTGAGATTTTTAATTTCTTAAAGTATATGTAAAGCCAAAACTTCTTTTTTTTTTTATATTTGTATAGTGTAAAAATGTATTAAAATGTGAGACTGCTGAATAGATTAAGAATAGTTCATATTCCCATTGCACACCTTCCTGGATATAGGCACATGAGTTGTGGGTGCTGCAGCTATCACTAGCTGGACACTGGATCTATCACAGATAGATACATATTCGCCAGCACACCAAGGATCTTGCACAGCAGTCTGTAGAAACCTTTTATTCCAAAAGGATCACATCAGGATCGGTGCAACGTTTCAGAGTCACGCAGGACCCCTTCGTCAGGCATGTGATGACATGCGATCAGAGACAGGTGATCACATGCCTGACGAAGGGGTCCTGCCTTACTCCGAAACGTTTCACTATCCTGATGTGATCCTTTTGGAATAAAAAGTTTCTCCGGACTGCTGTGCAAGATCCTTGGTGTGCTGGCGAATATGTATGTATATATGCTGGATAGATTAATCCTCTATATATGTCGCAGTGACCACTATCTACAATACACAAAATGGTGGGAAATATAAATATTTGAGTTGTCCTAGGAACAGAAAGGGAAACAAATTCTAACAGTGTGGACAGCAGATTCAGTAACATCTAAGTTGGGAATTCCCCTCACTTTGGAAAGATTTTCTCTTACTTCCTGTTGATTCTCTGAGGCAGGAAATCAAGGGAAATCTCCCGAAGAGACACAGACAACGTAAAAAAAAAATCTGATATATACACAGTATATATATATATACACACACAGTATCTCACAAAAGTAACTTTCATGTGACAAAACTGAAGGAATGGCACTTTGCTACAATGTAAAGTAGTGAGTGTACAGCTTGTATAACAAGGTAAATTTGCTGTCCCCTCAAAATAACTCAACACACAGCCATTATTGTCTGAACCGCTGGCAACAAAAGTGAGTACACCCCTAAGGTGAAATGACCAAATTGGGCCGAAAGTGTCAATATTTTGTGTGCCCACCATTATTTTCCAGCACTGCCTTAACCCTCTTGGGTATGGAGTTCACCAGAGATTTACAGGTTGCCACTGGAGTCCTCTTCCACTCCTCCATGACAACATCACGGAGCTGGTGGATGTTAGAGACCTTGCATTCCTCCACCTTCTGTTTGAGGATGCCACACAGATGCTCAATAGGGTTTAGGTGTGGAGACATGCTTGGCCATTCCATCACCTTTACTTTTAGCTTCTTTAGCAAGGCAGTGATCGTCTTGGAGGTGTGTTTGGGGTTGTTAACATGTTGGAATACTGCCCTGCAGCCCAGTCTCCGAAGGGAGGGGCTCATGCTCTGCTTCAGTATGTCACAGTACATGTTGGCATTCATGGTTCCCTCATGAACTGTAGCTCCCCATTGCTGGCAGCACTCATGCAGCCCCAGACCATGACACTCTCACCACCATGCTTGACTGTAGGCAAGACACACTTGTCTTTATATTCCTCACCTGGTTGCTGCCACACATGCTTGACACCATCTGAACCTACTAAGTTTATCTTGGTCTCATCAGACCACAGGACATGGTTCCAGTAATCCATGTCCCTAACCTGCTTGTCTTCAGCAAATTTTTGCTTGTCTTCAGCAAACTGTTTGCAGGCTTTATTGTACATCATCTTTAGAAGAGGCTTCCTTCTGGGACAACAACCATGCAGACCAATTTAATGTAGTGTGCGGCGGATGGTCTGAGCACTGACAGGCTGACCCTCCCACCCTCTCAACCTCTGCAACAATGCTGGCAGCACTCATTTGCCTATTATCCAAAGACAACCTCTGGATATGAGGCTGAGCACGTGCACTCAACCTCTTTGGTTAACAATGGCGAGTACTGTTCTGAGTGGAACCTGTCCTGTTATACCGCTGTACGGTCTTAGCCACCATGCTACAGCTCAGTTTCAGGGTCTTGGCAATCTTCTTATAGCCTAGGTCATCTTTATGTAGAGCAACAATTCTTTTTTTTTCAGATCCTTAGTGAGTTCTTTGCCATGAGGTGCCATGTTGAACTTCCAGTGACCAGTATGAGAGAGTGAGAACGATAACAACAAATTTGCCACACCTGCTCCCCATTCACACCTGAGACCTTGTAACACTAATGAGTTACAAAACACCGGGCAGGGGAAATGGCTAATTGGGCCCAATTTGGACATTGTCACTTAGGGGTGTACTCACTTTTGCTGCCAGCGGCTTAGACAATAATGGCTGTGTTGAGTTATTTTGAGGGAACAGCAAATTTACACTGTTATACAAGCTATACACTCACTACTTTACATTGTAGCAAAGTGTCATTTCTCCAATGTTGTCACATGAAAAGATATAATAAAATATTTACAAAAATATGGGGGGTGTACTCACTTTTGTGAGATACTGTATATGTATACTTGGAAATGTAGAAAGTGTACACCCTATTCGGGTTTCCAAACAGTCCTGTGACTAGCGTTGAGCTACTGCAGAAAAATTCCAGTCACCCAACAATGTGTAAACTAGCTCTAAGCCCAGGTTCACACTGAGGCTGTTTTGAAATCGTGTGAGTTCAACTGAATTTCAGTCCGACTTTGGGGACAGTTTCACAGATGTGTTCCTGCACAGATGTCTATGGAAATAGCCCCCCCAAATCGCCAAAAGTAGTACAGAAAATACTTTTTGGAATCATGCCGCAAAGTCGGTGTCGCACAGATTCCGACGGTGCCATTGCCGGCAATTAGCTCCGATTTGACATGCAATTTGACATGTCAAATCCCATGTCAAATTGGACTGATGTGAATGTGGGCTTAAGGAAACCTGTCTTATACGAAAACATTGCAATATTGCTGATCTATGATACTGAAAGTGTAATGCCTCGTACAAACTATCAGATAATCGTACGTAAAAAAAACGCTACGAAAAAAAATCATACGTTTAGTACGCATTGCTGAATTCGATACTAGTATCATGCAACAAAATGCGAACGATAAGTCGTCCAATTAGCTGATCATGTGTATGAGGCATTAGTTACCTGATTGTCATGCTGATCCTTTTGCTTCAGTACTGACCTGGAGCAAGTAAGAAATTTGAAGACTTATGATACATGCTTGTACTGTGTTCATTGACCAAAACCAGAGGTTCAGCATGACATATAGGCAACTTACATTTAGAGGAATTTAGCGATTTAAAAATTTAGGAAGTAAGGAATTTAGCTTACAATTTTTTACAATTTCCTTTAAGATAGTGCTACTAAGTGATACAAAATATAGTTGAACAATGTAACCACTTGCTTTACAAGCCTATTCTGACACTTCTCACAAATGTGTATATATACATATATATATATATATATATACTGTATATGTATGTATTTATTTATTTTTTGTTTAAGCAGAGGTCCTAGAGAATAAAATAGTGAGTGTTGCAATTTTTTATGTCACAAGGTATTTGCGTATCAGTTTTTCAAATGCAAATTGTTTTGGAAAAAATACACTTTAATGAATTGGTAAAATAAAAAAGATGATGTTGTGCCAAATAAAAAGATACCTAACATGTCAAGCCTTAAAATTGCGCACTCTAGTGGAATGGCAACAAACTGTGGTACTTAAAAATCTCCATAGGCAAAGCTTTAAAAGCCTTTACAGGTTACCAGTTTAGAGTTACACAAAAGGTCTGGTGCTAGAATTATTGCTCTCGCTAAAATGTTTGTGGTAATACCTCATATGTGTGGTGCGAACACAGTTTACATATGCATGCGTGAACTACATATGCCTTCGCCTTTGCATGAGAGGATGAGGGGACAGGGGAACTTAAAAAAAAATGTATTTACTTAAAAAATAACTTTTTTTTTGTTATCACTTGTATTGATATCCTAAGGTATGAACAACTTCCCTTGTGATAGCGTGACAGGTTCTCTTTACTGAGACATCTGGGGTCTATTAGAACCCAGATCTCTCCTCTGCCCTTAAGAGCATCTGATCAAATAGAGATCAGTTTGATCAGATGCTTTCACAGGCCAGTAACAGCCTGTGTACATTAGACCAAAACCAGAAGTGACAAAATATTTGTTGCTTTTGGTTTCTTGGACAACAGAGATGATCAGGGAAGTTCTGGTCCTCAGTCATCAATATGGTAAGCCAGCATATCTTCCAGCTTTAGTCCCGGGTACTCCGTTGGGACAGGAGAACTTGGGAAGGTGGCAGAAGGTGGTGGGAGGACCTTTCACCACATGTAAAAGCGATCCAGCAAGTATTTATCCAATCAGATTACTTTACTTTATTTAGCATCGTGTGCTGAAAAGATTGATACCAGGGTCATGACTGCAGCTGCAGCCATGGCCCCCATATAACCACTTCAACCCAAGGACATACGGGTATATCCATTTGAGGGAATTTAGTAATTAAAAAAAAAAAAAAAGTCCAATTAGTAGCACACATAATCACATGCAGTATGTACATATATTTGCTACTGCTGATCCACCTTCTGAAAATGCTATTTGCTTGACTGTTTTATTGACTCTCTGGCTTGAATACCTTTTCTAAATAATTCATGACAGTGGGAATAGAAAAATCCTTTTCAGATTTTTACTGCTAAAATGTCTAGGAGCACAAAATGAACACCACACCAGTTTTCACAGAGTCCAAAAAATGTTTTATTAGTCCCTATTAGTCCCTAATTCAGATGACACAATCCAACGCATTTCAAGAGTGGCAAAGCCCCTCCCCCCCACCAATGATGGCATGGTAAGCTTGTGTGGGACTGGGAGGCAGGACTATCAAGGAATTGCATGGGTTCATTGACTAAATGACCTATTATAAGTGGAACTTACAGAAGTATAGTGAATTTGTAAAATTGGTGTGGCGCTCACTTTCTACTTCTAGATGAAGTCCCGGAGACCCCTGGTGTATATGAACTGCCTTAGCCCGAGCATTATTCTCTATGACTCAGCCCCTTGAGTATGGACATAAAAGACAAAGATCCAGCAGTGCACCCCATACCTCTTCATTTTTTTACTGCTGTCTGTGTCATCAGACTTCATTCCTTCTCATTTCCTGTTGCACCTACAGGACAAGAAGTAAAGTGGAATCTCTCCAATGGGACACAGCCAGAAAAAAAACTGACAACAGTTTTAATCATTTCCTATCCAAAACATTTCCTATCCCTCTGTAGTGAAGACGGAAAGTAATTCAGGTCTGATCCAGCCCTCTGAACCAGCAAGTAGCTAAGAAAGTAAACAAAGGAAAATACAAATGCTTACTTTTGTTGCTAATTTATCCCTGTGATCCCCAACAATACAAAATGTATAATTCCAGTTACTAACATGTTATTTTAACTAGTGATCGACCGATATCATTTTTTTATTGCCGATACAGATATTTTGGTCATCGCATGTCGGTAATTGCAGATATCTGCCAATATTTTCGGACATTTAAAGAAAACATTTTTTTTTTTTTTTTTTTTACAGGTACTCTTGTGGAGGGATCTGGGGATCTAAAAGACCCCAAACCCCTCCTCTGCACTTAAAAGCATTCAAAACGCCACGTTTGGCTGTTTTGAATGCTGTCATTTTTTTTTTAATTTGGTGCCGAGTACCCGGAAGTGATGTCATGACATCACTTCTGGGTTTTTACATGGAGACCTGTTCAGAGCTGAATGCGGCTTTGATTGGGTCTTTGGCGGCCGTGCAGGCTGGTTGCCCGGGTCTCCTGGTGGGACGGGAGACCCGGGCGAGCCGCGGAAGGTGGCGGGAGGGGGGCCGTCCTCTCCCATTCCTTGTAATGACAGCCAAGTGGCTTCTCAGCCGCATCGGTTGTGATTACAAGACAGCTGACCGTCGGCTATGGACGCCGGTACCGGGGTGATGCCTCTAGCTGCAGACATCACTCCGGTACAAGCACTTTCCTGAAATATCGGTAATCTCAGGGGCCAATTCCGATATATCGGGGAAAGTGCAGATCGGCCCTCGATTTATCAGCTTTGCCGATAATGGGTCGATTCCCTAATTTTGAAGCAATACATTGGCTGCAAAGTCCCAAAATATAAGACAAATCACACACGGTAAATTAAAACAACAATCCAACCGCGCTAGGTTACACTAATAATTAGTGGTGAACATGAAATGCAAATCAATATATAGGCTGCCAGTACATAGGTAAATAGAACCACAAGCAATAAAATAGAAAAAGTACAGCGCCAACATAAATTAAAACATATTTTGTGGAAAAAAGTCTAATGAAGGTCAGTTGGCAGATCCCACAAGAGTAGATGATATGATGAATCCCATTAATATTAACTCAGCAATGCCTGGCTCTGCAGGTATATGGTATGACGAGTCACATATCCAGTGGAGGTTTGGAAAACGCCAGTTGTACTAGTGAAAGTGATCGCTACCAATGTTTGGTGCACTATCTGGTCTTGGAATACCTTTGAATCCATGCTCTTTTTGACCATTCCTAACCGATGGACAGAAAGTTCCGGTAAGCGTACACCCTTATCTTGTGCACGTGGTGGTTATTTCCTCCTCTTCGATCCTATTGGGGTGCTGGACTTTTCTGGTTCTTTACCTTTTGGGATTCATCATATCATCTACTCTTGTGGGATCTACCAACTGACCTTCATTGGACTTTTTTCCACACAATATGTTTTAATTTAGATTTTAATTTATGTTTTAATTTATGTTTTAATTTATGTTGGCGCTGTACTTTTTCTATTTTAAATCACACACGGTACCCAGTTTTTATTGCTAACCTTGTTTAGAGGCTTGTTGCATCATGAGCCCTTCTAAAACTATAAAATGAGATAAGAAATAGCACTATGATCAGTGCTATTTCTGCGGCTACACTCTTAGAAATGAAGGCAAAATGCTGCACTGCCAGCTCTGCCTACCCATTAATTTGCAGAAAAAATTAAAGCACACCTCCAGACAAAACTTATTTTATGGCTTTAACTTTCTAGAGAATGGATATAGGTTTTTCTTACCATCTGTGTCCCTGTTGGGGAAATGAGAAGATCTCCCAAGAGTGTGCACTAAACAATCAAAACCTACCCAATTCACTTTTATTACAGTATGGTATTATATTCTGTGCCCTCATTGGAGTGATTTTGCACATTGTCTGTCTTACTGACTATGCAGGAAGGAGAAGAAAATCTCCCTAATTTTTAAGGGAACAGCAATAAAAACCTAATGTGGGCTTAAACCTTCCCTGCTCCGTGGAAATGTGTATCCTGCATAATCATTTATTAAAGGTTTCAAAAAGGCACCTAAAGGTAAAAAATGTAAACCCAATAACACATACAAATTTATGACAGTTATCAGCAACATTAAAATAAACCAGCTTGCACTGGAAGCTTAGCGACCCTTTAGGCAACCTTGAAATTTTCCAGGGAACATCTGTCCTGCTTCCTCTTTAATTGCAGTTATTCTGCAATGATCTTATTCTGGCGCTGTCATATTGATAAACCCAGCCAACCACTGTTACACTTCAGTCCAATCTACCCCACCCATTTCTTGCCCTTTCTGTTTCCGGAGATGATTGCACGCTGGACGATCTCTAACAATTGATGGAGTGTGTTGAAATACCCCCTTTAGAGAAGAGGTTAGAAGACTGCGATGAAACAGTGCCTTTCATTATTTCTATATGACAATAATTATTTAGCTCTGTCTCGTTTTCTCTGCTTCTTCACATTTTTTTAAATTGAACTTTTATAGTGAAAACCCATGTGCCTTATATATTATCATGTTCCTAAAACCAACTCCACACCCACCAACAAGGTCAAACTTTTAGGGTCTGATGATTGATGGTTGAGGAGTATTAATTGAAGTCACACATAAGGCCTGTAAGCTTTTGCAGGAACCATCGTAGGGTAGAATAATTTCTAATATGGTCACACAATAAAGCAAAATATAAAATATACAGCTGTTTCATTTAAACTCTCATAAGGCAATTTCATTATACAGCTACCATGAGGCAATCATAAACAGCTATCATGAGGCAATTTTCTTGAACTGCTCCTCCACCTCTTACTACACTGTTCAAGTCCCCTTCTAAGGTACTAATGGGGAAATGGACTTTGTATCCAGCTCCATATAGCAAAAGCTTTGTACTTTAAGGCCCCTTTCACACTTATGCGACGCAATTTTACCGCGATTTTGCCGCAATTTCACTGCGCGATTTTGCCGCGACTTTGCCGCGATTTTGACAGCAATGGCAAGGCTGTATGCCTCAAAACGCATTAAAATAGTGGCAAAGTAATGCAGGAACTACTTTGAAGTCGGTGCGACTTCAAAACGCACTGATATGAATGGGGCTCATTGAAAATAATGGAAAACGACTTGTCATGCGATTTTGCGGTCCAAAATCGCGGGACAAGTCGCACTAGTATGAATGGGGCCTTAAGGCTGCCACCAAACAGAGATTGTTTTGGTGGCTATCTCTTACTCATGAAATTAGAAACTGTCTGAGAAGTCAGTTGTATACTCTTTAAAGGGTAATCGCACCAGTCCAGTAGCCTATATAAGCCTGTTTAGCCCAGCTTGCCAGGAAACCCAGTACTTCCACAGCACCCTTTCACAGCCAATCTTGCTTTTCCTTGAATATCAATAGATTTAAGTACGTAATTGGTAAAATACTCCCAGAATCCCTGCTGGATCTTTTAGAACTCCTAGGACTATGCTGGTTTTCCAGGATTCCTAGGATCTCCACAACTTCCAAGACTTCCAGAGCTCTCAGAAACAACAGTGGGCGTGTTCTCTTACCAGGAAAGGCATTTAAGCTCCAGCCTTTGAAGTGATGGTGCTGTGCAATATTTCCAGCTACCTGAGAGCTGAAGAGCTATAATACTTGCCAGCCAGTTGTCAACCCTGATTGACCTGATTACTCTCTTGCTTGCTGCTTGACTAGACCTCTTCTCATACCTGACTACTCTCTCACCTGCCTCGACCCCGACTTGGACCTGACTACTTTCTTGTCAGCAGCTCTGTGAACAGTCTCCCAGTGGAGTCCCTCTGGTATAGCCCCCTCCTTGGTGGGGAGTTCCCAAGGACCGCAACCTGATATCAATTTTCAGCAAAGCCACTAAGGTTCCTGGCCTATCTTCACCATCAGGAGCACTAGTGAAGACCAACTGCCACTTCGATTCAATGCCCCCACACCATAAATTGGTTGTAAATATTTACATAAATCTAGTGAAATGACTAGCCTCAGGTGATACACAGAGTTGAAACAAATCCTTCTTCATAAGTTGTACCTAATTATCTGCAGTCTTCCGGAAACTGAAAGCAGCGGTGTGACGTCAGCACGTAAGGCTCTGCGTTACGTTGCTGCTTCAGGTTTCCAGATTGGCGGCCATCTTAGTAAGTCCAGATGTTTTGTATTGCTTTTTTTTTTCACGTGGAATCAGTAATATGTTTTATATGAGTTATTTTAAGACATAAATACTGCACTATATACCTTATCTTTGGGCTCTGAGTAGTGAGGATTTTCTGCACAGGACTTCAATTTGGATGGAAACGATCTGGAGTAGGAATTTGAGTGAATTCCATGTGCCTGTATGAATGGCTGACATTTTTTGCTAATGCCCATTAGCTGTCTGGTGAGTGCATAAGGGTAAAGGATCGCTGTGCTGTGGTTGCACAGTGAATGAATTAGGACACTGAGAATCGCTATTACTGAAGGTGGATTTTTTGATCTTGGGACTTTTATTTGACTTTTGGATATTGGAAGAGCACTAGCACCTTATGGTTACTTTGTTTGCCCATTGTAAGTTTTCTGTATATTATTATATACAGCCATTGATTAATGCACCTTAATGTTTTATGTTTATGTATTGATATTTTATTTACTTTATTACTTTATTTATATCATATTTTGATGCACTTTATAGTGAAGCGCTGCACTTTTTTTTTTGGTATATTTGAAGTTCAGCCTAGGTGAAAACTATGACTCTCTACTATAGCTACAGTGAGTGAGCATAACCACTCTAGGACATAAATTGTGCTATTTGCTGGATTACCAAAAAATACCTAAAAAAATGGGGGGAAAGCTATAATATATTGTATACAGTATCTAGTATACAGTATATACTGTATATTTCTGAAATAAAAAGGGTTGGCATAATTTGGTAGTAACAAAAAAGTATGATAAAGAGTAAAAGTAAGGTAAATAGTAATATTAGGATGGGGGCATTTGGCAAGGTACTCTGAGGTTGTCAAATGCTGTACTCGTGGTTTGTCAACACCGGGCATTTTTATGCATCGGTTGAAATATATTGGAAAAATTAGCTCTGGTACTCTATAATCACATACCATAACTAACTTTTTTTTTCTGTTTTTAAACCTGCTTAATAAAAGGGCCTCCATAGTTTGGCTTAAAGGCGCAAATTTGCAGTAAACCACAGCAACTAATCTTCAGTGGGCCTATCAGATGACACAATGGGTGATAAAGGATGATTACTTGCCATGGTTCGTTGAAAACTCATACCTTCGGGCAATGTTGGTTATTAGCCCTTGTTATCTGAAAACTCTGGGAAGCCAGCTTGTGTGGCCAGTATCAGGGAACTACATCAATATTGCAGCGTATGTTCCTCTAACAATTACCCAGACAGAATAGATGCAATCTTTATTGGGCTTATCAGTGTGAGCACCTTCTTCCAGCTTGTTGATGAAAGAAATTATATAATTATTTATTATTTTATTTATTATAACGCTGTAGGTTTATAAAGTGCTTTACATACTGTATTGACATTCACATCAGTCCCTGCCCTCAAGGAGCTTACAATCTAAGGCTCCTAACTCACTTCATACATACACATACTGGAGCCAATAAACTCACAAGCATGTCTTTGGAGTGTGGGAGAAAACCGGAGTACCCGGAGGAAACCCATGCAGGCACAGGGAGAACATTCAAACTTTGTGCAGGTAGTGCTGCGGTTGGTATTCAAACTGAAGACCCTAGTGCTGCTAGGTGGATATTTTTAAATATGGAAAAATATATGTGGAGTTTAAGTGAATAACCTTTAGTTGACAATATTCAACAGATATACCCCTTTGTGGAGGCCAATGGAATTCTCCTGGTTGGGGCTATCTTCCTGCTCTCAAATCATAGTAGATCAACAGCATTAATGCCTTGATCTAAACTAATGGTCTCCAAACTCTGCGGCCCTGGGGCCAAATGCAGCCCTTTTCTTTCCTTTATCGGGCCCTTGAGGCATTATTCCTGGCACTGACACCAACAGTGGGGTGCTGTTCCTTCCACTGACACCAACAATGGGGCACTACTCCTTCCACTGACACCAATGATGGGGAGAAATTTCTTCTAATAACCACAAAAATGTGGCACTATTCCACCCAACGACATCAACTATTTCTCCCCCTAATACCGAGGATTGGGCATTGTTTAATTCCACTGGCCACAGTCCATTCTCCCTAAAGTCTGAAGGACAGTAAACTGGCCATTTCTTCAGAAAGTTTGGAGATCCCTGATTTAAACATATAGGCCTCTGCTCCTCCTCTGCACTGAAATCAAAACAGAAGTAAGAGCAGGAGGTCAATTTCAATGCATTTAGCTGCCTTTGTGAATAGCTGGTAGTGTCCACGCTCTTGTCATTGGCTAAGCTCATGTTCTTGGATGTCAGGCCTGTAGGGAAGCAGTAAAAAATCTGAGGTCCCTGTTAACTAAAGTATCTGAAAGAATCTGCAGGGCTGCCAGTGCCAACTAGTTCAAGGCTCCATTTTATTCTATTAGTGATCAATCAAATATTTCTTCTGACTGCTGGGAAGAAGGTAAGTACACAGAGAGCAATTTTATTTTCTTATTGCCAAAGGAACTGGCAACATATACCTTGGATTTGGCAACCATCCCTCCAGATATATAAAATAAAATAAAATAAAATGTTTATATCATTTTATTATTGGAAATATTCATCCAACTGCAATTTTGAAAGTCTCTAGGTGATGCAGCACAAGGATTTCGTAGCAGTCATTTGTAGCTTTTTCCCATTCGAAAAGTACATCATGAAGATGCCACTCACTTGTAGCAACACATTTATTTATTTTTTTCTATCATGCATTTCTCAGAATCCATCAGTGGAGACTTCTCTTGCCATTGCGTGGCTTTTTAATGGATGTGACGGCAGCAGGAATTCCAGTCTCTCTATTGGAGTTATTAATAGTTTAAGGATCAAGCAATGTGTTCAATAAGCCAGCAACCAGGTAGTATGCATTTACCCATTGGCGGAAATTGACCTTAGGCTTATGTCTTGAATTAGATATTGGAGGATGTATTTTATATTTTGGAAACCCAGATTCAGAACAATCTTTGTACTGCATTTTTAATGATTGCCAAATAATACAATGCTTGAGTACAACCTTGAACTCACTTTGCTTTACATGTAGCCAAACATACTATACCTTGTATGTACCCACAAAAATGCAACTGTGATATGGGTTTGCAATCCCTGTGTCTAGCATAGGAGGCATATGCAGGTTTTTCAAGCAATATGGGGGACTAGTGGTTTGAGAAAACACACCCCATACTGACAGATGAAGAAAATACAATGTTTAGATTCCTAGATCTCCATTATCTCCTACTGGAGATAATGAGGATGACCAAAACTCGGTTAACTGTTTACTCATCAAACAGCAAGGACTGTATTTGTGGAATACCACCACAGTAATTCAATGGACAGTTCAACAGTGTGGCCTTAATGGATTGAGGTGTGTCTACAGCACACTGGAGGTGTGTCCTAGGTTTCTAACCTTTCACACTCTATTCAGAACTAATAAAAAAAGGTTCTGACTCTATATATACCTTAAAGGATCCTTTTACTTCCATGAAGTCAATATATGATATCTATTTGTCCACATTCCATTCAAACTGTGCAACCTACAGGGAACCGCAATGTAAACTCTTCCTACCTCCTTTACTTCTTCTGCACTTGTGTAGAAAAATCCTATTTATTCCTATAAAGGTGTAATTTAATATTCACACAAATAGTTGATGGCCTCTCAAAAGGAATTGATGGGATTTTTATCCATACGTGTGCAGAAGAAGGAAAGGACCAGCAGGTAGAGTTTGCAGGGGGGGCTTTGCAGGTCCCCCTGGATCTGGCAACATCATGGATAGGCGAGTATAAGACTTGTGGTGGAGATGCTGGGGAGAGGAATAAGAGTACAGTTACTGTTTAAAGGATTTGACCTCACTTCTCTACCATCAAAAGGTAGAAGAGGTTCTCCAATCAGGATTGAGGGCACCTATTCCTGAGGGTGTAGGGTCAGGCAGTGACAGCAGTTGATACTTTTGAGTAGAGAAAAGCAAGGTCAGCCATGTGAGCTTGTGGTAAAGTCTCCTTCTGAGGGGAGCACAGAGCAGAGAAATGCACTTTCCCAGGGGCATCAATCAGACAAGAAAACTATATCACATTAAGGTTGAGTACCTGTTTTCCCATATTGATAGTGCAAGAGTTTCAAGGTTTACAACCAAGGTTCTGGTATGTTCTGTCTATGAAGGGTGATTCCTGAACATTCAGATATGTGACTCTTCTTTATATCCAGCAGCACTGTCAAACAAAGCTGTGGCCTGGTAAGTGAGCAGTGGCTGGGTGAGCACTGTCAAACAAAGCTGTAGCCTGGTAAGTGAGCAGTGGCTGGGTGAGCACTGTCAAACAAAGCTGTGGCCTGGTAAGTGAGCAGTGGTTGGGTGAGTTAGACAAGGGGGCACTAGGTGAGATGAGGAATGGCCGGACTGTAGCTGTACTAAAAGATCATAGCTCAGCTCTCCGTTCCTAAACCCTGAAAAAGGATGTATGAGGCTTCCACAGCTTAGAGAGTAAAGGGTAAAAGCCAATTCATGTCCACAGAGAAACTTAGGGATTGAGTCTCAGACGCCCCCCACTTAGAAAGTTTCTGAGTGCTGCAGAACAAGCTTGGACACACTAAAAGTGTGTGGCCCCTGAGGATCTCAGTATCAGCTATGAATATATGTGTGGTAATTCCTTTAGGAATGTTAAGTCAATATAATGGAGATCTTCATTGTAAAATGATCAAACATTGAAACTGTCTGCCAAAAGAGTCAGTGATAACCAGTGTAAGTAAATTTGAATGTGGGTCAGAAGTCAGTCTTACTAAGACTGGCTTTTTCAATAATTAGTAGAATTTATCTGTGGAATGATTGATCCAGGGAATTAATCTAAGTGCAGCTTACAAGGTCAAGAAGGTTTTTTTTTCTTTCTTCACTTTAAGGATAAATTGACAGATGCCCAACAGGGATTTTGTTTTGCCTTTTTTTGGATCAGCAGATAACAGAAGTATTAGAACAGGCTGAACTTAAAGTGGATAGTATACTTACCTCTCTTTGTGATGCAGAGGGTGAAGTCATCCTCCTGCTGAGTATTTCAGATCTTCTAAGAAGACACTGCAGCACAGTGCTGGCAGTATCTTCTCAGGAAGATTCAAAGTACTTGTACATTCCCTTAGATCTCATCAGAAGGAGGATGACAGCCCCCTTGCCTAGGTTCCTCAGGTGGAAGTTGGGGGAAAGCTAAGTATACTATCTAACTTCCCCTCTTTATAGACCCTGGTCTGTTTTCAGATTGAGTTACTGAGTTACAGTTGCATATACTCCAGTGATTCTGGAGTTAGATGTAATCATTTAACCATTGCATTCCTTTAAGGCTCCTTTCACACTTTTGCGACTTGTCCTGCGACTTGGGACTGTAAAGTGACATGACAAGTCATACTATATGATTTCCAATGAGTACCGTTCATATCTGTGCGTCATTGTTATACAATGCAACTTGTGTGCAACAGTTGTCTATTAAAACTGGTCAAAGCCAAAGTCGTATCCTAGTTGCACCCATCCAAAGTTGCGTCAAAGATACATCAAAGTTGCATCGGCGCAACTTTGCAGTTGTACAAATGTGAAAGGGGCCTAATGGATTTTCATCCTTTGTTAATGACCCTAGCACATTTACCCCTTCTGTACATTGCTGTCTGAAGAGGGATCTGCAGTGGGCTGATTTTTCAGAGAGCAGTGCAGGCATGGCTGATACTGCCTCCTCCTGAATACCTGTTGTTATTTTTTGACAGCCGAGACAGGGTTTTAAATGGGAATATTGGGCCGCAACTGTGAGCCTGGCTTTTGGCTTGTGGTTGTGGCACGGCTACACTCACTTGAATGGGTCGCATTCGAGGACAGTACCATAAGGGGGGGGGGGGTAATATTTGCTGTGCTGTAAAGCAAAGCATTAGTGGCTTGTGTACAGGGTAGCCATCAGAAATTTTGGGGCCCCTTACACAGCTTTGGGCCTGGGCCTGGGCATACTTCGGCCTGACCACCTGGCCACTGAATGCCTACAGAAGGAAGAGTAGGGATGATCGAACGGTTCGGGTCCACCATCGGTTCGGCCCGAACATTGGGTGTTCGAGGTTCGGCCGAATTTAGAACTTTTTGCCCAAAAAGTTTGGAATTCGGCAACCAGAACCGACCAAAATGCAATGCTTCAGGAAATGGGCTTTAAAAGCCCGTGATTGGACCAGAACCATTAGCAAAAGCCAATTGAGGGGGCAGGAGAATGCTAGGAATGTGATTGGAGTGACTAGGGGGTCCCTAGACCAATCATTAGTGAATACGCCCCCCAGTATTTAAGATAGCCCCCGCCATATTCCTAGCATTGTTATACTGGACATGGAAGAGAGTGGAAGCAGTTCTGCTAATTTTACTTTAAAAGTGTCATTTAGCATTTATTAGTGTGAGGAAAGGGATATCTAGTGTAGTTAGAGTGCTCCTTTACACTTAAGTTAGCTTCAAAAATGTAGTTTCTGTAGGGAAAGTGTTAAGTGTAAGGGGACCGTAGTGTAGTGTAGGGTTAACTGACAGTGACTGCTAGGGAAGGGTGACAAAACCCTTCCATAGCAGGGTGACCGCTATAGAGAAATGATCATTTCTCTGAGTTGCTTCGGGACAGGAATATGGCTTCTCACCAGCAAGCATTTTTCATGCTGCAGGGGTTGCCACTGCCAGTGCTTTTTTGAGGACATGTTTGATGTCAGACATGACATCTGAACATGTGTATAGGGGGTATATATACACATATATGTCTGTATATATACCCCTAGACATATATAGGTGTGATAGTAGCAGAAATATATGCTTGCGCTAATGAAATCATTTACAGTAATATATTTCTGCTACTATCACACCTATATATGGCTAGGTGTCTATATACATATAATTATGTGTGTATATATACCACTATACACAAGTTCAGATGTTTTGCCTGCCTCAAAAGAACCCAAAAAAATGCCAAAAAAACGCTAGCGTCAAAAAATGCCCAGGTGTGTTTTTGCTGGCATTTTTTGGGGGGTTTTGGAGGCAGGCAAAACATCTGAACTTGTGTATAGTGGTGTATATACACACATACATATATTTATATACACACCTAGACATATATAGGTGTGATAGTAGCAGAAATATATGCTTGCGCTAATGAAATCATTTACAGTAATATATTTCTGCTACTATCACACCTATATATGGCTAGGTGTCTATATACATATATACCACTATACACAAGTTCAGGTGTTTTGCCTGCCTCAAAAGAACCCCAAAAAATGCCAAAAAAAACGCTAGCGTCAAAAAAAAATGCCCAGGTGTGTTTTTGCTGGCATTTTTTGGGGGTTTTTGGAGGCAGGCAAAACATCAGAACTTGTGCACAGTACCACTATACACAAGTTCAGATGTTTTTCCTGACTGCAAAGAACCCAAAAAAATGCCTGCTATTAAACCGGCAAGGTGTGAAAACCGAGAAGAGAAGCCAACCCCCTGAGCTGAAAGTGTTCTAATACAAACAATCTTTTTTTTATGGTTCTGGACATGCTACAGAGCTGAAACTTCACATGTACACTTTTTAGACCCCCCAGATACGAAATCCAAAGTAAAAATCAAAAAATCTCTTTTTTTTTTTTTAATTTTTCAATAATTGGCTTTTTTATCAAAAATTAAAATTTTTAAGAACTTTTTTGTGTGATTTTGTGTCTGGGGGGGTCTAAAACGTGTACCTGTGAAGTTTCAGCTCTGTAGCATGTCCAGAACCAGAAAAAAAAGATCATATAGGTGTAAAAGGAGGGTCCCACATCCCTGTTCTACTGAAAAATTATCTTTTTTTTTTTCATGGTTCTGGACATGCTACAGAGCTGAAACTTCACATGCACACATTTTAGACCCCCCAGATACTAAATCCAAAGTAAAAAAAAAAAGAACTTTTTTTTGTGTGATTAATAGTTAATGGGGCATGACCCAGAACCCTAGGGACTTTTTAGGGGCATTTATTGGGTTTTAGGGCTAAAAAATTGTGTTTTTTGATTACCGAAGTTCCGGTCCCATTGATTTCAATGGGGTTCTGAAATCCGGGCCGAACTTTCGGGAAATTCGGATGTTTTCAAAAGTTCGATCATCCCTAAGGAAGAGGAAGAGAAGCGAGTAGTTAGCGGCTGCAGGAGGTAAATGGAGTGACCAGTTCCTCTATATGTTGTCCCCACTGCCCCCCCCCCCTTCCAGGTGTACAGGGGGCCGCCTTTGCAGATAAGGAGGATTGGTGGTTGTGGGGTGGTAAAAATGTTTTCTCTCTCTTTTTCTTTACTCCACAAATTATTTGCATGGGCATACCATATTTTCTCTAACCAGTTGTCACGGAACCATGAACCAGACGTACAACAACAGATAAGTGAAAATAAGAAGGCTTTATTGAAAATCAAGCTGTAAAGCAAAAGTCCAAACGGATGGCGAAACCGAGGCAGAGTCCTTGCGAAGCCAGAGGTCAGGAACCAGGAGTGTAGTCAGACGAAGCCAGGATCAGGAACCAGCAGGGTAGTCAGATGAAGCCAGGATCAGGAACCAGCAGGGTATTCAGACGAAGCCAGGATCAGGAACCAGCAGGGTAGTCAGACGAAGCCAGGATCAGGGACCAGAAGCAGCAGCAGTCTTAGAAGCATGTGAACACAGGAGGACCAAGCAAGAACTGAAGCCACAGACCTCCTATATATATGAGCTAGGCATCCAGCTCCTCCCAGTGGGAAGGAGGAGCCGCAGGGTGGGAGGCTACAAGAAACCCAGAAACCAAGATGGCCGCCAGCACATGTCAAACGAAGGAGAACAGCAAGAAGGTAAGACCATGACAGTACCTCCCCCTCAAGGGCCCCTCCTCCGCGGAGTAAAGAACGGTTTCTGAGGGAAGCGTGCGTGGAAGGCTCGGAGCAAGGCAGGAGCATGGACATCTGCGGAGGGAACCCAGGAACGCTCCTCTGGACCATAACCACGCCAATGAACCAAAAACTGCACCCGACCGTGGACCAGGCGTGAGTCCAGGATATTGCTCACCTCATACTCCTCACGATTGCCCACTTGGACCGGACGAGGCAGAGGAACCGAGGAAGTGAAACGATTACACACCAGTGGCTTCAACAGGGAAACATGAAACACGTTGGAGATCCGCATGCCAGGAGGAAGCGCAAGGGCATAGGCTACCGGGTTTACCCTGCGAAGCACTCGGAAGGGACCAACAAAGCGAGGCGCCAGCTTGGGAGTGGGCACTCGAAGGTTGAGGTTGCGGGTGGACAACCATACACGGTCTCCGGCCTGGTAGGAAGGAGCAGGCGCTCGTCTGCGATCAGCCTGGAGTCTCTGGCGCTGCGCAGAGACCTCAAGGGACTTCTGGATCTGTACCCAAGAAGCACGTAGGACGGAAAGGTGATCCTCCACAGCCGGAATATCCTGGGAAGAGAATACCTCCGGTAACACGGCAGGTTGGAACCCATAATTGGCCATGAGGAAGAGGAAGAGTTCACCGCCGTGTTCCTGGCAAACTCAGCCCAAGGCAGGAGGTCAACCCAATTGTCTTGGTGATCGGAGACATAGCAACGAAGGAATTGCTCCAAGGCCTGATTGGATCGTTCTGCGGCCCCATTGGACTGAGGGTGGTAGGCCGAGGAGAAGGAGAGATGAATCCCCAACTGGGAGCAAAAGGCGCGCCAGAACCTGGACACAAACTGACTCCCCCGATCCGACACAATCTCCTTGGGCAAACCGTGCAACCGGAAGACCTCCCTGGCAAAAATCGTGGCCAACTCCTGTGCAGAGGGTAACTTCTTGAGAGGAACACAGTGGCACATTTTGGAAAACCGATCCACAATCATGAGAATGACCGTATGGCCTCGGGATGCAGGGAGGTCCACAATGAAATCCATCCCCAGGTGTGACCATGGGCGCTCCCCGGTGGCTATGGGTTGCAGAAGGCCCAACGGAAGGTGCCGAGGGGACTTACTCTGGGCACAAACGGAGCATGCCGCTACATATGCGGCGATGTCGGAACGTAGGGAAGGCCACCAGAACAGACGTGAAACAGCCCAGGACAGCTGATTCTTTCCAGGATGCCCCGCGGTCTGGGAGTTATGGTAGGTTCGCAACAACCGAATGTGCAACTCCTCAGGCACAAAACATCTGCCGTTGGGTCTCCCAGAGGGAGCACCAGATTGAGCCGCCAAAATCTGCTCACCCAGGGGAGAGGTCAGGCTGGTGCGAATGGCGGCCAGGATCTGATTCGGAGGTATGACCGAAGTCGGAATCGACTCCTCCCTGGACAGGTCGGAGTACTGCCGTGATAAGGCATCCGCCCTGATGTTCTTGGAACCGGGTAGGTAGGAGACCACGTAATTAAAACGTGACAAGAACAGAGCCCATCTGGCCTGACGTGGTGTCAATCTCTTGGCCTCAGAAAGGTAGGTCAGATTCTTGTGGTCCATCAGGATGAGGACCGGAACCACCGAATCCTCGAGCAAGTGCCTCCATTCTTTAAGGGCCTGCACGATGGCCAATAACTCCCTGTCACCAATCTGATAGTTGTACTCCGCGGAAGACAGTTTCCGGGAGTAAAACCCACAAGGAAGCAGAGGACCCTCTGGTGTTCTACGCTGAGACAGAAGGGCGCCTACTCCCGTCTCAGACGCGTCCACCTCGAGGACAAAGGGCAACCCAGGGTTGGGATGCGACAGAATCGGAGCCGACACAAAGGCGGACTTTAGAGCCTCAAAAGCTTGGATGGCCTCGAGCGGCCAGACCTGGGAATTACTGCCCTTCCTGGTCAGATCCGTGAGAGGCTTGGCTAGCATGGAAAAGTCCCTGATGAACTTCCGATAATAATTGGCGAAGCCCAAAAAGCGCTGCAGGGAGCGAAGACCACTGGGCTGGGGCCACTGTAAGACAGCCGAAACCTTCTCAGGATCCATGGAGAACCCCTCAGCGGAAATGATGTAACCTAAGAAGGTTACCTGGGATCGGTGAAATTCGCATTTCTCAAGCTTACCGAACAGCTTGTTCTCTCGTAACCGTTGCAACACTCGTCTGACATCCAGAATGTGGGTCTCCATGGATTCAGAATATACCAAGATGTCATCCAAATAGACCACCACACACTGCTGCAACAGGTCACGGAAAACATCGTTAATGAATTCCTGAAAGACTGCGGGCGCATTGCACAACCCAAAGGGCATAACCAAGGATTCATAATGACCGGTCCTGGTGTTAAACGCGGTCTTCCACTCATCGCCCGCCTTGATCCTTACAAGGTTATATGCCGCCCTCAGGTCGAGTTTGGTAAAGACCGTGGCCCCTTTAAGGCGATCGAACAGCTCGGAAATCAAGGGTATCGGGTAAGCGTTCTTGATCGTGATGCGATTGAGACCCCTGTAATCGATGCAAGGCCTCAACTCACCGCCCCTCTTTTTCACAAAGAAAAATCCAGCCCCTGCCGGGGACGAGGATTTGCGAATGTGTCCGCGTGAAAGCGCCTCCTTCACGTACTCCTCCATGGCCTCATTCTCCGCTACCGACAGTGGATAGACCTTGCCACGAGGAGGAACGGCACCAGGTTGTAACTCGAAGGCACAATCGTATGGGCGGTGCGGAGTTAGGGCAACCGCGCGCACCTTATCGAATACATCCCGGTACTCCTCGTATTCAGGAGGCAACAGAGAGTCCGAGGAAGTACACAGCAACTTGACAGGCCCATGGATGCAACTAGCCCCACACTGCGGTGACCACGAGAGGATCTCGGCCGATCTCCAATCGAAAGTCGGATTATGCTTCTGGAGCCAGGGGTACCCCAAGACCACCGAGTAGTGTGGAGACGAAATAACCTGGAAGCAGACCGACTCTCTGTGAATGGCACCAATGGCTATCCCCACTGGAAGGGTCTCATGAGTCACGTGTGGCGGCAGAAGGGGTCTGCCGTCTATCGCCTCAAGAGCCAGTGGAGAACCTCGGGCCTGCAGAGGAATGGAATTGGCGGCAGCGAACACACTATCAATGAACAAACCACCAGCACCAGAGTCCACCAACGCCTGGGTCGTCACAGAGCCCCCGACCCAGGAGAGGACAACAGTGATCAGTGGTTTGTCAACACGGGAAACCGGGGACTAGGAGACTCCACCCAAGTTCTGCCCCCGACAGGATCTCAGGTGCGAGCGTTTCCCGGACGGTTCGGACATGCCAACCGAAAATGCCCACCGAGACCACAGTACATGCATCGACCCTCGCGTCTTCGGAGTACCCTCTCCCCCTCGGACAGGCGAGCAAAGCCCAACTGCATGGGTTCACCCCCAGCCAAGTCATCCCCAGGAGGCGTGGGAGGAGAGGGAGGCACGGGTGGGACAGCAAAGGTAGGCGCCAATCTGTTAGGAGGCCTCCGCAGACTCTCCTTAAAGGAAGGTCTCTCCCTGAGTCTGGTGTCAATCAAAATCAAGAAAGAAATAAGAGACTCGAGCTCCACTGGTAGGTCCTTAGCTGCAACCTCATCCTTCAAGGCATCCGAGAGACCATGAGAGAAAGCAGCGACCAGAGCCTCATTATTCCAGCCCACCTCTGCTGCCAGGGTACGAAACTCAATGGCGTATTCAGCTACGGATCGTGAACCCTGTCTGATGGACATAAGGAGCTTCGCAGCAGAGGCAGCACGAGCCGGCACATTGAATACCCTCCGAAGAGAAGCAACAAAACCGGAAAACTCGGCAACCACCGGATTGTTGTTCTCCCATAAAGGGCTGGCCCAGGCCAAGGCCTTGTCCGAGAGCAGCGAAATTAAGAAGCCCACCTTTGATCTCTCAGTAGGAAAGGCATGTGGCAGCAACTCGAAATAAATGCCCACCTGGTTAAGGAAACCTCGGCACTGAGTTGGCTCTCCCCCAAAGCGCTGTGGAAGGGGGGCAGAACCGGTCATACCCCGAAACACCGCAGGCGCAACAACAGGTGTCGGGGTAGACCCTGGCGCAACAACCGGAGCGGCAGTAGGAGCGGGCCCAGGAGCGACAACCGGCCCATCGGCAACGGGAGCGAAATGAGCCGTGCGTTCAAGCAGGGTTTGCAACGCCACGGCGATCCGACCCAACAGGTGATCCTGCTGATCAAGTCTGGCAACCAGCGTGGGTAGCGAGGATGGCCCTGTACCGTCAGAATTCATGGCTTGGTCCTAATGTCACGGAACCATGAACCAGACGTACAACAACAGATAAGTGAAAATAAGAAGGCTTTATTGAAAATCAAGCTGTAAAGCAAAAGTCCAAACGGATGGCGAAACCGAGGCAGAGTCCTTGCGAAGCCAGAGGTCAGGAACCAGGAGGGTAGTCAGACGAAGCCAGGATCAGGAACCAGCAGGGTAGTCAGACGAAGCCAGGATCAGGAACCAGCAGGGTAGTCAGACGAAGCCAGGATCAGGAACCAGCAGGGTAGTCAGACGAAGCCAGGATCAGGGACCAGAAGCAGCAGCAGTCTTAGAAGCATGTGAACACAGGAGGACCAAGCAAGAACTGAAGCCACAGACCTCCTATATATATGAGCTAGACATCCAGCTCCTCCCAGTGGGAAGGAGGAGCCGCAGGGTGGGAGGCTACAAGAAACCCAGAAACCAAGATGGCCGCCAGCACATGTCAAACGAAGGAGAACAGCAAGAAGGTAAGACCATGACACCAGTCCCCTTCTGTGTAGTTTATGGGCACTTAAACAGGCACTAAGCCTTAGTAAATTATCACCGTAGACTAGAAATGTTTTTTGACTGCCAGTGTTAGGCTGCAACATGTTCCCCAAAGCCTACAGAGGCATTGATATGCTCATTGTCCCATATAACCTCAAGTGCTGCAATAGTAGCATAACTCAAATATTGGGCAGATCAGTCAATGCACACTTTATGAGCAAACCTGTGTGCACACCTGACCATCACACCTATTTAGCCTTGGTAGACATCCCTTTACAAAACCATAAACATTAATGTGATTTTTTCTCCCCTTTGTGGCTAAAATAGCATCAACTCTTCTGGGGAGACCTTATGCAAAGTGTAGAGAGCACCTTGGAAATTTGTGCCCATTCAGCTGAAAGACCATTTGTGAGGTTGGGTACTGATGCTGGATGTGTAGACCCCAGCATTCTAAATAATCTAGAAGGTGTTTAACAGGATTGAGGTCAGGGCTCTGAGCAGAGCACTCAATTTTCCTCACAATGAACTGGCCAAATAATGTTTTTATGGAAATGGATTTGGCCATTGGGGTCATGCTGGAACAGAAAAGGGCCCCAAATGACCATGTGGGCCATTGGAAATTTTGGCCAGTTAATTAGGCCACTGCATGAACTGTTGAAATATTCCAGACCCACTCACTTTTATTTCAGAAGTTGCTGGAAGAATGAAATTGTAAATGTATATGTTAGAAGTAGAGGCATATAGGATTGCATGGAATTTATGAGTAATATGTTATCTCTACTAACTGTTCTAACCTTCATAGCTTTGTATCTGTGTCATTAACCACCCTTGTACCCTTAGCTGGGTAGATTGCTTTTTTTTTTTCTAATCCATGGTTTTCCCTGTGCTGAGGAAGTATGTCTAAGCACAGCTTGCAATAATTCATGGGACATTGCTGTATTAAAGAGTAACCCCAGTAAAAATGTATTTTCTGTAGTTTTGTACAGGTTGGGAAAAGGCTGGAACCTATGTGAGGCTTTTATTGTTGTCTATGTCTTGCAAGATTTCTTTTTACTTTCTGCCCCAGTGTCAGGTGGTCCCCAGGAGTGGGGAAGGTATTCATTGCTCTTTTTCTTTTCTAAACACAGGTGATCCCTGAGACTGGAAATGGGGGGAATATCCCCAGTGAATACAAAGACAGCAATAAAACCCAACATAGACTAAAAACCTTTCATACAGGATTCATACAAGAAATGGGCTGCCAATTTATCACAACGGATGGTTTAACGCACATGCACTTTCTTTAACAGGGCACTGCAAGGCACAGATGGGTCACATCTGTGTATTGTGGTGCACTAAAACGGCAGAAGCTTACGTGTTACTGCTCATTACCGCAACATGAAGATATGAATCTGGATTAACAAATATTGTTTATGGAATTCAACTTAATAACAGTTAAACAGTTGGAAAATACCTGAGTTTTGTTAAACTCTTCCAGGGCTAAAAAATATTGTCTAACTGCAAAGACTCACAAATGATTCCTGATTTGGGAGAATTGATCCACTATTTTTATGACAACAGTCTTTTAGTCTTCAATTGCCTACTGTCAAACGTCAATATGCACTGGCTGATTTTTGGCCACATTAAGAGCACTGTGCAGGTGAACATCCCAGCTCACTGGAATAAATGTCTGTACATGCAAGTATGTAAAAATCCAAACAACATTTTAAGAGTAGACATGTGTCCTGATTTGGGAAGGTGAACTTTATATACTCGTAGCTCTTCTACTACTGTGCATTAAGATATTGAATGGATAATGGGAATCTGGACTCTCCAACAAATGTTGTAGTTAGGAAAGTGAGAAAGTACAGTACATGAACTGAAAAAGAATGATTTAAGGGAAACATGGGGTTAATTGCATAATGCTTCCCTTGTCAATGTGAACATTCAAACTCACTGGAAATTGCCCTTACATGCAGGTATGTTAAAACTCAGATAACATTATAAATCTAGACGTGTTCTGATTTTGGACGGTGAACTTCAAGTGGTAGACCCTCTACCAATTGGCTTTAAATGGTTGAAATTTTAAAAATAGGAAAGTACATGAACTGGAAGTACAGTGTATTGAGGGTTACATGGGGTTAATTACAGTACGCTTTACGCTTTCCTTGCCAAAGCACCGGCAGGCAGTGTGCGCCAGGAGAGAAAGAGTTACTAGTTGGCCATTGTACAGCTCCGTCGCAGTCTCTTTGAAGTGGTGTTTAGTAGTGTAAAGTTCATGGCTACTGCCGAGATTAAACATATGAGTGTCAGACTTATTTTCGGTTTGCTTTGCAAAAAAGGTGCATAAAAGCCAGGACTCCTGGGAATTGGACAGGACTGTAAAATCACCTTGATCCAAGGTTTTTTATAGTGTTACAGGCACAGCGAAACATGACGGAGGTGTTCACAGCTAAATGTAAGCAGTGAAATTATAAGATAGATAGATAGATAGATAGATAGATAGATAGATAGATAGATAGATAGATAGATAGATAGATAGATAGATAGATAGATAGATAGATAGATAGATAGATAGATAGATAGATAGATAGATAGATAGATAGATAGATAGATAGATAGATAGATAGATAGATAGATAGATAGATAGATAGATAGATAGATAGATAGATAGATAGATAGATAGATGTTGCCTTAAATCACTATGCATACCAATTGTACTAGGCTGCCTGTATGGCATTCTGAGGTCTCTGCATTTAAGCTGGCTATACATGTTAAAATGTCTGTACAATTTGCACACAATTTAGCAGAATTGTGTAAATGTGAGGGCAGGCTTTCTGGCACTTGAACAGATTCTTGAATAGTCATGGCTCTCCCCACAGCACACCCTCCTTTCATATTTCCAGAGCCACACTTTAGTTGAAACTGAAAGATTCAGTCTCCCACCCTCTTCAAAGTTCCGTTCCCCCAATCATAAGTGCTGCATTGCTCCCCTCCACCTGCTGTCCACTCTTATACCCTCCGCACATCTCTCCTCCACGTATTGCTCGCTGTTCTATGTTCTATCCTCCATACCACTATCTTTTATATATTGCCTGCTGTCACAGACCTTTCAACTTCTTCCTTCCATCTTCTGTCCACTGTCATACCCTAAACACTGTTTTCCTGCACATTCTACCTGCTGTCATTCTCTCCACATACCTTTTACTCCACATACTGCCCGCTGTTATACCCTTCACACTTCACACTACATTCCATCTCTTCACATAATGCCCATTGTCATAGCCTTTGCATACCTCCCCTCCACTTACTGCCCGCTGCCATATTCTTTATACTCCTCTCCTCCACATACTGCCCACTATCATACCCCCTGAACTCCTCTCCTTCACGTAGTGCCCACTGTCATACCCCCTGCACTTCTCCCCTTCACATACTACCCACTCTCAGATCCTCCATGCACCTTTCTAGGACATTTTTGCCTGTGCTGAAAAAGGCACACTTTTTATAACAAACACATACTGTATATACAATATATATATATATATATATATATACACAGTATCTCAAAAATGTAAGTACACCCCTTACATTTTTGTAAATATTTTATTATATCTTTTCATGTGACAACACTGAAGAAATGACACTTTGCTACAATGTAAAGTAGTTAGTGTACAGCTTGTATAACAGTGTACATTTGCTGTCCCTTCAAAATAACTCAACACGCAGCCATTGTCTAAACCGCTGGCAACAAAAGTGAGTACACCCCTAAATCAAAATGTTTAAATTGGGCCCAAAGTTTCAATATTTTGTGTGGCCACCATTATTTTCCAGCTCTGCCTTAACCCTCTTGGGAATGGATTCACCAGAGCTTCACAGGTTGCAATTAGAGTCTTCTTTCATTCCTCCATGACGACATCATGGAGCTGGTGGATGTTAGCGACCTTGCACTCCTCCACCTTCTGTTTCAGGATGCCCCACAGATGCTCAATTTGTTTTAGGTGTGGAGACATGCTTGGCCAGTCCATCACCTTTACCCTCAGCTTCTTTAGCAAGGCAGTGTTCGTCTTGGAGGTGTGTTTGGAGTCGTTATGTTGGAATACTGCCCTGTGGTCCAGTTTCCGAAGGGAGGGAATCATTCTCTGCTTCAGTATGTCACAGTACATGTTGGAATTCATGGTTCCCAAAATAAACTGTAGCTCCCCAGTGCCTCATGCAGCTGCAGACCATGACACTCCCACCACCATGCTAGACTGTAGGCAAGACACATTTGTCTTTGTACTCCTTACCTGGTTGCTGCCACACACGCTTGACACTATCTGAACCAAATACGTTTATCTTGGTCTCATCAGACCAAAGGACATGGTTCCAGTAATCCATGTCCTTAGTAGTCTGCTTGTCTTCAGCAAACTGTTTGCAGGCTTTCTTGTGCATCATCCATAGAAGAGACTTCCTTCTGGGTCGACAGCCATGCAGACCAATTTGATGCAGTGTGCAGTGTATGGTCTGAGCACTGACAGCTGACCCTCCCCCCCCCCACCCCTTCAACCTCTGCAGCAATGCTGGCAGCACTCATACGTCTATTTCCCAAAGACAACCTCTGGATATGACGTGGAGCACGTGCACTCAACTTCTTTGGTCAACCATGGCGAGGCCTGTTCTGAGTAGAACCTGTGCTGTTAAAATGCAGTATGGTCTTGGCCACTATGCTGCAGCTCAGTTTCAGGGTCTTGGCAATCTTCTCATAGCCTAGGCCTTCTTCATGTAGAGCAACAATTCTTTTTTTCAGATACTCAGAGAGTTCTTTGCCACGAGGTGCCATGTTGAACTTACAGTGACCAGTATGAGAGAGTAAGAACGATAACACCAAATTTAACACACCTGTTTCCCATTCACACCTGAGACCTTGTAACACTAATGAGTCACATGAGTACCGGGGAGGAAAAATGGCTAATTGGGCCCAATTTGGACATTTTCACTTAGGGGGTGTACTCACTTTTGTTGCCAGCGGTTTAGACATTAATGGCTGTGTGTTGAGTTATTTTGAGGGGACAGGAAATTTACACTGTTATACAAGCTGTACACTCACTACTTTACATTGTAGCAAAATGTAATTTCTTCAGTGTTGTCACATGAAAAGATATAATAAAATATTTTTACAAAAATGTGAGGGGTGTACTCACTTTTGTGAGATAGTGTGTGTGTATATATATATATATATATATATATATATATACCAGACAATACAGTATACATATACAATATTTCATTGCATGTTTTTCCTGCTGAACTAACTTTTCAAAGTTTTAAATCTATATAAAAAATCTGAGGGCTGAAAACTGCTAATAGAAACCAGAAGCGTTATCAATTTTCTTGAGGAAGTTGGGAGCAGGGTGAAAATAATTCATGATTGACTGCTTTGTCACTTAAAGTAATTTTAGCTACTTTATTGATACTATAAATCTCTTTTTTCATGCTTTTCATATGATTGTATTTGGATTTCACACACTATTCATCCATGTGAAGAAATTCCTGTGATATGTTTTCTCAGAAATTCCGCTGTTATTTAGATTATACATTATAAAAATACATATCTGAAAATATTATTTTTGAATCCCTGTAGTTGTCATGTACTTCAAGGCACATACTGTATATTTCATTATGCCTAGAATTGTCTGTATATAGGCTGAACGAAAGCTGTCCATGTTGCCCAGGGCAACAAACTGGATTCTTTGCAGGAAAGAGAAATCTAGAGGAGCCCTTTTCTGAAAATTCTAGTTCCCTGACTGTCATGCAGACCCGTTGGCCTCAATACGTTTTGATTATCGGCCTCCTGATAGTGACAACAGTGGATCATGCCTGTACAATGTGTGTCACCATGGCCACTTGTAATCTCAACCAGGGTGTATGTGATAGAGTGACAATGCAGGAGCACACATGGAATACAGGGACAGAGAGTTGTCACGCCATGACAGGAAGTACCTGAACAAGGATCTTCATGACAGGATCTCCTGGTATTATTTTGAGCAAAACCACATATTTAGAAAGATTGAAATGAGCATTGTGAATTATATGAACATGTTTGATATGTAGACCCAAAATCAATTTTTCAGTATTTTTAGCATTATGCTTAACGTGATTGTAAATGTTTGTGTTTTATTTTTCATAAAAATACCAAAGATGCTATACTTACCTGCTCTGTGCAATGGTTTTCCACAGAGCGTTCCCGAACCTCCTCTTCTGGGGTCTCCCGCCGGTGATCTTGGCTCATCTTCTGTGTCTGCCCCCAATAGCAAGTGCTTGCTATGGAGGCAGACATGGGAGCAGCTCAATTCTAAGACAGGCAGTGTGCAGCTATTGACACACACAGTACAGATTGGCCCCATCCCCCTCCAAACTGGTCGCTAGTGAGACCAGGAAGACAGGAGAAGAGCTGCTGCAGATGGGCACATCTCTGAATCCAGATTGGGTTTAGGTAGGTATTTAGGGGTGCTGGGTTGGGGGGCTGACATTGAAAGGCTTTTTACCTTATTGCAAAGAATGCATTAGAGTAAAAAAACTTTCGCCTTTACAACCACTTTAAGTGTATATATTTTGCTAAAGCAAATAATTTTTTTTCTAAAAATGTCATAAAGTTTCTAAACTGGAGATCTTGCCAGTAACAGCATTTTTTGTTTTTGCTCCCAAAGAGCATCAGCCTTGTCATCCTGCCATGTGCACTGTATATGTTAATTAGGATGCCTATGAGATCTTCTCTATGAGATAGTTATCCAAACATTCAACTGAAGGGGCATGCATGGCAGACTAACAGTGCTGCTGCTGCTGCGGCATTGGCTTAGAGTTGTCTGCCTATAGCAAGTAGAGCTCTTACTCGCAGGATCTCAGGTAAGAAACTTTGCAAAAAGAGCTGAACTCTGGGAAAATTTTAAAACTACCTTTTGAAGTTGGGCACCCCTGCAATGCAAGGGTTAGATGCTAGTTTTTGTGTAGGGTATCAAAAAGCATCTTTATTTATCGTATCCCTTACTCCCGCAAGCTTCCTATTTTCCATGTGACTAGTTCCCTGAAACTTCTTTGTCAGTCACAGGCACTCTGACGTAATCACATGCATTACATAACCAGCAGTGGTGCATTGTGAGGATTATGTAGGCCCACCCACAATCCAGAGCGTCAGAGAGAAGAAGAGAGCACTGGCTGCTGGGAGATTGGGAGATAAGTTAAGTAAAACTGCTTTTTATTTATACCATGGACCAGGGGTCTCCAAACAGTGGCCCAAGATGCGACCCTTTGCTTGTCTTTATCTGGCCCTTGGGGCACTACTCCACCAATGACATCATGACACCAATGATGGGGCATTGTTTTTCCCACTAAGGTTGAGGCATTTTCTGTTCCCACTGGCCACAGTCTGGCCCCTCTAAAAGCCTGAAGGACAGTAAACTGGCCCTTTGCTCAAAAAGTTTGGCGACCCCTGCCATAGAATAAAACAACCATTTAACCCTTGCAGTGCAGGGAGAGTACTCCCTGCATGGGTAGTTTTGAATTTTTTCTTAATGAAAACTGCATACAATGAGGCGATGAGGCATGATGTCAAACATACTAAAACAATGATTTAGGGCTTACATACAGTTTGAAGCTTTTAGGAGATTTTGGTGATTGGGTTTAGATATCCTTCAAAACTGCTCTACGCAGGAGAGCATTGGAATGCCTGCAAAAACATGCGGACTCTAGATGGTATTTCTGTATCCAATGCTGTGTGTACACGTCCTAGCTTCAATTCTTGAACTCTGCTAACATGAAAGGTTATTAGAGAAATCTGCCTGCTCCATAAAATGTTAATTGGGATTAAAAGTAAAAGGCCAAAAGTGAAAGTTGTTAAGGTTTTTACAGGAAAGGTGTGGTTGTTTGTAACTGATAATACTGAAAGAGTGAAAGTCTAAATAATAAAGGATTGCTTTGAAGAGTTTCCTTTACAACCAGTAAATTATCATTTTATTGTATCTCAACTCACTTCAAACTTGGCTGCCTAACACCATTGCAGATCTTTTTTTCATCTTGGACAGAGTGGAGAAGGCATAAAACACCTGCCACATACCTGACCAAACATATTTGGCATGCCCCCAAATTGGGTTCAGGTGTTTCCAGCAAAGGGTACTGTTAGGCACCTTTCACATAGGCGGACCGTTCAGATCCGCCTGTACATTTTTTTGGCGGATCTGAAGGGTCCCCGCATGCATCCCTATGGGGGCATCGGATTTCAGCGGAGACATGTCCGCTGACATCCGATCTGATCCGATCTGTCAAATCTGGACGGATGGAAACCCTATTTTCCATCCGTCCAGCGGATCGGATCGGATGAGAATGGACCGACGGTCCCCATATAGAGATGTATGGGAAACTGACAGCTGTGTCTCCGCACACAGAAGAGAGAACAGCTGTCATCCTCCTGCTCAGCGGGGGATCGGCGGATCAAACTCCCGCTGAGATAAATGGAGTTTGTCTGACGGACGGATAGTGTTAAAGAGCCCTTAAGGTTGTAGCATGCAAAGACTTTTTTAGACAATTGTGCACGGTCAAACCCTGTAGCAACAAATTGGGGAAGAGCCTTTTCTATTCCAGCATGACCATGATCCTGTACACAAACCCAGCTCCATAAATAGACATGGTTTAATCAGTTTGGTGTGGAAGAACTTCACTGGCCTGCACAGAGCAAAGGCAGGCATCTCCATATTAATGGTTTTGAAATGGGATATCCAACAAGACTTTATAGGTGTTGTGGTCAATTAACTTTAAACATTTGGCCAAGTGGCTTTCAATCTAAGTAAAATGCATTATGATGTAGCACCCAGGGCCGGTACAGGGGGGGAGGGCTTGGTCGGCACAATTTAGTGGAGGAAGGGGTTCGCAGCGCAGGTGAAGTGTGTGTGTGACTAACTGTCAGAGAAACGGCCATGCTGCAACTGGCAACTCCGCCAGTACTTCCAATGGCCGCAATGGACTCAGGCCATAGACTCATTGTAAGTGAAATGGCTGTGCTGCAACTGGCAACTTTGCCAGTACTTCCCATGGCTGCAATGGACTCAGGCCATAGACTAATTCACTGGCCTATAAAAGGACTCTGCTCAGCCCATCTGATTGCTGGATTGTCTTCAGCTCTTCCTGTTTCCTGTGTATTGTTACTTCCTGGATTCCAGTTTGACCCGGCTTGTTCCTGACCTGTCTGCTCTCTCTCCTGGCTTTGACCCTCGGCTTCATCTGACCATCCGATCCTGCTCCAGTGTTTGACCCTCGGCTTGTGTGACCATCCCTGCTCTTTTGCCCTCTGCCTGACTTCTAGTGTACCGATCCCGGCTTTCTCAACGGACTTGCTTCTGCTCAAATCCCCTTGTCTTGGCGCCTGTTTGGACTGATACCTGTGTATGACCCTCGGCCTGGCTTTTACCTGCACATTGCTTGATTCCCTGGAGTTCCTGAGAGTTGTTCCGGATACCCTTGTGAACCTCTACCTGCACTCCACAAGCATCCAGTGCTCCTTGGGACGCGTCACCTCCTGTCCCACTTCCAGGGGTGATTCGCACCGAGCTGCAAGGGAAGCCCTCTCAGCATTTCGGCCTCTACCAAGAAGGGATCTGACAGTACAATCCAGCCATGTCAGAGGCTGACAGAGGTGCTTCCCAGCTCGAGACTCTTTGTCAGCAAGTCTCCTCTTTAACACAGGCAGTCCAGAGACTGCAGGACGGTTATTTTCAATTAGAGGGTCGAGTGTTGAACCTAGCTGGCGCACCCTCTCCTTCCGACCCCAATCAACCTCCTGCCAGCTCCGGGGGCACCTCCACTCAGCAAGGACCAGCCAGCCCTGCTCAGGCAGCCATGGTTTTCCCACCTGAACCCAGGGTACCTACACCTGAACGCTTCCGTGGGGAATGGAGAAGGTTCAGATCCTTTAAGAACGCATGTCTCTTGTATTTAGCCCTTCAGCCCAGAACCTTCTCTTCAGAGACTGTCAAAGTAGGATTTATAATTTCTCTGTTGTCAGAAGAACCCCAGACCTGGGCCCATAACCTCCTTGAGCAAAAGAGCCCCTCATTGAACTCTGTAGACTCCTTCTTCCAGGCCATGGCCCAGTTATATGAGGACCCCCAACGGACTGTTACAGCTGAATCAGCACTACATGCCTTACAACAAAATAAACGTCCTGTAGAGGACTATACCATTGACTTCCGCAGATGGGCTGCGGATACAGACTGGAATGAGGCAGCACTCAAGTACCAGTACCGTCACGGATTGTCTGAAGCCCTTAAGGATGAGTTAGCTTGGGTAGAAACCCCTACGTCTTTGGAAGGTCTAATCTCACTGGCAATCCAACTGGACAGGCGCCTGCGGGAGAGACGCTCAGAGCGCCTTCAAGGGGCCCAACCTACCTGGGTACTCCCGAAAGTCCCCCTTGCTGCTTCACCCCATCCTGGGCCTTCTGTCTCTGGGGGATCAGAAGGAGAACCCATGCAGATTGGTCTAATCCGTTCTGCCTTGACCCCCGAGGAAAGACAACGTCGCCGTCAAGCGAACCTCTGCCTTTATTGTGGGGAATCTGGCCACTTCCTACGCAATTGTCCTGTGAGACCCAGTAAGTCCTATTCACGACCTCTGCTGAACTGTCAAGTCGCCGGGTCATCCCCTACTCATCTTATTCTCCCTACAGGTAGCAGAAAAGAAGATTCGGCTTCTGGCGATCGTGGATTCCGGGGCATGTAGTTGCTTTCTGGACCATTCTTTAGCTCAAAGACTGGGTGTCCCCATGCAAGCTAAGGAACAGCGACTCCATATTCTTCTGGCTGATGGTTCTTTGCCCAGTTCCGGGCCTGTTACTGAAGAAACGTGCCCCATCTTCACCACGACAGATTCCCTTCACCAGGAATTCATCCGATTCGACGTCCTTTCCTCACCAATGTTTCCCATTATTTTAGGACTTCCCTGGCTACAGGCCCACAACCCACAGATTGACTGGGTTAAGAGAAAGATCTCCTTCACGTCTAATTACTGCCTGAACCATTGTTTCCCACCCGGATCTGATACTTCTGCTGCTTGCCTGGCCGTCCAACCAGTACATGATCTCCCGGAAAATGTACCTGCAGTTTATGAGGAATTCATGGACGTATTTGATAAAAAAAAGGCCGAAGCTCTGCCTCCTCACAGGCCTTATGATTGCCCTGTAGAACTTCTGCCCGGAGCCGAGATTCCTTTCGGAAGGATATTCCCGTTATCTGAGAAGGAGCTAGAAACCCTCCGGATTTATATTAACGAAAATTTGGAAAAGGGTTTTATCCGCCCCTCCTCCTCACCAGCAGGGGCCGGGATATTCTTTGTCGAAAAAAAGGATGGCACACTAAGACCTTGTGTAGATTACCGGGAGCTTAATAAAATTACTATTAAAATCCGGTATCCTCTACCTCTTATCCCAGAACTGTTTCAACGTGTCCGGGCAGCTCAGATCTTTACCAAATTGGATCTCCGTGGAGCTTACAACCTTGTTCGCATTAGGAAAGGAGATGAGTGGAAGACGGCGTTCAGAACGCGGTTTGGCCATTTTGAATACCTGGTCATGCCTTTCGGGCTGTGTAACGCCCCTGCTACCTTCCAACATCTAGTTAATGACATTTTTCGGGAATTCCTGGATCTCTTTCTGATTGTCTACCTAGATGACATACTAATTTTTTCCTCCACTCTGGAACTCCACCGGACCCATGTTAAAAAGGTACTATTTACTTTAAGGAAACACGGACTTTATGTGAAACCAGAGAAATGCGAATTCGAGAAGGACTCCATTCAGTTCCTGGGTCTCATTATCTCAACAAGCGGCATTTCCATGGATCCACAGAAAGTGCAGTCAATTCTCGATTGGCCAGCCCCCTGTGATAAGAAAGGAGTTCAACGCTCTGTGGGGTTTTCTAACTTCTATCGGAGGTTCGTGAAGGGGTTCTCTATGATTATCTCCCCCATTACCCAATTGACCCGCCAACAGGTCCGTTTCCATTGGTCACAGGAAGCTCAAACGGCCTTTGACAAACTGAAGACGTTGTTCACCTCAGCACCTATTCTCCAGCATCCTGATCCAACCCTACCTTATGTGCTTGAAGTGGATGCTTCAGAAATAGCCACTGGAGCAATCTTATCTCAAAGACAGGGCCCAAAGACTCTTCTGCACCCTGTGGCTTTCTTTTCCCGGAAGATGACACCTCCGGAGAGAAACTATGACGTAGGGGATCGGGAACTCTTGGCCATCAAATGTGCCTTGGAAGAGTGGAGATACTTGCTTGAAGGGGCTACTCATCCCATTTTGATATTCACAGACCACAAAAACCTGGAATATCTCAGGACAGCAAGACGCCTGAGACCCCGTCAAGCTCGATGGGCCTTGTTCTTTTCCCGGTTTAACTTTCATCTGACTTACAGGCCAGGGTCCAAGAACGGGAAAGCAGACGCCTTGTCCAGAATGTTTCCAGATACCCCAAACACAGCTGAACCTAACACCATCCTCTCGGCTCAAAATTTTTTGCTTATTCAAACGGATCTGCAATCAGCAATTAAGCAAGCCTCAGTTCAATGTCTCGAGCCTGGGACCTCTTCCTTGGAAAAACGCGGGGGATTCTTGTGGTTCCAAAAAAGGATTTTTGTTCCTTCACAAATCAGACTACAGGTCCTAAAGACTTTGCATGATCACAAGCTTGCCGGGCACTTTGGGGTCAGGAAGACATGTGAACTCATTCAGCGCCACTTTTGGTGGCCCAATTTAGTTCAGGACTGTAAATCCTATGTGGGTTCTTGTATTACGTGTCAGCGTAACAAGGGGGCTAAGACCAAGTCCTGGGGCCTGTTAAGGCCATTGCCCATCCCGGAACAGCCCTGGAAGCAACTATCCATGGATTTTATAGTAGAATTACCACCTTCAGAAGGTTTCACTACTGTCCTGGTGGTGGTGGACCGTTTCTCGAAGATGGCGCACTTTTTGCCTATGATTGGCACACCTTCTGCCGTGGAAACAGCTAACATGTTTATTAAAGAAGTGGTCAGGCTACACGGTCTCCCGGACAGTATAGTATCGGACAGAGGCGTCCAGTTCACCTCCAAATTCTGGAAAGAGCTTTGCAAATCCTTGTCCATTGAGATATGCCTATCATCAGCCTACCACCCGCAGAGTAATGGTCAAACGGCAAGGACCAACCAGACCCTTGAACAATACCTACGTTGCTTTTGCACTTGCTCCCAGGATAACTGGGTCTCTTTACTTCCGTGCGCAGAATTTGCGTATAATAACGCCCTGCATTCTGCAACCAACCAGACCCCGTTCTGGGTGAATTACGGGTTCCATCCTTCTTTTTTGCCCAGTGCTTTCTCAGAAACATCAGTTCCTGCAGTGCAAGACCGGATAATGGCTATCAGGGATAACTACCGGGTGCTACAGGACTCCATATCCAAAGCCCAACAGGAGTACAAGAAATTTTATGACCGCAAGAAAAAGGAAAATCCTATGTATAAGGTCGGGGATAAGGTGTGGCTCTCCTCTAACAATCTACGACTATCTTGCCCTTCTAAAAAATTGGGACCAAGGTTTATTGGGCCTTTTAGAATCAAAAGGATGATAAACCCTGTGGCTTTCGAACTAACTTTACCTAATTCATACAAGGTCCACCCTGTATTCCATGTTTCCCTGCTTAAGCCTGCAATTTCTAGCCCCTTCCCAGGGAGGGAAGAATTGCCTCCACCTCCAGTTTCAGTGGAGGGTGAACCTGAATATGAAGTGGAAACCATTCTGGATTGTCGAAGAAGGGGTGAGCTCATACAGTATCTTATTAAATGGAAAGGTTACCCCCCTGAAGACAATTCCTGGGAACCCGCTAGTAACCTGCATGCCCCCAGGCTGGTACAGGAATTCCACAGGAGATTCCCGGAAAGATTGGCCCGGTTGGGCATCCGGAGGCTGCCCCTTGGGGGGGGGGCACTGTCAGAGAAACGGCCATGCTGCAACTGGCAGCTCCGCCAGTACTTCCAATGGCCGCAATGGACTCAGGCCATAGACTCATTGTAAGTGAAATGGCTGTGCTGCAACTGGCAACTTTGCCAGTACTTCCCATGGCTGCAATGGACTCAGGCCATAGACTAATTCACTGGCCTATAAAAGGACTCTGCTCAGCCCATCTGATTGCTGGATTGTCTTCAGCTCTTCCTGTTTCCTGTGTATTGTTACTTCCTGGATTCCAGTTTGACCCGGCTTGTTCCTGACCTGTCTGCTCTCTCTCCTGGCTTTGACCCTCGGCTTCATCTGACCATCCGATCCTGCTCCAGTGTTTAACCCTCGGCTTGTGTGACCATCCCTGCTCTTTTGCCCTCTGCCTGAATTCTAGTGTACCGATCCCGGCTTGCTCAACGGACTTGCTTCTGCTCAAATCCCCTTGTCTTGGCGCCTGTTTGGACTGATACCTGTGTATGACCCTCGGCCTGGCTTTTACCTGCACATTGCTTGATTCCCTGGAGTTCCTGAGAGTTGTTCCGGATACCCTTGTGAACCTCTACCTGCACTCCACAAGCATCCAGTGCTCCTTGGGACGCGTCACCTCCTGTCCCACTTCCAGGGGTGATTCGCACCGAGCTGCAAGGGAAGCCCTCTCAGCATTTCGGCCTCTACCAAGAAGGGATCTGACACTAACACACTGGGCGGGCGGGTGGCTGCTGATGGCTGTAACAAAGTGAGCCCTTCACTTCCCTGTCAGGCGGGCATCTCCGCTGACAGGGAAGTGAAGGGCTCACTTTGTTACAGCTATTAGCGGCCACCCGCCCGCCCACCTGGTGTGTTAGTTCATAGTCAAGTAGTGAAATCACTGAGAGGCCGGCCGGAGGCGGGATTAGAAAGGACCCAGAGGAGAGTGGCAGAGAGTTTGCCTGCTTAAGCTGTAACCTGGAGGAGCCACCATGCCGAGGAAGAATCAGGCCCTGTTAATCTCACATGTAGGCAGATTGACATCATTAACTCTTTGGATTGGGGGGGGAGGCTGAGGGGAGGTTAATTACCAATTGTATTTGTATTATGCAGCATGAGGGGGTTAATGTATTGCCACTGGTCACTGATGCATTAGTGATCGACCAGTGGCAGTTAATTAACACATTGGCAATTAACCACTTGCCGACCCGTCACAGTACATATACTGCCATAGGGTGGCAGCTACAGGTGTACGTTGATGCCTGTTTCTGGTGCATGCCCCTGTTCTATCAGAATAGTGCTACCTATCAGATTCGCAAACCAGAAGTGACGTTCAGACGAGAACAATTTACTTCTTGTGCAATGCATTCCAACATGGCCGCTATGCGTTCCAATAGGTTTTCTAGTGTGATAGAACACAAAGCAGCAACAGACATATTCTTACACCCAAGCAAGTCTTGAATTTTACATTTATTTTAGCAGGAAACTCACCTTATATACTAAAATAGACAATTTCACCACGACCGAGTGAAATAGTCTATTTCACTATATAATCAGTTTGTCGCTGAGCAGTATGGGGTGTACCAAGTTGGCCGTCGCCACCTTCTACCTGCAGGTTTCTCGCTAGATTTACTATATTACAATAATAATAGAAATAAAATACTGTTATTCAGTCTCTAAGGTGAGTTTACTGCTAGAATAAATGTACAATTCAAGACTTGCGTGAGTGTAAGAAGATTTCCGCAGCTGCTTCGTGTTCTTTCACATTGGGAAACCTATTGGAACACATAGTGGCCATGTTGGAATGCATGGCGCATGCACAGTAAGTTGTTCTCGGCTCAACGTCACTTCCAGTTGCAGAATCTGATAGGTAGCGGTATTTTGATAGAACAAACCCCCCCCCCCCCCACCCACCTACTCCCCTTCTGAGTTGACACAGCAGGAGACTGTCAGAAGATCCCAGCCAGTGATTCATGGCTGGGACCTGTTAATCGGCTGTGTCAAATACAGCCCAGAGCTCTCTGTTGACAATCAATACAGGGCTCTTTACAGAGGGAATGATCTTTTATTTTTCCCTGCAAAGCAGGGAAAATAAACAAAGAAATCTGTAGTAAAAAGCAGCACAATATACACATTGTTAGGCACACAAATAACCCCTTGATTGACCTTAGATGTTAACCCCTTCCTATCCAGTGTCATTAGTACAGTGATAGCGCATATTATTAGCACTGATCACTGTATTAGTGTCACTGGTGATGTGGCATTAAGTCAGTTCCCACAAAGTGTCAGTTAAGCCAGGCACACATGGGCCAAATGTCAGGGAACAACGGTCAGTTAAAAAAACTAGCTAATATTCGGCCTGTGTGTATATCGGTCTGTCCAACAGAAGTCAGGCGAGCATGCTGGAAAACCAGCAGGCGACTGACTCCCAGTCAGCTCTCTTAGCCAATGGCGGAGATTGACGATTGGAGTGTTCTGGCAGTGGCGGCATCCCACTGTCAGAACAAAACAGCTCAGCATGGGAGACCTGGCGGGCGCAGTTTGCCATCTTCGCCCTGGGCACCAGATAACCTTGTCCAGGCACTGGAAGCACCCTCCTAGGAAGGCTGCTAGGTTGTAGGTACATTTTTTCTTCTGGTCTCACTGTAGTCATTGCATTGGCCTTCAATTGCTTTGGGCTGTTCTAGAGCTCACATACTCTAGATTTGATTGCTCCCTTCTGGTTTCTGGATGTTTCCAGAACATAGGGTGGGGAGAGCCAAATAGGTAGCCTGAATATTTATTAAGCTCCAGCCAATCCCTGGGAGGTATGCCCAGCAGGAGGCTGGGGAAGACAATAAATAGTGCAGGCTCTGGAACAGCTGAGTCTTCCTTCTTTGGGGATTCCATCAACTTGAGTGGGGGGCCTGAATAATATCTGTCACCCCAAGATTTCAGTTGATGGATCTGGTCAGAACAATTTCACCGAAAGGTACCTGGAAGAAGCTAAAAGTTTGTAGCTGCTCTATGGCCCCGTGAATACTAACTGTAATACAAGATCCTAGTGGCTGTGTACTACAGGGATATCAGTGCCAGTGTAGCTCTCTCAGGGGGATTTCTTGCACAGGATTCCTGTTTCTGGTCTTCCCATTGTCTCTTGACGGGAACTGTATACTAAAGCTCAGCAAAGAAATTGTCTCAGAGAAGATTAGTTCAGAGAAGAGTGTCCTCTTGCTTTTGAGTCTTATAGCCTGAAGTATCCCATACCCTGCACCCTCTCCCACTGTTCAAATTATCAGCCAAATATCACTAAAAAGACATACGCCTAGACTGCTGTCTTGTATCAATATGCTTGTAATTGGTGTTCTGGTGTGCTGGCAGCCTCTTTGCTAGTGGGAAAGAACACTGGTCATTATCATTATTGGTGTCATTATCATCATCAATCAGCGGCCCATTCGGAGGTTGCACTAGAATGATATTTTAATTTAAAATCACAGCCTACCTTTTGAAAAAATGTGCTAAATGCTGAAATATTTATCTTATGAGGAATGTGCATTTACTACTTTTTTTGCATTAAAGCCTGCAAAGCATTGCACTTGCGATGCGCAGGCTCTTGCAGTGTTAACCCCCAGCCCCAGGTCTGTACAGAGGTACAGACCTTCTGTTATGGGGCTGGAAGAAGTATGGTGGGACTACAATTTTGGTTACACCACTGCACACCCGCTGGTGCCATCTACTGAGTTCCTCTACCTTTGATGGATCCTGGACTTTAATGACACAGCTGTGCTGATGGAGCCATGCACAGCTGTGCTGAATTCAAATAATAAGAGAGTACCATTAGAAGATGTACCTCATGTTTTAGGAAAGGAGAGTGGTTAGAAGGACGTTGTGTGGGGCAACGCTTGTTTATGGGCCATACACACTATAAGATTTTCTGAAGACTTTTTCCTTTAGACTTACCAAAACCATATAATATGAGGTCAAACCTAAACACTTTCAATGTGTATGCAATCTGGCAGGCCCTTGCACTACATAGAAAAGGTAAATCTGAAGGAAAAAGTCTTCAGAAAATCTTATAGTGTGTATGGCCCTTTACTCCCTAAACATGGGTGTAACATGAAACACGATCTAAAAGGTTGACCAAGCTTTCAAAATGAATCTGTCAAAAGAGAGTCAAAGGTGTTGCCATTGCTGGTCTCCTTCTGTAAATGCTGGTTACCGTTCAGTGTCTGACTTTATTATTTTTATTCACAGACTTGGTACAAGCTGTAAATGAGTGTCAGAATTCCTTATCTCTAGACTTGTTTAGTGTCTGACAGCAATGAAGCTAAAGCATCAGCATGGCAGCCAGGGAAACAGCATTCTCAAAAGAAAAGGTCAGTAATGGCTGCCCCCACAATGCTCTCATGTCAGTCTACCTTTAAGAGATTGTATAGGACCTATTGAAGGATCCTCACATTGCCAGTCAGGTTTTGAAAATGGGCTTTATCTGTTGCGAGGAACATGGATGTCAAGACTCCCAAATGTTTTAGTCAGCTTATTGAAATGCCCTGTAGAACACTGCGAAACAGGGCAAAGTCTTGGATTCCAGAGATATCTCCTCTGTAATTTCATGCATCTCCCTTTGATCCTTCCTTGTAAAGCTCTGGTAAATATCAGCTTATTGATAAATGCTTAGTGACACACAGCAGGGTCACATCCCCAGCACCTTGCCAAAGAGTCAGTTGCTGCAAAATGTGTCACTTTGATGGAAAAAGTAAAATATCAGAACTAGTTGTATAAAAAAAAAGAAATAGAAAAAAGCCATTATATTCTTATCTGGTATGTTCATAATCATATTTTTTTTTTGTATCTATTTTTTTTTTTTTTGTAGTAGTATGTTTAAGTATCTATGATTAACAAAAATTATATTGTAATATTATTTTTATTTTGTTTTGGATTTTGGCAATGGAGATACTGTATGTCCTTCACTTCAAATATTCAAAAATAAATTCAAGTAGGTTAAAATAAACCAAAAAACTGTTTACCACTGTAGTGAGCTTTAGGTTAAAGAAGAACTTTAGTCAATTTGTTTCTAGTTGTTGATACAGCAGAGGATGGTTACAGCCTTTGTCTTTTTATTGCTGTCTATATCACCTTTCTGGGGATTCACCTTGATTTGGTCACCATGGCAGAAAGTAAGAAGAAATGTCATATTTGATAATTGTCAGAGATGAGAGGAAATATTCCAATGCAGACACCTTTTGTGGTGACAGCTGTCAGTGGTGGGATTTTTCCTCACTTTGCGGGGATTTCCACTCACTTCCTGTTACATCTTTGGGATAGGAAGTAAAGAAACGTCTTCCTGATGGAGAAGCAGATTTCAACAAATGCCTTACAGGGGTTGCAACCCTTCTCCATTCTATCCAAAGTGGAAAAATAAACAGTTTTATCTGTGGCTCTGATCCAGGAGCTTCCTGCTGGCTCTGACATCATTGAATAGTCTTCTTTTGGGTTCTTCTTTTTTTTTTAGTACATTCCACAATAATTTTTGGTTATGTTCAGCTACAGTTTTCTTATTTTACTTCATATAGCTAATCTCTACTTTTTTCTAACATTTTTACTATTTTTTGCTAAAAAAATTCACCAGGTGAATTGGTCTCTCACCTCCACTATAGACCCATAACCACAGGCGTTGACTTCCTCAGTAAAATGACCCCTACTGAGGAAGTCAACGCCTGTGGTTGGGCTTCGACGTCACGCGTATAGGGGACAGAGCCTGCGTGCTGGAAGCTGTCTCTTCCTAGATACCGTTTATGCTGATTGCTATGCGCTTTGGAAGCGCCACCTTTGTGAGTACCATTCCTTTTACTCAATAAAGCGGTTTACTGCAACCATACAGAGAGCACTACATCTCTTCCTTTGTTCCCCTTTTATGTCTATCGGTGAGAATCCCTCTGGAGGTGATAGGCTATCCATAGCCTTTACTATCTGAAGGTCCCTGTGTATATACAACGCTGTGATTGACCCAGCAGTGGGTCTATAGTGGAGGTGAGAGACCAATTCACCTGGTGGTGGGATTGCACTAATCACGAAAGCACTAATTAAGTTTTGCACAAGATTCTTTTGGACACGTGGATTCACCGTTTATTTGATTGATTGTATGGACATTGGAACATGTATAGACACTGATTTTGAGTTTTATTACACTATGTGTGCACATGACTGGCGCAACACTACTTTTTGGTTTATTTCGTTTACATTGTGTGGTTTAGACACTTTTAGTGTGTGCAGCCGGTTTTTATATCATTTGATTATTGCACCATTCACTATTGATTTTTTTTTGCGCTGATAGCTTTTGTTATATATTAGGAGTCTTTGTTGCCAATCTTAATTCACTCTTTTTTAATAAAAACATTTAAGGTCTGACAATCAGTGACTCATACCTGAAGGCTGAAGAGTGAAGAACATTTATTTGGGCTCCTCCAGAATCCTCTTGTTTCCACCATGCTGTTCCTCCTCACGTGCTGCACGCACCTGCAGGCAGCCTGCAGTGCTAATCGCGCTGAAATCGCGCTGATGGAATGGAGGCGGAGCCAAATTTGAGTGGACGGTGGCGACGCGGCGGCGTGGAGGAGGAAGATGTGACATCACTGGTTGCTAGACGCCAAGCGGCTCTAGCAACCAGTGCTGTGGATGTGGGCTCTCGCCCGCCTCCCACAGCAGAGAGAGAGAGAACAGCCACAGCCAGCGGAGTCGGATCGGATGCGCATGATTCCAGATGGTGCAACTGGTCACTGAACAGTAAGTCTGATTACAAATCTGAGTCAGCGGTTCTGCAAACTTGTCAATTTTTAGTAACATATTCTCTGGAACCGGTGCGAACCAGCTGAATCCCACCACTGGCCTTAACAATACTTATGGTGCTTTAACATTCCCTTAATTTCTGTCTATGATCTGTATGTATTTGATATTTTATAAAAAAAAGAAGCTGAGCAAAAACAACTGTAATTATCATATTTTTGTGACCAGTACATTCTGAATCTGTATCTGTTTATTGATGATAATGCAAATAATGACAATATTGATTATAATCCAAACTGTACATTATATGATGAAGTGTTTGAGAACATTTGACCATCACACCTATGATCTTGTTTGTATATTCCATTCCAAAACCATGGCCATTAATATAGAGTTCTATACAAACAATAAGAGAAATCATAAACCGAACCCCAGGGATAAATATACATTACAAAAATATTTATTTATTTATTTTTTCCAAAAAATGTTTATTGAATATTCAAAAAGTAGAGGAAATACATACAGCCTCATAAACAACATATAGATTAAACAATGGTTAAAATAACAGAGTAACAAGAAAAATATTTATTAATTCCATTACAAATAGTATGCAAGACGAAAAAAAAATATTGTTAGCATAAAAAAGTCCAAATAAGGCAATTTTGTCTATAGGATATTTAACCCCCCAACTTTATTTTGCACGTATTTTAATTAGTACAGGGTTACAAACATCCGACTTACAAACGACTACTACTTACAAAGGAGACAACAGGAAGTGAGGAGAAATCTAGCCCTAGGAAGGGAAATTCACTCCTGTAAGAGTTCTCATGGAAAAAGATGTCTCCACTGAAGCTTTATCACCAATCCTTGTTTCCACAACAACCCAAAATTTTCAAAATCTAGTTGTCATAGGGACAGAAAGTGAGGTGAAATCTTCTGAACAGGGGTACAGACAGCAAAACAAATGTTACAAGGGTGTAACCTTTCCCTATGCTATCCAAAAATCGTAAAAATTATTCTTTTGGCTGGGGCTACACTTAAAAAATGTACCTGTTCCGACTCACAAACAAATTCGACTTAACAAACCTACAGTCTCTATCTTGTTTGTAACCCGGGAACGCCTGTAATTAGCTGTTTAACTAAACCAGCCCTATATATTCCCTATACTTTAGGCTAGGCATGCTCAACCCGTGGCCTGCAGAGCCATCTGATGTGGCCCGTGACCTCAAGCCCTTGGCAATCCGCACAGCCTCCTTTGGGTGCACACCGCTCTACTCAATAAATGCTGGCGGCGGCTGACATACACAAGCTGCTGTTGCGGCCGTCTCCCCACTCTTCTCTTTCTTTCCTAACACACAAACATTACATCTAGTGGCATCCATACAGGGATTCTGAAGGTGGATTCTCACAGTTGTGTGATGAGCTTGGCATCATTCCGGGAGCATGAGAATGCATTATGTGTCATTTTACCTTTGCCTAAAGTGGTAGTAAAGTCTCCTGAACTGCTCTGCACCTTGAGAAGCATTGTGAAATGACTTATATGTAGATGCCTGTGATGGTATCCCAATCTGCACTGTTTAGGAGATTTAGCCTGATTTTTTATTGACTGACATCACATTTTGTCCCCCATTGATGGCATGCACTGTGTGCCATCAGTCTCTTCATACAGATGCCATGCCTCCATCATCAGCACTCCACGGCATTGCATAGGAATCCCACGAGAGTTCAGACCCCTTTCTGTTACTGTTGACTGCACATGTGCGAGATTATATCTCGGACACAGGAGGAAGGGCAGAAGTATACTATACTAAATCAGTAGACCATCGTAAATATCTGGCTGCATCCAGAACATGGGCAAAATAAATTAGGCAGAAAAAATAGTAAGAACCCTACTATGGGGATAAATACTGTTGAGGTGTGTGGGGAAATGTTTAGCATAGTGGCCTTATGATTTCTGAGAATTTTTATGAGGCCTTATAATTTCTTAGAGTTTACTAGCGCTTTAATAAAGACATTTATTGCACTAGTAGGACATTCCCTGGTTTGTTGTTGTTTGTTTAGATTGTCTGCCATCTTTGTTTTGGCAATTCAAGGGATAGCTGAAGGACCCTGATATAGTGAAGGCTACAACCCTGGTTTAGAGCTTTTTTGGCTCGAGAGCGGGATTATTGGCGATCTGGTTAATAAAATAATTAGATTTTTGCGATTGTGATTAAACAGTGGGTATACATCCAACAGGGATTGGTCCCAGGGTAAATGATGATCCCAATTGTTTAAAATCTTCATTATGCTATTCAAAATAAAACAATCAAAATTCTAAACCATTTCATTTAACTGCGGCCTGCGACTGGCTACCAAACCACTTAAGTGGCCCACATTTTTCAAAAGGTTGAGCCAAAAAGGTTTAGGCAATTAGACATCAGGATACGATAAATTCAATGTCTCTTCATAACACAGCTATAACAGCAATATAATTTGTGGAATGCAATAATAAATGCACTATTGCAGAGTTTTGTGGACTCAGGTGCTTTCCAGCAATAAGGGATAGTTCATTTCCCTCCACAATAAACAACTAAATATATACTTTTTAGGCCGTGACAATCTCCACTTTTCTATGAAGGTTTTCAACAAGATTTTACAGGGCGACTGGAAATTTGAGCCCGTTAAGCCAAAAAAACATTTGTGAGGTCAGGTACTGAAGTTGGATGAGAAGACCTGGGTTGGCATTTTATTTAATCCAAAGGTGCTCAGTAGGGTTGAGGTCAAGGATCTAAGAGCTTCTCCAAACTAAATTCATCAAACCATATTTTTATGTAGCTGCCTTTGTGTACAGAGGCACAATCGTGCTGGAACAAAAATGACCATCTCCCCAAACCGCTGTCACAAGGTTGGAAAAGCACCATTGTCTAAAATGTATTTGTATGCAGTAGGATTAACAGTAACATTCACATTCACTGGAAAAACCTGAACTCAATAATTTGGACGGGTGTCCACATACTTTTGGCCATATGATACAGCTTAAAACCATTGTCCTGCTTATTTAAAGAATTCCAGGAATTGTATGTTACATACAGAGTAGTTACACTGGTCCCGCTTGGACACAGCTACTCCAGTGATCTCCATTTGCTTCCGGATTCTATGCTGAATAACTGGCTGGTTGCATTTTGAACACAGGATGTCAACTGCTCAGTGTGGGCGCCTATCAGAGAATGCTTTGCATTTTCTGAATGTATGCAAAGAATTCTCTGACATCACCGCCCTACCTCATTCAGAGAATGCTTTACTTTCATTCATAAAATGCAAAGCATTCTCTGAATTATGCCCGGGCCTAGCAGCCAAACTCCTGTGTTCAGTTAGCAGAAGTCCATCTTAATGAATGGACACATCAGGGCCAGGACAAGAGGGAGGGGGGGCTGGTGCTTTGTTGGGGGGGGGGGGGTGCACTGGTGATTTGGCTGCTGGTGCCTCTCTTCTTTAACAGGAGTAACTGCCATGTCACTCCTGTCAGAAGGAGCAGCAGCTTCTCAGTCTGAGCGCCGGGGAGGAAGGAGGAGTTGCCTTTATTGCAGGAACATCATTTGTGATCTGTGAGTACAAGGGGGAAGGGAGGCACAACTATTATTGCAGGAACATTATTTGTGATATGTGAGTACAAGGGGGAAGGGGGGGCACAACTCTGACGTGTGGGGGCACTTTGATGGGGGAAACTGATGTAAGTGGACATTGTGCATTGTGATGGGGGAACCTGGTGTAAGGGGACACTGGGATGGGGACGCCTGCTCTAAGGGGACACTGTGATGGGGGAACCTGATGTAAGGAGACACTGTGATCTGGACACCTGATGTAAGGGGACACTGTTATCGGGGAACCTGATGTAAGGGGACACATATTATGGGAATCTGATGTAAGGGGACACTGTGATGGGGGAACCTGATGTAAGGGGACACTGTGATGGGGGAACCCAATGTAAGGGGACACTGTGATGGAGACCTTGATGTAAGGGGACACCTGATGTAAGGGAACACTCTGATGGGGACACCTGATGTAAGGGGCACTGTGATGGGGACACTGTGCTGGGGTAATCTGATGTAAGTGGACATTGTGATGGGGGAACCTGAGGTAAGGGGACACTGTCATGAGGACACCTGATGTAAGGGGACACTGTGATGTGGGGACCTGATGTAAGGGGACACTGTGATGGGGACACCTGATGTGAGGGGACACTGTGATGGGGGAATCTGTTGTATGAGGACACCTGATGTAAAGGAACAGTGTGATGGGGACACCTGATGTAGGGGGACACTGAGGCGTTGATTTAGTAAAACTGGAGAGTGCAAAATCTGGTGCAGCTTTACACAGAAACCAATCAGTTTCCATGTTTTTTGTCAAAGCTTAGATGAACAAGCTGAAGTTAGACTCTGATTGGTTTCTATGCAGAGCTGCAACAGACTTTGCACTCTCCAGGTTTAGTAAATCAACCCCTGTGATTGGGGGAATCTGCTGTATGGGGACACTGTGATTGGGACATCTGGTGTGTATGGGCACTGTAATAGGGTAACCTGATGTATAGGGGATACTGTGATAGGGACACCTGATGCAGGATGGTAGTGGCCCTAGTGCAGCCTTTTTTAACCAGGGTGCCCGGGCACCATGAGGTGCCTTGAGGTTTCTTCAGGGGTGCCTTGGCAAAATGCCTACAAATTGCCCAAAAATTGTATGTAAGCCAATGTGTGGATGAAGGCTGCCTTTTAGTTACAGTAAGTCACAGGTTTTCATTGTGCATCATTACATTCTTCTAGCTGCCAGCGTCCTATCAACCAATGGTGTCATCAGTTGATAAGGAGGATGTAAATCGCCTGTATAGCATTCTTGTTTGACCCTCCCCTGACTGTTGGGTTTACATTAGCTAAGTAATGGAGAAAAACTGAGGGAGAAGAAACATTGGAATATTAGTCAGTACTAGTATGCAAAAGTGTACAGTATTTTCTTTGGAAGAATAAATCACCTCCAATGTTGGGTGTCCTACTTAGCCTTGTGGATGTTGCTGCAATGTGTAAAACCTTTAGAATACTTTTTACATTTTAGAATTTGGGTGCCTCGAGACTGTCTATAATTTTTAAAGGGTGCCTCAAGATTGGCCATAATTTTTAAAGGATGCCTTAACTGAAAAAAGGTTGAAAAACACTGCCCTAGTTCATTACTTTTCCCAGGAGCTCATTATGCTATTAAGTTGGCTCTGCAGAGGTGCAGAAGCAGTGTCTAGGTGATTGATCAGGTATGGTATATATAGAACATAGTTACATAGGCCAGAGAAAAACCAGTGTAATGGTGTAAAACCTATGAATGCCTGAGATTAATATTATATATTTTTATATCTGTATATTAACTTTTTATTCATGTTATGAAATTTTTTTTAAGTACAAGACCAATACACGCATTTCTTAAGCCAATTCAAAACATTACATATACAGCTTCTAATATCCCTCGCCCTACCTTTCAAAAAAAAAATAAATAAATAAAAAACAAAAAAAAAAAAACATGCAAAAAACACAACACCCACACTTTCCCCTATTCTATCCTCCTTCTCCTTGATGGATTGCTACCAACAAGGGTTCCAGAGATATAACAAACAACATTGGGGAGAGGGGGCATCCTTGCCTAGTCCCATTGTAAAGTTCGAAGGAGGGGGACAAACTGCCATTCACTCTAATTCTTGCCGTTGGATGGTAATAAAAGGCGGAGATCCATCGTGCCATCCTATCACCAATACCTAGATGTCTCAACGTCTCTAAAATGAAGCCCCAATCTACCCTGTCAAAGGCCTTTTCAGCATCTATTGACAGGAATAAGACCGGGCCTCCTTCTTTTTCACTTCATGGTTTAAGAAAAATTACTTAAGGCACTTGTCCCTCCCCTTCCGACCAGTCACAAATTCTACCTGATAGTTGTGGATCCATCTTGGTAGCAATGATTTTATTCTTTCTGCTATTACTTTTGTGAAAATTTGTATATCTGTATTTAGTAGACAGGTTGGTCTATTGCTCATAGGAGCCGTAGCATCCTTTCCCTCTCTCAGAATAAGGATTTTTATAAGCGAGCAATGACTTCTCTCGTAAATTCCCCCCTCCCCTCTCCAAGTGCATTAAAATATTTACATAATTTAGGGACTAAAACTTTTTGGAACCTTTTATTGTACAGAATTGAGTACCCATCAGGTCCCGGACTCTTCCCCAGGGCCATATTCTTTATTGCCACAATCACCTCCCCCTGTGTAATCGGGGCCTCTAGGTTTTCTAACTCATCCTTACCATTGGGAGGTTGAGTTCCCGCAGGTATTCCCGCACTACAAGGTCTTCCTTTCCTCTCTCTCTACCCTCCTCTTTCTGTCTAACATTATAGAGCTGGCTATAATATGAGTTGAATACCCAGCGATTTCTGGGGATAAATGCACTATTTCCCCTTTGTCATTTTTAATTCTTGGGATGAAGGATGCATTTTATTCCCCTTACTGCTTTTGCCAACCATTTCCCAGGTTTGTTTCCCCATTGGTACTTCTCCTTCATGACTATACGAAAAGCACATTTTATCTCTTGTTCCAAGAGTGCTGTTAACTCCCCTTTTTTTCAATTAACTCTTGCTTCTCTGGGATGCCTTTGGGCCTGGTCTGTTGTTCTAGCATCTGAATCTTCCTTAGAAGGAGATTCATCCTTTCCTTCTTTTTTTTTGTGTTCCTATGCCTATTATTATCCCTCTTATGGCCCTTTGTGACTTCCACAGAGTGGCCGCGTGATCTCTGGTGTGTCATTAACAGAAAAAAAAACTCTCCAACTCCTGTTCAAACTTCTCGACTACCTTGGAGTCCTGGATGAACGAATCATTCAGTTTCCAAGCCATTTCTCAGGGTGCCACTGACACCACTTCTAACTGAACCATTACTGGCGCATGGTCAGAAAGTGTAATGGTCTTGATAGTCGCGTCTTTGAGAGTGGCTAGCAGTTGATGTTCTATTAAGTTGTAGTCAATCCTTGAATAAGACCCATGAACTGAGGAGTAATAGGTGTAGTTCCTAACCTCTGGGTGTCTGATCCTCTAAGCATCCACTTGCTGATACTCCACTAATAATCTATTAATTTCATTCTGTCTTTGTGGTGGGAAAAGGGAAGAGCCCACCCGGGAATACACCTGAGGGTCCAGACCCATGGTAAGATCTTCAGCTAGGATAAGGCTCCCTTCTGTACATGTCATCAGTCTTTTCAAGGTTTTCCTCAAAAACGTGATTTGGCTCTCTATTGGGGGAGTAGATATTTGCGAAGGTACAACCCATATTAAATAGTCTGCCCTTGATAAATAAGAACCTCTCCTCAGGATCTGCTAGCTGCTCCTTTAATACAAACACAGTACTCCTATCAAATCCAATAGCCACTCCCCATGAGTGGCTCAAAGTCAAGTCACCATAAAACCACAGGGGAAAAAGATAGGATGACAATCTGAATCCTGAGGCATGTGCGATAAAACCCAAACAAACAGACCCATCCCGTCACCCCTCCCTTGGAGGTTATCCCTTCGAAGGGCTGAATAAGTATCAAAATCTTGCTCGATGTAAGGATCTGGCAGCACTCATCTAAGTGTCGTCTCTTGTCCATACCTTCTGGGGGGGGGCAACCAACAACTCCACCCAACCCAAACCACTGGGTGTGCAAGCCCTCCAAACCCATCCCAACTCCCCCGCTGCCACCGTTACACTTTCCACTACTTTTCCTTTAATTTCGGCCACTAATAATCATCTCATCTCCCCCTTTGCCAGTTCTTACGGTAGTTAACCCCCCCCCCCAGTCCCCCCACCCGTGGAGGGAAAAAGTTAGTGAGAAGGCAAAAGGGGATCTGCATGAGTCTCTTTAGCACAAAATGTCATTGTGTTCATTTTTCCTTTTTTTTTTTTCCCCTTCTTTCCTCCCTCAACCCGAATCCATAGTTTGTTCCTTAGTGACATTGGTGTTCCCAAATTCTCTTCCCATCCTGGGAGGGATAGAGTTGGTAAGTCCAACTTGCTACAAAATTCTCTCAAATCTTCTGGAAATCTCAGGACCGGTACAGACATCCTTTTTCCACTTGAGGCAGGCTGGGAAACCTCAGCGGTATGAAATATTGGTGGTCCGCATTTGCTCTGTCAACGGTTTAAGAAGTCTCCTTCTTGCCAATGTTTCAGCCGAAATATCGGCGTATAACTGTAAATTCACGCCTTCAAAGGGAATTCCAACAGAGTTCCGCACTTATCGATTTTTCCTCTACATAATAAAGCCTAACAATCACATCTCTTGGAATATCCCGGCCTGTCTCCAGTACCGTCCTACCCTTAGTGCCCTGTCAATTTTTTATATTTCTGAGGTCTCCTTCCCAACATGGGGTTGAAAAGTCACTGTTTTACTGCTGACAGCTGTTCCCCCTTATACTTCTCTGGAAGGCCCCTTATTCGCAGATTTTTTCGCCAACTTCGGTTTTCTTGGTCTTCCAATTTATATAATAGGGATCTATTAGCTCTCACAGAGACTTCATCTGTTCATTTATTTCTTCCAGTATTTGATCATGTACATCTAGCCTTTCCTCCATCTCTTCCACTCGACCAAGTACCTGTCCAATATTTGTGCAAACTGCAGCGATATCTGTTTTCAGTGATGTTTCTATTTTGGATAGCATCTCTGCTAGAGTCTCTTTAAGGCCAGCATCCTCCTCCGCTGATGAAGCTAGGCCCCCTTTTTAAGGTTCCACATTCTGCACTTTGGGCCCTCCCTGGGGATTTCCCCCAGTGCTTTTTGACCGAGTTGACACCAGACCACTAGTCCTTCCAGCTGTGGCTTATTCCATTGTCGGCTTTTGCCTTCCCACCTCTGCCCATCCAGGGGCCCCTTGTTCCGGGCTACCAAGCCCTCTTAAGACATACTGGTCTCTGCTGACATAGATCGCTGAATACCCCCAGGACTAGGAGTGGGTTGGATTGCTTTGCCAATTTTTTTGATTTACCTCTCATCTTTAGCCCCCCAAGAAATCTCAGCTGCGGGATGGATGGATGGATGGATGGATAAGCAAACAACCGCAAATATCTGTTAGAGAAAATTACTAAGTGGCACCTGTAGGTGGCTTAATGGTAAGAGAAGTACAGGGGCAGTCTGCAGAGGCCATGGATAAGCTCTGCCCAATTCAATTCTTTTGTAATAGTGCTCCAAATGTCTAATTTACATTAGATGGTAGGTACTGCCCCCTCTCCGATCTCCATTCAACCGTCACCAGGAGAACCACCATATGGAGAGCTAGGGGTTACCTTGTTAAAATTCCAATGTCCACTTTATTGTAAGGATAAAGGGAGACCTCTGGTTGGGAGCAGGGTTAAAAATGTATGGAGAAATATATGGAGGGTGAATAGAGCAGTGAAGTGGTCATATACAGTATAGAGTCAAACAGCTATATGGCAGTCCACAAGCAGCTACAGAAAACCATCAACCCCCAATTCAGCCTGTTCCTACTGTTCTGGGTGCGAAGTCTGCTCCCTTCCCTGTCTCTAGCAATACTCCAGAGATGAAGCCGAGAAGGGGGGATGTGTGCTGACACAGCCCAGGGGAGCTCCAGATGACGTCTCTTCCCCCTCTCCATGGACTCCCTCGGGTGGTCACCCCTCAGTCTCTCAGGGAAGCGGGCCTGCTGGTCATGGGACAACAACTGGTATCCTAGAGAGATGTTCGTCCGTCAGGGGGCTGCTACACTGCCGCGGCTCTCGCCAGTTTAGGTGGGGACAAGAGAGGGCCCAGAGAGCTTAGGGACCAGCAGTGCAGCACTAGAGCCGGCTATAGCTTCATGCAGCCAAATGCCGCTCTCCTTCGGGCACGGCTCGCTCCCAACATCGGGTGGTGGTTGGTGGCTCACCCCTCCAGCATGAGCGTCATCGCATGCCAGAGCTCCTCCCCCCTGAGATTATTTTTTTCATACTATGTCATAGTATTTTAACATTTGTAACAATATTCTTCAGATTTATCTCAGACATTTTTTTTTTCGGTAGCTGTGTGACACTTGTCACAAATTCGTCACTGGCAGTAGCAATGTATTCAGTTTATGATCTATGGTAGTTTTTGGTTGAAGTGGAATACCTTTATTAATATTTCACTTTATTATTTTTGCATCATTACATCATTCAGAAATTATAATAAGGAAATAATGGGGCTGTGAGCTGGTATTCAAATTAAAAATGTAAATGAAATTTTGTGGCAACACAATTCTAGGATGTGACTTAAAAAGGAAAAGAAAAGTCTGTACGGAAATTATGTTACTTTGTAACTCTAGTTTTCACATTTGTCACAAGATAAGAAAAGTTAATTGTCCAGCTTGATTCTGTTTTTTTTTTTTGCCAAGGTATCTTGTAGTAGATGCTAATTAGTCCATAGGGTATCATGGGAAAAATAACCAACTGGTATGATGGAAATTTATTGGGGGTTGATGATTAGGGGAGCTTACTAAAATAATATCAAAATTGTATTAAAATGAAAATTAGAAAGGTGTGTGTGTGTGTGTGTGTGTGTGTGTGGGGGGGGGGGGGGGGGGGTGAAATTAGTATAGGGAGAACATGCCTCGACTTCCACCACATCCCCCTCCTACAGCCCATATCTGGTCAAAACCAAACCTCTTTTCCCATCCCTTTCTTCCACACATTCATAAATTTTAAAATAAAACTTGAAAACCCCTTTTTCTACATCTGTCTCTCTATGTCTGGGAGTATAGACTGGTGATCCAGCTCTACCATCTGTGCCTACTGCCAAATGAGGCACTTGTGATTTCATTAAGCCTTTGCACTCTTCTAGAGCCTGTAAGGGACCCAAAAATTGTTCTTGCATATTGGACCTTTGGTGACCATGCCCCTCACTTGTCTGGATACATAGAACACTGAACCTTCAAGAAAATTGGATATTTCAGCAGAAGACAATGCTGGTTTTCTTTCATGTTCCCTAAGAATAGTGGGCATGGGGTCACCAAAGTTAGAATTCTGAGAATTATAAAAAATAGCTTCCTAAAGAATCTCCATCTTGGCTGCAATGTCCAGAGGACAGGGTCAGGATTTAGCATACTTAATATTTAGTTACTGCATGTACTTACGTATAGCACTGACAATTTGTGCTGCTTTACATATACTGTTTATTGTACGTTCACATCATCCTCTGCCCTCAAGAAGCTTACAATTTAGGGTGCCTAACTAACATTTATTCATACACATACTAGAGCCAATTTAGACAGAAGCCAATAATTGCATATAGAGCTGTGGATACACATGTGAATAGTGTTAAACTAATAAAAACCAAAATCAATAAATATAAACCATTGCGAAAATAAAGTCCCAATAGTAAATTGTCCCAAGAAAGGATAATTTGTACTTGTGAATAGACACAAATGATTATCATATCACCCGTGAAACAACATTGAATTATTAAGAAAAAAGGTGGAAATATTGAAAACAAAATTCTTCCAGTGTTATGGATATCCAGTCACCACAAATAGAGTGCAGCCTCCACCAAATGCAGGCTTACCAGCTAGCAAGGACCCTCTGTCACAGAGGGTCAAACATGCTTGTGGCTAATACCCAGCCAGGGCCTTTACACCTGCTGTTAGGGTAGATGGTATCACATATCACATCAGGATTCGCAATAAATGGACACAGCAAGGATGGTGGTCAGGACCGTCCACGGAGCACTAGAGGCGAGGATCCTCTCTCAAACAGAAGGTCTCAAAAGGGTTCCAAAAATAAATAATACTCGCCATAGTGTAAAACCCAACTAATTTATTTAGGTTAAAAAGAATTGCGCTTACATCACAACTCATATCATGCATGGAATGAAAAAGCCTTCCAGGATCGTCAAACAGCGTGGTGACGTCAGCACGTCTCCTTCCTCCTTGCGTTTCGTCATAATCTGCTGTTGTCCTGCTCTATATGCAATTGTTTATCTTTTCACTGTGCCCAGCCCATCTCACAACTGAGTTGACCTTTTTAGGGTATGTTTATTATTTAGCGCAGTTTCTTTCTCATTTTTACATTGCAATAACCTGACCAGCATTTCTTTGGAGGGGGGAAAGGAAACCAGAGTACCCAGAGGAAACCCATGCAGGCACTGGGAGAACATGCAAACTCCAGACAGGTAGTGCCATGGTTGGGATTCAAACCAATGACTTTAGTGCTGCCAGGTGGAAGTGGTAACCACTAAACCTAACCACTGATCTGCCCTTTAACTTTTGGCTAACAAATCGTTAGGATTTGTGGCATGAGCTATAATCCCCCAATAACTTTTCTAGTACCTTGTTATCTGTTGACATACCATCATTAAATGCCACATACAGTGCATTGCGAAAGTATTCGGCCCCCTTAAACTTTTCGACCTTTCGCCACATTTCAGGCTTCAAACAAAGATATAAAACTGTAATTTTTTGTGAAGAATCAACAACAAGCGGGACACAATCATGAAGTGGAACTAAATTTATTGGATATTTCAAACTTTTTTAACAAGTCAAAAAATTTAAAATTGGGAGTGCAAAATTATAGAGCCCCCTTAAGCTAATACTTTGTAGCGCCACCTTTTGCTGCGATTACAGCTGTAAGTCGCTTGGGGTATGTCTCTATCAGTTTTGCACATCGAGAGACTGAAATTTTTACCCATTCCTCCTTGCAAAACAGCTCGAGGTCAGTGAGGTTGGATGGAGAGCGTTTGTGAACAGCAGTTTTTAGTTCTTTCCACAGATTCTCGATTGGATTCAGGTCTGGACTTTGACTTGGCCATTCTAACACCTGGATATATTTATTTGTGAACCATTCCATTGTAGATTTTGCTTTAGGTTTTGGATCATTGTCTTGTTGGAAGACAAATCTCCGTCCCAGTCTCAGGTTTTTTGCAGACTCCATCAGGTATTCTTCCAGAATGGTCCTGTATTTGGCTCCATCCATCTTCCCATCAATTTTAACCATCTTTCCTGTCCCTGCATTGTTGCAAAAAAGTTTGATTTTGGTTTCATCTGACCAGAGCACCTTCTTCCACATGTTTGGTGTGTCTCCCAGGTGGCTTGTGGCAAACTTTAAACGACACTTTTTATGGATATCTTTAAGAAATGGCTTTCTTCTTGCCACTCTTCCATAAAGGCCAGATTTGTGCAGTATACGACTGATTGTTGTCCTATGGACAGAGTCTCCCACTTCAGCTGTAGATCTCTGCAGTTCATCCAGAGTGATCATGGGCCTCTTGGCTGCATCTCTGATCAGTCTTCTCCTTGTATGAGCTGAAAGTTTAGAGGGACGGCTAGGTCTTCGTAGATTTGCAGTGGTCTGATACGCCTTCCATTTCAATATTATCGCTTGCACAGTGCTCCTTGGGATGTTTAAAGCTTGGGAAATCTTTTTGTATCCAAATCCGGCTTTAAACTTCTCCACAACAGTATCTCGGACCTGCCTGGTGTGTTCCTTGTTCTTCATGATGCTCTCTGCCCTTTAAACGGACCTCTGAGACTATCCCAGTGGATTCTATTTATCATCATTAGTCATTTAGGTCAACATTGGATCATTCAGAGATCCTCACTGAACTTCTGGAGAGAGTTTACTGCAATGAAAGTAAAGGGGCTGAATAATTTTGCACGCCCAATTTTTCAGTTTTTTATTTGTTAACAAAGTTTGAAATATCCAATAAATTTCATTCCACTTGAATGATTGACATGATTGTGTCCCACTTGTTGTTGATTCTTCACAACAAATTACAGTTTTATATCTTTATGTTTGAAGTCTGAAATGTGGCAAAAGGTCAAAAAGTTCAAGGGTGCCGAATACTTTCGCAATGCACTGTATCACTGTCCTATAAGGCAAAAAAAAAAAAACTTTATTTCTCTTACGTCCTCCGACAGTCGCCGCCTCTTCATATTCGTCACATATGGGGTATTAGACTTTGCTCCGAAGGAGTAGCTAGGCAACAGAATATGTTAACAATAAAGCTTTAACATATCCCACCCTCAAGGGGTGGTCCCCTCAGTCAATACCCTCCTACTTCCTGCAACCATATCTCAGTTTTAATGTCTAGCTTGTCAGGAGTGGCTGGCTCTCTCTGTGCTGGGACTTTCTGTCCCAGACTCTTTCTTCTTTTTAATATTTTGTTTGAGTTTTTTCTCTCTACCTTTTAATAGCTGTTATTTTGTCAGCGTTAGTTAGTTCTTCGGACGAAGAGGATCATGCGGACTGGGTCTCGGGCTGATCCCCCTGGTCGCAGGTCGTGGGTCAGTGGCTTCCCAGTCTGCCATCGAGCGTTCAGCCAGGTAACGCTCCTGGCATAGTGAACGACCCATCCCTGTTCGGTGCAGGGATGACTGGTGAGGTGGCTACCTCACTGGACGCTGTGCGGTTTCTTAACCCCCATTTTGTGCGTCTTGAATTGCGACTCTCCCTGCCTCATGTGCAGCGGCTTGTTCGCCTGTGCGGGTCCCCCACGCCATGTGAGGTAAGTGTATTTATGTGGGGACCTGTCTGTCGGGGGGGGTGTCAGTCTGGGACTGTGTAACCTGCCTCTATTCACACTGCTTGTCTCCCTATCTCTCGGCTGCATGCTGTGGGCTGCAAGGGGGGGGGGGGGAGCTGTATGGCACTGTGTGTGTCAGGCTGGGCAGTGTGAGAGCTGTGTGCTGTGGGGCATGTTTTTTTCTTGGCATGTTTGGGCATATACAGCGATCGCTGCGGCGATCTAACATGTATCCTTATATTGGATTGTAATATGTGTTTTAATGCACTGTGGAGCGGCGTTTTCGGCGCCAAACGACGCCATTTTGCCTGCACCCGCTCCGGCCGCATGGTTTACATGCATGGCGGCCATTTTCTTGTAGCCTCCATAGGCTTACATAGAGCGCCCTGGCAGCATCACTTCCTCTTTCCAGGAACACCGATCGAGGCAGCAGCAGCGGCGAGGGTCTCCTCAGGTTTTATCCTTCTGTTCTTGCTATCCATTGCCTGTGTTCAGTTTGCATATTCCCTGTGGGGGTCTCATTGTGCTTGAGTGTGGTGCGGTGGGCTGCGCTTGCCGCGCTTGCAAAAAAGGGGCAGTTAACCCTTGGTTGTCTGGCATTACAGGGGCAATGGATTCTCAGGAGGGCAAATTTCCTACAGTATTGGTGGAAAGCCAGGGGACCGCTGTTTCCCCCCCAGGGGGGGATTTAGCCACTATTGTGGCTGGCCTTGCTGCTCAGGTGCAAATGCTGGTGGCTGCTCAATCTACTAAACGGCCCAGAGTTGCTCTGTCCTCTGATTCTGAGGGTGAAGGTGATGGGGCTGTTCTGGCAGGGACCTCCTTATCGGGGTCCCGCTCCTCTCTTGATCTAGTGGGGTCTGAGGTGGAGGCTGAAGTTGAGGGGGTCGATAATTCTCCCCCTGGCTCGCCTGAAGAGCTTGCAATCATGGATGAGTTGATTGCTTCCATTAAGCAAACGCTGCGTTTGCAGGACGAAGTGTGTCCCCCCGCTGCCTTGGCGGCTTATGGGACGCAGAGAAAACGCAGGACGCCGCAGGTTTTTCCCTGCAATGCTGATTTTCAGCGCGCCGTTAAGGATCAATGGCGCGATCTGCGCAAACCTTTTGCGGTACCAAGTAAATTCAAGCTGCGTTATCCTTTTTCGCCTGCCACTGATGAACGGTGGTGTGTGCCTCCACCAGTGGATCATGCAATTGCGGTTTTGAACAAAGCCACTGCGATTCCTGCAGAGGGTTCCCCTGTCTTCCGTGATGCCACGGATAGGAGACTGGAGTCTCTTGCCCGTCATACTTATTCTGTTACGGGTTCTATGCTTAAGGCTCTGTTTGCTTCTCTCATGGCGGCCCAGGCGATCGCAAGTTGGACGCAGATGCTTAGGCGCGTCCTAGTGGCCGATTCGGCCTCGGCGGCGACCCTGGATATGGTGGATCAGATCCACCAGGGTGTCATGTATCTGTGTGATGCGGACCTGGACTTGATTCCGTTGGCTGCACGTGTGCACAGCGTGGCGGTGTTGTCTCGCCGCCTGGTTTGGTTAAAATGTTGGTCGGTGGACCAATCTTCACGTAAGACCTTAGCCAATCTGCCTTATGATGGGTCTCGCCTTTTTGGGGAGTCCCTGGATGTGTTGATTAAGGGGATCACCGGGGGTAAGAGCACTCTCTTGCCCCATTTCCCCAAGGCTAAGGGGGCTTCTGGGAAGAAGCATGCAAATTTTCGGCCCCCTCAGGGGTCCTTTCGTGCCTTTCGGCCGCACTACAAGGGCAAACCGTTCAAGGGTCAAGCCTCTCAGAAGAAGCCCTGGTCTGGGAAACAGAAGTCCGGCCAATCCGGACCTGCAGCCCATAACAGTTCGGCCTGAAGGGGCGCCCTCACCCAGTTTTGGGGTGGGGGGACGCTTGCTCGGTTTTCTTCAGCCCTGGTTGGCCCGTGTGCGGGACAGATGGGTTCTGGAAATCGTTCGATCTGGTTACAAGATCGAGTTTCTCTCTCGGCCGGAGAGCAGATTTTTTCCCTCAAATCTTCAACTGTCTCCAGAGCGCCTGCGGGATCTGCACCTGGCGGTGCGGGACCTGAGGGCTCAGGGAGTGGTGGTCCCGGTGCCTCATCGGGACAGGTTTCGGGGGTTTTATTCCAATCTGTTCACCGTGCCCAGAAAGGAGGGCAAGGTTCGTCCGATTCTGGACTTGAAGGCTCTGAACCGCTCTGTGCGGGTTCGCAAGTTCCGCATGGAATCCCTGCGGTCGGTGGTGGCTGCCCTGGTTCCGGGGGAATTCATGGCCTCCATCGATTTGAAGGATGCGTACCTTCACATCCCCATATTCGAGGGTCATCAGAGGTACCTTCGTTTTGCCATTGCGGAGGATCACTACCAGTTCGTGGCGTTACCCTTTGGTCTCGCCTCGGCTCCGCGGGTCTTCACCAAGGTGCTTGCACCGGTTCTGGCATTATTGAGGGCCCAGGGCATTTCTGTCCTGGGGTATCTGGACGACATTCTGGTTCGGTCTGCGACCAGACAAGGTCTGGAGGAGGACCTGTCTGTCACAATGCAAACTCTGCAGGAGTTTGGTTGGACGATAAATTTTCCAAAGTCGACACTGAGTCCGTCGGTTCGTCTCCCCTGTCTGGGAATGGTACTGGACTCGGTGCAGGCGAAGGTCTTCCTGCCGGAAGACAAACTCAGGACTCTCCGGGAGGAAGTCAGGTCCCTCAGGGACGTTCCGAACTCGTCTCTGCGGACGTGTATGAGATGTCTGGGATTGATGGTCTCGGCCTTCGAGGCGATTCCTTTCGCACAGTTTCACACGCGGAGTCTCCAAGCGGAGATCCTGTCCATGTGGGACGGGCGACCTCAATCTCTGGATCTTCAAATCTCGTTGAGTCTTCGCACCAGGGAAAACCTTCTGTGGTGGCTCCAGTCCCCGTTGGTGTCCGGGGGCAAGTCGTTTCGTCCGATCTCGTGGACGGTGATCACCACGGATGCCAGCCTGTCGGGCTGGGGTGGAGTTCTGGGCGTTCTGTCCGCTCAGGGGACTTGGTCGGAGGGGGAGTCTTCCCTTCCGATCAACATTCTGGAATTGCGTGCGATAAGGCTCTGTCTTCATCGCTGGACGGACCGGCTGCAGGGTTGCCCGGTTCGGGTGCAGACGGACAATGCCACGGCGGTGGCCTACATCAACCACCAAGGGGGCACCAGGAGTGCCCGAGCGGCTCGAGAAGTGCCCGACGTTCTGTCTTGGGCCGAGACTCATGTCCCGGCGATAACGGCGGTTCACATTCCGGGAGTGGAGAACTGGCAGGCGGACTATCTGAGTCGCCAGACCCTGGATCAGGGGGAATGGTCTCTCCATCCGGCTGTCTTCCAGACGTTGTGCGCGAAGTGGGGTCTTCCAGAAGTGGACCTGTTCGCGTCTCGCCTCATCAACAAGGTGAAGAGGTTCGTGGCAAGGACGCGCGACCCTCGGGCAGACGCGTCGGACGCGTTAGTGGCCCCGTGGCATCAGTACAGGCTGATGTACGCGTTTCCACCGATTCAGTTGCTGTCCAGGTTCCTTCGCAGGTTACACTCGGAACGCAACACGGTGATTCTTGTGGCACCGGACTGGCCTCGCCGGTCCTGGTACGCAGACCTCGTGAATCTGGCGGTCGACGCCCCGTGGCGTCTGCCTCTTCGAGACGATCTACTGTCTCAAGGACCGATATACCATCCTGCTTTACAGTCGCTGGCTTTGACGGCCTGGCTGTTGAAACCGAGGTCCTGAAGGAGAGGGGTCTCTCTCCGGAGGTCGTTCATACTTTAATCAACGCGAGGAAGTCTTCCTCGGGGAAGGTTTATTACCGTACTTGGAAGGCCTATTTTGCCTGGTGTAAGTCCAGGGGGTTTTCACCCCGCACGTACTCGGTGTCCCGTGTGCTGTCTTTCCTTCAAACGGGTGTTGATCAGCGTTTGGCGCTGGCTACGATAAAGGGTCAGGTGTCTGCTCTGGCCGTTCTGTTTCAACGTCCCGTGGCTTCCAATCCTTTGGTTGGCACCTTTGTTCAGGGTGTGCGGCATCTGGTTCCCCCGAGGCGGGATCCTCTGCCCCCTTGGGACTTGAATCTCGTTCTCTCTGTGTTACAACGTGCTCCTTTTGAACAGATCAGGGAGATCTCGTTGTCTATGTTGTCCAAAAAGGTCGCCTTTTTGGTGGCGATCACTTCGGCTCGCAGAGTGTTGGAACTGGCGGCTTTGTCCTGCAAGTCTCCGTACCTGGTTATTCATTTGGATAAGGTGGTCTTGCGACCTAATCCTTCTTTTCTGCCGAAACGAGTTTCGGAATTCCATCTTAATGAGGATATTGTCTTGCCTTCGTTGTGCACGAAGCCTAAACATCCAAAGGAGGTGAGATTGCACTCTCTGGATGTTGTTCGGGCGATAAGGGTTTACCTTAAATCGACTGAGTCTTTTCGAAAGACGGACTCCTTGTTTGTTCTTCCAGAGGGTCCTCGGAAGGGCATGGCGGCTTCGGCCTCTACCATCGCCAAATGGATCAGGCAGACCATTGAACAGGCCTATGCTTTGCAGGGGAAGGTTCCCCCTGTGCCTGTGAAGGCGCACTCTACTAGATCTCTGAGTACGTCTTGGGCCTGTCGTCTTGGGGCTTCTGTAGCCCAGGTGTGTAAGGCGGCGACTTGGTCGACCGTGCACACTTTCACAAAATTCTACAAAGTAGATGTTCAGGCATCGGCGGATGCTTCCTTTGGCCGCAAGGTTCTTAGTGCGGCTGTTCCCTAGGGTCCCTTGTTGGGGACTCCTGGCTGTTGGGATAAGTTTTGTATCCCCTGGTTTTTTTGTCTTTTCCTGGGTTGTTGCTCCTGTTGAGCACTTATTTTTGCTGTTGCCCAGCTGGTTTCCTTCCTTTGGTAAGGTTCCTTTCTTTGTTGTGGAGACTGCGTTGCCTTTCGGCGCGGATGCGTTTCCCACCCCTCATGTTTGCACTGCTTTGGGACGTCCCCATATGTGACGAATATGAAGAGGCGGCGACTGTCGGAGGACGTAAGAGAAAACGGAATTTTTGTAAAATCTTACCTGTAAAATTCCTTTCTCTGAGTCCTCCGACAGTCGCCGCCCCCGCCCCTCTTTTGGGGTTTGATTGTATACTCTACTGCTATTCCACTAAAACTGAGATATGGTTGCAGGAAGTAGGAGGGTATTGACTGAGGGGACCACCCCTTGAGGGTGGGATATGTTAAAGCTTTATTGTTAACATATTCTGTTGCCTAGCTACTCCTTCGGAGCAAAGTCTAATACCCCATATGTGACGAATATGAAGAGGCGGCGACTGTCGGAGGACTCAGAGAAAGGAATTTTACAGGTAAGATTTTACAAAATTCCGTTTTTTTTTTAGAAATGTTGAGGTTACTGCATCGAATTTTCCTCAACGGTGCTATAATAATACAGTTGTTTTTATGCCTATAATAGAACAGCAGTGTGCAGCTTCCTATTATGGTATGTGGACTCGAACTGGATTCTGGAGATGTGAAGACCTGCAGTACTGTGGGGGAGAGCTCTGGATTACAGGTGACTATTGCAGCAATTGTTTTTATTTTATCTATTAATATTCATTTTTACCTTGTTATTTTTTTTGTTTTACACGCAATGGAGAAGGGTTAGAACTCCTGTCAATTTTAATTGTTATCTGGATTCTGTTGGAGACATTTTCCTCCTCTTCCTGCTCAGGTGATAATAATTTCACCAGACAGGATGTGAGGAAAAACCCCCAAGATTAACACAGATAATACATAAAAATATATTTTTTAAAAGTAGGAGAAGCCCTGAACCTCTGTCAGCCTTTTGTTGCCGTCTGTATCCCTTTTGCAGATTTCCTGTTATTTTCTGTCTGGTGAAACTATTGTCACCGGGACAGTGAATAAGGGGACATCTTTATACCAGAGCCCAAATAACAGTAAAAACACAATAGAGGTTCTAATCTTTACCCACTCTATGCAAAATTGAGAATGTACATTTTAGCTGGACTTTATTGTCAGATATGTGTTTGAGCAGTAAGTACACCCATTGAGGCCTTCTCCTCCTCGTCTAATGCAAGCACTCAGGCTTACTAAAAACAGAGATTGTGTTATCATCTATGGTTCCACCAGTGAACAGGCCTGCTGCTCTCTCAGACAAAATGTTGTTTGTTCGGAGAATACGGCATGTGTTATTCTGCGAAGCATCACGCTCGGGCCTGTCTCCTGCAGATTGTTTGCCTGTGTCTTGCCCTGATAGTGCACTATGTGGTTCTTAGTGATAACTCCTGAGGTGCTATTCTTGCACAGGGAGTTTCCTCCTATAGGGCCCAAAGGGAGGAGGACTTCAAAAGCTGCCTGGACTGATGCCAAAAAGGAAAAACAGCATATTTTATAGGGGACATTTTTCTCATTAAAATGAGTTACAGTGCCAGTCCACATGGGATGGCAGATGAAAGATCTAAAAAGGTTGTTTTGTATAAGTTTTACTATGGGAAGACATCACTGTAGCCAAAGCGCTTAGTCAGGAAAAATCTGGTGGCTGATTTTTACTCCTGGAGCTGGCCTCATGGGGTGGCGTTAGAAGGCATTGTCTCCCAAAAATGAACTACGTGCCCTCTATAAGACCTTCATTAGCATTCCCTCATTTTTCTTCTATAGTAAGGGTGCCCATCCATTGAAAGTAAAATTTCCCCCAGCACTACCCTAATGGTCCTTAATTTTCTTTCATTTGCATAGCTCCCAACTATCCCTTTTTGGAACCAAATACTTCTATTCTTCAATCCTCCTCAAATACAATTTGTTTTGCTCTGGTGTAGAGATATGTGTACTATTTATATACAGTGTCAATGCTGTTTATATTATACTAGCCTTTTCTAACCATCCTTTAAGTGTAAAAAAAAAAAAAACATATGCAGCACGTCTTTGCAATACATGCACATTCACTATGTTTTATCTCTTTAAGGTGGAACTTAAAGCGGAGTTCCACCCAAAAGTGGAACTTCCGCTCATTTGCTCCCCCCCCCCCCCGGTGCCATATTTGGCTCCTTTCAGGGGGGAGGGGGAACAGGTACCTGTTTTTGACAGGTACTCTTCCCCACACCCGGGAGATGGCGCCGCGGCGCTGTCCCTCAGAAGTTTGGCCCACTCCTCCTTCCCCCGCCGCCGAGCCAATCCGAATGCGCAGCACGCTTCGTGTATGCGCATTAGGGACCAGCCCGTGAAGCCGCAAGGCTTCACTGCCGGGTTCCCTCACTGGCAATGGCGGCTGCAGCAACCGACAGGCGATGGAAACATCAGCTGCGGTGCCGACATCGCTGGACTGAAGGACAGGTAAGTGTCCTAATATTAAAAGTCAGCAGCTACAGTATGATTAGCTGCTGACTTTTAATTTTTGGAGGGGGAGAGGGGAGGCTGGAACACCGCTTTAAGTCTGCACTTTAATTTTTGAGGTGACATTACCAGGTGAGAGAGGCGTAACTAGAAACTTTAGGGCCCATTGCAAGAATCCATGATGGCCCTCCTCCTGAAAAAGCATGATTTTGATTAATTTTATTTTCCACTATATAAAGCAGAAAAACATATCTCTTTCTGATTTCAACTTACTGTAACTGTGGTGGTAGGATAGGGATGACATCAGTGGCAGTCGTGGTGGTATAGGGGTGACATCAGTGCCAATGATAATGGCTCCTTACATTGGTGGTCAGTGGAAGAAGGAGGAGGACACACTGAATGAGCTCTCTCTGAGAACAAGCCCTTTTCAAGCCTGGGTCCTGCCTTCTAGCTTGGCCCAGGAACAATGCCTGATCCTGGGGGAGGCCCTGGGAGGGATCCCCCTGATGACACAGAGCTTAGTGAGGAGGAGGTGGAGAACCTGACTGTGAGTCCAGGCCCTGGTGAGGATGTGGATGACTACAGACAGAAGATTATTGATTGTTTTCGGGCGATTGGAAGAGCTGAGGAGAAACCTAAATGTTTGAAAGCTAAACATAAATCCTTCAGAGCCAAGTACTGCCAGGCCTGGTGTGAGAATTGTTTGGTCATGAAGCATGAGTTACAGCAAATGGAGGATAAAGTAAAGAAATAATCTTTATTATTGGAAAAGCTGAAAGACAGAAGTGGAGCTTTTGAAGAAATGTTTGAGAATGATAGGAGATTTGCCAGCTAAACATCAGCAAGTTCCATGGATCAGGAGCCTAAAGGTAATGGATGACCCGGCTCCATCTGTCTCTGCACCTCTGCCCCCATGCCAGGGCTGGGAATCACCAGCGGCAACCAGCCAGGGGGTTGAGAGTGAACATGGCACCCTGACTTTAATCCAGCAGATGGAGTCACCCCTGAGAGCAGATAAGTTTGCTTTTACTGATGACCCTTCAGAAATCCCTGAGGATGGGCAGAGGAGGTACAGACCAGCTAAGCCAGGATTGGGGGAGAAATCCCAGTACACCATTCTGCCTTTTAATATGTTTGCTCCACCGGCTGTGGTGGATGGTGTCCCAGGTGAGAAGCAGAAAGAGAAGGAGCTCTGCAAACAGCTGCCTGTTGAATTTTCTGCTGTGAAAGATCCCTTTACAGACATGGAAGGAAAACCCCTGACAGAGATGCCTTTGGACCATCAGGGGAAGGTGGAAGGACCTGCAGCAAGAACCCCAGGCAAGATTTGTTCTGCTCATGTGTCTGCTGAGACCAATAATTCCTTCACACTTGCATGTGGCAAGATGGCTGCCAGTTCCAAAGATTCTGCATCACTTTCACCTGAGCCTCCCTGTGTTCCAGAGCTGATTGCTGATGCGGGAGGGGCTTAGCATAATGCACCATGTGCAGTGGAGGCAGCCATGGAAGTCTCCTCTGTCAGTAATGTTTCACCTGTTGCTGTTTTAGAGCAGCCTTCAGCATCATCAGCTGAAAGGCCTGTCCTGGTGGAGGACAAGATACTTGTTGGAGGTGAAACAATTATGAATACAGCAGTGAGTTTGGACACTGTTGTGAAGACAGCAGGAACTATGAATGTGCAAGAAAATGACAGCAGTAGTATTGATAAAGCAATGGATGTGTTGGTGGGGGTGGTGAAAGGGTTAATGTTGCTGGCATAGGTAAAAATTACATTTCTCCCCCTGCTCAGCAGAGGAAGGATTAATTTGCTTCAAAACAAACGGATGGATCTTCTGCAGGGAGAAATGTTGGCAGCTATGCTTCAGTTTTGGGGAGTCGCACGACGGTGGGTCGTGTGAATTTTGTTAATTATAATACTTACAATTCAGGGAGGTTTGGTGGGGGTTGGTTAGTGGGTACATGAGGAGGAATGTGGTACAGTTGAGGTGGGGGGGGGGAACCCCACCAGTATGGGGGGGGAATGGCTGAACCAGATTTTAGGGATGGGGTTTAAAGCCTGTGATATTTCTGCTTTCATTTGCCCAGTGGGCAGTTATGAATTTGATTTATCTTTTGTGAAACCTGAGGGTTTGGATCTCTTTTGGAAGAGATATAGGAGGTGTAAGGGCCTTCAGCAGTAAAGTGGTTTGGTGCCAAAGGTGATTTCAAGGCAGCCTTTGATAAAGTTGGTGACAATCTTGGTGCGTAACCAATCAATACCAGAGGCTGATTTGATAGTGTGGCTACGCCGATATGGTGAGGTCCTCACTCCACTGTGGAAGGTCCCTGATGAGCATGGGATATGGACAGGGGCCTGGACAGTGTCACTAAAATTGAGGGTGCTGGGCAATGTAGTTCAGCACCTGCCCTGCTCAGCCTTTCTGGGAATTGATAGGCTGATCATTTTCTATCAGAGTCAGCCTAAGGTTTGTAATAAATGTGGTGATAAAGGCCCCTTTGCATCGTCCTGCACTATCAAGAAGTGCTCACTTTGCCAGGATTTAGGCCATTTGGCCAGAGAATGCACCCAGATTCAGTGCAATTCATGCCAGCAGCTGGATTATCCATATAGCCAGTGCGCAGAGGCACTACATAACTTGCCAGGATTGGAGACTGAGCTGCAGAGGCTTGATAAAGAGGATGAAGCAGCTAAAGATAGAGAGGAAACTGTTGTTGCCCCTCCTGTGTCTGTTGTGTTAGATTCTGTTTCCCCTGGTGATGTGGTCCCTGAGTCTGTCCCTCCTGTGGTTGTTCCTACATCTGCTGTGCGTAGACCTTCCAAACTAGCAGAAGCTGCTGGGGAGGGGGGGGGGGGCAGGTTTGGCGTATCTTCCCTCTTGGCCTACTCCACCTCTAGTCCCTGTCCCTCTACAGCACAAATGTGGCCAAGAGAGTGCAGGGGTGCTGTATGGTGGTGGGGTCGATGGGGTTGAGGGAGGGGTGTCCATGTCCCATGTCTAACCCTCTGTTGAGGAGGATTCAGATGATGAGGGGTGGGAAAGGATAAGGAGGAAGAAAAAGAAGAAGAGGAAGACAAGTAAAACGGTCATTTCTTCCTTAAAGTTGGACCCAGGAAGGGTCCTCTTGGCAACACATTTTCTGTTTTATCAGGGGGTAAGGGGAGTCACATAGTCTGAAGAGAGCTGTTTCGGGTGATGAGAGTGTGGTAGAGGTTAAGAAACGACTACCCCAATCATCCTGATGGCAGTTCCCGCTCCGATGAAGGTGGTGACCATTAATGTCATCAGAATTATATCTAATCTACAAGAGCTGATGATATTGCCTTATTTTTGCTCAGTGAGTTTGTTTGCAAGAGACCTGGCTCAATACTTTGGCCGATGTCCATCTAGCAAAAAGGGAGTTGAGATGTGGTCCCTCTTTTTGGTCTCTGAGGCTTGCAGTGGAGTTGCAGTGCTTTTTAAAACCGATATGGTAATGTGCCAGCGGGTAATTGAAGTAGAAATGGGGAGATTCATGGTCTTAGACGTCTCTGTTGCGCCTGACCAATATCTATGAACCACAGTCAAAATGGGACAGGAAATGCCTCCTCACAAAGATCAAGCCCTTCCTTTTTATATCCAAGCAGGTTGTCTTTGGAGGTGACTTTAACACCATAATAAGGCCCGAAGACAAGAGAGGCCCCATAGACAGGCTGGTTACGATAGCGTTTTTCCTACAGATATGGTTAGACCACCAGGCCTGGTAGATGTGCACATTAGGCACTGCCCTGAGAGAACTCTGCTTTCTCGTTCCTGAATTGGGGTGGTGGAGTTCTCTGACCACTATATGCTGTCTGTGACTCTGAATGCCTCGGACCTTCCACCCAGGGGAAGAGGTACCTGGAAACCCAGGGGAAGGGGTACCTGGAAACCAAATTTAGCTCTCCTGGAAGATGTAGAGGTAAAACAATCCTTTGAGTATTTTTTCAGGCACAGGTTTCTATTCTGGACTTTTGCAGCAGTAAGTCAGAGTGGTGGGAGCTTGTGAAACAAAGGGCGATTGGACTGTTCAAGGCCATAAGTAAGAAGAAGCAGCTTGGTATATACAGTGGGTACGAAAAGTATTCAGACCCCCTAAGAAGAAGCTTCACCTCAGAGATCTCCCCTGGATCTCCTCCATAATAGACAAGACGATCAAGCTTCCTCCGCAAATGCTGGTACGCAATGTACAGTATACAGTGGGTACGAAAAGTATTCAGACCCCCTTAAATTTTTCACTCTTTGTTATATTGCAGCCATTTGCTAAAATCATTTAGGTTCATTCTTCTTCCTCATGAATGTACACATAGCACCCCATACTGACAGAAAAACACAGAATTGTTGACATTGTTGCAGATTTATTAAAAAAGAAAAACTGAAATATCACATGGTCCTAAGTATTCAGACCCTTTGCTCAGTATTTAGTAGAAGCCCCCTTTTGATCTAATACAGCCAGGAGTCTTTTTGGGAAAGATGCAACAAGTCTTTCACACCTGGATTTGGGGATCCTCTGCCATTCCTCCTTGCAGATCCTCTCCAGTTCTGTCAGGTTGGATGGTAAACGTTGGTGGACAGCCATTTTTAGGTCTCTCCAGAGATGCTCAATCGGGTTTAAGTCAGGGCTCTGGCTGGGCCATTCAAGAACAGTCACGGAGTTGTTGTGAAGCCACTCCTTCGTTATTTTAGCTGTGTGCTTAGGGTCATTGTCTTGTTGGAAGGTAAACCTTCGGCCCAGTCTGAGGTCCAGAGCACTCTGGAGAAGGTTTTTGTCCAGGATATCCCTGTACTTGGCCGCATTCATCTTTCCCTCGATTGCAACCAGTCGTCCTGTCCCTGCAGCTGAAAAACACCCCCACAGCATGATGCTGCCACCACCATGCTTCACTGTTGGGACTGTATTGGACAGGTGATGAGCAGTGCCTGGTTTTCTCCACACATACCGCTTAGAATTAAGGCCAAAAAGTTCTATTTTGGTCTCATCAGACCAGAGAATCTTATTTCTCACCATCTTGGAGTCCTTCAGGTGTTTTTTTAGCAAACTCCATGCAGGCTTTCATGTGTCTTACACTGAGGAGAGGCTTCCGTCGGGCCACTCTGCCATAAAGCCCCGACTGGTGGAGGGCTGCAGTGATGGTTGACTTTCTACAACTTTCTCCCATCTCCTGACTGCATCTCTGGAGCTCAGCCACAGTGATCTTTGGGTTCTTCTTTACCTCTCTCACCAAGGCTCTTCTCCCCCGATAGCTCAGTTTGGCCGGACGGCCAGCTCTAGGAGGGTTCTGGTCGTCCCAAACATCTTCCATTTGAGGATTATGGAGGCCACTGTGCTCTTAGGAACCTTAAGTGCAGCAGAAATCTTTTTGTAACCTTGGCCAGATCTGTGCCTTGCCACAATTCTGTCTCTGAGCTCTTCAGGCAGTTCCTTTGACCTCATGATTCTCATTTGCTCTGACATGCATTGTGATCTGGAAGGTCTTATATAGACAGGTGTGTGGCTTTCCTAATCAAGTCCAATCAGTATAATCAAACACAGCTGGACTCAAATGAAGGTGTAGAACCATCTCAAGGATGATCAGAAGAAATGGAAAGCACCTGAGTTAAATATATGAGTGTCACAGCAAAGGGTCTGAATACTTAGGACCATGTGATATTTCAGTTTTTCTTTTTTAATAAATCTGCAACAATGTCAACAATTCTGTGTTTTTCCGTCAATATGGGGAGCTGTGTGTACATTCATGAGGAAGAAGAATGAACTTAAATGATTTTAGCAAATGGCTGCAATATAACAAAGAGTGAAAAATTTAAGGGGGTCTGAATACTTTTCGTACCCACTGTATACTGTACATTGCGTACCAGCATTTGCGGAGGAAGCTTGATCGTCTTGTCTATTATGGAGGAGATCCAGGGGAGATCTCTGAGGTGAAGCTTCTTCTTAGGAAGTGTCAAAACGACTGGCATGCCTCCTTGGTTCTGGAGAGAGATTATGGGAAATATCACTGGCCTGATCCTTACCAGAACTGTAAGCAAGGCATAGCAGTTAAGAAGGTCCTAAGGGATAGTACAGGTTCCCTGGTGAAGTCCAGATCAGGGGTCCTGGAGATCTTCAGGTCATATTACACAGACCTTCTGGGAAGAAAGGACCTTAGTCAGGACAGGATGTAAAGCTTTCTGGATTCTACTCCAGGATTGGGAAATGGTACATTGCCTTTGATGGATTTGACAGAACCAATTTCAGCGGATGAGGTAGTTCGTGCTATAGAGAAGCTGGCTACCAAAAAATTGCCTGGGCCACATGGGTTGACAGCTGAATTTTAAGTCCATTCTGGATCCCTTTTTAGCACAGGATTATAACAGCTGTTTAGAAGAGGATTTGCTCCCTCCCTTCCTGAGGCAATCCGCTGTAATTCTTTTGTCACAAGGTAAAGACCCCTCAATGATTGAGAACTGGCACCACATCAGTTTTCTCAATATTAATAGAAAGATCTTGGCGAAGATTCTTTTATGGTGCTTGTCGTCAGTAGTAGGCAATTTGTTGTCCAATCACCAGCACTGCTCGGTCCAAGGTAGAAGTAGCTTTTCAGCAGTTTTAGCTGTCTGGAAGGCTTTGGAGCAATGCAGGGCTGCTCGAGAAAGTCATTTCTGGCATTGGATCAGGCGAAGGATTTTGATTGAGTCAATCATGAGTATCTGTATTTGCTACTTGTTAGATATGGCCTGCAGGGGAGGTTTACAGATTGGCTGAAAACATTATATAAAGGGGCTGAGAGCTTCCAAATTGTTAATTGTTGGGTTGGGCGGCCTTTTGAGGTTGGCTCTGGTGTGCGCCAGAGGTGTCCTTTAAGCCCCCTGCTATATGCATTCGCAATTGACCCCTTCATAAGAAGGTTAGAGGGTGGATCATTGTGTGGGGTGCCTTTGGGCACTGTTGGTGTGTCGCCTCTAAAGGTCGTGGCCTGTGCCGTTGATGTGTCTGTTATTATCTCTGGGATGGAAGAGGCGCAGTAGGTGGTCTCTGTGATAGAGCAGTACACGGAGGCTTCTGGCTCTAAAGTCAACCATGAAAAGAGTGACATTTTCTGGATGGGCGAGGAGGGTGAAAGCTTTGAACTTCCGGATGCCTTCCCAGAGCCCCAGCAGGAAATTAAAGTGTTGGGCATCAAATTTGGTCCTGGTGACTATGGTCATCAAAATTGGGAAAGCAGGTTGGTGGATGCAAATGCCAAAGTAGCAAGCTGGAAACTTTCCTTGAGGGAGAGGGTTGACTTGATCAAAACTTACCTGATCCTGATCTTTTTATATGTCAGCTTTGTCTGTATCTTGCTGGAACCTCTCTATGCAAGGGTGTACAGCTGCTTTTTCCAACTGTTATGGGGAAATAGGCTGAACCTGATCAAACACAATGTAACTTAACTGTCCAGGTGGGAGGGTGGCCTAGGAATGGTCAACCTTATAGTTTTCTTTTCTCTGCTCTTTTTAGAGTACAATCTTGGTAATATGTTAGCAGAGACCCCGCCGGCATGGGTGGGTATTTTTTAATCTTGGTTTAGGCCTTTTTTACGATGTTGGGAAGATGGCGGGCCAATAAAAAGTCTGAGAGTCCGACATGGCAAGCTTCTTGCTTATGTTTCCCCGTGTCTGAAAATACTTCGACAGTGGCAGGTGACAGTGGATGATATCAAGTCCCTCCCCAGGAAGCTTCCGCAGAAGAGGATTTTGAGCTTTCAGTGTGTCCCTGGCCTTAAGGGATTGTCCAGGCTCCGTAATTAGGGAGGAGTTGTGTTTAATCAATTTGGGAGAATCCCTTTGAAGTTTAGGGATCAAGCCTGGCTCACTTTCCGTGGAAGGCTCTATGTGAGAGGGAACCGGAAGCATTGCCCTGTGGATGATCGGGATTGTTTTAAAGCAGAGTGTGCTGGTAAAATGGAGTCTATGGATGACTTTTTGCTCCAGTGTTCCTTTAACATAGGTGTATAAAAGGGTGGGGAGGGTTTTAGGCATCCCCTTTCTCTGTTGCATGAGTTATACGGAGTAGGTGTACAGGGAGACCCGAAGGCCCTGGTATGGATTGGGGGGGGGGGCCTACTCTGTTTTTTACTTTTTTTTTTCCGGCACTTCTCTTGTTTTCATTCTACTGTCAGTAGTAAATCCTGCTGACAACAGATGAGTCATAGTTGTTAAGGACACGGCGGCCACTCCCTAACAACCAGCTATTATTCACAATAAATTTGGATCCATCCGAAAATAGAATAAAGATTTTGGAAAACTTTTCAAATCCACCTGGTATAACGAATATATGAAGCGAATGCCAAAGAAACAAAATTAATCCCGAAAACGAACCGGGCTAACACAACGAATGCGAAGAAACAAAATAGCAACCTAACAAATGCATACAAAACAAAGCGAAAACTACATTTTATGGCGTGCACATGTCCAAAATAAATCCCTTTTTTTTTTTAAACAAAGTGACATTAGTGAGTTTTTTTCAGCTCGGTCCAATGAGATTTCAAAATTACATGGACATGTCTGAAATAAATAACCCTTATACTTGGGTTAATGTTTCATGAATTGAGATTTTGTGTAAAATATGCTGCTTTGGGTTATCTGTATTATTGGTTCGAATGCTGCTAGGATCAATCTGAGTATAAGTCACCACTATTACAGTCTTTATTTTTTTAAACTAGTATACAAGTTCTGATCAAAGCTTTCAGAAACAATATTTTAAAACACGATTTTTTAAGTTTCATAATATATAAGCATAGGATACCTTGAGCAGAAACCTTTTCTCAATGGAGTCACAGATGCCAATAAGAAAATATATATTAAAATACTTTATACAATATATATTAATTAAATAACTTTGAAGAGTGCTGCTAATAAAGCACCCTTAAACATGAAACCCCTGAAAATGTCAAATGGAATCTCGTTTATTTTCCAATTTGGAAGCAATCTGGTTACGATGATAGGACAGCAGTTCCTAAACCATTGTGCCAATGCCAAAGCCAGTGCTTTTTTGTTAATGAAAAAGTAACAAACAAGGGAATGTGGACAAGGCAGGTTAAAGCTGCTATATTATATTTTATGTTTCCTTTATTATTTCAGTACATTCCTTTTGGTCAAACATACTTTGTAGACTAGAATGTAGCTTTAAATTCCAGAGATAGAGCAATGCTGCAGAACATGTAACTGCAAGGTGCGTCTCAATTGATCTATCACCTTTAGTGCAAAAAAAGAAGCAGCTCCCAATTCACCAGCTGTCTAACCAGCTGTATGTCATCAGCATTCTTATCTGAAAGCAGAGCACAAACACCGTTAAAACCCCAATAGCCCTAACAGTTGCTTGGCGCTTCATACAGTACCTTTGTCCCCAAAAAAGACAGACTAGAATAGTTTCTGACATCTGATCAAAGTGCTCTTATTATGCCTGGAGGTTTGAGGAAACCATCATCACAAACCGCAAGCTGAAAAAAAACTGGAAACCATAAGCAGGTGGATTTTGAAAAATAAGTTTGTCTCCCACCCCACCCTCCTACGCCTAATGGGTGCCTTCCAGACTAAAACATTGGGCCTGTAGGCCCTGTTGGTTTCACTAATAAAAGCCAAAATGACTTTAAAGTTGGTAAAATAGAAAAAGAAAACAAGCGCTCATATCCTGGAAAATGATCTATTTATAAGACTTCAAACACTAGAAGTGTCTTAGTAAATTCAGTATTCATGACAAGGTTGTCATATCGATGAAGGGTATATTATTACATGCAATTGACTTCCAGATTGGTGATTCCATTGAATGGTGGTCCCTAAATTAGAGCCTGCCGTTTGGATGTGGCCCTTTGCCTGCCTTTATCTGGTCCTTGGGGCACTGTTCCTTCCACTGACACCAACAATGGAGAATTATTTCTCCCACCAACAGCAACGATGGGGCACTAATCCTCTCACTGACACCAACAATGAGGCACTAGTTCTCCCACTGACACTATTGAGAGGGTGCTATTTCTCCCACTGACACCAACAATGAGATAATATTAAACCCACTGACACCAGCAATGGGGCACTATTCTTCCTACTGATACCAATAATGGGGCATTATTCCCCCTGCGAGTGACCACAGGTGCTTTGCCTTTTTTCATTCCGAGTGGCCACCTAACCTCAGGCATTGTTTACTGATCACTGATGCCGGAGCTTTTCGTACTCTCGTTGAATACATTTGGGCCCTCATAAAGTCTGAAGAACTTCTGAAGGACAGAACTGAACTGGCCAATTGTTTACAAGGTTTGGGGACCTCTGTCAATAAAAGATGAAGGAGTCTGATAAAAAACAATAGGTACCTAATCTTTTACAAGACCAATCCTTTTATGCCCCCTCCTAAAACGAATTTGTTTATCTGACATAAACTTTACAATGCAATTGCTCGGAGGCTGACTTTGTATCAAAGAATGCCTATGACCTCAAATGAGGTGGGACAAGACATTATTGGATCTCATGGAGTCTCTGAAAATAGAACTGTTTGCGGTTTTGTCTCTCCTCTCTTTACCTATAAATTCCTCCAAAATTGGCTTAAACATTTTCAGATGAAGCTAGGTAGGAGAAATTAATTTTTCATTCATATTAAAATGTTACTAAACCCAGGTCTACGCATTCACTGTATCTGGTCTCACACAGTCCACAGAACATGGAAATGAAATTATTTTAGTAAAAATAAACTGCTAAATACCTTTTCTCATAAGCAGTATATAGCAGTCTTGTGATTTTTATCAGTGTCCAGCCAAGCACAGGTTTAAAGCTTGTAGGAGGAGTTTTCTGACTGTCCTATAAAACTGCAAGACCTCTGACCCTATGTCTAGACAGTGCTGCTTGGCCCGCATGCACTCTTCCAAGAAATAAAAAAAAAACTCTCTAGCAATACATAACAAACTGAGAAAGTGCAGCCTGACTCCATAGACTCTGTGTTTTTAGGAAATTATCAGGGGTCAGTGGAAGGAGGGGAGGATCAGAGAAGCCAGGATCAAACAGCCTTTTTACACAATGCAGATGAATAACCCCTTAGGTTCCACAGTGAGTATAACAAGCATGCTTTACTGCATATACACACTGGTTTTACTGTTGTGGGTTTAGTAACACTTTAATTATTGTGTTTCAGACAAATTACTTTGCCTGGGCTTAGATTATGCCATCAGTCAGTTGCAGGCAGAAGAAGGCATCTCCACAGTTTTCTCTCCCCCTGTGATCAGACAATTATTTGAACTTTGTAGGAGGTCACAGGTACAGTACCAGAATTTATATCACTTCTCAGCCTTTTGGCTAAGATCAAGTGTAGTATCTGTTCTTATCAGTTGGTATGGAACCTGATGGTTAGTATCGGTGGGGGCCGAAATGAACCGGGGCGCTCTTGAACTACCGGAGGACCGGGAAGTAAGCCACACCAGAGAAAGCCGGATGGGTCCATTGCCTTCTGATTTGAATGGGTCCGCCCCTGTCAGTTTGAAGGGAGTGAGAAAACCAGCTTGTCCGACTGGTTAGTACTGCTCCTGGATGTGATTGGTAAGGAATGGCGGATAGCGGTGGGGGGGCCTTTCCTCCTGGGTTGAATCTGGCCTTGTAAAAGGCTTGTCCCCGGTTGAAGGCAGGTCCTCCCTAAGCCGTCTAAAGTTCTGAGGCCTCCTGATGGGATAGGGCTACACTCGGTCTGGCCTTGGGCTGAGATAGAAAAAGCCGTGGTGTATGTGCCCCTGGGGTGGCAGCCCAGGGGTGCCTTAATTCTCACTGGTGAGGGGCAGCTCGCCTTGAGTTTTTCGGCACCTTGGTCACTGCACCACACACACTTTTTCTGCACCTGCCTCTTGGGCTAGGCCTTTTGGCTTCGACCAGAGGGATCCTTATTCCGGCCGGAAGGCCTGCCTTTGTACTTTCACATTGGCACTAATTCACCTCTCCACTTCCCCTTCCCCAACTTTTGTTTGTGTGTGCTTTTTCTTTGTAGTTTGTCACTTCACTGTCACCTTTTTTCTTTTGCTCGACTTGTAGGGTGTGGGTCCTCGGGCCCAGCCTTGAGTCTTAGAGGGGGTGGATATGGCCTTTTGGCTTAGTTCGCCCTCTCTCATGGGGTCTCCCTTCGGGGGAGCCCCACCTAGTACTTGGGGTGGGCTGTTTCGGCAGTCCCCCTGGAGAACGGGGTCAGTCTGGTCTCAGCCAGACAGACCATAAGTACCTTATATCCCTGTCAGGAGTCTTGCGCCCCGGGGGATCGAGGTTAGGGTCCTACCTCTTCGGAGGGAAGACCATTCTTTCGCACACCCTGTGCACTTTTTGTGTTCTCACGGTTTGCATGTGTGCACTTTTTTAAGCACCGGGTGTAAGTCTTTTGAGTGTGTTTCACACGCCACGGGCTTAAAAAAAAAAAAAATGAATTTATATCACTGTATAAACTCTAAACCATTCTCTCATCCCAGAAAAGTGATGCTGACCCTGGTTGATGCCTGAGCAAAAGTGGCTCTATCCTGGTGTGAAAAGCCGATAAAGGCATTGTCAAGGGGAGTGCTGTGATCTCTGTGACAGGTAATAAATACCTGTAACTTTTACACCCACACATAATTTAACGTGCTTGCACTTAGCATGAAAAAGAATATCTGATACTAGGTGTGCTTAAAGCAAGAAACGTTTCAATGCTAGTGTTCGTTTAGCCGTATGGAGCTGTGAACATACTGTAAACTGCATGCAGTATTTATGCTGTGTCAGAACTGAGCGAGGAAGGAGGATGAGGAAATCAGCTTGGTCAATAGACCCCTTAGTGTGAGAACAGAAGACAATAGTGAATTGGTTTGACAGCTGCAAATTTTATAGATACACTAAAAGGTTGTGATTTGTACATGCTAAATGCACAGAGATTAGGAGACCATCAGTAGCCTCTATAAGACAAGATTGATGACCTGAAGTAGGGCAGGGGTAGTGCCCTTTTTCAGTAACTATGCACTTACAGGACATTCCATTTCCACCTCATGAGGTGTCACTCAAAAAATCTTCTAAGCATTCTTCACATAACCCCTAAATCATCAAAGTGTCTATTCTCCTGAAGGTAGGATTCTGCTTTTACAACACACCCTTAACCTTAATACACAGACACCTTTTGACACAGAAACTCTGTGTGGTTGCATTTATTTCTACTGTAAAGGTATCAGAGCAATGGGTGGTCTAATACATTTTTCCAATACAATTTGACAGTCTGGTTGTTTTAAGGAAAAAAAAAAAGCAGGCTAGTATTATACAATGTATTTGTTGAAAATTTAAAGAAGCCACACTCAACCAGGGTTCCTTGCAACCCTAGGGTTTCTCAAGAGGCTGCTAGTAGGTTCCTTGAGCTGTGGTGGGATCCTCTACGAGCCTGTATATTGCTGGAATAAAAGTCACTTGGCAGAACTAACTGCACAGAACCAATGGAACCCCTCTACTTGTCTTTCACACAAGTTACCACTAAGAGTAGGGGTGGTTTCTTCCCACGGACATTGAGTGTAAGGGACATTCTTCATGCTGACCACCAATATTAGGGGGCAATTCTGAACATACCACCTATGTAAGGGAGCATTAACCACCCATTTTAACTCTTTTGTTTATGTTTATATCTACATCTTACAGATCATGCTTATGTACTATGGATATGAACTATAGACATAACATGGGAGAGCGTAAGGATTTGAGTCACTTTGACAAGTGATAATTTTTAATGGTTCGAAAGCCGGGTCAGAGCAACTCCCTAAACTGCAGTTCTTGTGAGATGTTCCGGTCTACAGTGGTCAGGAGATACAAAAAGTGGTCCAAGGAAGGAAAAGTGGCAAACCGGCGACAGAGCCATGGGAATCTGAAGCTCATTGATGCTTGTGAGGAGTGAAAACTACCCCTATATAGTCTGATTCAATAGAAGAGCTGAAATTGCTGAGAAAGTTAATGCTGGTTCCAGCGGCGTAACTAGAACCTCCAGGGCCCAGTGCAAGAAACCATGAAGGCCCCCCCCGGACGGGGCCCTTACCTTCAAGCCTGGGGCTCTTCCCACTGATCCTGGGGCCCTTTACTCTCGTTGCGGGGTCCTTTATTACGGTCCTGCAGTGGGACCCTTTCACAAGTTCTGCAGTGGGCCCCCTTCCTGGCATCTTGGGGCCTCCCCCCGGTGGTGGAATGCCATGGCCCGATCGCAAGTGTGACCTTTGCGATCCTGGAAGTTCACCCACTGGTGTCAGTAGTTTTTATTTTTTGGTATTTTAATTGTATTATTTTTTATCATTTTATTTTATTTTTTTACAATGTCACTGACTATGACTCTGTCCATTCAGAAAAGGAAGGAGCTGGTAAATTACATATTTACCAACCCCTTACTGGTTCTCTATTGTGACACATTCCCTGCAGCATGCGGCAGGAGAGGGGATGGAGCACAGTGTGGGGGGGGGGGGAGAGACACCACAGTGGGGGGGGGGGGGCAGGGGAGTACACAGGGGCCCAGAGACAGCAGAACACAAGTGAACTGGACAGGAGGAGTGGCGGGGCAGCATACAGAGGAACCAATCTCCTCCATTTTCCTCCTGCAGCTGCTGATTTCTCTACATGCTGCCCCCACCGCCCCTCCTATCCAAGTGTACAGGGGAGCCGCACAGGCCCCCTGGAGCATGGGGCCCAGTTGCAATTGTAACCCTTGTAGTTACACCCCTGGCTAGTTCCGATAGAAAGGTTTCAGAACACAGCACATCACAGTTTGTGGTATATAGGCCTGTGTAGCCACAGACTGGTCAGGGTGCCCATGCTGACCCGTATCCACAACTAAAGGTGCCTACAGTGGGCATGTTGACATCTGAACTGGACTACCGAGCAACGGAAGAAGTTGTCTTTGAGGTACTGACTAGGCCTTCAAATTCTCCATATCTCAATCCAAGCAAGCATCTCTGAGATGTGCTGGAAAAACAAGTCCAATCTTTGGAGGCCCCACCTCACAACTTACAGGATTTAAATGATCTGCTAATGACAGCTTGGTGCCAGATACCACAGTATATTTTCAGAGGTCTAGTGAATTCTATACCTTGGCGAGTCAGGGCTGTTTAGGCAGAAAAAGAAGGACCTACTCAGTATTAGGTGTTTGGTCATAATGTTAATGTGTTAATGCTGATGAGTGTATTCTTGCTGTAAAATGCTGACTTGAAGAGTTACTGAAAGGTCCACATTCAGGCTGGGTTCATACTGCCACATAGAGTGGCTCACAGCAGGGGGCGTGCCCTTGTTCACCGTTTCAGGTCCGATTTTAGTCTGAATTTTTGGCTGAATTTGGACCTGAAAATGCTCAGAAGATGCACAGGACTCCTGTGCAATTCACTCTGGAGCCGCTCCTGAGATATGTGAACCGGCTCCATAGAGAGCCTGTCACAATATCCTGACATGCAAATAGGATGTGGGGAAACCCACATTTAATTCACAATAGTGTGAACCCAGCCTAAAGCAGAACATTCATTTTTTTTTATTTTTTATTATTATTATTTTTTTTAACATGTATTTTCTGCCAAAAAAACCTTCCTCTCGCTCATGGCAATTTCTTAATGAGTGTACAATGCCTGTGGCACATGGGCAGTGCAGTGTGAATCGCAGTTAGTCTCTGGCTTCGGTACCCAGTGCCAGGATAGATGCAACTCCAATGTGCATGTGAAGGAGTTACTGTACATCAGAAGCAGTCACCCAATGGGAGGAGATCAGTCTCAGCTGTGAACTCTTAGCATTGTTGTTGCAAACAGGCAACAAAACATGGTATTTGCATCAGTGTATTGTTACCACTAACAATTCACAGTTTCAGTGCTTTAAGAAAAAAAAAAACGCGGAGAACTTTTTAGTGCAGGAATTGCTATTTACGCTGACATGCCTGAAATGCGTAAGTGTCAATGTTTAGGAGGTCATAGTGTACTAAAGTGATTCTGTTCATCAGCTCCAAATAGTGAGACTACCAATAATGATTGCTCCAGCATAATGTCTTCTTGAAGAGGTTGAAAAAATGTTACCTTGTTCCACTTATTGGATGTATCAGTAAGGTAAATGTGTTTTGAAAATGCACTCAAAGTTGACTTTATATTTTTTTTAATCCAAAAAAAGCTGTGGTTTTGTCAATATGCCTGCTTCGTTGTTTTTTGGTCTTGTATGTTTGCCTGGAGTACTGCTTTACATTATTTAGTAAAGAAATTATATGAAAAATTAACCACTAAGTTGTTAGCTGCCACATACTGTAATTATATACTAGTGATACTTTGATGTGGGGACAACACTTCAGTTATGGTAAACAGGATAATACAGGAAGGAAGAACTAATTTAAAATATACATTTTTTATTTTTTTCTTGTGTTTTACCCCCCCAGAATAACGTAAATGTTGATTGTCTGGTTTGACACCTGCTGGATGCACTTGGCTTGCCAACCAAAAATGTCTATTAATATTTAAGTAAAAGTTTGAAAGTAAAAATGTGATTTCTTTAAAACGGACCTTCCACCTTTTTTTCCAGTAGAGGTAATAATACTGTTTACCCCAAGTTAACTAGATTGTATACACTTAACATTCAATAAATATATATAGTCACAAAAAAAGTGCAGTGCTCTCCTTCAATAAAGGGCATTCAAATTATAGTGCATAAATAAATATCTGAAAACAGTGTAAAAATAATCTATATATATATATAATAAATTAAGGTGAGTCCATCTTTTCTTTTGAATATATATGACTTAATAGAGCACTGGGTGCACATATGCAGGGGTTGCAGCCTGTTCCCATTGGTGGCAGCTTTAGAATGCAAGGAAGTGGCCGGATCACCAGATGCCATTACTGAAAATGATGGTTCAGGACAGAAAAGTAGTTTGGAAAGTTGACTGGAATGCCAGATAACATTTGCCTGTATAGAATCTAGTGCAAAGAAAGGTGCATATGTTTTTTTACAAATACCATGTACGGTAATAACATATTTAAAGTGGTTCTGAAGCCTAAACATTTTTTTTAACTTAATGCATTCCCTGCATTAAGGTAACAAATGTTTATGTATCAGTATTGCCCTCTTTAAACGAGTCCTCACCCGATCCAGTGCAGTGGTTTTGTCTTCTCTCACCACTCTCACAAGTCTGCTGAGGCAATGCGAGCCATTAGCTCCTGCTGCTGTCAGCCACATCCTGTGATGAGGGAGGGTGAGGGTGAGGGTGGGGGTGGGGCCAAGCCATGCAGTGTGTGTCTATAGTTGTAGGCTATCACTGAAGGGCACACTGAGAAGATCCTGTACCTGATCCTGTACCTGTACCTGTACCTGTACCTGTACCTGAAGAAGTACCTGATCTGAGGCCAAGGTGCTGAGAGGGCTCCACTTGCGGCTAAGTGCGGTACACCGCTGAAGGTGGTACAGGAGGTGTAGTGCCCAAAGAAGCACAGGTTTCCAACAGGGTCCTGAAGAGCTGGGCCAGTGAACATCTGGTGGATGCTGGAGATGATAGGATACACAGCAAGACAAATGTCTCTCAGGAACTTCAGTTGTGCTTGGCAAACCTGTGCACATAGGAAACAGTAGTAGAAACCAGGCTGAGGATCAAACAGGTATAATCAGTCCAGGGACAAGGCAGGTAATAATAGCAAAGTCCGTAATGTGAGCCAGGGTCATACACAGGAAGACAGGCGGGTAAGTAATAGCGAAGTTCGTATAGCAAGCCGGAGTCATACACAGGTGATCAAACAGGAGCAAGGTTGTTAGAGCAAGCCAGAGGGTCAATGCCAGAAGAAGAGATCAAACAGGTCAGGAAATCCAAGGAAAGTACACAGAGGTTCAGAAACACAAGAAGGCTGACGATAATCCAACAATTTGGTGGAATTAGTAGCAGTCTTATATAGGCCAGCCAGTGGCCACATCTGTCATGTTATGCCCGTGCCATTGCGTATGCGTGTTCACTGATTTGCACCATTGTGCATGCACGTTCACCAATTCAATGTTCTTCTGTGCACGCGCCCATCTCTAGTACTGGCAGTATTGGCAGTTCTTCCAGGGCAATTTCCCTGACAGTGCCCCCCACCGGAGGCATTTCCGGATGCCCAAACGGGCCAGTCTTTCTATTGTGGAACTCTTGCAATAGCCTAAAGGCATGAACGTTACTCGCGGGCTCCCATGAATTATCCTCAGAGGGGTACCCCTTCCAATTGATGAGGTACTGTATTTGTCTACCTCTCTTTTGGCAATCCATAATGGTCTCCACTTCAAACTCTGTCTCACCTTCCACCAAGACTGGAGGTGGGGACAACTCCTCTCCCTGGGAAGGGACTTTGTACAGCCAGTTAAAGCAGAGAAACATGGAACACCAGGTAGATCTTGTAGGAGTTTGGTAGTACCAGTTCAAAGGCTACCAGATTTATCACCTTCTTGATCTCAAAAGAAATGATACATTTTGACCCAAGCTTTCGGGAAGGACACGAGAGCTTTAGGTTTAGTGACGAAAGCCATACCTTGTCCCCAATTTTAAAAACAGGATTTTCTCTCTTTTTCAGGTCATGGTATTTCTTATAGTTATCTTGAGCCTTTTGCATAGCCTCCTGGAGTGATTGATAATTGGCTTGAATAAAGCTTATCCTATCCTGGACTGCAGGAACTGACGCTTCAGGTATGGTATTAGGTAAAAAGGAGGGATGGAACCCATAATTTGCCCAGAACGGGGTTTGATTAGTGGCAGCATGCAAGGAATTATTAGAGGCAAATTCTGCACATGGGAGAAGAGACACCCAGTCATCTTGAGAGCAGGTACAAAAGCATCTAAGATATTTTTCTAAGGTCTGATTTGTCCTTTTTGTTTGACCATAGCTCTGTGGATGGTAAGCCGAGGACAGACACGCCTCTATTGACAAGGACTTGCAGAGATCTCTCCAGAATCTGGAAGTGAATTGTACCCCTCTGTCGGATATGATGTTGTCTGGTAAGCCGTGTAGTCTGATTATCTCTTTAATAAACACGTTAGCTGTATCCAGAGCAGAGGGTGTACCAACCATAGGTAAAAAGTGAGCCATTTTTGAAAGGCGATCTACTACTACCAAGATGGTGGTAAATCCTTCAGAGGGAGGCAGATCTACAAAAAAATCCATGGATATCTTTTTCCTGGGCTGTTTAGGAATGGGTAATGGTCCCAGTAGACCCCAGGTCTTAGCATTAGAACCCCTGTTGCATTCGCAAGTGACAAAGGAGCTGACATAATTCTTGCAGTCCAGTTTCAGGCTGGGCCACTAGAAAGAGCGCTGAACAAGTTTGGAGGTTTTCCGTATCCCGAAATGCCCGGCAAGCTTGCGATCATGAAAAGTCCCTAAGACTTGGAGTCTTACTTGTTTTTGAACAAAAATGTTATCTTGAAACAATAGAAACCCCTACTGACTCCTCAAAGAAGACACTTCTGGTTCAGCACACTGGGCAGAGGCCTGACTAATTGCTGTCTGTAGGTCGGGCAGCATAAGCAAAACATTTTGTGCAGAAAAGATAGTACCTGGTTCTTCTTTTTTCAGGGGTATCCAGGAACAATCGGGAGAGAGCATCCGCCTTCCCATTCTTGAAGCCTGGTCAGTAAGTAGTGTGGAAATTAAACCTGAGGAAGAACAGGGCCCATCTGGTATTCCAGGGAGGTATTCCAGGTTCTTATGGTTGGTAAAGATCATAATGGGATGAGCAGCCCCCTCCAGCAAGTATCTCCACTCTTCCAAGGCAAATTTAATGGCCAACAGCTCCCGGTCACCCACGTCGTAATTCCTCTCTGGTGGAGTCATCTTCTGAGAAGAGAAAGCCACAGGATGGAGAAGAGCCTTAGGCCCCTGACGTTGGGACAGGATGGCCCCTGTGGCTAATTCTGAGGCATCCACCTTTAACATTTAGGGCAAAGCTGGATCTCAGGTGCTGTAAAACAGGTGCAGAAATAAACAGATTTTTTAGTTTATGAAAAGCTACCTGAGCTTCTTGGGACCACTGGAACAGGACCTGCTGATGGGTCAATTGGGTTATAAGTGAGATGTTGGAGGAGAAGCCTTTCACGTATCTTCGATAAAAATTGTCAAAGCCCACAAATCTCTGTATGCCTTTTTTGTCCAAAGGAGCTGGCCATTCCAAAATTGCCTTCACCTTTTGGGGGCCCATTGCGATTCCATCTGTGGAGATAATGAGCCCCAAAAGCTGGATAGACATTTTCTCAAAGTCACATTTTTCTGCCTTAACGTAAAGTCTGTGTTTCCTCAGAGCACCTTCTTTACGTGAGTTCGATAGAGTTCCAGAGTAGCAGAAAAGAGGAGGATGTCATCGAGATAAACAATTACAAAGCTGTAAAGGAACTACTGAAAAAATATCGTTCACCAGATGTTGAAACGTGTCTGGGGCGTTACACAAACCGAACGGCATGACAAGATATTCAAAGTGTCCGAACCGAGTTCTGAATGCCATCTTCCACTCATCCCCCTCGCAGATACGGACAAGGTTATAGGCTCCCCGAAGAAATTTGGTAAAGTTTTGGGCAGTTCGGAAACTTTGAAACAGTTCAGGAATGAGAGGGAGCGGATACCGTTTTTTTATGGTAACTTTGTTGAGTTCTCTATAGTCCAAGCAGGGTCTCAATGTGCCATCCTTCTTTTCTACAAAGAATATGTTGGCCCAAGCAGGAGAGGAAGGAGGACGGATGAACCCTTTTTCAATATTTTCGTTGATTTAAAACCGTAGAGTCTCCAGTTTGCCTTCAGATAGAGGAAATCTATTGGGCAGTCATAAGGCCGGTGAGGTGGAAGGACCTCGGCCTTCTTTTTGTCAGACTTCCATGAATACCTGATAAGCTGATGGAATGTTCAGGTGGGTACCAGGTACAGGTTGAACAGTCAAGCAACTGGTAGAAGTATTGGATCTGGGAACGAAGCAGTGCTGCAGGCAGTAAGCGAAAGAAAAAGAGATTTCTTTCTTGGCCCAGTTGGTTTGGGGATTATGCGCCTGTAGCCAAGGAAGTCCCAGAATGATAGGAAACATAGGCGAGCATAAGGCATTGAAGCAGATGAACTCTTCATGGCCAGAATCTGCTATGGTGAGGATGGGTCTGGTCTCTTGGGTTACAGGTCTGGAACGGGGTAAGGAACCATTGGCTAATTGGACCTCAAGGCTTTTCTTTTTATTATGCAATGGTACACAGAGTCTTTTAGCCAGAGATAAGTCCAGAAAACAGCTGCAAGCCCCGGAATCAATGATTGCTAGGAGCCAGACCTCCCCTTCCGCCACCAGTAGGGGGACAGGGAGAACAAGGTGAGAAAGAGAAGATCCAGAGACCTGACAGTTCATAGGTGATGGGTAAGATTTACTAGGTCTCACGGGGCAGTTACATAAGAAATGTCCGACCCGTCCGCAGTAGAGGCAGAGATTGGCCTGCCGGCGACGTTGCCTCTCATCCGGAGTCATGGAGGAATGGACCAGGCCGTCTTCCATAGGTTCCCATTTAGAAGCTGTAGAGGAAGAGGGTGCAGATGGAGGTGCTGAAGCAGGTGGAACTTTAGGCAACATCCGAGAGAGCATTGAGAGATTTGAGAGCATTCCAACTGCGGCTCCAGCAGGCATCTGTCAAGCTGAATGGCAAGTTGGATAAGACCTTCAAGAGAAGCAGGGGTCTCAACTCAGGCCAGTTCATCTTTAAGAGTCTCAGACAGTCCTTGGCGGTACTGGTACCTAAGAGCGGCCTCATTCCAACTGGTGTCAGCGGACCACTTTCGGAAGTTGACTGTGTAATCTTCAACTGGATGTTTTCTCTGCTGTAGGGCATGCAGGGTGGACTCCACAGTAGCTGTACACTAAGGGTCATCATAAAGTTGTGCCATGGCTTCAAAGAAGGTATCCACGGAGTTCAGAACAGAGTCCTTCCGTTCTAATAAGTTATGAGCCCACATTTGGGGTTCTATGAATAGCAGGGAAATGATGAAGCCCACTTTCACCGTCTCGATGGAAAAAGTTTTGGGCTGAAGGGCCAGGTACAAAAAGCAAGCATTCTTAAAGGCCCTGAACTTTTTCCGCTCACCGAAGAATCGCTCAGGCGATGGTACGGGAGGAGAAACCATTACTGCGTGAGTGGAGCTGGTGCATTCCTGTGACGAAGAAGCTGGTGAAGCGCTGGCAGATGGTGAACTGGAAGCAGGGGAGACCGTCAAATGCTGCAGACTGCCCTCCAGCTGGAAATAGCTTTCTTGTAGTCTCTGTACTGCCTGAGTAAGAGCCGTGACTTGCTGGCACAAAGCCTTGAGCGTGGAAGCACCTTTGTGGGCCTCCGACATGGCTAGATTGTACTGTCACGTACCTGATCCGAGGCCAAGGTACTGAAAGAGCTCCCCTTTCAGTACACCCCTAAATGTGGTACAGGAGGTGTAGCGCCCAAAGAAGCACAGATTGCCAACGGGGTCCTGAAGAGCTGGGCCAGTGAATGCTGGAGATGACAGGATACACAGCAAGACAGATGTCTCTCGGAACTCCAGATGTACTTGGTAAACTTGTGCACACAGGAAACAGTAGTAGAAACCAGGCTGAGGATCAAGCATGGGTAATCAGTCTGGGGACAAGGCAGGTAATAATAGCAGTCCGTAATGTGAGCTGGAGTCATACACAGGAAGGCAGGAAAGGAAAGTAATAGTTTAGTCCGTAAAGCAAGCCGATGCCATATACAGGTGATCAAATAGGAACAAGGTTGGTAGAGCAAGCAAGAGGGTCAACGGCAGGAGAAGAGATTAAACAGGTCAGGAACCAGCCGGGTCACTACAGAAAATCCAAGGAAAGTACACAGAGGTTCAGAAACACGGGAAGGCTGACGACAATCCAGCAATTTGGTGGAATCAGTAACAGTCTTATATAGGCCAGCAAGTGGCCACATCTGTCACGTTATGCGTGCGCCAATTCACTGTTCTTCTGCGCACATGCACGGGAGTGCACCAAAAGCGCTCATCTCTAGTACTGGCATTACTGCCAGTTCTTCCACAGCCATTTCCCTGACAGAAGAGGAGGAGCCTGGATTGCCAGAAGGGGACCCCAGAAGAGGAGGGACACTCTGTGCAATTCCACAGAGGAGGTAGGTATAACATGTTTGTTTTTTAAAAACCAATTCCTTTACAATGGCTTGAACTATGCTTTGTTTACAATTTATGAGATTGTGTGGCTGTATTGGATTTCACTTCTCAGGCTAACGACATTTTCAACAAGTACAGAAAATCCCTGTTGATCTTGCCAGAAATGCAGTGCCCTTGTCACTTCCTGTGAGCTGAAGTGAAATCACAAACATCCTTATCTTTATTGTGTATACTACCAGTCCCATCAATCCATCATGCAAAGTAGACAAAGGCAAACATTTTGAAGGCCAGCCTGTGCAACAATCATGTCTCCTTCTGTAAACCCAATGAGTGTAGATATAAAGGGAGAGGAAGTGTGCTATTATAGCAGGAGTAGAATTAAAGGAAAAACATGAAAAATGAAAACTGATACAGCCAACATATAGTTACATAGTTACATAGTAAGTGAGGTTGAATAAAGACAATAGTCCATCCAGTTCAACCTGTGTAGGTGTGTGTGGCCGTAATCATCTTGCATACCCCTAAATGTTCTGATTCTTGAGATGTACGTCTAAGAGTCTTTTGAAAGCCACCATACTTCCCGCAGAAACCACCTCTTGTGGTAGAGAATTCCACAATCTTGTAGCCCTAACAGTAAAGAACCCCCCTCGTTGCCTGAGGTTAAAATGCTTCTCCTCCAGTCGCATTGTATGCCCTCTAGTCCTCATGCAATCCTTCCAACTGAATAGCTTTTTTTCTATGCTGAGATCACCATTGAGATATTTATAAATTGCTATCATGTCCCCTCTCAGGCGTCTCTTCTCCAGGGAGAATAAATCAAGCGATTGCAGATGCTCTTCATAATTAAGGTCCTCCAATCCCCTAATTAGTTTAGTTGCCCTTCTCTGGACCTTCTCCAGCTCCAACACATCCCTCCTGAGGACCGGCGACCAGAACTGGACAGAATACTCCAGATGTGGTCGGACCTGAGTTTTATAAAGTGGTAGGATTATAGTTTTATCTCTGGAATACATCCCTTTCTTTATGCATGCTATAATTCTGCCCGCTTTGGCAGCTGCCACTTGACATTGCATGCTATTGCTTAGTCTATCTTCTACCAGGACTCCCAGATCTTTCTCCATTTTTGATTCCCCCAAAGGTTCCCCCCCCCTAAAGTGTATTGTGCTTTTATGCTTTTAGTCCCCAAGTGCAAAACCTTACACTTCTCCACATTAAACCTCATTTGCCATGTCGTTGTCCGCTCCATTATTTTGTCCAGGTCATTCTGTAGGATATCTGCTTCATGCTGTGCAGTTATTGCCCTGCCCAATTTTGTGTCGTCTGCAAAAACTGATATAGAGCTACTGATCCCGTCCTCAATGCTATTTATGAATAAATTGAACAGGGTTGGTCCCAGGACTGAGCCTTGGGGGACCCCACTTACCACCTCAGATCAGTCTGAGTATGCGCCATTTTATTACCACCCTTTGGACACGCCCTTTTAGCCAGTTCCATATCCAAGAGCAGACCTTGCGGTCAAACGCCTTAGCGAAATCCAGGTACACCACATCCACTGGTCTCCCCCTATCTAGCTCCCAGCCCACCTCCTCGTAGAATGTTAGGAGATTGGTTTGACGAGAACGCCCATTTGTAAACCCGTGCTGGTTACTGCTGATGATGTTGTTGTCTTTAGCAAACTCTAAGATATAGTCCCTTATCATCCCCTTCAGAAGTTTACATACTATCGATGTCAGACTGACAGGCCTATAATTTCCCGGGACATGCCTCTGCCCTTTTTTGAATATTGGTATCACGTTGGCTTTCCTCCAATCCCCTGGTACATTTCCTGTCATAATACTGTCAGCAAAGATCAGGAACAGTGGTCTAGATATAGTCTTACGAAGTTCTTTGAGTACTCTCGGATGTACGCCATTCAGGCCTGGTGATTTATTTGTGTTAATTTTATCCAGCCTTTCCCTAATTTCACCCTCTGTTAGCCATAGCGGCAAGTCCTGTGTATTACTACTAAACATACAGTCATGGTCAGTGTACCCCTCCTTTTCCTGAGTAAAAACTGACGAGAAAAAGGCGTTCAGCACGGTTGCCTTTTCAGTGTCCTCTGTAACCATCCTCCCATCATCGTTGTGTGCAATATGCTCTGCCCTAGTTTTTTTGCTGTTGATATAAAGCTATGAACTTCCAAAGCTAGTTTTATCCACAATGCATGTAAGAAAACCAATATACTGTATATGCTATTCATACTTACCAATAGCAACAAGGAGAATAGAGTTTGGATGCACCCATGACAGAGGATTTATAGAGCACAGCAGAATCTTTTTGCTTTCAGATTATCTCTCTCTAATTAAAACTCTGTACATACTACAGGCTAGGGGTATGAGTCTGACTTACTCAATTGTGTGAGTAATCTGAGCTTTATCAAAGTTAGGAGTAACTTAGTGAATGTGAAAAAAAAAGCCTAGGGCTTTATCGACTGGATGGAAATTGTAAATTTTAAATATTCATATGCACTATCTCATATTTGCCTGACCAAAAAAAATATTTTATAGAAACTGTATACATATATACAGTTTTTTCTTTTTTTTAGTCTTAAACATAGTAAATGAATATGAACATTTATGGAAAAGATGAGATGTAACTACAACTTTCTACGTATTATTTGGTCACATGCAGTTCTCCCTGAAGATAACATTAGCTTATGCAATTTTTTCATCATGTGCACTGCTCAGTATGAACTGCTCAGGTTTTTCGACAGATAAACTATAATATATTTTAAAGCCTAACTCCAATCAGATATTTTACATATATGAATTTAGCTCTGTAATCAATCAATAATACATCATTAGGTGGATTTTTTCTTAAATAAAAGCAGTGTTAGTACCTGAATTTGACATGATATTAGGCTCCTGCGATCCCCTATAGAGCAAAGCTCAGACTGGGCATTGGAGAAGCAGCACTAGTGGATAATCAGCCGTGCTGCAATGTTTATGTAGTAACTAGTAACATGCTGATAAGAGGAGAGTGCAAGTATCTGACTGAGAGATGAACGCTTCAGTCTACTGTTCCTTCTTTCACTGTCCAGTCAAAGTCTGGGGGAAGAACAAGAACTGTGAGGATTGCTAAACTTCAGCAGAAAATAATGAGGTCTCCTCCCTGCCAGACAAGGCTGTGCTGTGTGGCAGAGCTTTGTAAATCTCAGGTCTTAAAGGACAGAAATGAAAATTAAACTTACTTTCTGTGTATTTAGCTCTGTTCCTGAATGTTTAGCTTTAGGATAAATAAGGGGACAAAAATACATGTTTCATAGGTAATCCTACACATTTATGATAACATATGACTTAAGTATTCAGAGTTTTGCATGCAGTTCAGTGTTAGGCTACTATTGTAATGCCTACCTTGCTGTTCCATATTTTGACTATTGTGGTGCAGCTACAAATGTATAGGCTCTTAGTTCAATGGTTACATGTATACCTGAGATTATGATTAGCACACCTGCGTCTAAGTGAACCTGTATCCACATTAATTCTACTAATCACCAGCAAATTTAAAAGATTGTTTTAAGATTGAAAAGATTTAAAGGTTTAAAAGGTGTCTTTTTTTTTTTTTTTTTGCTCAGAGTCTCCTTTAACATATAGGAAATATAACGTGGGATTTCTTCTGGGATTCACCCTCCAACCCCTCCATCAGAACTGTTATCTCCAACAATGTGCAAATTTATGTTGTTGATATATATAGTTCTTATGCTGGGAAAGAACAAATGTATTTTATTTTACACACTTGGGTCTTGTGGGACACATATGTGAAATTCAGAGCCGCCTGCCAGAAAATTCTAACATTCTATTCTATAGAAGTCATGGACGTCAGAAACCCTTAAATGCCTGATACACTCTCAACAGACAATCCATTCATGTCTCCATCGAAAGAGAATTAAAAGTCCCACAAAACCCCTGGACACAACAGCATACAAGGAACTAGCTGTGATCTGCTGAATTTATTACAATTTAAAGAGCATGTATGAAGATGTTGGGATGGGTCTTGTGTTGCCAATATTGAAGAAAAGATGAAAGAAATGTCCATTATCAGGTTAAAGACTAACCAAACCCAAAAATAAAATGGTAATATTTAGCAGATTCTCAGTTCTTAGACGTGGTGTCTGCATCACTTTCTTTTTATTTCAAGCTTTGTTCCTTTATTTTTTTACTTGGTGATTCACCCCATAGCACAGCTCCTATCCTAGGGGGACAACTTCCACTTCGTACTCTTTATCTATGGAGGAGCAGCGATGCCGTCCTAGGCAGCACTCTTTATTTGGACTACAAGGACTGAATTGAAGATGAAGAAAAATATTGATTTTTTATAAGGCACCATATACAGTACATGAGTCGTTGATTCTTAAAAGTTTTCAATTTATTTCAGAAACTCAAAAAATGATCCTCTAAAATAAACCTTTGCTCATATAAAAACATTTGGAAAGAATAATGTTCAAATTAGGCAATTTTCTCCATTTTAGCCAATTGGACATAAGGATATATGAGGCACCTGGTGGGCAGGTATTGTTAGATAAACGTAATAGTGTTTCCACCGATGGCAAATTTCTGAGCTATTTTGTGCATATAAAACATATACAAGGATTGGGTACAATTAAGCCCCTCAATAAATTACTAAATATCCATTATCCATTCTGTTACAGGCTTTGGGTGTCCCCCCCCCCCCAGTATGCTCCTGTACCTGCCAGGAGAAGGACCAGACAGGTCAGGATGCCTGACTGGGATGTATGGTGTCCAGACAGCCCTTAAGTTTATTCAAACTATGTGATCTCATTTCCATTAAAGTATATGTAAATGGTCACCTTGTAAAACACCCCATTCAGTTTCAAATAGAAATGAAAGGCTAACATTTGTGTATAGATATATAAAAAAACATATATATAAAAAATGATTCATAAATTCATAAAATGCACCCCCTCCTTTTGTATAAGTGATTACATACCCTCTGTTCTCACAGCAGCACACTGGTCTTCCCAGTGAATGGCTGTGAGGGGGGGATCCAGGATAGGTTTGATCAATGGAGGAAAGTAGACTAAGTTCCCAGCAGAGCTAGAGAACTGACCATGGTGTGTTTTACCCTGCTTAGTGTGGTCAGTTTTTAATAGGAAGCAGAGGGACTGACAGGAACACCAGGGATTTCACACAAAGGAAGCAATACAAGGAGAACAGAATATTTTTTTTCATACAAGTACAGTGGAGCAGGCACATATCAGGAATATGAAATATAAAATGTTGGGTTTACTATATAATTTTTAACTGAAGCAGCAGTAGGAGACTGTGAATCACACTGTGAGTCAAGCTCTTCCCATTGTTCAGATATTTTCTTACGGGTAAGTCTATGAATAACTTATATATATATTGTATAGGTGTTGGGCGTGCACATATAATTAGAGGAGAAGGCTAAAATGGAGATGTACCGTTGTCTAATTTGAACATTCTTCTCGCCAAATGTTTTCATATGAGAAAGATTTTCTTTCAAAGGGTCATTTTTTATGACTGAATAAATAACAAACTTTTAGGAATCTATGACTTGTGTATAAAATATGTATTTTGTTTTCATCTTCTATCCAGTCGATATTGGATATAGCACCTTTCCACCACCATCAAATTATAATATAGCTTTTTTGAACTACAAACACCCCTTCCTCTCTTTATCTCTGTTACAAAGGGAGGATGTTTTTTTGTAGTTCAAAGAAGATAGCTGAAAAAATTGATAACATTACTAGATCAAGTCAGTGTGCAGGGAGCAACAGGGACACTGGCTTTATGAGAAACGTCAACAGGTATTTTTTGCACTTAAAAAAATGTCCTTAGCCTCAGAAAAGAATACAAATGCTGCCAGCACATCTAAAAACTGTGAATATAGTACATTTTAGTTATTGGGTTTAGATATCCTTTAACCCAGGGGTGGGGAACCTTTTTTCTGCCAAGGGCCATTTGGGTATTTATAAAATCATTTGGAGGCCGTAAAAAATAATCACCTTAAAAATTAGCCTGTTATATTTGGTCAAACATTTAATTAACTCACCCCTAATGTGATGGCTGCAACTGCTTCTCTTTGGTGAGGTGTGTAATGTTAGATGGTATTGATGATGTTGCTACTCGCAACAGGTTTTCCAGGTTTGCGTCGGTCAGTCTGGAGCGCAGTCAACTTTTTTGTGCTGGTAAGTTTTGAAAAGAACTGCTGGCGGCTACTGCTGGTGGGTATAGCTGGCTGGTACTGCTGGTGGGTACAGCTGGCTGGTACTGCTGTGGGTACTGCTGGCTCAGGCTGGTACTGCTGGCTTGTACTGTGCAGTGAGTACTGCTGGCTGGTACTGCTGTGGGTACTGCTGGCTGGTGTTGCTGGCTCAGGCTGATACTGCTGTGGGTACTGCTGGCTGGTACTGCTGTGGGTACTGCTGGCTCAGGCTGTTACTGATGGCTGGTACTGCTGGCTCAGGCTCGTACTGATGGCTGGTACTGTGCTGTGGGTACTGCTGGCTCAGGCGGGTACTGCTGGCTCAGGCTGGTACTGCTGGCTGGTATTGCTGTGGGTACTGCTGGCTCAGGCTGGTACTGCTGGCTGGTACTGTGCTGTAGGTACTGCTGGCTGGTACTGTTGTAGGTACTGCTGATTCTGGCTGGTACTGCTGTGGGTACTGCTGGCTCTGGCTGGTACTGCTGGCTCTGGCTAGTACTGCTGGTTCTGCTGTGTGTACTGCTGGTTCTGGCTGGTACTGCTGTGTGTACTGCTGGTTCTGGCTGGTACTGCTGTGAGTACTGCTGGCTCTGGCTGGTACTGTTGGTTCTGGCTGGTACTACTGGCTCTGGCTGGTACTGCTGGCTCTGGCTGGAAGAGGTGATGTTTCCTGTATTGGTCACAGGCGGAGTGCATTTGATATCACTCCGCCTGTGACTCACTCAGACTGTCATAACGGAGCAGGAACTATACAGGGAGCATCGGCTCTATTCTGACAGATCAGCTGAGAGACACAGACTCAGCTGCATGGGGGGCCGGACCAGATGACTCAGAGGGCCGCATACGGCCCCCAATCCTTAGGTTCCCCACCCCTGCTTTAACCCATGAATTGTACAGTAGTACAATTACTTACAGTAGTAAGTATAGGTAGAAAAGCAGCTTCAAAGGCGGATAGCCTCTTGGTCTGCTGATCCCAACACTTCTTAAGGTGGAGAATTCCCAATATAATACAATGAGGGTCACTGGCCGTGTAGCCTGGTGTTTGTTAGATAACTCTACGGAGAATCATCTAATGGGCCATTAAACAAAAATTGTGCCAGCAAAGTTTTAACCACTTCAATACTGGGCACCCCCCCCCCCCCCTCCTGCCCAGGCCAATTTTTAGCTTTCATCGCTGTCGCACTTTGAATGACAATTGCCCGGTCATGAAATGCTGTACCCAAACAACATTTTTATCATTTTTTGAGACAGATAGAGCTTTTTTTTGGTGGTATTTAATCAAAAACGTTTTTTTTCTGCTAAACAAATGAAAAAATGAAAAAAAACGAAAATGTTGAAAAAAAAAGTTTTTCTTAGTTTCTGTTACAAAATGTTGTAAATAAGTAATTTTTCTCCTTCACTGATGTGCGCTGATGAGGCTGCACTGACGGTCACTCATAGGCTGCACTGATGGGCACTGATGAGGAGGCACTAATAACACTTTTCCACTGCAAGTACCGGCTCGGCTCTACTCGGCCCTGCTTGGCCAAGCTTGGCCCGGTTTGCTTTTCCACTGCTGGTACCGCATGGTACGGTGTTGGAACGGTTCGCTACGGTACGGTATGGTTTGCTTTTCCACTAAAGTAGTACTAAAGTTAAGTGGGTGGGATGTGGGTGGGATATAAACGATTCTCTGACCAATCAGTGGCTAGTAGTGACTGCATGCAAAGGATTGTGGGATATGGTACCGGGTATGGTACCTCTTGGAACCACAATCGAGGTGGTTCCATGTAGTGGAAAAGCGCCGCCGTACCATACCGAACCGTTCCTACACCGTACCATGCGGTACCAGCAGTGGAAAAGCGAGCTGAACCGTTCGGTTCCATGCAGTGGAAAAGCGCCATATTATTCAGCACTGATGGGCACTAATATGGAGCACTGATGGGCACTTGTAGGCGGCACTGATGGGCACTAATGGGCAGCCTTTATGGGCACTAATGGGCACTGATAGGTGGCTGATGGGCAGCACTGATTGATGGCACTGATAGGTGGCGGTGATGAGGAGGCACTGACAAGCATCACTTATAGGCACTGAAAATCGGTACTGATGGGCATCAATGATGGGCAATGATTGGCATCCCCGGTGGGCATCACTGGTGGACACATATGGGCATCACTAGTGGGCAGAGGTGGGCATCACTGGGAGGCAAAGGAAGGCACACCTGATGGGACTGCACTGATAATCAATGCACTGATTATTAGCTCAGACCCCCCTTGCCAGGGGAGCCACTTATTGTCTCTCCTCTACTCACACCCTGTCAGCGTGAGTAGAGAAATGCTGATAAATGGCTCTTCCTATTTACACTGTGATCAGCTGTGATTAGACAAAGCTGATCCCATGGTAAAAAGCCTACGTCATAGGCTCTGCGACACATCACACCACCAAACACCGCGCTGTGCACCCCTGAGGACGCGCACAGTGGTTTGTCCTGAAGGACGTCATATGATGTCCAGAAAGGACAATGGAGCCCCCACCCAACTGGACGTTCTATAAAGGTGTTAACATTTACAAAGCACCTATTCTTTGGTAATACTGCATACAAATAAACACTATATGGTCAAAAGTTTCCAGACACCTAAACATCATGCAAACACTATCAAGCAAAAGAACAGCCGGCAACTCTGTAAATCTTCCAATTCTTTATTATTGCGCCTCAGTGAGTAAAAAGACAAGGTGGCTTACGCGTTTCGGCGATAAGCCTTGATCACAGCACACTGTATAGCCAAACATATGTAGACGCCCCTACAAATGATTGAGTTTAGGTGTTTCCAGTGAAGGGTACTGATAATGAGGCAGCATACAGCACACTGGCTAAGTGGATGGCCCTTCTGCCTAGCAGCACTAGGGTTGTTTGTTCGAATCCCAACCATATCACTGCCTGCCTGGACCTTGCATGTTCTCCCGGTGCCTGCATGGGTTTCATCACCAAAGATGCAGCAAGCAGGAGTTTTGGTGCGCTTTCTGAAACCACACCAAAACTGTAGGACCTCATAGAAGTCTATGTGAAAGCCCAGGTAACTTGCACAAAAAACTTGGGTTAGCTGCGCTTTAGCAAAAGCATAATGGGACATTGTGAAGTCACCGTAAGGAATCTGCAGAAAAACGACAAAGTTCCAAACCCTCTCTGAGGTCTCTGGTAAACATGAAGTCCCTTGTGCTTCATCTCAAGCTACATAAACATGCTTTGGGTGGAGTTTTACTTTAGGCAATTTTTTTTTTTTTTTCGGTTTCTTAAAATCTTTGTTAATACAGAGAGTGAAATACATAAAAATGATTGTTTAATTCAATACTGTAACATAATCTCACTTTCTGTGAGATCATAACAAGATCAAAGAAATAGGGGAAGTGAGCAGTGGAATTGTTTGCCCATGTATCACCTACATTGTATTTCTGATGTGTTTGAAGCAGCAATGAGAAAAATATCTGTTACATGTCCATGGGAAATCCCTAATGAATGAGAGGCACTGAGCAGTTTTTTCCTTCATTGATGTATCATTAAAAAAAAAAAAAAGCTGATGTCCTTGTTAACCTCTTCAATTATATTTTTTCATTCAGCACAGGAAACTTTTTTTTGGTACCAAAATATTTTCTTGGCAAATGAAACAGGAAGTACAGCATGCACAGTCAAAATGAGTAGGTAGATAAACTAGAACATTTATTAAAGTAGATGTAAACCCCATAAATATATGTAAACCCACTAAAATCTCATGTAATATTTAACTTGTTAAATAATTCATTTTAAAGATTTTAACCTTTCATTAAACAACGCGTAATGATCCTACTGTAAAGGTTCTTGTTCAGGTACTTCCCGTTATGGGGTCACAACGCTCTGTCCCTGTCTTCCAATCGAGCGACTGATCTTACCCGCATAATGCGGAAAGTAAAGCAAAGCTTAACACCTGAATACAGTTCTACTTAGGGATGTTTTTGTCAAAAAAATTCACATAGCAGTTTGCTAAGTGAAAGTGCGCATACAGTACATTCATTCTGTGCAAATGGGGCACAAAAAGAATGTTATTAGGCATTTGGCCACTAGATGGCACTACGTATTACAGGAACTTCCTATAATACTTTCTGTGATTGGTTATCACATTATTGGGCTCCTGATCAGCACTCTGTGACCAGAAGCTGTCAGTGACAGCTGGATCACAGTACTGGGAGCGTGTGATTGAGTGCGCTTCCTCCAAAAAAAATGGATACACATATATATATCTGGTATAAGACCCAATCCCTGCAACCACATATCTGCTTTTGACCAGCATTAAGGGGTTCATTTTTCGTTGTTTAATTACTTTATTCATATACACAGATCAAGTGCCCCACTGGAAGATTTTTTCTCAAGTCCTGTTCTAGTGACAACCAAAATTTTGGATTTTCCATCACTTTACAGCAGAAGTAAATTTGTTTTGTTAAAGGCTACGCTTTATTTTAATCAGAATTCAAGAAAAAAAAAAAAACAGATAAGAATAAATAGCCAATTAAAAGATAAAATAGCAAAACCAAATTTTCTGAAATATGCAGATTTAGTCCAGAGATATCCCCTGCAGTACTTTATTTTACCACTAGATGTCCTCACTCTTATGACCAGCATCATTAAACTCACTTCCTCTAAGCCCACATCATCACATGGTCCCTCCTCCCAGTAAAAGGAGAGGCAGCACAATGATGAATGTGTCTTTCATCGCTCTGCTCTCTCCTCCTATCAGCATGCTTCTTTTCAGCACAAAAAAGGGATTGGCTCCCTGTGCTGCTTCTTCCTTTTAATGCTCCAGCCCTGCTCTACAGGGACTAAAAAAAGCTATTTAACCACTTAAGCCCCGGAGGATTTGGCTGCTCAAAGACCAGGGCCTATTTTGCAATTTGGCACTGCATGACTTTAACGGACAATTGCGCGGTCGTGCGACGCTGTACCCAAATGAAATTGACGTCCTTTTTTTCCCACAAACAGAGCTTTCTTTTGGTGGTATTTGATCACCTGTGCGATTTTTTATTTTTTGCGCTATAAACAAAAAAAGAGCGACAATTTTGAAAAAATAACAATATTTTTCACATTTTTTTATATGAAATTCCCCCCCAAAAAATGTAAAAATCAAAATTTTTTAAAATTTTAGGCCAATTTTTTTTTTGCTACATATTTTTGGTGAAAAAAATTGCAATAAGCATATTTTGATTGGTTTGCGCAAAAGTTATTGCGTTTACTAACTACGGGAAAGATTTATGTAATTTTTATAGTTTTTTTTTAACTAGTAATGGCGGCGATCTGCGATTTTTTTGCGAGACTGCGACATTGCGGCGGACAGATCGGACCCTTGACTGACATTTTTGTCACTTTTGGGGGTACCAGTGACATTAGTACAATAATCAGTGCTATAAATATGCACTGTTAGTGTAAAAATGGCACTGGCAGGGAAGGGGTTAACTTTATTGGTGATCAAGTGGTTAAGTGTATCCCTAGGGGCATGATTCTAACTGTGGGGGGGGGGGGGGCGTAGCTTGTTATGTAACCACAGAGACATACGATCCTACATAGCAGGATCGTATAGTCTCTGCAGTTACACCAGGGAGAATGACAGGCAGGTTTGTTTACATCAGCCGTCTGCCTTTCTCCCTCTCCAGCGGGAGATTGCGAGAGGCCGGCGGACATCTGAGCCTCCTGTCACTCGTGCAGGGATGTTAGTGAACAAGCGGGGCGGAAGCGTTCCTCCGGCGGCGCGCACTCGCCCCCTAGAGGCTCGTGGGTGAGCGACGTAGTCCTACGTCGCTTTTCCCAGTAGGGGCTGACCGCCGCAGTAAATAGTTGTGCGGCGGTCGGCAAGTGGTTAAGTTCGGATTCTTGTACTTACACTGTTTGCGTTTAAAAAACATTTAGTGATGAATCAATGAATACAGAGCTACAGTAATGTGTCTTTTATATTTGTGTGGAGTTCAGCTTTAGGTAGTATTACACTGGGATATCTTTTGTCTGATATGATCATATGGTAATTTATAGTGCTTACAGAAGTACTAAATAGAATCAACCAAAGGCAGAAAGGAGAAATATGATGCTTTGTCACTGTAAGCACATATACCTCACTCAGCCAGAGATGTATAGTAACTAAGCAGAACTACTTCACTACTGTACTTAAGTACCGAAAGGCGGTATCTGTACTTTCCTAGAGTATAATTTTTTTCTCCTACTACCACTTTTACTTCACTACATTTTTTCAATGATTTCAATACTTCTACTCCAATATTTTTTTTTTGTGCTGCATAGTTACTCGTTACTATTATAAAAATTACCACTGCCAGAACAGTAGATGACAGGTTTCATGAAGCTCAAAACATGTGTATTATCAGCGCATACGAAAATAAATGCTACTGTATGTATAAATAAAAGCTGCATTTGAAATAATAAAAAACAATAGGATGTTCAAACTTTTGACTTCTTTCTTTAATAACTACATAACACAGTACTTGTACTTTTACCTTCAGTACTTGAGTAGCAATTTTTTTTTCAAAACTACTGGTACTTTTACTTTTAGTACTTGAGTAGCAAAATTGTTTTAAAAAACGACTTGCAATACTTAAGTACAAAAAATGTTAAATACTTTAGTACTTCTACTCAAGTAACTTTTTGATCGAGCACTTCCACTTCTACTCAAGTCACTTTTTGATCGAGCACTTGTACTTTTACTCAAGTATGGTTGAGTACTTTATACAACTCTGCACTCAGCATACAGCGGCTCCCAGCAGATGTCCAATGCGTCCCTGTTCACCGTTTTAGGTCCCAATTCAGAATTAATTTTTGGCTGAATTAGGACCTAAAATGGACCAGAAAACGCACAATTCCCTCCGGAGCCGCTCCGAAGATATGTGAACAGGCTCCATAGAGAGCTGCTTTTCTATCAGAATACCACTACCTATCAGATTCTGCAACCAAAAGTGACGTACGGACTAGAACAACTTACTGCACATGCGCCATGCGTTCCAAAATGGCCGCTATGCGTTCGAAAAGGTTTCCTAATGTGACAGAACACAAAGCAACGACGGACATCTTCTTACACTTGAATTTTACATGTATTTTACCAGTAAACTCACCTCATAGACTGAATCACAGTATTACAATTCTATTATTATTGTATTCTAGTAAGTATAGCAAGAAACCTGCAGGCAGAAGGTGGCAACGGCCATCTTGGTATGCCCTGCATTGCTCAGCGACAAAATTATTATAAAGTGAAATAGACTATTTCACTCGGTTGCAGGGAAATTGTCTATTTCAGTATATAAGGTGAGTTTACTGCTAGAATAAATGTAAAATTCAAGACTTGCTTGGGTGTAAGAAGATGTCCATCGCTGCTTCGTGTTCTGTCACATTAGGAAACCTTTTGGAACACATAGTGGCCATGTTGGAATGCATGGCACATGCACAGTAAGTTGTTCTAGTCCGTACGTCACTTCCAGTTGCAGAATCTGATAGGTAGAGGTATTCTGATAGAGCACCAGTCACAATCTCCTGACATGCGATTTGGATGCGGGGAAACAATAGTATAAAAGTGTATCTAAACCCAAAAACAAAAATGTAATATATTGCAGTCCTTATATGTAGTGGATGCATTTGTTTCATTTTTTCAGTCTTTCCTTCATTTTTATCAGGCTTTTCTGCAAATAATACATTTCCTGTCCCTGAGTGTAGTGATCGGCTGATATCGTTTTTTTTATTGCCGATACCAATATTTTGGTCATCTCATATCGGTATCGGACGATATTGGCCGATATTTTCGTACATTACAAAACATTATTTATTTATTTATTTATTTATTTTTCTTTTTACAGGTACTCTTGTGGAGGGATCTGGGGGTCTAAAAGACCCCAAACCCCTCCTCTGCACTTTTTTTAATTTGGCGCCGAGCACCCAGAAGTGATGTCATGATATCACTTCCGGGTTTGTGCACAGAGACCCGATTGGAGCCGAATGCGGCTTTGATCTGGTCGTCTCTTCGGCAGCCGTGCGGGATGGTTGTCTGGGTCTCCTGGTGGGACAGGAGACTTAGGCGAGCCGCGGAAGGCGGCGGAAGAGGGGGACATCCCCTCCCGCTCTTTGTAATGACAGCCAAGTGGCTTCTCAGCCGATTGGTTGTCATTACAAGACAGCCGACCGTTGGCTATGGACGCCGGTACCGGGGTGATACCTCTAGCTGCAGGCATTACTCGGGTACATGCACTTTCCCAAATATCGGCAATATCGGTAACCTCAGGGGCCGATTCCGATATCCAGAAAAGTGCAGATCGGCCCTCGATATATCGGTTTTGCCGATAATCGGTCGACCTCTACCTGAGTGACTACACTCACTTCTCCACTGTATTTATGAAGGGAGTTATATTTGCCATCCAGACTGGACTTCAAACATTATCATAGGAAGTGCATACAACTCCCCATATATGCAAAACAGATCTATTAGTATATAACAATTTCAACAAAAAAAGAGTTCTCTGATTGGACAAGGTGAAGATTGTGATGTCCCCCCCCCCCCTCCTCCCATCTCCAATCAGAACACTTTGTTTTTATTTTATTTTTTTTTTATATGCAAGGAGTCCAGTGAAGAGCGGCAGCGCTGAGTGATTGTCCTCCTGTGGTCAGTGTGGAAAGGGAAGCTGCTTGAACAGGACCTGGAAGAATGTGCTATCACTGTAGTAGTGCTGACTACTACAGTGGCTGTCAGCTTCCCCAGGTATGAGATATGCATACTTACATTATGCCAAACTGGACCAATGTAAGAATGCAAAAAGGATCATGCCTGGAGCTCAGCTTTAATACGTAAAAATAACAGGCTAAATATATATCAACCAACTATATCAAGTCACAGGAAGCCAGGATGAGAACCATTCATTGTGATCAAATTTCAGCAATACATCTGAAGAACCTTCATAGAATAGGATTATATATTATGTGCAAATCTTGTCAGTATTGTTATAGTTTACCTAAAGTAAATTGATATATAAATACACACACACACATACACAGTACATTTGTTATACTATTGTTTTTTAGAATAGTTTGTTTTGGAAGCAGTGTAAATTTGGTGTGGAAACTGTATGAAATACTTACCTGTCTGTTTTATCTTTAAAGAGGTTGACGCTGACGCTCCTGGCTCCTCCTACCTTCGAGTACCCCCCCCAGTAAGCCACTTGTTAGGGGGATACTTCTGCAGGTTCGATCCTGAGCTACACTATGTCTATTGACACACGCAGTGCGGCTCCCCCCACTACTTTGTTATTGGATTTTAGTGACAACAGCAGGAGGGAGTAAGCAGGGAGAGAGAGAGCAGAGCCGCTGCTCTTGGGCACAGTGCTGGATCCAGATCAGGCTCAGGTAAGTAGGAAGGGCTGGGGGAAGGGAGCTGCACCTATTTTTATCTTAATTCAGTTAACCAGTTCTGGACCGGAAGGTTTTCCCCTTTAATGACCAGGCCTTTTTTTTTTTTCGAAACGGCACTGCGCTACTTTAACTGACAATTGCGTAGTCGTGCGATGCTGTACCCAAATTAAATTGATGTACTTTTTTCCCCCACAAATAGAGCTTACTTTTGGTGGCATTTGATCACCTCTGCGATTTTTATTTTTTGCCCTATAAACAAAAAAAAAAAAAAAACGACAATTCTGAAAACAAATAACAGTATTTTTTACTTTTTGCTATAAAACATTCCCAATAAAAAAAATGTAAAAATCACATTTTTTCATCATTTTAGGCCAATTTGTATTCTGCCACATATTTTTTGGTAAAAAAAATCTTTATAAGTGTATATTGATTGGTTTGCGCAAAAGTTATCGCGTCTACAAACTAGCGGAAAGATTTATGTCATTTTTTTTTTTTTTCTACGTGTAATGGCAGCGATCAGCGACTTTTAGCAGGACTGCAACATTGCGAAGGATAGATCGGACACCTAACTGAAATTTTCGGGGGGACCAGTGACATTACTACAGTAACCAGTGCTAAAAATATGCACTGTTACTGAAAGAACAGCGGTCTGCCGTGTTTACAACGGCAGACCACCGTTCTGTTTCCACGGGGAGTGATCGCAGGTGCCTAGCGGCTCCCCCTGTAGCCAGTCCGTGCATGCGCGTGCCTCCGGCAGCGTGCACAATCCCCCACTAGTGGTCCCACAAAACGATGTACAGTTACGTCATTTCGAGGAACAGAGCCGACTTGCCGCAGTATATGTACTGCTGGCGGTCGGCAAGTGGTTAATGCATTAAGGTAAAAAAAAAAAAAAAACTTTAGCCTTTACAATCGCTTTAAATATTATGATTATGTTTTTTTTTTTTTTACAATATTTATGATTATGTTAGATTTGATTTTCATGCTTTTTTTTCCTTTAGTCCACCTGGTGGTCTGGCCATGAACAGACTTTCTGCATTACCCACTCTTGATGAAGGAGCAACAGAGACACCTTTTGACAGCAGCATTGTCAGTTTGGAGATAGGGCAGTGTTAGACTAGCAGATGGACTTGACTATCATATTAAAGCTGAACTCCAGCTAACAGCTAACAGTTATTAACCACTTGCCGACTGCCACACGACTATATACTGCGGCACTTTATTTTCTTTTACTGCATATTATAGGTTTTGGTAGGTTTGACCTATCCTGGTGTACAGCTGCTTACCCATCCATTTGATTTTAAGCGCTGAATTTTTATCTTTATTGTATATACTGCGGCAGTCAGCCCCCTACAGGCAAAGCGACGTATCGGTACGTCGCGCGCCCCCGGCACAGCTGATGATCTGATTGGGTTCCGAACCGATCAGTCATCAGGTCAAGGCCAATGATTTTTGGTCTGGACCTGTTGATCGGTCCTGCCCAATCAGATTCTGTTCTGTGCCTGTGAAATGTAAACACAGGCACAGAAAAGACCCGCTCTCCCCTCCCATGATCCTTTTTGGATTCATCGAGAGGAGAGCGCAGATCTAAACTGTACTGCACCAGCACACCCACACACACTTAGGTAGGCACATTTCACCCCTGATCACCCCCCAGTTAACCCCTACACCCCCTGTCACAACACACACTGTATACTGTATATAGCAGTTTCCTATATACCCGTATAAGTGTGACTTGTGACCAGGTTTAGCGCTTGCACCAGGTTTAGCGCTTGGATACCCGCCACCCCCCTAATAAAGATTTAACCCCCTGATCTCCCCTGATCCCCCCCTGATCACCCCCAGTTAACCCCTACCCCCCATCACATTGCACACTAATATACAGGTAATATAGTGATTTACTGTATTTTTGTATTAGTGTGATTGTGATTTGCGTTAGCGCTAGCAAATAATTTTCTGTCCCAAGTAGGTTTAGGGTCCCCCACCACCCCCCCTCCCAATAAAGATTTAACCCTCTAATCCCCCCCCCCCCTGATCACCCCCAGTTAGCCCCTTCATTGCTCTGTCACAGTGTCACTTTTATAGTGTACAGTTTTTTTTCTGATCACTATTATTAGTGACACCGATGACATTAGTTAGTGTTAGCGTCAGTCTAAGATAGCGCAGATCCCCGACGCATAGTTATTAATAACCCCTTGATTATCCCATACACACACACACACACACACACACATACACTTCCATTACTAGTATAGTGTTTGAACAGATCGATATCTGATCTGATCAGAACTATACTAGCTTCCCCATACCCCCCCCCAATAAAGATTTAACCCTCTAATCCCCCCCCCCCCCGATCACCCAGTTAACCCCTTCATTGCTCTGTCACAGTGTCACTTTTATAGTGTACAGTTTTTTTTCTGATCACTATTATTAGTGACACAGATGACATTAGTGTTAGCGTTAGTCTAAGATAGCGCAGATCCCTGGCGCATAGTTATTAATAACCCCTTGATTATCCCATACACACACACACACACACACACACACACACACATACACTTCCATTACTAGTATAGTGTTTGAACAGATCGATATCTGATCTGATCAGAACTATGCTAGCTTCCCCATACGCGGTGTTTGCATGATCAGCACTGATTCCTGCCAGCTCCTGCGTTTAACCCCTCCGCCCAGCCCACCCCACCCCACCCAGGCAAGTGTAGTAATCAATAGATTACTGTCACTTACAAAAAAACACAACAAAACCGCTGTGTTAGCAGAGTCAGGCCTGATCCCTGCTAGCATTAGCAGTTTTTTTTGGTAGCGGTTGAAATAGTCCTTGACAACCAAGTGCTTTTTTTACCTGTGAGTCACACTACTGTACCGGTAAATTTAGTTACTAAAATGACCAAACGGTGGTACAGTAGTGCAGAGGCTTACAGTATACCGACCATGTTAGATGAGAGCGAAGGGGAAGCCTCACTGGCAGAATCAGGGTCAGTATACGAACCTGAAGAGAGCAGCGGCTCCCTGACAGACAGCTCTGACAACGGATGGGTCCCTGTTAGAACCAGGCGTACCCAACCCCATTCTGGAGATGCTGAGGTGCCGAGATTGCAGCGTGCTTGTATGGAGCAGAGTGTCTGTACTATTGCCGCTCATCCTTCTGGTGGCCTGGCAAGCCTAGTACACCCTGGACCTAGTACAACCAGCACTGCAGTAACACTTGGTGACGTGGCGAGTCCCATAAGTGCAGTTGAGGCTGGTGCGGTGGCTAGCAAAAGTAGTGGCCCGCAGCCACCGCGTATTCGAAGACAGGCCCGTAAAGCCCATAGTGCCCTCCCTGATGCGCTGGCATATCCCAATTGGCAACCCACTGATACTACAGCGCCCGTACTTCCCCCATCCACTGCCCAACCTGGAATCCACGTGGAAACAGCCAATTTTACGCCCCTGAATTTACGCCCCTGAATGAGTTGTTCTTCACGGAAGATATTTTCAGAACTATTGTGGATCAATCAAATTTAAATGCACAACAATTCATTGCCACCAACCCAAATTCGCCCCTTGCCAGACCATTCGGCTGGAAACCTATGACAGTTCCCGATTTTAAAATCTTTCTGGGCATTTCCCTCAACATGGGCATAACCAAAAAGAGTGAATTGCGGCTATATTGGTCCACTAGGCCAATTCACCATATGCGCGTGTACTCTGCCTCCATGTCCAGGGCGAGATACAAGCAAATTCTGCGATTTATGCATTTCAACGACAATGAAATCTGTCATCCTCGGGAAGGCCCTGAATATGATCGGCTCCACAAAATTCGGCCCCTCGTAGACCACTTCAATCAGCGGTTTGCAGCCTTGTTTACCCCCGAACAAGTTGTCTGCGTTGACGAGTCCCTGATTAAGTTTACTGGCCGCCTTGCTATTAAACAGTATCTCCCCAGCAAGCGTGCCAGATACGGGGTCAAACTGTACACGCTGTGTGACAGGGCCACAGGCTATACAGTTAGTTTCCGGGTCTACCCGGGAAAAGATAGCTCTGTGGAGCCCCCCAACTGCCCAGACTACATAGGGAGCAGCGGCAAGATAGTTTGGGACTTGGTGTCACCCTTATCCGGAAAGGGGTACCATTTGTACGTGGACAACTTCTACACAAGCGTGCCACTATTTAGTCATCTTCTTGAATTACAAATTGGCGCATGTGGCACCGTGCGACCTAATTGCCGGGGATTCCCCCAACAGCTTGTAAATTCCTGTCTTAGTTGGGGGGAGAAAGCCTGTTTGAAAACTGACAAATTGCTTGCAGTGAAGTGGAGGGAAACACAGGATATTTTCGTTCTGTCCTTCATGCAGACACGACGATCCAAATTACTACGGCAACTGGCGTTATGGAGAAACTCTTCTGTGTCCACTACTACAACCTTAATATGGGAGGGGTGGATCTTAACGACCAGCTTTTGGCACCGTATTTAGTTGCATGCAAAGCCAGATGCTGGTACAAAAAAGTGTCTGTTTATTTATTCAAATTGGCTATGCTGAACGCCTTTGTCCTATACAGGGCATCAGGATGAACCAGATCCTTCCAAGAATTCCAGGAAGAGATCATCAATGCCCTCTTGTACCCAGGAGGTGTTCCTGCCCAACTTCCCCTTCCAGATGCAGTGAGCCGGCTGCATGAGAGGCATTTTTCATATGTCCTCCAGAGTACCCCTACCCAAAGACGCCCCCAAAGAAGATGTCGTGTCTGTAGCAGGCGCGGATTTAGGCGTGACTCCCGTTATTATTATCCTACCTGTCCAGACCAACCTGGTCTCTGCATCTGGGAATGTTTCGAGCGCTACCACACACTAGTAGAGTTTTAATGTAGGGTACAGCACGACATAGTGTAGGGCACACAAACACAGGGTCTCAAAGATGTTCGATGGCAATCGACATTTTGAGAGACTCTAAGCTGGAAAATTGCAGTTCACAAAAAAAAGTGTTAAAAAAAAATACAAAAAAATATAAAATAAAAAAGCCAAAAACAGTTGTCGTCTCAGTTATTTGTATATTCTTCTACTCTTCCTACTGTACTTTTACTGTACTTTGTTTGTTTTTCATTCTTTTCTTAACCTGTTTCCCTTGCAGGTACTCGTCGGCTGTCAAACTGATTTTATATATTCTGACACAAACAGCGTTTGCGCTCAGCATATATGGATACCTCTAATGGCAGCACTGCGGTAGGTTGATTTCACTACTGCAGTTAAAATACCTTTAGGTATACGTGGAATATTGTCATATGTACCCGCCATTAAATAAGTGGGTTTGGATGTTTGGGCGGTTAATGGTGTGTATACTACACAATTTTAATGTGGTGATTTCTGTTAGGTTCTCTTTTTTTTCATTCAGCCCACAGGCCAAAACCTACACTATATGCCAAACAAGGACCAGAAATGTACTGGTACATTGCTGGACTTTGAGTGGTTATACCAGGATGATGCCTGCAGATTTAGGCATCATCTTGGTATCGTTTTTTACAGCCAGCGGTCGGCTTACATGTAAAAGCAATCCTAGTGGATAATTGGCTGCTAGACTGCTTTTACAAGCAGTGGGAGGGGACACCCCCCCTCCCGCCGCCTTCCGCGGTTTTTCTCGGGTTCTCCTGTCCCACCGGTTAACCCGAGATTGCAGCCGGTGGTTCAATTATCTAACCATAGAGCTGATTGGAGACAAGAATGGCTCCAATCATCTCTATGGCCTAAGATACCGGAAGCTACGAGCATTTCATGACTTCTGTTTCGCCAGAAATGAACAGCGCCATTGGGAAATTGGGAAAGTATTTTATCACACCAATTTTGGTGTGGTCGAAAGCGTTAAGGTCAGAGGAGAGATCTAGAGTCTAAAAGACCCCAATTTTTTAAAAAAAAGAGTACCTGTCACTACAGATTGCTATCATAGGGGATATTTAAGATCACTGTGATAACAATAATAATGATTTAAAAAAAAAATTAAAGGAAAGGTGTCAAAATAACATAAAAAAGCAAAAAAAAAAAAATCAAGCTCAAAATCAAAGGCGCAAGCAAGCATTGTTCTAGTGTCATATGTACACCCCAATTGCAGCATGCATATGAGGTATCGCCGCGAACGCCAGGTCAAGAGCAGTAATTCTTGCAGTAGACCTCCTCTGTAAGCCTAAAGTGGTAACCTGTAAAGACTTTTAAAGGCTTTTAAAAATGTACGTAGTTTGTTGCCACTGCACAGGCGTGCACAATTTTTAAAGCATGTCATGTTTGGTATCTATGTACTCGGGATAAGATCATCTTTTAAATTTTACCAAACAATTTGGAATTATATAGTGTATTTGTGCATTAAATTTAAAAAATATATATTTTTTTCGCAGAAATTGCATTTGGAAAATCTGTGCGCCAATACCGTGTGACAAAAAAATATGCAGCATCCACCATTTTGTTCTGTAGGGTCTCTGCTTTAAAGAAATATATAATGTTTGGGGGTTCAAAGTAATTTTCTAGTAAAAAAAATATATTTTTTCATGTAAACAAAAAGTCACAGAAAAGGCTTGGTTTTCAAGTGGTTAGAAGAGTGGGTATGTGTGGCTAAGATGGAGCATAAAATGCCGGGAAAGTTCAAACACCCCCCAAATGACCTCTTTTTGAAAAGTAGTCACCCAAAGCTATTTGCCAAGAGGCATATTGAGTCCATGGAGTATTTTATATTTTGCTCTAAGTTTCGGGAAGGCGACAATTTGTTTTGCTTTTTTTACACAAAGTTGTCACTAAATGATATATTGCTCACGCATGCCATGGGTATATGTGAAATGACACCCCAAAATACATTCTGCTACTTCTCCTGAGTACAGGAATACCACATGTGTTAGACATTTTGGGAGCCTAGCTGTGTATGGGACCCTGAAAACCAATCTCCTCCTTCAGATTTTCAAAGGGCGTACATTTTTCATTGCATTTTCTCACTACCTATCACGGTTTAGGAGGCCCTGAAATTTCAAGATACCACAAAACCACCCTAAATGACCCCATTTTGGAAAGTGATGAGTGATGTGATCAAATACCACCAAAAGAAAGCTCTGTTTGTGGGGAAAAAAAGGACGTAAATTTCATTTGGGTACAGCATTGCATGACCGCGCAATTGTCATTTAAAGTCACGCAGTGCCAAGTTAAAAAAAGGGGTCTGGTCTTTGAGCAGCCAAATCCTCCGGGGCTTAAGTGGTTAAGCAGTTACAACAACATTTCTTTTTTTACATAAATTAAATTAACCTGACCATTGTAAGCACCCCTGTCAGTGGTAAATGACTTGTCACTGCCACATTTGCAGGACAGCTTTAAAATAACGGACTTACTGGCTGGATCACCAGGGGAAAAATAAATTAAAAAAGAAAACAAATGTAGCCACCACATCTAAAAAATTGCAAGCTGCAATATAATACATTTTTTGTTTTTCTGTTTAAAAGAGAAGGCCAAAGCTTTTTTTGGCCACACTCCTCCTCTGGGTCACAGGAGTCCACTTACTTTTGCTATTCTGTGACCCAGAATCAACCAGCTAAAGCCCGCAGTTGGCTGATGTCACAGGGCTTTTCTAGGCTCTGAAAGGATCCTGACCATATTGTCAGGATTCACAAAGTAACCCGATAGATAGCTGTGCCGACCACCTCTCCAACCTGGCACACCAGTAAACAATAGAGGGGCAGAGCAGAGAGTAGTTACTGACAACCACTGTTCTCTTCTCCAAGAAGATGGGGAACTGAGCAATCAGTGGTCATGTCAGTGCTGAGTTCTCGGTCTTAGAGCCCAGGGGAACAGCTACAACATCACACTGATTCTGCAGCATTGAGGTGAGTATGTATTTTTTGTTTTTAACCCATACATCTCCCTTAATACTGCTTTAATTTTTTTCTCAGGTGATGGTTATTTTATATGCGTAATCAATAAAGCTGTATAATTTTTAAAGTAGTTGTAAAGGTAGAAGTAAAACATCTTTCAATGTCAGCCCCCCCAGCCCCCCTTAAATACTTACCTGAGCCTGATCTTGATCCAGCACTATGAAAGTCTGCAGTAGTGCTGCTCTTCTCTCCACTATTTCAATGGAGGCTCGACAGCAACGGGACCATTGGCTCCTGCTGCTGTCAAACAAATTCTGTTAGGAGGGAGGGGGCAGGGTTGAGGTGCACAGTGTGTGCAAATAGACGCATACAAAGCGGCTAGGGATTGAGCCTAGGGATTCAGAGAAGAGAAGGAACCAAGACCCCAGAAGAGGAGGATCGGAGCTGCTCTGTGCAAAACCAGAGCAGGTCTGTACAATGTTTGTTAATTGCAACCATTACAATCACAAGTGGATGGCTTTATAAGCCCTCTTTGAATGATTCCCTACTTATAGACTTCAAAATCGACTTGGGGGGATCAATAGATTACAGATGGAAGACAACGTTATTTGTGCTTTCAGCTCAGTTCACAGAAAAGGACACTATATTTCTGGCAGGATCAACAGATATTTTCTGTACTTGCTTATGATTTCAAACAAACTTCTTTCACGTTGTCATTATGGGGTGTTGTTTGTAGAATTTTGAGTAAAATAATGAATTTCATTCCATTTTAGAATAAGGTTGTAACATAACAAAATGTGGAAAAAGTGAAGCGCTGTTAATACTTTACGGATGCAGTGTACTATATTAATTGTATGTACTGGGTGTGATTATCATTCATGTTTATAGTATCTGTAGCATGCCACTGGCTACATGGTTATCTAATTTTTGGGTGAGGCATATCACTAAGTGCAGTAGCTAAGTTAGGTTGGTAAGCTACTATTAAGTATTATCAATAATTAGGGATTAGGTATTCAGCACAGACAGTTTTGAATTTAAAAAAAAATATATACACCCATCAGCCAAAACATTATGACCACTGACAGGCTATAGGAATATCTCGTTACAATGGCATCTGAAAATTGGTGGAATATATTCGGCAGCATGTGAGCATGTTGTCCATGAAGTTGATGTGGTGTAAGCAGAAAAAAATGTGCATCACAGTTTGTTGTGTATGGGGCTGTGAAGCCCATGGTAACCCATGCCCACAGCCAAAATCTTCTACAATGGTTACATGAACATCAGAACTGGACTACGGAGCAATAGAAGAAGGTGGCTTGGTCTGATGAATCACATTTTCTTTTACATCAGTGCCTGGGGAAGAGATGGCACCAGGATGTGGTATAAGAAGGCAAGTCGGCAGAGGCAGTGTGATGCTTTGGGAAATGTTCTGCTGAAAACCTTGTGTCCTGCTATTTATGTGGATGTTACTTTGGTGTCCATGCCTTAATGGGTCAGAGCTGCGTTAGCAAAAGAGGGGCATTACATAATATTAGGTGGGTGATCATAATGTTATGGCTGATCAGTGTGTGTGTGTGTATATATGTATATATATATATATATATATATATATATATATATATATATATATATATAAAATATAGATAGTCAAAAGTATTGGGACACCTGCCTTTACACACACATGAACGTTAATGGCATCCCAGTCTTAGTCTGTTGGGTTCAATATTGATTTGGCCCACCCTTTTTTGCAGCTATAACAGTTTCAACCCTTTTGGGAAGTTGGGTGGGTTAGGAGGGTGTCTATGGGAATGTTTGACCAATCTTCCAGAAGCGCATTTGTGAGGTCAGGCACTTATGTTGGACAAGAAGGCCTGGCTCGCAGTCTGTGCTCTAATTCATCCCAAAGGTGTTCTATCGGGTTGAGGTCAGGACTCTGTGCAGGCCAGTCAAGTTGATCCACCCCAAACTCACTCATCCATGTCTTTATGGACCTCGTTTTGTGCACTGGTGCAAAGTCATGTTGGAAAAGGAAGGGGCCATCCTCAAACTGTTCCCACATAGTTGGGAGCATGAAATCGTCCAAAATGTCTTGGTATGCTGATGCCTTAAGTGTTCCCTTCACTGCAACTAAGGGGCCAAGCCCAACCCCTGAAAAACAACCCCACACCAGAAGCCCCCCTCCACCAAATGATTTGGACCGGTATTTAAAGCAAGGTCCATAAAGATATAGATGAGTGAGTTTGGGGTAGAGGAACTTGACTGACCTCAACCCGAAAAAAACACATTTGGGTTGAATTAAAGCACAAACTGTGAGGCCTTCTCGTTCAACATCAGTGGCTGATGTCACAAATGCGTTTCTGGAAGAATGGTCAAACATTCCCATAGACACACTCCTAAGCCTTGTGGACAGCCTTCCCAGAAGAGTGGAAGCTGATGCAGCTGCAAAGGATGGGCCAACTCAATATTGAACCCTATGGACTAAGACTGGGATGCCATTAAAGTGTGTGTGCGTGTAAAGGCAGGCATCCCAATACTTTTGACAATATAGTGTATAGATATACACTGCTCAAAAAAATTAAAGGAACACTTTGAAAACATATCAGATTTCAATGGGGAAAAATATCATGCTAAATATCTGTACTGATATGGACTGGGTAATGTGTTAGGATTGAAAGGATGCCACATCGTTTGATGGAAATTAAAATTATCATCTTACAGAGGGCTGAATTCAAAGACACACAAAATCAAAGTAAAAAAATCATACAGCAGGCTAGTCCATTTTGCTGAAGTTTCATTGCAGTAACTCAAAATGGTACTCGGTAGTTTGTATGGTCCCCACATGCCTGTATGCATGCCTGACAATGTTGGGGGCATGCTCCCAATGAGACAACAGATGGTGTGCTCTCATCTGGGAAAAGCACAGGGCACGAGTGGTGGACCTGCCAATTCTGGTGTTCAATGGCAAATGCCAATCAAGCTCCACGGTGCCGGACACTGAGCACAGAACCCACTAGAGGACCTTGGGCCCTCAGGCCGACCTCATGAAGTATTTTTCTGATTGTTTGCTCAGGGACATTCACACCAGTGGCCTGCTGGAGGTCATTTTGTAGGGCTCTAGCAGTGCTTATCCTGTTCCTCCTTGCACAAGGGAGCAGATACTGGCTCTGCTGATGGGTTAACTGCCTATCTCCGGGAATCTCCTCCATGCTCTTGGCACGTGCTCAATGGCACGTGCCATCCTGAAGGAGTTGGACTGCATGTGCAACCTCTATAGAGTCCAGGTATCGCCTCATGCTGCTAGTAGTGACACTGACCCTAGGCAAATGCAAAACTAGTGAAAAACAGTCAGAAAAGATGAGTAGGGAAAGAAAATTAACACCAAAGCAGCTGAAACTGATAAACAACCCCATCTGCTACCTACCCAGATCAATATCCCAGGAGTTTAATTGACTTGATGCTATACTCTGATTAAAAAAGTGTTCCTTTAATTTTTTAAATTTTTTGATATACTATATATATATATATATATATATATATATATATATATATATATATATATACTATATATATACTATATATATATATATATGTATATATATATATATATATATATATATATATATATATATATATATATATATATAGTATATATATATGCCACAATAAAGAAAGGGTTAATCAAAGAATATACAAACCACACATTTACATTGACGAGGAACTATATATTTCCAGAAGCTTTGCATACTGCAGCAACAAATCAACAAAAGAATGCAAAAGGAATCCAATGAACTGATGTAATGTCATATACACTATTTCATCAAACTTCTAAAAAACGCACAATAGAATGTGATACAATGGAGCAAAGAGAAGAGCAGCACTGTAATGTGCCGGGTGGTGAAACTAATGTAGAACTTTTACAAATATGCATGAATACAGTCATGTCACAATATACAGAAATTATATCATTTTTTGATCAGAGCTCTTTCTTCAATCAGCCTTTGGGCTCCAGGCAAATATCTAGCCTGAGATGTTACCATCAGTCTGCTGCAGGCAGAAGGAAGCATTTGCTCAGTTTTCTCTCCCCCAGTGATCAGACATTGAAGCTTTATAATAAGTTACAAGGCGAGAGGCTGCAGCATTGTGTCAAAATTTTGTGACCACAATCTACAACGACACAGGTAGCAGGATTTACATGTCACCTCTGTGGGCAACTCAGTGCAGGAAGTAGATAGTCATGCTGGATGATGCCTGAACAAAAATGGCTGTGAGTACTGTGATTTCTGGGAGAGGTTAGATACTTGCAATTGTGATACTAATGCATTACTTTAAAAACATGCAGTTAACATAAAAAAATATATCTGGTACAAGGTCTACTTTCAGTCCTCTGTTTTGCATCTCAGACGGTGTCACCTAAGTTTTAGTCCACTGAGAGTTCTCTTATCGACTGTTGGCTGAATTACTGATAGGTAGACGCCGAATCTAGTCAATCTTTGGCCTGTGATGATAACCTAACGATGCCAGTCCCATTTCCTAACAAATACTGCCAAGCCTGATACAAAGCAAAGAAAGAACCTTGCCCTGGGCAGCATTTGTGGATGGGTGTCAAAATACAACTACTGTGCCAGGTTCCCAACATTCACTGTGACAGACAGCTTATCCACACTTCAGCTCTTATCATTCATGCCAAAATACCTGGCAAGTACCTACCCAGTGCCCACACTTAACACACACACTTCCTGGGTGGTCCTGCTGAATTCACACCTACTCTCTGGGTAGCCCCACCTTAACCACAACCAACCTCTTTCTCAACTATCTTGCCCCTAATTAAGCAGAAATTGACCACTTGTGGTCACCTTCCCCTCTAGTTATATCCTTTTTTTCCCGAGTAACTCTACATGCTTAACTTATGGTGGAACTAAACTCAGAAACACTCACCTCTGCTTCAATAATCCGACATCCACAAGGCATCTTCTTCCCGGCTTCTTTTTTGATGCCGAACTTCAGCCATCTTGATTGGACAGTGCAGGATGACGTCACCCCCGCGCATGCACAGGAGTAATCCCGGAACAGGCACTGTGCCAAAATGCAAACTGAGCTGCGCATGTGCATCTGTATGGCTCAATTCGCATCGCACAGACGTCACATGTGATTTTCAGAGCAGTGCGCTCCGAATCACATGCAAAGTCTATCATCGCACTGATGTGAACCGGGGCTAAGGGAATTCCTTTGGGACCCCCAACTTACCAGAACTAGTGTCCTCATTGGAAGATTCACTTTCAATGATCATGGTAAACAGGACAAATAGAGAGGATGAATCTCCCTAACAGGGGCACAGGCAGCAATAAAAACCGACAGGTGTTCTAATCCCTCCCCACTATCGAAAACTGCAAAACAAGTTTGGCTTTTAGCTCTACTTTAACTGTGTCTTTAGCTGTGTGTCTGCAGTAGTTCAGCTTTAAAGGGTAACTCCACTTTCATGGGGAAAAAAATTTGCAAAAAAAAAAAAATAATAATAATAATATAGCGTATAACAAGGCTCAACATTTCAAGTCCTTAGCTACTAGCCAGGCCTTAAGAGTTACCCACTACCAGTTGGCCCACCTGACTCCTACTCTGCCCCGTCCCTAATTCCGCCACTTAACACATCCTCGTAAATTATCTCATAAAATTACACTGTTAAATGTTTTATGCAGAATTAAGTTAAAAATAAATATTAACAGCAACAACTTTACCAATATTAATATAAAGCGTATTTCACTGCTCTGACTGTGATAAATAAAATAAGGATAAAATATGATTGGCTACTAATGGCACTGTACACATCATTACTGCCTTGTTAAGTAAATATTTTAATGCTATATTAAATAAAACCAATAAACGACACTTTCACTGATTTAGGATGCAGGGAGACTTACAGCGGAGCACAGCACTGAACAGGGGAGCGGGAGCTGCCAAAATGAACTTTTTCTATTATGGTTACTAGGCGATCTGAGCAACCAATCACCAGCTTGTTAATAGGAAAAGTAAACTTTGGCAGCTTCTGCCCAATCTCCTTCCCCGCCCGCCCAGCCTGCACCTCATCTAGTTCATTGTCAACCTCCGCTGTATGCTAGGCCCTGCTAAGAGCATGACAATGGGCAGAGGCTGGGAGGATAATCGTCTCCCATTAAACCCTCACCTGCTGGCGGCACTACCCCCCCCCCCCCCTCTGATGTGGCTCCACACTTGCCCTCAGTTTATTTCCACTCACCTAATGCGAGCAGGTGAGTAGAAATTTTGAAGGCTGGCATATACAATTGCAACCCAAGTTATATTTTAATTGAATGTTATTAAAGATGACCTTTCCTTTTCAATCTGCAGCACTGTAACTTTCTGTCAAATGCAATGCACTATGGCAACCTGGAGGCGGCCTGTACAAAGTTAGAGTATAGAACGCCCCCTGAAAATGTTATTTTTTGCTTGTGTGATTGGCTCACTGATTTTCCCAGAAGTCTGCACTAATACACAAGTCAGATTTCTGGCATCCCCTGCAACAAAAAAAATTGTTTTTGGTGAGATACTCCCCAAGGGAAATCATGTCTAAAGGCATCCAGACCCTGAAACTTTCCTAGTTAGAGCCCTGCAGGTGCAGCAGCTGATTAATAATTATTCAACAACACCCATACAGATTTACTCTGCACGTGGACACAGATTAACTGCTGTTTCTTCAGAATAACAAAAGGTAGGAATTTTGTTTTTTCTCAACCAAAGTGGACTTACTCTTTAACTTCTGCTGCCTGTGTCTAGATAAGTGTCACAGGGAGCAGTCTTGAGAGCTAACTTGCACTGTGACTGTTTTCACACCATTCTAAAATGTGTTCATGCACTTATCTGCACTGTCTGATGCAAGGGACAAACACTAAAGCAGACAGGAAGTATATTGGCAATCTCTTGTCCTGCCAGTGCAATGTGGGTACAGCGGTCACTAAAAATGACAGCATCTTGTCTGCAAACCCCAATACAACAAGCAACAGGGCAGAAGTGTACTTAGAAGAGTCTGATGGCTATTTCTAGCAGAGAGGATGTAAAACTTCCGCTGAGCTGTGCTGGATGCCCTATGTGGCTGGACTGGCACATTTGCCAGAGTTATACTCCAACGTACAGCCTGTTCACAGCAGTGTTGTGGTCCATATACCACTTATGTGCTGGTGTGAGTTTTGTAGGGGCAGTACAATGCGTTATTACTAGTGATCGACCAATATCGTTTTTTTGTTGCCAATACCGATATTTTGCCGATCGCATATCGGTATCGGACAATATTTTCACACATGTAAAAATTACCCAAAAAAACACAAAATACGACAGAAATCTCTTAACAAACATGTTAATCTTTATTTAATAACATTTTTAACATTAAGTGCTCGTTCTTCACACCTTAACTGCATAAAAACTGATAGGAAAACTTAAATTGCAAGGAGTTGGACATTAGCATTTCACATCATCTGATTGTGCATTATGTATAATAAAGTGCTGCAGTAGTGGACTCACTCACCGCAATATAAGAATTTTAATTCACTACTGCAGTGCAGTCAGCGCAAAACTGCTAGGAAAAAAACTAGGCAACAACAACAGCTACACAATAAAATACACATACACACTGCACGACTGCTATAAAAAGAGCAAGGCAACAGCTACACATGTCACAGTGGATTGCACTGGACTGGACTTTGAGTCAGTTGAGGACTACCTCTGTGTGCAGTATGGCACTCATTGCAACTACTGCAGTGCAGTCAGTGCAATACTGCTAGAAGAAAAGCAAGGCAACAGCTACACATGTCACAGTGGATTGGACTGGAGTCAGTGGAGGACTATCTGCACTGCAGTAGGGCACTCACTGCAACTACTGCAGTGCAGTCAGTGCAATACTGCTAGAAGAAAAGCAAGGCAACAGCTACACAGTGGATTGGACTGTGTACTACCGCTGCAGTAGGGCACTCACTGGAATAATTTTAAATCGGTACTGCACTACTGCAGTAGTGTTTTAAAATTTTTGCAGCAGTGAGTGGCATTCTACTGCAGCAGTAGTCCACTGGCACTGACTCCAATCCACTGTCTATGTTTGTTTTCTTTTCTATCATTTTTGCACTGACTGCAGTGCAGCGCAGTCAGTGCAAGACTGTTAGAAACAAATACATAGACACAAGCTAGATAGTGGATTGGACAGACTCAGTGGACTGGTGGACAGACACTACTATAGACTAGCTACACTTTCAAAGCAATACTCCCAGTTAAGTAGAACAATGTTATAGTGCAGAAAGCATAACATTTTAGCATGTTCACTAGTTAAACGGCTTATTTCTTTTGATAAATTGCTGCCACTTCACTAAAAACATGCTCACTTGGTACTGAGGAAGGAGGAGCAGAAAGGTATCTTCTAGCATGAGAAGCAAGTCTTTTGTAGCGTGCCTCATTTTCTTTCCTCCACTGAAGAGGATCACTTCTTCTGTCAACTACAGGTTCCTTCAAATAGAGATGAAGTTCATCATCCAGGCTCATTATTGACGATTCTGATGAATCCTCTGCACGAGGCCCCAATAAAACGCTGAACATTGCATCTATTTGACCACAAAGAATTTTCTCTTCTATCCGTTGTCTTTTGAGACATTTTTCTCCTGCATCCTGCTCTTCCACATCAAAATCCTTCTCTTCTTGTCCTTGACTTTTCGTCAGGAGGAACCTCCTGCACCTTCTGTTGGATATCTTCTGTCAGCCATTGCTTTGCCTTGGCCAATACATCATCAGAAGAGAAAGGATGGTTCTTTTATCGAGGATCCAAAAGACACGCAAGCACAACAGTTTTATTCTCCTCATGCTTCTCAAACCTTTTGGCGAGGCTGACCCTCATGGCCTGCCTACATGCTTTGATGCCACGTGTGTTGGGTCCTTCATTCTGTTAAAGAAGCATCTTCACGACTCTCACACATGGGATCACAGATGAAACAGATGAGTCGTAATGTCTCACCTCCAGTGTCTCTTCCTCAATAGGTACGAGTGTCTCTATAATGTTGCCTACTATGTCCCACTGATCTGCAGTAGGGCAAAAATGTCCTCCAAGTCCATATTCATCAGAATATATAGTGAGAGCTCGCTTCTGCTCCAGCATCCTCTGTAACATGTGTAGCGTTGAGTTCCATCGTGTTGGAACAGCCTGTATCAGGTTGTTTTTGCGTAGGCCAAGGTCTTCCTGAATGCACCCCAGTCGCTGCTTGGCAAGAACAGAATGGTGGAAATGGCCTGCACACTTCTTCAGCATGGTAGTAATGTCCAGCAAAGCTTTCTGGTGTGACAGACCATCATTTACCACCAGTTGGAGGGTGTGTGCCATGCAAGTCTCATACCTTTAACCATGTTCGCTCCAGTGTCTCGCAGCACAAGCATCACTCGGTCTTTGCTGATTCCCCATTCTTCTAGCATGCCTAGAAACATTTCTTTAATTTACTCCCCAGTGTGGGATCCTTGCATCACTTTTGTATTCAACACCAAATGCCTTCTTGTCCATCCGCTGTCAATGTAGTGGCATGTAAGACTCATTAGTGATTCTGTCTGTCCTGACCAGCAGTCCGTCATGAATGAGAGTGAGTTGCCAGCATTCCCTGGTTGCAGCATAGTCCTAACTTTGTCAATGACCTTTTGGTGAATCTTTTGCAGCATTTCAGTCCGATAAAACTTGTCACTCTTCAGTGTCTATCTTGGCTCAACTATGGACATCAACCGCTTAAATCCAGAGTCAGACACTATTGTAAATGGCTGGTTATCAGTGACTATCATCTCAGTGATTACTCTGTCCAGCAGTTGTGATCTTCCATCAGATTTTAGCCACCTGGTTTTTTTCTGAAACATATCTGTTATTGTTGCCTGGGATAGGGATGATTCACCTTGTGATTCATTTTGTTTTTTCTGTCCTGCATGATACAATTCAAGATGATGAACTCTTAGATGGGCCCAAAGATTAGACGTATTTTTGTTTTTTACAGTTATTGATCCCATGCTCACATTGTTTTTGCATGTGTTGCACAGTGTTACTGATCTTCCTGGTGATGGAGAAGAGAAATACTCCCAGACCACACTTTCAATTTTTCTATCTCCATCCATCTCCATTGAAACAAGAAAGAGTCAGATATTAATTCAGGCTTACACAAAATGCTGGCTGGCACCCCGTGGTGGCTGGCTGGCACCCTGTTGTGGATGGCTGTCTGGCTGGCTGGCAGGCACTGTGTGGTGGGTGGCTGGCTGGCACTTTGTGGTGGGTGGCTGGCTGGCACCCTGTGGTGGCTGGTACCCTGTTGTGGGTGGCTGTCTGGCTAGCAGGCACCGTGTGGTGGGTGGGTGGCTGGCTGGCACCCTGTGGTGGGTGGCTGTCTGGCTGGCACCCTATGGTGGCTGGCACCCTGTTGTGGGTGGCTGTCTGGCTGGCAGGCACCGTGTGGTGGGTGGCTGGCTGGCTGGCACCCTGTGGTGGGAGGCTGTCTGGCTGGCAGCCTGTGGTGGCTGGCACCCTGTTGTGGGTGGCTGTCTGGCTGGCAGGCAGGCACCGTGTGGTGGGTGGGTGGCTGGCTGGCACTCTGTGGTGGGTGGCTGGCTGGCACCCTGTGGTGGCTGGCACCCTGTTGTGGGTGGCTGTTTGGCTGGCAGGCACTGTGTGGTGGGTGGGTGGCTGTCTGGCACCCTGTGGTGGGTGGCTGTATGGCTGGCACCCTGGGGTGGCTGGCACCCTGTTGTGGGAGGCTGTCTGGCTGGCAGGCACCGTGTGGTGGGTGGGTGGCTGGCACCCTGTGGTGGGTGGCTGTCTGGCTGGCACCCTGTAGTGGCTGTTTGACTGGCACCCTGTGGTGGGTGGCTGGCTGGCTGGCACCCTGTGTGGTGGCTGGCCTGGCACGTACAGGCCCAGGGCCTGTGGCTGGAGAGCTGGTACAGTCAGGAGGAGGACTCAGGCAGGGCCTGTGGCTGGTTGGACTGTGTGGGACTGGGTTGCTGGCTGGCACCAGGCAGCTGTGGGTGGGTGGGTGGCCGCGGATGTCACTAGGACACAAAAAAAACTTTTTCTATGTGCCTAATGCCCAGAAAAATGCAAGTTCACAGCACCACATATCACAGCTCAGCAGTGGTGCATCAATTTAAACTAAGTGTCATTGATTTAAAAGTGCATCGCACTGCTCCCCCCCCCCCCCCCCCGTGCAGGTATACAATGGACACCAGCCAGCACACAAAACGCTGCAGACTGGTATAAAAGAGTCCTAAAAGTTGAACTTAGATGTTAAAACCTCTGTGTAGTTTTGATTTCTGTCTGTGTCACCTTTTGTAAGATTATAGTAGAAGAAAGGCCTAGGTCTAATAGGTCTAGATAGATGCAACCCCCCCCCCCCTCCCCCACTTCCATCCTATCCTGCCTAACCTGTAAAAAATATGTGTATACTTAAATATTATTAATCAGCTCCAATCTAGTAACGTGATTGGAACTCAACAACAGCTGGAGCAACTCCTAAGCTTCCTCTTCTTCCATGCAGCAGCCACCAGGCCTGACTGGCCTACCGGGATAGCAGGAAATTTCCCAGTAGGCCATCTGCCCTGGGGCTGCTGTTAGCTAGGAGCTTTTGGACTTCTTTTTTTTCCCTACAGGGACAGCTCAGAGAGAAGCAGCAGCTTTGCTGTGAATAGTAGATGGGGCTGTCCCTGGAGCCCGGACCGCTCTCCCAGCCTCTGCGTGACCCGCCATCTCCTGTTTTCGGCATAGGTGTCCCTGCTGCAAGACACCACGGAGCCAGAGACACAGTGAGTAACACTGGCTGTGATTAAAGTTGCCATTAAAAGCCCCCACTACAGCTCTTTTAGATCAGCAGATGACATTGATCAAGAGCACCTAAGTTCGGTGATCAGAACTCTCCCAGCACTGCTACAGATCCCATCCCCCCCCCCCACCTGCACTGACACTGACCCCCCCCCCCTAGCACTGTCACTGATCTCACCCCCCGAGCACTGCCATGCCCCCCCCCCCCTACCAGCACTGCCACTGATTACACCCTTCTCAGCACTGCCACTTATCCCCCCCAACAAGGAGTAAGAGAAGGAGTAAAAATAGAGAATACATGGAAGAGAGAGGAAAAGATGGGGAGGAAGAAAAAGGGAGAGAAAAAATAAGAGAAAGAACAAGAAATGCGGATAGAGAGAGAGAGAGAGAGAGAGATGAAAAAAAAAAAAAAACAATAAATTAGGATGGAGAGAGATAAAGGAGAAAGAAAGGAGAACAAATACAGTGGAAAATCCTAAAATGTACCCTAAGGGTTTTTTTTCTGTATGAGTGGAAGAGACTCATAGAGCACTAAATGTCTGCGGGTTAGGGGGGGAAATTACTTGCCTTGCCTTGGGAGCTGACAACCCACGCTATGCCACTGGGGCTGGTACAAAATTATTTCCAGAGCTGTTTTTTATTCCAAGTCCGGCCCTGGCAGCCATTCACTGACACAAGTGATCTGGAGCTGTGGGATCACATGACCAGATTAAAAATACCAGAATGGGACCCTCCTGGAAGTGTTGGATGAAGAGGAGTACACACATATCTTTCATACAGGTTAGGCAGGATAGATAGGAGGAGGGGGTCATATATCCATCGAACTTTGGCAGGTTCAGCAGGGATCTACCGATTAAATTTTGTACAACTGCTGCTGTCTATAGCCTGAAACGCTAATCAGTGTATTATGACTGCAGGGAAGTCTTCCCACTGTCAGAATACAAAAGCACAGCGGTTGAATGAAAAAAAATCATCTTTTGGGCTGCTTTAGGTTTTTTTTCCACTTTAACTCTGAACTGAACTAAAATACTGAACTAAAATATAAAATAAATATAGAACAATATCTTTGACACTTATTCTGCTGACAACTGTCAGGGGTGGGGTTTCTTTCCACTTTGGGAAGATTTCCTCATATTTTCTGTTGTGTCACTGGGCTAGGAAGGGAACGGCAATTCCACCATTGGAGACGTAAACATCAATGAAAACTGGACAAAGGCTTCCAACCCTAGGCAAAGCTAGAAATAATTCTGGCTGGAATTTAGTTAAAGCAAAATTGAACTTTCAGCTATATACATTCCAGATGCTTTAAAAAAAATCAAGGTGCAAAGCTTAAGATTTTGGTTTCTTTAAAAAGCAGTAACAGGCTGAGTAGGAAAATCTGTACCTTACTAGCAGGTTACGGAGAGGACCTACTGTAAACTATAGTCTCTCCACAGGTTTTCCACAGGCCCTCTATTGAGTCAGACCTGCAGCGCTTCCATCAGAAGTGAGCTTTAATAATTGGACGGCTCTAGCTCTGACTCGGACAGGCTTCTCTACTTAGGCTGTAGTTGCTTTTAAAGAGAATGAACTGAAAGATTTTGCACACCTTTCTGTTTTGATGCACCTGGAATTTATTTAGCTGATTTAAACAAAGTTTAGCTGGGCTTTACAGCAACTCTATCGCACAATTAAAAATGAAAAAAGTGATAATAACCACTTTAAGACCGGAAGATTTTCCCCCTTAATGACCAGGCCCTATTTTGCGATTCGGCACTGCGTTATTTTAACGCACAATTGCGCGGTCGTTCATCACTGTACCCAAACAAAATTTACGTCCTTTTTTCCCACAAATAGAGCTTTCTTTTGGAGGTATTTGATCACCTGTTCAATTTTTGTTTTTTGCGCTATAAACAAAACAAGAGTGACAATTTTGAAAAAAAAAAAACAATATTTTTCACATTCTGCTATATGACATTCTCAAAAAAAAAATAAATTTAAAAATCACAATATTTTAACATTTTAGGCCAATCTGTTTTCTGCTACATATTTTTGGTAAAAAAAATCACAATATTTTGATTGGTTTGCGCAAAAATTTTTGCGTCTACTAACTACGGGAAAGATTTATGTAATTTTTATTGTTTTTTTTTTTTTTTTACTAGTAATGGCAGCGATCTGCGATTTTATGCGGGACTGCGACATTGCGGTGGACAGATCGGACCCCTAACTGACATTTTTGACACTTTTGGGGGTACCAGTGACATTACTACAGTAATCAGTGCTAACAATATGTACTGTTACTGTAATAATTCCATTGGCAGGGAAGGAGTTAACCCTGTTGGTGATCAAGGGGTTAAATGTGAGCCTAGGGGATGGATTTTTAACTGTGGGGGGGGGGTTGGGCTTGTGAAATGATCACAGAGACATGCGATCCTTTATAGCAGGATCACATAGTCTCTGTGATCATTGCAGGGAGAAGGATGGACGACTGTGTTTACATCAGCCGACCATCCTTCTCTGTCAGCGGGGAGAGATCGAGAGTGTCAGACGGCAACCGGAGCCGATTGACACACGCGCCAGCTTCCCCGCTGATGAGCGGGGATGGGAGCCCAACACCAGCGGCGCGTGCTCGCCCCCTAGCTACCTGCGCGCGACCGACGTAGAGCTACGTCGGTTTGCCCAGGAACGGCTGCCTGCCGCAGTAAATCTGCGGCGGGCGGTCGTGAAGTGGTTAACTAAGCTACTGTGCCCAGAGAATTCTTTTTATCTGACACACTTCCTGGTCACCTGTCAAGCACTATGACCAGAATGGGACCCTCCTGGAAGTGTTGGATGAAGAGGATTTTCCAGGTATTGTAGTTCTTGAAGAAAGCAAGGATCAATGGCCCAGGCTGTGGTACAGGAAAGTATAACATCTCTTTTTTTTACAGATGAGCCTTCTTTTTTTTTCACAATAGATCTTTATTAAAAGTAAGTAAAAGTATTACATTATATATGGTAATATATAACTTGTACAACATAAGCATATACAAACGCAAAAAATAACAGCGTATATAAGCACAAGATATTCGTGATAGTATTGGTTAAAGTACATGAATTACGTTTTGATTGTGGATAGAAAAAATAATAATAATAATAATAATAATGTGGTATGAAAAAAAAAACTTATTAACTTGGGGTAAAATACATAAATAAAATCCAAATGAATTCAAATAAAATCAAAAATCATAAATGGCCTCATTATTATAAGGTATAAATGACACATAGGAAGGGATAATGTAATGTTGATAATATGAATACATCAATATATAAAGGAAATATGCTACTGGTGTCGGAGGTATATTTTCTCCATATACAAGTTCTTAAATGAGTGAGCCATTAATCCAAGAGAGGTGTAATGTGGAGAAGTGAGAGTGATGTTACTCTTGTGAGCCATGCAGCTCCTATTTATTTATAGTTTTATATTCTTCAGACAAGGTGAACAAAAGCCAATTACTCCATGTTTTGTAAAATCTAGGGTGGACTCATTTTGCATTATACATTTTTACGCCTGAAGTTTAGCTATAACCGATGGAAGATCTCCCTGAGTGTTTCTGATTATCCTTCTCAATATGCCTTCTTGCAAGACAGAAGGGCCCAAAGAATGGAATCGGAACATTGCCTGCATTCATTGAGCTGTCTATGGGCAGCAAAGATGCTTGTAAATTAATTATAGGGATCCTTAAAGATATTCTTTATATATTCTTTATATATTTCACATACTTATTTTTCTTTTGGCACATTGAAACATTTGTTCATTGCACAACAGTATGACAGGGCATGCAACACAGAAGGCAAGTTGTGTATGTATGCTCATCTGGGCAACAAGGTAGCCATCACCCACAAGATAAGCCCTTCTTCTATTCAGGCTGGGTTCATATCTGTTCAATGCACTAGCACACATGTGTTGCATCACTGTGCATTGCAGTAGGGCATTCATTTGTCATCTTGATCATCCAATTAAAATGCATTAAAAAGAATACACCTTCTGATATTCTAATAAAGTGGTAAACCTTTTCTAGGCCTTCCAAATAACTTGGAATTTGTCATGTTTATTATGCAAGGAGACAGGTTCTTCATCAGTATGGTTTCATTCATCCTATGGAATCATATACCCATAATGGCCGATACGCATGTCGTAGCGGTATTTACAAGGCGTATCAATAAAACATTTTTTATAGGCCTTTGTCATGAATTTGTTGAGATGGGGAAAATACACAGCTAGCTACATATTTAAGCAAAGATATATTGTTTTGTGGATGAGGTCCGTGACTTTTGACCAAAAGGGCCACAGTTGGGTAAAATCTCGAAACGTATGCAGAAGGTTACCTGTCTAGTAGCATCTACTTGGAGATGTGGGAAACTTTTTGTGTAGAACATCAGCCATTCTATCTAGTATACGCCCCTTCAGAATACTGTACCCAGCCCCCTTAGAGATGAAGGATCCATGAGCAAAATATAATAGGTGCTTAGTTTGTTGTTGGGTAAGAGATATCCCAAGATCTTTCTCCCATTGCCGTAGGAAAGGGGGCATAGGTCGGAGATAAGCGGTATAAACTCTATTTTAACAATAAAAAAAAAAAATGTCCTGGTTTACCGTTATGTACATCACAATTCAGAGTCATTCAAGAGACTTCTACACAGTAACAGACACAACAATTCATTTAAAGTGTACCTGAAGCCAAACCCTTTTCTTTTCATTTTGGATGAAGTGGTCTGGGGGCAAGAAGCCCTGTTGTTCTTTTATTGTTGTCTGTGTCCCCCTGTTAGGGTGATATACTTTCTCTCTTGACTTGACCAAAGGGAACACTTTTTCCATTGACAGCTGTCTAAGAAGAGAGTTCTGATTTTTTACTCTCGCTTCCTGTTGTGTCCACAGTGCAGGAAGTGAAGAAAAATCTCCCCAATGTAACACAAATGCAAATTTAAAAAATACAAATTCAGCCATTATAAAAAATGTAGCCATTCCCCATGCTATCTAAAGAGAAAAAAAAAATTTTTGGCTTCAAATATACATCAAGACACAACAATCCCAGAGTGGCCATATCCTGGGCTCACGGTAACAGTAAAATGCTGTACTGCTAAGATATCAAGTTCATATTCAGTAAGTATTTAGTGAATATTCGTGTTCTAATTGACTACATAACAAAATCAGAGACATATACAGCTTAATTAACTTTTCAGAAAGTAAGAAATTGTAGCGGAGTAAATAGTCAGTAGTGTCTTGGGTACCTAACCAAGGTCCCCATGTTTTGTATGTGAATATTCATATTCAGTAACTCTCAGTAGAGAAAAACACAACATTTTCTATGTTAAAAAAATCACTTCACTTCGAAAAGAACACTTGAACGTAAAGCCCCGTACACACGTACCGATGGTCGGCTTACAAATGTTCCTCTTTTCTCCCCGGGATGTCGGTGTCTGCTGAAAAGTGCAAAGACAGCACAAGGACAGCACAAGAATTTTGTCCGCCGACTGCAGAAGTGATGTCATGTAATGGTTAACTTTCCCTGTGTTTTCTATTTTCTGAGCATGCCCAGTCTTGCAAATCTGCGGTCTGTCGGCCGAATTGTGTACTGACAGGCGAACAATCGTCCGTTCTGGTGTCGGCATACAAAAATTTTCATGTTTGCAAGAAAGACTTTTGTCCGCGGATTGTGCGCAGACATCTGTCGGAGGCACCATACTAACACGCGTACAATCGGCAGATCCTTCGTCCACCGACGTTTGTATGCCGACGATCGGTACGTGTGTACGGGCCTTAAGGTAGTTCACTAATCTTCTGACCTTTTTTTGGTGAGCCTCTCGGGTCTTTTCCCACCTGTGCTTCTCTTTAATGCATTTTCCATAAGAATCAATGGAAACACATTAAAACGCATGTAAATACATGTGTTAAGATGCACATCAACAAATATCAAAGTGCAATAATGTGTGTTATAAAAAACATTGCATTGCAATGCTCATTTAAAACACACAACATTGCATGTTATGTATTTCAAAATATGTAAAAAATGCACAACAATGAACATTGAGATGTTTTTAAAGCATTTGCATTGATTTTAATTGAAAATGGATTGAGAGAAAAAAGCATAGGTGTCAATACAACATTGCTGTCTGAATTAAAGCATATATCAGTCTGAATTAAAGCATATATCAAAGCAAATAAAACAAAAAAAACAAAACATATGCTGTGCATTTCTGCAATACAGGTATGCTTCCCTATGTTTTCTCCCCTAAAGACCTTGCAAGCTTAGAAAAATACTTGATCTGCCAAAATGCTCTCAGCTCTTAAAGTGCATTTCCACTTTTGCAGACTAATTTTAAAAACCTTTGTATGTTTATAATGTGTTACCATTCACAGAGCATAACAAAAATTTATATTTTTAAAAATATTTTGTATTTTTCTATTTGTTTCTTTGGATCAGGCCTTTGGGAAGACACTTTCAAAGCGAAAGTGAAGGGACAAAGTGGGCACAGAATCAGTTTCCTTCATTAACATGCATAATTCACCCCAGTGCTCATATATAATGAAGATCTCAGAGACATGTATAACCTGGACTGTAGCTGATAACTGCTGTGGAATTTCTTCCTTTGTTGCTGCTGTATTATCCTTCTTCAGTGTGGACAGAGTTAAACTGAATATTCATTAATACAGAAATGCAGCAGCCATCTTTAAGGCGACCACATTGCAATGCTCCCCTATGTAGTGTTTCCAGTGCAAGGGGTACTGATTGACTGATTGGTTAATGCAGCAGAGCAGGGTAACAGTGAACTGGGCTGCTGGAAAAGGACGCTCTGTTGTGCCACCAGTCTGGAGAATACAGGGAGAAGCCATTGTGGGGACCATGTGCTGCTGCAACCTTTTTCTGTGCTAAGCAGCTGAGAGAGAGAGCACCAGAAGGCTGCAGTAAAGGGGAAACAGTGGAATGTGCTGGACCTATCTGATGCTGTGCTGCCCAAGAGTAGAGTGATCAGAGACTGCTGTTGCCATTATACTCTATGCAATGCTACATGTGAGGGGACCTGGATCCTAAGAGTCTGCTCTCGGGATCAGTGGACCACTTGTACACAGAGTGACTGTGACTATCATCAGACCCTGACCATCAGGAGTTCAGATAGTGCTTACTGTGGTGAGAGGCCCTTTGGCCAGTGGCTTTTCTTGTTTTTTGATTCAGTGAAATAGTTCTGCCCCAGTGGATTTGCCTTAACTCCTCTTTATTTTGGAACAATCCATTGGCCACTTGGATTAAAAAACTGTACTAGAAAGCACTCCCACCACTTGTAAGGAAGAAAAAGAGGGACTGTCTCAGCAGAATTAAAAGAGTGACCACTGCAACTTATATCCCTGTCCGACTTGACAGAACTTAAATCTTACTTAATCAGAACATGTGTCTGGAGGCCCAGAAGATGGTGCTGGTGAGAAGCTAACATCAGGCAAGGTAATCTGTTGTGCTGGGAACTGCTGTGCTTTCTTCAAGGGCCCCAACTTTGCCGGCTAACACTTTTTTATTTTATCATTCCCTGGCCAGTGTGACAAAACTGGGACTATAATAGCAATCTTGGACTGTCTTTATATATACTGCTACTAGGTTACTGCAGTTCAGTTCTGTTGTCAGAATACTGCAGATGTTTAACCAGTACCAATATGGTCTTATTGTTTGTTTGTATAGGTACACAAGGTTTGTCTGTAAGTGCTAGGTTAGAGAAGTATATCACCTTTAAATGAAAGGGCTCGAATCACACTACACTGAACTGCATGTAAATCACACAGGAACACGCAGCTCATTCCTGTGCAATTCCTTTCGTGAACTGACCCTGAAGCAAAAGCATGATTTGATATTCACAACATATTCTCCATCTGTGGCCCTATTGACCTACCTGCCTGCCTATATATTAGGGTATTTAAGACCTTGTATCAGCTAAATCGATTTTTAAATTGAGTCTGTGCTTGGTTGCATATGCGTTCTTCGATATCTGCATACAATGTTTATCTTTGTGCCCTTATGAGCATATATCTGAAGTTAGTCAGTGTGTTTGGTGTAGCTTCCCACTGACAAGGCTTAAATGTGCAGGTGCAAAATATGTCTAAATAATACCAGCAATAGTCTCCATGGTGCCGATTGCCCTTTTCTAGAGTTTGATTAATTAGTTTGTTTAATGTCTTAATTATTTTTGATCAACTGTTCTATTTTAGTATCCCCTCATCCTGGCCACCCCTATCTCTACAATTAAGCTAAATTTGGGTGAAATGCATCAGTTGCCATGGCCACGGGTGGGAACAACCAGTAAGCTAGTCTGTCAGAATAAAATATCAAAGGTGTGATGTCATAAGTGTGCTGCCTAGTTTATAATTGATAAGGAGACCTGGCAGCACAGTACATACAGGGTAATTATGGTAAAAATAACTCCCAACCCCCAGCAATTTTTTTCTTTTCAAGTTATGCTATGTGAATAGGAACATATTGATTTAACAGATATAAATAACTCTAAGAATAAGCCCAATGTGGGTGAAACATGTCAGAAGGGCGTGACCAATAGGAGGGATTTGAGTCAAAGCCTGTCTTTAACTTTACACGGCAAGTGCAAACATAGGAGACTGATACTGCAGGCCTGGCGTGGCACTGATCTGTTATGGTAAATATAGCATAGATGTTATCCCAATTTGCCTGAAAAAGTGGAAACAAACTCACACCACAAAAACATCCTCCAGATTCGTTCTGAATGCTTTTCTGCATGCACGTTTTTAGCTCTTTTTTTTATACATTTTACCACATTCCAAGACAGTTCTGTGCTGGAACTAAAAAGCACTGGAACATACTGCGCTGGTGTGCACTATGCCATTGGAACCCATATAACATACTTTCCATGCTTTTTTGATGCAGAAAAAAAGCACTGCACTGCATGTGGTGTGAACTGGCCCTAAGTCCTGTTGTAGGCTGGACTCAATGGTGTCAGCTCTACCAAGTAGCCTTTTGCTAAATTATTCAAACTCTCTCACTCTCTCAGATCTCTATAACATAGACACTTATCATTCTGTAGTCCAAAATAAGAACATGGAGGAACACATCAGCTCTTTGAGATAACACAGGAATTGTGCAGAGAACATAAGACAGTTCTGAATTTCTGGCAGGATCAACAGGCATTGTTTTTCTCTTATCAAACAGATATATCACAACACTTTCAATGGTAACATTAACATACCAAAATTGAGCCAATAAGAGAAGATCCTTAGGGTTCTCATATACTTTATTGTAACAACATCATTCGCCATTACAGTTGTGTCCTGCTACAGTGTTGCTGCTTTAAAATGAACCTGCACTTTGCCCATTCAGGCCGACACAACAGGGTAACTTTAATGCCCCCCTCCCTTGCAGCTCACTATTCCTTCATTCGGCTGCAGAGAGTTAAATGGGGTACACACTATAAGAAAATCGGGCAAACAATTGTCCAATTTTCCTTGTTGTTTCACAGCAAATCGGAACCGATGAATGAATTTTCTTACGAAACTTCGTATGAAAATTCTCGTACAACAAAGACTTTTTTTGTTGCTTACTGTTTCTGATCATGCGCAGTCTTTCTTTTCTGATTTTTCTTGTACAAAAATCATATGAAAGCGGTACACATTAAACAAAAATTATTTGTTTTTTCCCGTACGGGAAAAATTTTGGAGTTTGTCCCTTCGAGAATTTTCGTACGACAATTCGGAATTGTCTGTAGAAACTCTTTGGACGAAAATGTTCGCCCGATTTTCTTCTAGTGTGTACGAGCCTTTAGGGAAAGTTGCCCTGTGTAAATTCACAGTCACTCTAGCCAGAGCTTACACAGTCAGCATTGTCCCCACCTTCATGGGATAATGCTGGGTCAACCACAAGATTCCATCTCATAAAAGGCTAGAGTCACATGCTTCTTCATAAATTGAAGTTTGGGCATTTCCTTTGCTCTTGATGGCTCAATGAAGTGGGGAGTGAAGGACAAAGTGAACCTATGCTGCTTGGAAGGGAGGCAATAAAGAGAACCTGTTGCTTTTCCCTGCATGGGCAAAGCACAACTTTACTTTATAAATAAAACGATTCCAATATTGGTTCAAACTGTCCTACAGTGCCATAATTAGACCTGACATGTGACAAAAAACATTGACCAACAATAACACATTGCCAGTTGTAGCCACTGCACACACTGATAAAGATCCATCCGAGTTCACTGCATTAAAAAAGTTATTAGTTAAACAAGAAGAGGTTTAGGCACTCACAGGTCTTCTAGAAGGTGACTTAAAGCGTAGTTCCACTTTCGCAATCAAATTTTGAGAAAACCCCACTATATGTTTATTATGTGTTCCCATTTACACAGCATTATACAGAAGGGGAAAACTTCAGTTTCCTAAAGACCCTTTCACTCGGGCGTTCCAGTTGTCCGTTTTTCTTTCGTCCGTTGAGGCCCGGTTCACACTGGATGCGGTGAAAATTCCCCACGAATTAGCTGCGGATTCTGCATCACATCAGAATGGCAGGCAGTTCACACTGTGCTCTGTGAACCACTGTGGGGGGTCAATATAAAGTTAATGACACCCCCAAATCGATTTGCAGAATGCAGTGCGAACTGTGAAATTGGATAGGATTCTGGTGCAGACAAAAAAACGATCCTGCACGAGTTTGGTCCGAATGTGATTCAAATTCAGCCATACAGTTTGTATGGCTAAATTCGCATTGCACAGACATCGCATGTGATCGTCACAGCAATGCGGTGCGAATCACATGTGATGTCTGGCATCGCACCCGTGTGAACCGGCCCTGACGGATGAAAAATGGACACCCATGTATTCCAATGGGCAAGCGGATGTTAGTGGATGACATCCGCTGACATTTACACTTTAGGTGGTTCTCAGAAAGAGGTGAATGGCTGACTTATAAAACAATGTTAAGCCTAGTACACACGGGCCGACATTGGCCCGTTCAATAGAAACTGTCCAACATTCGGCCGAGTGTACGGCAGCCGTCCGACAAAAAGGCTTATGACCGAAAAAGGTCTGTCGACTGGCTCCCGATCGAGCACTGACCGGAGTGTTCTGGTGGGGGTGGGGGAGGTGGGGGGCATCCCCCTGTCAGAACACAATAACTCAACAGGGGAGATTGCTGTACTAACATTGGATTGTTAGTACAGCAGTTTTTGGTGCTTTTTGCAGAAACGCACTTCAGTCCATTTAACATGGTTTCCTAAGGGAGATGTTCACATCTATGCTTTTTGGAAAGGATCAGGTACTTTTTTAAAACGCAAAAGGGTGCTTTTTGTGTTCAATGAAATTCAACAGAGAAGCTGCAGAAAAGCATGAACTGTGTTTTTGAAGCGATTTGTGTTTTTTAATCTGCCCAACAACAAATTGGCCAAAAAAAGGCATAAAAAGTGCAAAACGCAAATTGCAGCAAAATCACTGTAAAATTGTGTGTGCAAAAATGCAAAGTTGCACTGTAGAATTCACATATCCCAAACTGCATAAATGTGAACCGAGCTCTAATGTGTGTGAGGCTTTAGGCCTCTTTCACACTAGCGGACCGTACATATCCGCCTGTCGGTTTTTCAGGCGGATTTGAACGGATGCCCCATGCATCTCTATGGGGCATCAGATGTCAGCGGAAACATGTCCACTGACATCCGATACGGTCCGTCAAATCTGTACGGATGGAAACCCTATTTTCCATCCGTCCAGCGGATCAGATCGGATGACAACAGACAGGCGGTCTGTTCTCATCAGATTCCCCCATAGAGAAGAGCAGGGACCTGACACCTATGTCTCCGCACACAGCGCGGAGACAGGGCTGCATCCGCCTGCTCAGCGGGGGATTGGTGGATCGATCCCCAGCTGAGAAAAACGGAGTCCACCGACGGACTCCAAGTGTGAAAGGGGCCTTAGAGTGTGCCTGTCCCAAGTCTGTCCTCATTAACCTACAATTCAACAAGCTCAGCCTGTACACATTTAGCTCTTTGTTAGGACAGACAGGGGTTGATTTACTAAAACTGGAGAGTGCAAAATCTGGTGCAGCTCTGCATGGAAACCAATCAGCTTCCACGTTTTATTGTTAAAGCCTAACTGAACAAACTGAAGTTAGAAGCTAATTGGCTACCATGTACAGCTGCACCAGGTTTTGCACTCTCTAGTTTTAGTAAATCAACCCCACAGTGTTAAAATCTAGTTACAATTGATAATGAAGATCTGCCTGCATAGTTCTGATAGGGTTAATTATGGCAAACACAGCTGCCCAGTTCAAACAAAAAGAAGTGCCTAGGATTTTTTCCTACTGGATGATCCAGAATGGAGCATCTAAGAAAGGTAAGCTGCAATTTAAAAAAATTAATAATAATTAAGTTATGCTAAGTGAATGGGAACATGAAAATAAAAAGTAGGTGATTTCCCAATTTGGCTGCAAAAGCAGAAATACAGTTTAAGCTGGCTAAACACTAGTAGATTTTCCATCAAGTTTCTTTGTACATTCGATGACTGGACAATTGTTGTTAGAAAGTTCTGCTAAATTATGTTTGCTTTTAAAGAATATGCAAACCTAACATTTCATATTCCTGATATGTGCCTGCTGTACAATGTACTTGTATGAAAAAATATCCTGCTCTCTTTGTATTGCTTCCTGAAATCCCTGGTGTTCCTGCCAGCCCCTCTGCTTTTCTATTAAAAACTGACCTCACTAGGCATGACAGCACATCTTGGTCAGTTCTCTAGCTGTTCTGGGAACTGAACTTGCTCTTCTCCAGTGATCAGACTTACCCAGACCCCCCCCCCCCCCATCCTGCACAGCCATTCATGTAAAAAGACCAGTGTGTTGCTGTTTCCCCCTCCCCTAGCTCTTGTGCAGGAAAGCTTATGTGATCATTTATAAAAAATGAAAAAAGGGTATTTACAATGTTTTTATATGTATAAACAAATGTTTTGCCTTCCATTTCTATTTTAAACTGAATGGGTTGTTTTAGAGCCGTTTCACACTACTCCGACTTGGGACACGACTTGTGTGCCCTCAAGTCGCCCCAAGTCTCTTGTCATCACAAATTCAATGTAAATGAATGAGAGCCGTCTTAATATGCACTACTGAAGTCGCTCCGACTTCAGAAAAGGTTCATGTACTACTTCAAGGTGACCTGTATCCGACTTGTGCACATAGACTTCAATGGGAGTCGCCTCTAAGTCTGATCCTTATCTATTTTCAAGCGACTGTGATCAGACTTTCCAGGAAGAAGAAAAAGATTAGCCAGGCATTCCCCACAGACAAAGTTGCCTATCATTTAAGTCTCTTCAAAGTAGTGCACAACTACACACAAGTCTCCTACAAGTCTCTTCCAAGTCTCTTTCAAATCTCTTACAAGTCTCTTCAAAGTCACGCTAAAAAGTCGCTCCTTCATGGGGTGACTTTCTGGTCGCGGTAGTGTGAACCGGCTCTTACTGTACAAGGTGACGGTTTACATATACATTAACATTTGATTTTGAAATGAATGTCATTTCTCAACCGAGAACCACATTCCCTGTTAGAAATTTGTTCATTCAAGAAAAATTTTCTATCCTTCTCCTTCAAATTTTCTCATCATTGTGGTCAGGGCCGGCCTTTGGGGTGTGCGGGCTATGCGGCCGCACAGGGGCGCCACGCGGCCATCACAGCTCGCAGACTGTTTACTCAGGAGTCCGAACGAGTAGTAGCAGCATAGCAGCAGGCGCTGCCAGGTCCCCCTGCCCTGGGACTGGGTGAAGAGCTAAGAGCATCGGATCGGGATCGGCTGCCCCTCGGCACCTGAAAAAAAAATTGCTGCTGACAGCTCCCGAAAGGCACACTGCGCAGGCGCCGCTGCTCGGGTCCCCGAACACGCTCGGAACACGCTCGCGCTCGGGTATTCTCGGGTAGACGGCGCAGGCGCATGCGCAGTGGCGTCTAAGCGCCGGGACTCCGGAGGCGCCATTTTTAAATGCAAAGCCAGTAGCCAGTGCCACCCACCTTCCACAGAACAGGTAAGTCACATTGTCACTGCTGCTGCCGCCTGCCTGTGTCGTTTGTTATCTATTTTTCAGACAAATTAGGCTAAATACTATTTTATTGAAGGGGAGGATAAGGGACTGTCACCTGGCTGTCTTAACCGCTTGCCGACTGCGCACAGTATATTTACTGCGGCAGTCGGCCCCGGCCAGGCAGAGTGACGTAGGTCTACGTCGCTCGCCTGTCACTCCTTCCAGAGCCAATAGCGGGCGGGCGCGCGCCCGCCTCGGCTCGTTCACGGAGGAGTGCGGGAGTGTGACTGGCGGACCCGATGTCCGCCGGTCACACTACGATCGCCGCTACAGCGGGAGAAAGACAGAGCGGCTTGTGTAAACAAGCCACCTGTCAGTTCTCCCTGTGTAAAAGTGAAGATCAAACAGTTCTACTATGTAGAACTGTTGATCTTTGTTTTTACACTAGTAGACCTGTCCCTGCACAGTTAGAATCACGCCCCTAGGACACACTTAACCCCTCCCTGTCCAATACTGTTAACCCCTTCCCTGCCAGTGTCATTTTTGCAGTAACAGTGCATATATATAGCACTGATTACTGCAGTAATGTCACTGGTACCCCCAAAAGTGTCAAAAATGTCAGTCAAGGGTCCGATCTGTCCGCCGCAATGTCGCAGTACCGCAAAAAAAATCGCAGATCGCCGCCATTACTCGTTAAAAAAAAAACACCAAAAATGACAAAAATCTTTCCCTTTGTTAGTAAACGCGATAACTTTTGCGCAAACCAATCAAAATACGCTTTTTGCGATTTTTTTTACCAAACATAGGTAGCGTAAAACAAATTGGCCGAAAATTTTAAAAAATTTTGATTTTTACATTTTTTTTTGGGGGAATTTCATATAAAAAAAAGTGAAAAATATTGTTGTTTTTGCAAAAATTACGCTCTTTTTTTGTTTATAGCGCGTGATCAAAAAATCGCACAGGTGATCAAATACCACCAAAAGAAAGCTCTGTTTGTGGGAAAAAAAGGACGTGAAATTCGTTTAGGTACAGCGTCGCACGACCGCGCGATTGTCCGTTAAAGTCACGCAGTAAAAAATCGCTAAATAACCCCTGGTCTTTTAGCAGGAAAATCCTCCGGTGGTAAAGTGGTTAACATAAGGAAAAATAAAAAGAAGAATTAAAATACAAGAAAATAATACAATACTTAAAAATAATATTTTTACTACATAATTGCATCGGTAATGGCACAGTTACATACATGTATGTTATGCATGTATGTAATGTATGCATTTCATGTAGTGTAATGTATGTATGTAATGTATGCATCATGTAATGTAATGTATATATGTAATGTATGCATCATGTAATGTAATGTATGTATGTATGTTATGTAATGTATGCATGTAATGTATGTATGTATGTAATGTATACATGTATGTAATGTAATGTATGCATGTAATGTAATGTATGTAATGTATGTATGTATGTATGTATGTATGTAATGTTATGTATATAATGTAATGTATGCATGTATGTAATGTATGCGTGTAATGTTATGTATGTAATGTAATGTATGTATGTATGTAATGTATGCGTGTAATGTTATGTATGTAATGTAATGTATGTATGTATGTATGTAATGTATGCATCTAATGTTATGTATGTAATGTAATGTATGCATGTATGTAATGTATGCGTGTAATGTTATGTATGTAATGTAATGTATGCATGTATGTAATGTATGCGTGTAATGTTATGTATGTAATGTAATGTATGTATGTATGTAATGTAATATATGTATGTAATGTATTGTATACATGTATGTAATGTATGTATGTATGTAATGTGAGTGATGTATGTAATGTAATGTATGTAACCGTTTGTACACTGTAATCATTATTTGCACTTTGGCGCTGCATTATTTATTCATTTTGGCCTGTTTCACATGCACCTCATAAAGTCCCTGCCTTTTTGAGGAGGATTAATTGTTACAAATATTTTTTTCCTCTTTATGTTTAGGTGACCAGGGGGGCGAGGGGTGAAGATGGGCGGGGGGGCGCCACAGGATTGGCTCGCACAGGGCGCCTGAACACCTAAGGCCGGCCCTGATTGTGGTTGAAAGCAAAAGTCCATTTGACCCTCCTAACAATTAGAAAATCGAAAAAACGTATTTAAAACCAAAAAATGTTGAACTGAACCCTAGTAGTGTATAGCGAGCTTTAGAGTAAACAGATTACATTTTATTGTGTCTGATGTTTCATTGGGTCTTAACCCAGTTTTCTAGAGGTGAAGGGTCTTCCTAAAGGTTGACAAAGCCCCATTGTAACATCAGACTCAATAAAATGTTTGCTGTCTACTCTAAATCTCCTGTTGCAAGATCTGTGAGTGCCTTAACCTCTACTTGGTTAACAAATGACCATTTATGAATGCCTAGACCAAAACAATATACCCTGGTAGTCTTGTGTACAGTCCAGAAAACACATATAGCTTAAAATATTATACAACCACAAAAGGTAGATACTGCTAATAAGGAACACATAGTCCAATAGCACCAGATTTTTCAAAAGTCAGCAACTGAGAAGTTCACAACTTACCAGACATGAACGTTTGGATTATCCATATTTATCCCCTTCCATGTCTTTGATGTAACTGTTAAAAACAAGAAGCAATATATATATCTATTATTTGCAAATTATATTTTTATTTTTATATTCTTTATTTAAAAAAAGAAAAGTTGAATTAAAACTCTTGCCACAGCTTGTTTCTAGTTTTGGTCAGCATACGGAGGGTTAGAATCTCTGTCAGGTCTATGTCCCCCGTTGAGAATATCAGGGCAGAATGGGAGGGGAAATCAAATATTTTATGGTTATCAAGGGAACAGGAGCTGAAGTGATATCTTCTAGTGGGACACTTATTTAGGTGGCAGCTGCCCGAGGTGAGATTTTTATTCATTTTGGGAAGATTTCCACTCACTTCCTGCCCCAAAAGACCAGACAGGAAGTCCAGAATCTCCCCAGTGGATATACAGACAGCAGTAAAAATGATAGAGGGTCTGTTCCTTCCCTATTCTATCCAAAGTTTAAAACCTTAATCTTTTTTCCATTAAGCTGTTTTATTATAAAAGCACCCAGCACAATGATTCACAGCCTTCCTGAGACACAGGGCTGTGAGTGAAGTTGCTGCCATAGATAATAATAGAACCAAATATGGACCTGTGGTAGGACTTTCTCTTTGAATCACTTAATTTCAAAATAGCTGATCTCAGAGCATGGGGTCTTCACACAGCCCTCTAGTTTCCAATGCCAACTATTCAGATTGACCTCTTTACTGATGATTTCTAGATGTTGTGCAGACTTTCAAGTAAAAGTCAAATAAAAGTGGTGCAAAGCAGATAGCATTTATATAATTGAATACTTCTATTCAATTAAAGCCGAAAGCCAATCCTTTACTACAATGTTGGTGATTTGTTGGCCTTAAAGTAGTATAAATACAAGTAGGAAGAGCCTTCTAGATATTGTTAAAAACAGTGAACTAATTCTAGTTTGCCAACTGGAAGTCTGCAAAACGTACAGAATGCCCAAAAACTATTGTCTAGTTAGTAAGAAAATGCCAATCATAAGAAAAGTAGTCATCTATAGCACTAACTTCAGTAAGTTTCCAAGGCAGAAGCTGCTTCAGCTAAAGGATGGCAACCAACTGGAAATGCTCAGCTAATATTGGATTAGACGAATACAGTATCTCACGAAAGTGAGTACACCCCTCACATTTTTGTAAATATTTTATTATTTCTTTTCATGTGACAACACTGAAGAAATGACACTTTGCTACAATGTAAAGCAGGGGTCTTCAAACTATGGCCCTCCAGTTGTTCAGGAACTACAATTTCCATCATGCCTAGTCATGTCTGTGAATGTCAGAGTTTTACAATGCCTCATGGGATGTGTAGTTCCGCAACAGCTGGAGGGCCGTAGTTTGAGGATCCCTGATATAAAGTAGTGAGTGTACAGCTTGTAGAACAGTGTAAATTTGTTGTCCCCTCAAAATACCTCAACACGCAGCCATTAATGTCTAAACCACTGGCAACAAAAGTGAGTACACTCCTAAGTGACAATGTCCAAATTGTGCCCAATTAGCCTTTTTTCCTTCCCTGGTGTCATGTGACTCATTAGTGTTACAAGGTCTCAGGTGTAAATGGGGTGCAGATGTGTTAAATTTGGTGTTATCACTCTCACTCTCTCATACTGGTCACTGGAAGTTCAACATGGCACCTCATAGCAAAGAACTCTCTAAGGATCTGAAAAAAAGAATTGTTCCTCTACATAAAGATGGCCTAGGCTATAAGAAGATTGCCTAGACCCTGAAACTGAGCTGCAGCACCGTGGCCAAGACCATACAGCTGTTTAACAGGACAGGTTCCACTCAGAACAGATCTCGGCATGGTTGACCAAAGAAGCTGAGTGCATGTCATATCCAGAGGTTTTCTTTGGTAAATAGACGTATGAGTGCTGCCAGCATTACTGCAGAGGTTGAATGGGTGGGGGGTCATGGTCCGGCACTGGGGAGCTACAGTTTATTAAGGGAACCATGAATGCCAACATGTACTGTGACATAATGAAGCAGAGCATGATCCCCTCCCTTCGGAGACTGAGCCGCAGGGCAGTATTCCAACATGATAACGACCCCAAACACACCTCCAAGTTTACCACTGCCTTGCTAAAGAAGCTGAGGGTAAAGGTGATAGATTTCTATTACTTAGAAAGCAGAATTCTTTGACTCCCATCTTTGCCAATTGCCTAAGATTATTCTCAAGGTTCCCAAGTCTTTTTATGGACACTAGTGGATTATGAGAACTTCCAAAGCCCACTTCCACCATCGCCTCCTAAAAATCTAATACTGGGTTGATGCCTGTAGCTGCAGGCATCATCCTGGTATAGCACTTGAAAGCTGCAACATATATGTATGTTAGGCGGTCTTCAAGTGGCTAGTAAGCAAATGCCATTCATAAGTAAAGATAGTCATCTATAGCACTAACTTCAGTAGGTCTCAAAGGCAGAAGCTTCTTCAGCTAAAGGATGCCATTTAACTGAAAATGCTCAGTTAATATTGCATTGAATGAAGACATGGTTAGTAAGAATCTAAACTTGAAAGACTTAAATTGATACAGTTTGAAATACATTTTTAATACAAGATTATTTGATGTCATTCTCACTTCAAAGCTCGGATGAAATGCAATTGATTCCTATTACTTTTAAAGCAGAATTTTTTGACTCCCATTTTTGCCTATTGTTTGGATCAGGGGTTTCCAAATTGTGGCCCAAGGGCCGGATGCGGCCCTTTGCTCGCCTTTATCTGGCCCTTAGGGCACCACTTCAATTGATACCAATGATGAGGTATTTTCTGTTCCCACTGGCCAGAGTCTGGCCCCCTAAAAGCCTGAGGCATAGTAAACTTGCCCTATGGTTAAAAAGTATGGAGACCCCTGGTTTAGATTATACTCAAGGTTTCCAAGTCTTTTTATGGGCACTAGTGGATTATGAGAAGCTTCCAAAGCCCACTTCTACCTTTGGATTGTTGAAATAATAAACAGTATTTACTTCAGTGCTATCTTTCAAAATTAGGGTTTAACCCAAGTTTTACTTTGTTTAAAGCACCATATCCTATTTCAATATACAGTATATAGCTCCACAGAGGCTTTTAGGAGTAGACTAAGTTGTATGTAGATGACAAGTCATAAGCCTCCTATTATTAGAAAGGAAGGATGTCTATTTTCAGCATGTGTTATCATAATAGGACATTAAGAACGCCAAAACATTCATCATTTCCTTTGAAATCATTCAGCATTCCATAAAATTGCCTTTTGCCATGCTTATAGATATTTTACTTGGCCAACAACAGGCTAACTGGTGATACTGTTGAGTAAGCTGGCTGACAAGAATCACTGCCCAGTGGTTGAGATGTAATCAAATTTGCTAGGCTTTGGTACATTGGTTTTGGTCAGACTTCTAGGCATATTTAATGCTGAGGTTGGACATTTTGTTGTCAGTATATTATAGCACAGTTATGGTTTGTTGCAAGGCATTTCTGGGAAAGAGTTAGCTGAGGTAAATAATCAGAGGTAGGGTTAGGATTTGGGTTGCCAGTGTTAGTGAGCAATTAGGTTTAGTAAAGAAGGGTAAGGCTACACCTCCAAGTTGTGTAAATATATATATATATATATATATATATATACATATATATGTGTGTATATATATATATATATATATATATATATATATATATATACTGTATATGTATACACTATATTGTCAAAAGTATTGGGCCTTAGACTGTAAGGTTTAATATTCAGTTGGCCCACCCTGGGATGCCATTAAAGTTCATGTGCGTGTAAAGGCAGGCGCCCTAATTTTTTGACAATATAATGTTTATTTATTTTGAACAGAGGTTTCCAGAGACCTGAAAATTATACCAAGGGTTCTTCCATGGTGAAAAGTTTGCAAAAGGCTGCTATAAAGTATATATTGTAAGGCCTAGCTACTGTCAAAGGGGGCACGACAAAAAAAAGGTCTGCAAATCGGCTCCCGATCAGCGCTCTCAGCCATTGTTCTGGCAGAGGGGCAGGCCTACTGTCAGAACACAATAGCTCAACAGGAGAGATCGCTGTACTAACATCACATAGTACAGCGGCTCCTCCTGGGCTGCCAGTTTTTTTTTTTCATTCAGCCCTGCTGGGTTCAACAATAAAAACTAGTAGTGTCTACTAGGTTTTAATCTTTTTTTCCACAAGATATGAAAAAGTATTGGGCTGCTTTTTGTTTCTTTTGCCTAGAAGTTGTTCCTCTTTACTGTCCCTCTATACTTATAAGTTATGGGGTTGTCTGTATTTTAACCTAAAGTTTGCCCATCTAAGACAAGTTTTGTTAGTTCTACTTTATGAGTGAAATGCCCCTTTTAACTACAGTGAACATCTGTTCTAAAACTCACTTGTTTATTTTATTCCCAGAAATGGCAATCCATAACCTTTAGGAAAATAAGTGTGAATATTTTCATCTAGGGTTTGGTAAGTATCTAACCACATTTTAATTTACCCTAGTTTTGCACACTTTTTCTTACAAAGTAATTTATTGTAGGAAGAATTAACTGTTACAGAATATCTTTCACTGACTTCAGATACTAGATGAGTCAAAAGTCTGAGACATTGTTTATGAATAGTCACAAGGGGCCATGATACCTTATAAAAAGCCTTAAACATTTCTGGTGTCAAGTGTGGGTTGGGATAGAATTCCCTTTATTAGAGGAGGTAGAACCTTTTCCTTGTAACAATAACTTTTATACATAGCTGTTGAGTGACTAAAGTGTAGCCATTTTTACCATAAGGCAATCATAAACAGTACCAAAGTAAGAGGGAGAACCAAAGGATGGCATTTAAAACCTAGCTCTAGTATTGCCTTGTCTTGGGATTATTATCTGTTGGACTCTAGTGACAGCACTGTGTATAAAGCAAGGAGAGATTGCCTCCAGTTGTATATGCGTTTTTTTCTACATTTTGCCAATAAGATTAGAGAATGTATATGTTAAAGTGGAGTTACAGCCTGTAAAAAAAAAAGAAAATTAAAAGTAAGCAGCTTCAACTACTGTAGCTGCTAACTTTTAATATAAGGACACTTACCTGTCCAGGGATCCCACAATGTCGCCACCCCAGGCCGATTCATCCATCAGCTTTGAGTGCAGGCGCCAGCATTGTGAGCAAGGAAAACCAGAAGTGAAGTCTTCAAGCCTCAGCTTTCTTAGCTTTCTGAATGGTGCCATCCTCTTCTGGGACACGCATAGGTCCCAGAAGGCAGTGGGGGGGGGGGGGGGGGGGGAGAGGAGCCGAACATGACGCAGATCGCCGTGTGGCGATCTTACCAGAAAGTGGGAGCGGGTACCTGTCAAAACCAGCCCCCCCCCGAAAAGTGTCAAATATGACAGTGGAAGGGGGGGTGAGGGTGCGAACAAGCGGAGCTTCCTTTTTTGGGTGGAGATCTACTTTATATTTTACTGTTCCACAAGAGGTAAAAGACCTGATAATACATTGGTATAGTTATTGGCAAAATTTTAGATTGACTAATGAAGTGGTAGTTAGCCTTCAACTGTGTGTATGGCCAGCATAACTCCTGGGGACAATATACAGTGCATCCGGAAATTATTCACAACGCTTAACTTTTTCCACATTTTGTTATGTTACAGCCTTTTTCCGAAATTGATTAAATTCATAATTTTCCTCAAAATTCTACAATACCCCATAATGACAACCTGAAAGACGTTTGTTTGAAATTGTTGCAAATTTATTAAAAAAAAAAAAAAAAAAAAACGACAAAATCACAAGTACATAAGTATTCACAGCCTTTGCCATGTCACTCAAAATTGAGCTGAGGTGCATCCTGTTTCCACTGATCATCCTTGAGATGTTTCTTCAGGTGCATTTTGCGTTTAAATACACATTTTTGATCTATTGAAGTCTATGGAACCAAAAACAAAACCTGCTGATACCTGGCCCTTTCTATAAAATGCACAGATGTGAACGTGACCCATAGGAAACTATGGTAAATGGACTGTAGTGTGTTTCTGCAAACTGAAAATACACTAAAAATGCATAGGTGTGAACCAGGCCTAAGGGGACACTGGCAGACTCCTTTTTCTGGACTTCTGATGACATGACACTACAGTGGCACTGGCACCTATGTGCTTTAAATTAAGTATACATTTGTCTTTGCCGAATATCAGGGTGCAGAGTCAAAAGCGAGCATTCTGTTACTCCTATAATTACGCCCTTTGCAAAGTCTGTTATAATAGGTGGCATAAACTGCTTACTAATGGCCTGTCCTGTCTAAGCATAATTCTAACTTCTAGCTGAGGAAATGCCAGTAGAATGAAACAGATGAATCATTTGAAATTAAAGGCAGCAAATCTTTTCATAACCACACTCATATTATACTTAAAGCTATGACAGCCAGACTAAACCGCATTCACACTTCGGGAAAAGAAAAGCTGGCTGTGAACAGAAAAAAAAAGGAATAAAATGCTTATTGTCTATAGAGACACATTCTGGCACTTTTTTTTCTTTAATAACCTTGCAATTTACCGTTAAGGTTTTTCAAGAAACTATCACATATTTTGAAATAGGTGACCATTTTTGACTTATTATTACAAGTCATTTTTTCAGCAATTTTCACATTTAGACATGCTTGCTCCTTGCTCTGCTATATTTGTAGGAATATATGTCATGATCAAGTTTGTAGGACCTCCCTCTATTGGCTTTCTGTCAGTGCAGTCAGCATCATTGCTGAAAGGAAACCAGTTATCTATCTATCTATCTATCTATCTATCTATCTATCTATCTATCTATCTATCTATCTATCTATCTATCTATCTATCTATCTATCTATCTATCTATCTATCTATCTATCTATCTATCTATCTATCTATCTATCTATCTATCTATCTATCTATCTATCTATCTATCTATCTATCTATCTATCTATCTATCTATCTATCTATCTATCTATCTATCTATCTATCTATCTATCTATCTATCTATCTATCTATCTATCTATCTATCTATCTATCTATCTATCTATCTATCTATCTATCTATCTATCTATCTATCTATCTATCTATCTATCTATCTATCTATCTATCTATCTATCTATCTATCTATCTATCTATCTATCTATCTATCTATCTATCTATCTATCTATCTATCTATCTATCTATCTATCTATCTATCTATCTATCTATCTATCTATCTATCTATCTATCTATCTATCTATCTATCTATCTATCTATCTATCTATCTATCTATCTATCTATCTATCTATCTATCTATCTATCTATCTATCTATCTATCTATCTATCTATCTATCTATCTATCTATCTATCTATCTATCTATCTATCTATCTATCTATCTATCTATCTATCTATCTATCTATCTATCTATCTATCTTTCCCCTGCAGGAAAGGAATGGGGGTCCTATGTTAAATACTGACCTGATGCTATCAGCATGTGAGGCACAGGGGAGTTGGGGAGCCTTACCCATTTTTTTTTCTTTGTTCTGGTTTGGATCTGGGAAGGATGAGTGGTACTCTGGTTTAAACAAGAGTTGCCTAAGTTATAGAGAGAGGCAGAAGTAAAAATTTTTTGGAACTGTTCTATATAACGGAACTGCTTTATACCACTTTTACCACTTCTACTTTTTTCTAGTAAAGCATCCAAAGAGGCTGACTATGTGGATAATGGTTTATTAGCAAAAGTACCATGTGTTTTTGGAAGCTGACCTCAGGCCAGGAGAACATGATTAGCCAAGATGGCGGAGTTCCTTCTTGTTTCATTTTGGTATCCCATCTCATTCCTTTTTCGAGAATGTGAAGGGAGGTGCCCTGGGCCAGCATGGTAGTTGCTGGTGGTCAAGCAGGGGGTTGCTTATCTATCTATCTATCTATCTATCTATCTATCTATCTATCTATCTATCTATCTATCTATCTATCTATCTATCTATCTATCTATCTATCTATCTATCTATCTATCTATCTATCTATCTATCTATCTATCTATCTATCTATCTATCTATCCCTAACAATAAACAATGCTTCTCCATAGATGGAGTGAGTGTTGTCACCCCAAGACCGGAGGTGTTTTATTAGCAGGATCATTGGGTGAAAATAAAGGGTAAAAAAAAACCTGAAAAAAAAAAAGGAAAACGAATACATCCATTTAAAGTGGTTGTAAACCCCCATCTCTGACTTGTACCTACAGTACAGGTAAGCCTATAATGAAGCTTACCTATAAGTACTGTAAATATCTCCTAAACTTGCAATGTTTAGGAGATATTTACTGTATAGTGTGCTCTGAAGAAACGGCCACCCATGCCGGTTTTTTCAGAGCCCTGTGCCGTGACCCGCGGCTTCTGCGGCACCGGCCTGTAGCACGGGCCTGTAGCACACCCAGAGTCCGCGGACCCGGAAGGAAGACGGGGTAAAGGGATGCAACCTCCAGCAGGGACAAAGAGGGCTTAGTCTTTGTTTGGGGGTAAGTGTCACATAATGTGCTAACCTGCAATGCATACTAGCACATTATGCCTTTACTTTTCAGGTAACAAAAAAAAAACACTGACTTGACTTCCTCTTTAATAGTGCCATATTGTTTGAAATGATCAAATAATGCATCTTTCAAGAATCGCTATGTATATGGCCAATATTACTATCCATGGGATGGTTAAGAATGGGTAGGGCTTTCACCTGGAGTTGGGGGGGGGGGGGCATGGACAGTGGGAACATAACTGTAGGCCACATAGCCCTCCCTGATTGTTCCCCGAACTGCTTTCACATCATCACCTCTCCTCAGTGTCACTAACACATACTGTGGAGCACCATTATTAACAGCCATTCATCAGCTGGGCCTCAATAAGCAGCATGGCCGCCACCAACGTGTGTGGGCAACGGGTGCTCTTCTAATAACTATTTGTCACAGCAGCTCTTCTAAAGATAACAGTCTGACCTAGCCTGTCACAGGAGACTTACAGGTGATGAATGGAGCTTAAATATGGTTTGGTTAATATTTTATGCTTATAGAATATAGAGTATACCTCGTTCCTATAAAAAGAACTTGGAGTTATTTAAGTAGGACTTTTCTCATCCAGAGGTGAGACTGCTATAAACAACCTGGATTGTAGGATGACACGGGATGATAGATAACTCTGCATTAGCTTCCCAGAGGAATCTTTCCCACGTACTTAATGCTAAGAAAGCATTTGCTGTAAGTGATGTCATTAATACTTCAGCCCGCTGTAATAGATGTTGAACTTTTATATCTCCTGCCAGTTAGAATCGCAAACAACTTATCAATGTCATGAAGAATCTCCCATATAGTCATGCAGAGAGGCACTCCTGTGGGAAAATTGGTGAGCCTTTCATCTCTGCCTGTGGCTCTGGCCTATATAATAACACCAACCTGAGTGCAAACCACTAGACAGATGTAATGGGCAAATACTGAATTTTTATAAACCTTTTACATTTACTTTTTAAATCTAACTGTGTTCAGCTGAAAGGGCCAATCCAAGGTAAATTCCTGAAGTACCAATAATGTGATCCTAGAATCCTTTCCCCAAAAAATCCATTCAGTGCACCTTAAAGTTTATGTACAATCAAACTTTTTTTCAGTTGGAAAAGGTTAAAACCTTTGTCAGGGTTTTTTTTTTTTGTAACTGTCCTTGTTCTCCTGGGGAGATTTCCTTTCACTTCCTATTAAGGAAAAGCAACAGGAAATGAGAGGAAAGCACCACCCTTTGACAAAAGTTGATTTAAGAATTGACTAATCTGATGAAAATGACTGCATTCTGTCATATGCAATTAATGTTTAGCAGCCAACACCATTTTATTTAGGCAGCCTGAGAGCTGAATGAGAGAAAATCAAGCCATGTATGGCTAGCTTTACTTTCTATCTCAGTAAAAATGGTCACCAGAACAAATAGAAGTGTGAATATCCCTGGTGGTACACTGACAGCAATAAAAGTTGATAGAGGGTCCAACCCTTCCACACATCATCCAAAACTAAAGAAAAAGTTTTGCCTTTACATGCACATTAACCCGAATTTAGTAACACTCAGTCGAGCAGACTATTTAAAAGGCTTTTAGGTCAAGTTCTCAGTAACTATTGTATAGGGACAGAGTTGCTTTCCTAACCCAAGGACAAAATTGTTATATAAACTGCAGCTTACTAGAGCATAGATGTTTTGGCTGCACATTTCTCTTGGACAGGCTTAAGTTGGTGGCCATACATGGATTGAAATTCATCCGGTCCAGCAGGAATTTTTGATCTATGTGTGGGGAGGCCGGCTGTACACAAGTCAATCTATCAAACAACTTGTGTACAACCAGCCTATCTTTTTTTTCCAGAACAATCAGTACCGCTTGCCAGGGCTGCTGTTAGAAATCACACTGCCCTGTACAGCCTTCCTGACAGCCCCCCAAAAAAAAACAAATCAAAACAATATTTTCATTAAAAATACACACGAAAATCATTATTAGTGGACACAAACACAACATAACTCACAGGAGGTCACAGTATAAGGGGGGGGGGGTAAGTGGATACAGTACAGGGGGCAGGAGGGTACAGTATAGGGGCAGTAATGTATAATACAGATATCTTCTCCTCAAGCAGAGCTGTGCAGGGAAGCTGCTCTCACAGATCCTACCTATTCTGGCAGACTGTCACTGGACTAAATCTACAGCTGGAAAGACATATCCCCCTCTACCTTCCCCTCCATAGTTTCTGGCTCTCTTTTGGGCTTTGCAGAGCATCTTATTACTACTGCTGTTTGTGTGGGCTATGAAATAGCTGCAGCAGGAATTTGATCTTATAAGACGCAGGCCACTTCCCCTTTAAACAACCCTAATTAGGGACGTGTACTGCGCCAATCACATGGAATGAATAGGAGAGGATCAGCAGGGATTGGCGCAGTACACATCCGGTCCACACAAGCAGCAGCAGTAGTAAGGTGCTCCATCTTGGGGTTCTTCTCTAGCCCCTGAAAAAAATGTGTGTGTGGGGGGGGGGGGGGGAGGGGCTGGAAACCATGGGGAAGGGGAGAAGGGGAAAAAGGGGGAGATAAAGGATGGGTAGAGGAGATCTGGAGTGAAACTAGGGGATCCTGGTCTGTATAGAGATAAAAAAGGAGGAGGGAAGGGGAGGAGAGGCAAACAGATGGTTGTCAAGGGGACTGAAGAGGGATGGACAGGGATAGGCATGAGGAATACTATCGGCTGGTGAGGAATAGTCACAATATAATGAAACCAAATGGGCTGGTTGGCAGATGGGGGAGAGGGAGTGATCTCCATTGACTAGCAAAGAGAAAGTATTGGGGAGTGCTCATGGTGAGGAATTCCCGGCCGTTTGGAGTATTTGTGTATGCTGGGAAACACACCTGTGTGAAGGTGGAGTGCCTCAGGAGAAGAAGCAGATAGATGAGGGGGAGAGAGGGAAAGTGAACTGGAGGGACCATTGTTGGAGAAGTGTCAGGAAAAGAATTCCAGCCCAGCAGGGAAGAGGATGTAAATCTACAGGGCTGCTAAATGTCGGCATTCCAGCTGGCTGGGAGAATGGAACAAGGGTTTAACCTGAGGAGCTGAGTAGGGTTGCCACCTCATCCCTTTAAACCCAAACACATAATAATTAAACAGGTTCTGAGGCTAATTTCATGCAGATATTACACTAAGTGCGTTTAATTGCCACCTTAATCAGCCACAGAACCTGTGTAATTAATATGTGTTCAGGTTTAAAGGGATGAGGTGGCAACCTTAGACCTGAGAGAGGAGCAGTGTGACAGGTAGAGATAGATCTGAGTGAGGGTGAAAGGGAGCAGGACAGATAATTGCTGAGGCGGGGAGAAAGATGCCGGAGTGGGAACAGAGACAGCTGGATATTGGACAGATAAGGGAACTGACCTGTAGAAAAAGAGTCGGCCAAAGCAAAGAAAACTGTTGGCAGGAAACTGCAGGGAGGAAACTTCAAGGACCCCTCGTCCACCTAGGCAGTTCCCAGAGGTGCCTGTGCGGTACAACAGCCCTAGGAAGGCACTTCCCCTGATCTCAGTCCTGTCACATCCTCCTGTTTTCCCCTCTGCGGCGCTGCCGGCTATCCTCTCCCGCCGAGCACTGCAGGGGGGATCATATGTGGCCCAGACAGTGAGGCAGATCAGTGCAGCGTGGCAATTACCATAACAATGCTCTGTGTGGATCTCCCTTCCGCAGCTGAAAGCCAGCCGAAGGGAGAGCCACCCTGGAGGCTTTTATCTGCTGGAAGGAGAGACACCTATGCACCTGTTTTCTTTGATTTAGCACTACTATTGGGTATTAAGTATTACTTCCAGTGCATTCCTGGGTCATTGTATGTTTGTACTGTCTACTTAGTGTTTCAGGAGGGTTGAGGTTCGTGAGAAAGTCGAGGCAAAGAAGACAGGACCCATCCTATCCAGCTCCTCCTACCGTAATAGGGCTACACTGAAAATTACCTGGGTATAATGAGAGATTTTTAGGGTCTTTGTGTTTTCCTGTGCATTGGAGAGATGTCTCAAACAATGTTATCAGTTTTCCCAGTTATCTTTTTTTACACCCTCATCCCTGTTTAATTGAGATGAGAAGAGGGTTTGGGCTTGAAGCCCAAATCAGGAGAGTAGCCTATGGTGACAACACTGCTCCTTCATAGACACTATATAGTGAGTAAGCATTGTCATCCTAGGACAGTAAGTGTGTTACTAGCAGGATCACAAGGTAAAAATGAAGGAAACAAATACAGAAAATAAAGAAAACTAACACAGCCACCATATCTAAGGACTGATAAGCAGCTATATATATATAGTTAATGGGTTTTGTAGGTTTGATATGCTTTAAGGATACCAGCAACTACAGAAATTTAGCCATGTACAGAATATGAACAGAAGGGTCAAAATTGTTTAAATGCACCCCTCCCACGTCTGAAGATTAAGCTATAAAGAAGGTTCGGTACACAAAAGAGGCCATCACTCTCTGCCCCTGTCAGCGAGCAACTAGCATTGAGACTGACAGCACTGTGCTATACAGTAAAGACTTTTTGGCTCATACTTACATTAACTGTATTTAGTTTATTCTGTTTTTTTTTTTTAAGGATACTTAAAGTGGTATTAAACCCAAAAGCAAACATTTGCAGCTTCCCAATTCTTAGATGTGAATTCTTAGTTTTCTTTCTTAAGCCCCATACACACGCAACGATTATCGGCCGACCGATCGTCCGACTTTTGTCCAGAGTGGTTTTTTGTTGGTTGGAATGTGCCTAGACTGCACACGAATTTTCTCGCCCAACAAAAATCTACTTCAGAAGTGATGTCATGTGTTGGTTTGCTTTCTTTGTGTTCTTTCTTCTCTGAGCATGCCCAGTCTTGCTCATTAGATTTTTCCCTGTCAAAATCTGTAATGACTGCACGAAAATCGGCCGTGTTTTGACGGCCAACAAAAATTTTATAGTCTGCACACCAGATTTTTTTCGGCCGAAAAGTCGGAGTCGGTTGTCGGAAGCATCATACTAACAAGCCGAAAATCGGCAGATCGGACGTTGGACGAAAATTCCCTGCCAATTTTCGACGCGTGTGCACGGGGCTTTAGACTCTTTTCCTTACTTTCACTAAGTGATCTGACCAGTAAGTCTGTTGTTTTTCAAAAGGAACAATCTCTTGCCCATGAAGCAGTTAAAGGGTTGAGAAAAACTATTTGCTACTAACAGGGTATTGCAATGATCAGATTTTATTTTTTTTTATGTAAAACCTTTATCTCAAAAGAAATAAACTGTTGCTGTAACTGCTTATGAATTGTGAGCTGGAGTTTGGCTTCAATATGTTAGTGTATCTAAATCTTCTAATTTATCTAACATTCCCCACCCTCCAGATTAACAGTGCTGCTGACCAAAGGTGCCCCTGTTCTCCTTCATCCAGAGTGGAGGTACTCTAATACAGGTGCGTTACTGGCAATGTGAAAACAGAGGGGTAAAAAGCCTAAAAAAAATAAAAGGAATGAATCCGCTACATTTATAAACTGGTAAGCTGTAATATATTCAATTTTTGGTACTGATTTCAATCCTTTTTAAAGATTGTATTATCTGACTGCGGTTTACAAAACATTTAAAATAAAGCACTGAATAAATCTGCCCTACAACACAACATGTGACCCATTTGAATGAACTCAAGAATGCAATATCTGAAGCAAGAACTGAAAGTTATTATGTTTTCTGACATGTCTGGGTGGCAGAGGAAACCTCTTCAATCTGTTGTGACAACTGGAAAAGTTTTGAGACATCAGCAGTTTTAAAAGAGGAATGGATTTCCTCCCTAGGTTTTTAGTTCATGAATTAGACTGAATTATGGTCTGTGAAAGCTGTACAGGTGGGAAAATGACAAGGAAAGAAAAGGTCTGCATGGACACACATTGCAGTGAGCAAGTCTTATTTATTTTTCTTTGCTGGAGGTTGATAAATATGGTCAGGTCAGAGGAAAAGGGCAGCACTGAGCCCCTGCTGCAGCTAACCATCCGGATCTCCCTGTCCAGTGTTTGATGCCTTCATCTTGAATCTATTCCTTCAGGTAGATGATGTTAACCCTTACCAAATGACATTTATTATGCTAAAAAGCACAAACAATTTATGTCTTTATATCAATTTATTGTTTCACCTTTTTTTCTTCCTTTGTTACATTTAAAGCTTTTGTTACCCCAACATTTCATATTCCTGATATGTGCCTGCTGTACCATATACTTACATAGTTAGGTTGAAAAATGACACAAGTCCATCTGGCTCAACCAATAAAAACAGTAAAGAAAACCCAACCATACAATCCCATATACACAATCCTATACCAGCAGTTGATCCAGAGGAAGGCGAACAAAAACCCCAGCAAAGCATGATCCAATTTGCTACAGCAGGGGAAAAAATTCCCTCCTGATCCCCAAGAAGCAATCGAATATTCCCTGGATCAACTTTATCTATAAATATTAGTACCCATTTATATTATGTACACCTAGGAAAGAATCCAGGCCTTTTTTAAAATAATTTAGTGAGCTAGCCAGAACCACCTCTGGAGGGAGTCTATTCCACATTTTCGCAGCTCTTAAGGTGAAGAAACCTTTCCGTATTTGGAGACGAAATCTGTTTTCCTCTAGGCGTAAAGAGTGCCCCCTTGTCCTGTGTTGACTTTAAAGTGAATAACTCAACACCAAGTTCACTACATGGACCCCTTATGTATTTATATGTGTTGATCATATCCCCTCCTAATCTCTTCTTCTCAAGAGAGAATAAATTTGGCACCTTTAATCTTTTCTCATAGCTGAGCTCTTCCATGCCTCTTATCAGTTTGGTTGTTCTTCTCTGCACTTTCTCCAAGTTCCCCGATATCCTTTTTAAGAACTGGTGCCCAAAACTGAACTGCATATTCCAGATGAGGTCTTACTAATGATTTGTACAGGGGCAAAATTATATCTCTCTCTCTGGAGTCCATACCTCTGGTAATACAAGAAAGGACTTTGCTTGCTTTGGAAACCGCAGCTTGGCATTGTATGCTATTATTTAGCTTATGATCTACCAGAACACCCAGATCCTTCTCCGCTATGGATACTCCCCCTAGTATGTATGATGCATGCCCCCAAGTGCATAATTTTACATTTATCAACATTAAACCTCATTTGCCACATAGTTGCCCAATGAAACAATGCATTGAGGTCAGCTTGTAAGTTGGAGACATCCTGTAAAGAAGTTATTCCGCTACAAAGCTTGGTATCATCTGCAAAGACTGAAATGGTACTTTTAATCCCAGACCCTATATCATTTATAAAGATATTAAAAAATAAGGGTCCCAACACTGAACCTTGGGGTACACCACTGATAACTTTAGACCATTCAGAGTAAGAATCATTAACCACTACTCTCTGAATTCGGTCTTTTAGCCAATTTTCTATCCAATTACAAACCGATCTTTCCAAGCCTGCAGACTTTACCTTACACATTTGCCGTGTGTGGGGAACTGTGTCAAACGCTTTTGCAAAATCCAAGAATACTACGTCCACAGCCACCCCTCTGTCCAAGGTTTTACTTACCTCCTCATAAAAAGAAATCAGGTTTGTTTGACAACTTCTGTCTTTCATGAATCCATGCTGTCTGTTGCTTAAAATATTTCTTTCCAGCAATAACTCATCTATGTGGTCTTTTATTAAACTCTCCAGTATCTTCCCCACTATAGAAGTTAAACTAACAGGTCTATAGTTACTTGGCAAAGACTTTGATCCTTTTTCAAATATAGGTACCATATTGGCCCTACGCCAATCCAGTGGTACTATTCCAGTCTTTAACAAGTCCCTAAAAATTAGAAACAAAGGCTTTGAAATTACAGCGCTCAATTCTTTTAGGATGCGTGGGTGGATGCCATCTGGTCCAGGCACTTTATCCACCCTTATTCTGTCTAAAGATTTCTGGACCATATCACTTTTGAGCCATTGTGGACCATTTGGGGCTGTGTCAATACCATCCTCATTATGGCCATGAGCTCCCCCATGCTCCTTTGTATATACAGAGCTGAAGAAAGTATTTAATAAATGTGCCTTCTCTTTGTCCCCAGTCACCCACTCCTGCTTATTTTGTAAAGGGCCTACATGCTCAGACCTAACCTTTTTACTATTAATACATTTGAAGAATTTTTTGGGGTTTGTCCAACTATCTTTTGCAATCTGTCGTTTATTTTGAATTTTTGCATCCTTGATTTCCTTTTTACATATTCTGTTATATACTTTATAACAATTAAACAATGATAGTGTGCCTTCATTTTTACATTTTTTAAATTAAAAGCTCTTTTTTAATTATTTATAGCTTTTTTTTAACTTTGGCCGTGAGCCACATAGGTTTTATTTTTAGCATTTTAAAGTTATTGCCCATTGGAATATACTTTGCAGTGAGTTTGCATACAGTCTTTTTGAAAAATTAATATTTCCGTTCTGTGCTCATTGATGCCAATATTCCCTTCACATTTGTATGAGAAAGTATCTTGTGCTCTTTGTATTGCTTCCTTTATGTGAAATCCCTGGTGATCCTGCCAGTCCCTCTGCTTTCCTAATAAAACTGACCACACTAAGCAGGAGAACACAGCATGGTCAGTTCTCTAGCTATGCTGGGAACTAAGCCTGCTCTCAAATGATCAGACTTGCCCGACATGCCCCTGCTGCACAGCCATTCACTGGGGAGATCAGTGTGCTGCTGCCACGTCTCCTCCCCAGCTCTTAAGCAGCTGAGAACAGAGGGCATGTGATCACTTATAAAAAAGGGAAAAAGGGTATTTTTTATATCTCTACAAACATGTTTTGCCTTTCATTTCTGTTTTAAACTGAATAGGTTGTTTTACAAAGTGATTACAAATCACTTTAATTGCCACTGATCTCCTGCAGACAACACTCTGTCCCTGTCTCCCAGCTGTCCTAATTGTTCTTCTACGTTGTCACTCTGTCAAAATAGGCTTCCTTCACAGACTATAAGTGGCAGTTTCAGCACACATTTTGCAGACACGGCCCACTGTTGTCACCATCAGGAATGCATCGCTGGAGTGCATGTAGACAGGAAGTGACTGCAAGGAGGTTTCAGATCAGAAGCAAACAGCATTAAAAATTTTGAGAAAACATGGAAATGCTTTTTAGGACAACCTAGACTTAGAGGAAGAGGAATGAATTATGTTGGCTAACAGAGTGAGAACATCCAATGGCAGAGAAATCTCAGGATTGAAGGTGAATTTTGCAGCAATATTTAATGGGCTGCTCATATGTACGAGGAGCGCTCAAGTCAAACCGGGACTTTTAATTTTACAGGTATAAAAAAATGTTAGCTTGGCGGTACTACACACAGTAGTAGGTGGCAAGTGTGTCCTAATACTGATAGGCAGCGCACATGTTGCAGGCCAGTCCGGAGATCGTTATTCAAAATGGCAGACAACAGTCGCTTAATGGAACAGTGTGTGGTAATGACATTTTTTGTGAACGAAGCTGTAAAACCTGCGGATATCTATAAAAGACTTCAGACACAGTACAGTGATGAGACGCTTGGTATCACTGTAGTGCCAAAAAAGAAAAAAATATCTCCATACATACGTATGGCCCACCCCCCAGAAGACGTCACTGCTGATAAAACGCGTAAGGGCGTAGCCACTCACGGGGTCTGTCCGCAAGAGTCATTGAGCACTGCTAATGTTATGTGCCTTGCAACTATCAGCCTGCTGATTCATCCTGCTGTAAATACAAGCTTGTCAGTGATTTCTGTCAGCTTACAAAAAAACATTGATGTTTACTTCATGATGGAAATATGTATTTCTTTTTTGGCACCACACTGATGCCGAATATTGAGTGATGACCATCCTCTCTCCTAGTGATTGTCTAGCCTGTGGCAACTTCTCATGCGTTTTTGGCAATTATAATCTTGGTTGTTTCTTGTTCACCATGGACTATTCCTCTGTTCTTTTATCTTATGTATGATACATGGACAATGGTCTGCACTTTACCGTTTGTTCACATTTTTATTGGTTTGTTATTATCACAGTATTCTTATTCAATTTGGGAAATCAATTTACGCAATCTAAGCACTGAAAATGTCATCTCTATAACTGATCCAGTTGTGGTGAGATAGCTTAACATACATAGGGAGATTTACTAAAACTTGTGCATACAGAATCTGGTGCAGCTGTCCATAGCAACCAATCAGCGTCTAACGTTAGCTTTTTCAATTAAGCTTTGCCAATAAAACCTAGAAGCTGATTGGTTACTATGCACAGCTGCACCAGATTCTGTCTGCACAAGTTTTAGCAAATCTCTCCAACAGTCTCAGTAGCTTGGCAGACAATGACTTTATCCAAATAACATCTTGCAGATTGTATAAAGCCTTATTCCAAACTTGTGCAAATTATTACAGATGAACATCAGATAAGTAAAAAAATCAAAGTGTGTCTAGCTCCAGCAGAATACAGTTAAAGCGGAGTTCCGGCCACGAAAAAGTTTTTTCAATAAAAATACCCCCGGGACAGTCAGGGCTAGTACATTCCACAATGGATAGCCTCTGTACTGTCCCGGGTCGCACTTACCTTTTAGAAGAAATACTTACCTTGAAAATTTCTTCTCCAGCGCTGCCATCTCGGATGTGGGCAGCTGAAGCCAGTGCATCCTCTTCTGCGTCCTCTTCCGTGTCCTCTTCTCCCAGAATGCGCCTGCACCGGCCCCTCTCATCACTTCCGGTGCAGGCGCATCATTCCTCCACAGCTTCTGGGCATGCCCAGAAGCTGTTTAGCAGGGAATGAGGCGCCGCACCGGAAGTGAGGAGCGGGGCCGATGCAGGCGCATTGATTCCTGGGAGTGATGACGTTCAGCTCCCAGGAATCAATGCAAAGAGGAAGTGATGGCGTGGGCCGCAGCCGCAGAGGGAGGAAGTGGAAGAAAGTTGAGTATATTTTTCTTCAATAACAAGGTAAGTAAACAAAAAAAAATCGTAACTATCCATTTATTTTTCAGGTGACCAAAAGCAAGTGGATGGCCCAAAATCGATTATGTCGATTTTCTGGCCGAAACTCCGCTTTAATATGATGAATGGAGACTAAAGCATAAAGACGAAGTCCCAGTAGCTTGGTAGACAGTGACTCGATCCAAATGACATCTTTCAGATCGTAGAATGCTTTAATCCAAACTTGTGCAGACCACAACAAATGAACCATCAGGTCAAAAATCATAGTGTGTCTAGCTCCAGCCGAATACAGTTCATGTGATAAATGGAGGCTAGAGCTTGAAGAAGACGAGTGGGACTAACTACATAGCGCATCCCTAGCTACAGAGTGAGGTGGTGACCAAAACAAACAATGTATGTGTAAATGATACTAACTAAATGAAAATATCGTATGATATTGCATGGAGTGCCCACCAAAAATTCCTTGGTATTGTTTTCCGCAGCCTTGAAGCTGTCCCCTGCTGCTTTGATTAGCTCTGACCCACATCTACTGCCTCAATATGAGTAGATGAGGGACCATAATCATTGGATGTTTGGGTTCTGAGACCAGTAACTGCATGCATGTTGCTAGTAGAAAAACACACGGCCAAATGGAGGGTGTCCCAATTTAGACACATGATAACTTGACTCATCCAGTAAAGAGAACCTTTATGTTTTAATGGTTAATAGGCTCCAAGAGGGATTAGATTAAACTTCTAATAAAGCAGAGATCACCTTTAACGAAAGGCTTGAAGAATGAATGGAATTGTGGAATGTTCCTTCAAGGTCAAGTCTACCTAACCTCTTTTATCTCTGACCATGAAAGTAGCCATAACATCAGAGCTTGTTGTTTTCACATACAACTGTACACAAGTCCTTTTGTTTAAAAAATACAAAACAAATGTTAATTATAATGAGAGATGTTAGATGTCATTTTATAAAGCTCAAAGCTGTCTGGTTCTTAACACTGTATCAAACAAACAAGTGTCATGTGTCTTTGTTATAGCCATAACACTAAAAGGGCTCAATGAAGTCAATATGCAATGTCATTGGAGGAAGTACACCATTTATGGAATTATGTGAACTTGCAGTGAAAGCAAACAACTGGCTGTATGATTTTATAGGATCTAGAAGTGATACAGGGATGTTCTGAACTGTGAAAGTGACATTTCATATACTGGAAAGTCATAAATATCAGCAAATCTCTGAATCATACACCCTAGATTTATGTTTTCATTATTAACCACTTTATTAACCACTTTAAGACCAGACCTACTCCAGACACTTTTTGTTTACAAGTTAAAATAAGTATTTTTTTTTCTAGAAAATTACATAGAACTCCCAAACATTATATATACAGACCTACCCCCTCCAGTACAGGTCACTTGTCTTCTAGTGCAGACCCTCTCCTGCCCCACCAGCACAGACATCCCTTCCAATATAAACCCCTCCCTCTCTACCAGTAAAGACCCCCCTCCTGTACAGAGTAAAACCAAAAATTACCCCTTGCTTCTTGTACAAATTGCCCCTGTATTCCAGGAACAGACCTACCCCCAACCCCTTCCCAGTACATACCCCCACTCCAATACAGACTCCCTTCTTCCCTACCAGTACAGACCCCACTCCTCCCCACCAAAACATAACTACCCCCTCCAATACAGATCCCTGCCTCCCCAGCAGTGCAGACCCCCCCCCCCCCCCTTCAGTACAGACCTGCCTCAAGAAAGGCTAATTTATATGTAAATTGCATGTAGGTTGATTATATCCAAATCATTTGACTATTTGCATATGAATGAGCTGTGGGCAAGTTTACAGGGGCAGAAACTCTCATGAAATATGGGATTGTTCCCAAGATCTTACTGGAAGGTTCACTACTTTACCTTTGCGTATGTGCAATTACCAGAAGTCAGGGGTAAGTGTATATTCTAACTTTTTCCTTTACTGGCACATTTTTGTGCTTATAAACCACATACATTTAACATTATAGGACAATGCTTGCAATGTATGTGAAGTTGTAATTTTCCTTAAAGGTCTGCTTTAAAGGTGATGTATATTGGTGTGTGTGTGTATATATATATATATATATATATATATATATATATATATATATATATATATATATATATATATATATTGCATCTTTATTTATTATGGTAAGGATACAAAATGAAAAATAAAATGTAAAAAAACATTTATTTAAATATAAAACACTGCATAATATTTTTATTTTTATTTTCAGCCAACAGGTAGAGTGCTAAGTCTCTTTAATTTCTTAGGTTATCCTTTTTTTCACATTTTTTATTTTAAGAATTTTACATACAGATATAAATGCTGAAAGAATATATGCAACATAAGCCATTTCAAAGGCAATATGACAAAATAGACTAATTAAGAAAAAACAGCAACAGCAAACACAACAGAAAACCAACCATCCTGTTTATAAAGTGTATAATCGCTCGTCAGGGTCAAAGCCTAAATAGCAAGCTATTTAGTGCAAGAGCGTTCTTGGTTATCCTTATGTTCTGTTGCTTACAGAGCTCATTAGCTCAATCTGAAATTTACACGAAGTCAGAGCAGTGATTCCTCCCCCTTTCTCCATAGGATCCTATCCCACATCCTAAAGAGGTAACAGGAAGTGAAAAGAAATCTGGACAAAGTTAGAAAAACTCCCCTATTAGACAGTTGCCACCAGAACTCGTGTCCTCATGTGTTCAGTTCTGGTGAGATCTGTACAATGTTGGATTACCCATCACTTTCTTTCTTAGTGACAATGGTTACAAGTACAAGCAGAGAGGGTTAATCTCCTCAGCATGGACATAAACAGCCCTCTGACACAGCTCATAGCCTTCCTTACTCTATCCAAAACATAAAAAAAAAAAACTTTTGGCTCTACATACACTTAATAGAAGGTTAATACAAATTAAATCACACACCATTACAATGATAGGGTGACCCTCCAGAGCTTCTTCTCCTGAAGAACAGACAAATCAGCAGACAGCCAAGATCATCAGCAAACTCCCAGGAAAAGTAGAAGAATTCTCACCCGTGAACAGCGGTACTCTTGGTGATGAGAGCTCTGCCATGCAGTATGTCCTATCTGAAAAGGTTGTCTTTATCCTTACATTGGTATTTTTGGCTCAGGAATAAAAGTATTTGTTAAATGTAAGTCACGGAAAGTTCAGCAAGTTTGACGCTTGCATGAACTTTGAAAAAAGTCTTCCACCATGTGATACAGCAAATTCCAGCAGAATTGAGCAGAGTCTAGTCAATGGATGTGGTTTATGAATCAGTGAGGCCTTTCTACCACCAATCACATTTCCAGTACAAAAATAATCAACTGCAATTGTGTAAAAAAAAAAAAAAAAAATTAAAGTTCTGTGGAACTTTAGCTTTGTTGTCCTACGTGTATTATGACAATCCAGCCCCAGTCTCTGAGCAGCGCTTAATCATTCTGCATGGGTTCCTGTAAGACTGAAATAAGTAGTCATGTTTTCTGCAAATAAACAGTGTAATCTTTAATTCAGTAATTCTTTCCTTATGTTCCTCTTCTGACCCCATCTTCCTGGTTTTCTCTCCCTTTTCCGGTTTCCTTTCTTCATAGCAAAAATATATATATATATATATCTGTCTACATAGAAATACCTCAGTGACTCAGAAGATGGATAAACTTTGCGAATTAGGATACCTGAAAGTGCCTTCAGTTTATTTAATTTTTGGAGGTCTTTGACAGAATGGAATACATAAACGAAAAAAAGCTCAGGTTTAAGTGTATCTAAAATCCATTTTATAATAGAATGTGGGAGAATTAGAAACTGTCAGGTTTTTATTACTGTCTGTGTCCCTACTAGAGAAGTTTACTCTGTCTGTTTGTATTGGTGGCCATTGTCACTGGGACTTAAAGTGAGAGATTTTGAGTTGTCACCAGAATAGTTATACAGGTCATCCTAAGGATAATTGGATCAATTCTAGTGACCCTGGATTCCCTCCAGATCAAGCTAATCTTTGAGCGAATGTTTGCTGTGGATTTCCGAATCACCTTTTAAACTGATCTGCTCTTTTACAAACTGGTTAAGGTGGTTACACCTTAGCAGTTCACTTGGTGAAGGGTAAGCTCTTCGTCCATACCACCCAACTCTCTAGGGGCTCATGCACACTGACGAATGGTTTCCTGCCAGCAAGATCCTTTGTAAAATCTTGTCCATACACTGTACAATGTAATTTTTGTCCTAACGTTACATGCGTACAATGTACCCTATTTGCTAGGCAGCTCCTGCTGCCTAGCTTCTCCTAAGTCGCAAAGACACAGAAGAGCATTCTGAGTCAATTGTGTAAATTTTCGCTAAACGTTGCATTCTTGTGAACATTAGTTCAAATTTTTATATATTATATGTACAGCCTTATATGTTCCATACGCAGTGTGTCTGTGTGTGTGTGTATATATATATATATGTAGCACCCTCCTAGGTAGGTGCTAGGAAAAGTATATGTGTGGCCCTGTCTGCTTATCTAGGGGGCCTGATCAGTTAGTGAGGCTGTCATGTGTTTCCAGGTGTAGTCTGTTGAGTCCGGGGATTCTCCCCACAGCATCCAATGAGGGCTTGCTGGACAGTGGAGGAAACCTGGCCAATAGCGTACCAGGGTTTATAGCTGTGCCAGTGGGCGGAGTTCACAGCAATGCACCCTGGGATTGGGTATAAACCTGGTGGGAGCATGTGACAGAGCGTCTTTGGTGGGAAGCAGAGTCCCAGGAGGAGGCTGACGGTTGTCACTCCTCCTGTCAGAGTGAGTGAAGATGTCCTGGGCAGTCGGCCTGAAGGACCGGAGGTTGAGCTGGGCTGCAGAAAGGGATCCAGAGTGTTGCTGACCGAGTGGATCTGCTGGGCAGGGGTTTCCAGGAAAAACAGTGTCATGAGTACTCGAAATCTGCCCAGGGGTCTGTCTAAGAGAGGGGGCCAATCCAGAAGGTCAAAGGGATCCAGGAGCCAGCTAACCAGTAGTTGTGGCATAGAAAGGGGGTGCCAAGTAGTAAGCCCTGAAGATAAGGGAGTGAAAGGGGGCGACTGTGTGGGCCCTGAAGCGTTTAGAAGTGCAACAAAAGTGTACAAGTAGCTACCTCAGGAAGGAGTACCTAAGGAGGATTTCTTTAATTGAAGCTCAGTTATAAGAATAGTTCAGCGTTAACCGGCATCCGGCCAGCATTAACCAGCGTCAAGTCAGCATTGGCGGCATTGAGCCAGCGTTACCAGCGTCAAACAGTACTTATTAAGTGTCTCCGTCCAATTGTGCATACTTGAGTTAAAGGAGTATCCCACTCATCCCTTCTTCCATCCAAGTTCCTAAATAAATCAAAAAACCCAAAGATACTAGAGTGGTCAATGTCTCAGTGCTCACACTTGGAGAAACGTGCTTAAATGTGCTGTTGTTGTTAGTGGTAACCCAGGGGTACCCATATCCATCAAAACTGCTGGGAATTGTGCTACATATATATATATATATATATTTGTATATATATATATTGTAATGATGTTTTGGCAAGTCACAGTCCACCAGGGCCTTAAGAAAGACAGTTGTGACATAGGGTGACTTGGGGCAATAAAGCTACTATATCATCTATCTTGTCCAGCTGCGGAAGCACTTTGAGTGTCTACAAAAGCTCTTGCTTAATTACTTGTTTTGTTTGCAGCACTAAGGCATTTATTTTGCGTGGACGTCCTTCTTTTGCCTTTCTCTCCCTCTCTCTCTATCTCTGTCTCTCTTTCTCCCTCTCGCTTCTGTTCATTGTGATAGACCCAACCAGGACAGGGGCTTTTAGAGGGGACAGCAGGCTGGCCTCATGCCTACTGACTATGGGCCCTGGCATCCGACAGGGCTCTATTCTTTGGGAGATGTGTGCCTGGGGAACATTTGGAATAGTTTTATTTCAGATTCAAGTCCATATCTCCCCAAAAACACAGACTCTGAGAACTGGAGAACCCGTATACAGATTTGGAGCTGTGTTTTGTGGGGGTAGAGAATCAACAGCCCAAACCAGCACTGACTGCTTAAACCCCCTCCTAGACCCAGAGACACAAAGCAGAGATTATAATCAGCACAAAACAATCTGATGCTGGGGTCTCCTGCTATTATGTGTAATCTGTTTGTTAAAGTGTTATGTGTTTACTGTTAAGTGTCTTTCTCCCATTATGTGCCTCCTAGGTGTGAATTTCTATTGTTAATTAAGTCAACTATTGTTTCTGTTTGCTAATCCTCCCGAATGTGATTAGTCTTGTGTCAACTTTACCTCGTTACCTAACCACTGTGGGATGTTTACCCCAAAGTGTAATATTTGTTTTTATTGTTCATGTGGTGACTGCCCCTGTTTTTTAAGTGTATAAAAACCTGTATTTCTGTTTAATAAAGTCATTCCTTTGGTTTTTCCCTCAACATCTTGTCTGTGTACGATGCTAGCTATCTGTCTGCTGGAAGGGTTTGGCGGAGGCACCCAGGCGGGGTGCCAGGCGGTCCGTCACACTTATGTATAATTATACTTAAAGAGGTTGTAAACTCGTTCAGAAAATTTTTTTTTTTTTTTACAACCTGCAAGAGAAAGACATAATGAGCTAGTATGCATCGCATACTAGCTCATTATGAAATACTTACCTTAGAACGAGCCCCCGCCGTGCCGCTCTCTTACCTGTATGATGGGCGACATGTTCAGTCGCCTGTCTTCCGGGATCGTGGCATCCGGCCATCTGATTGGCCGGAGCCGCGGTGACGTCACTCCCGCGCACGCGCGCGGGAGCCGACGGTCACGGCACGGGGCTCTGAAGGAACGGCACGATCAGCCGTTCCTTCAGAGCGCATGCGCCAGTGACGTCACTGGCTGCATTAAAGGTAAATATCTCCTAAACCGTACATGTTTAGGAGATATTTACAGTACCTATAGGTAAGCCTTATCATAGGCTTACCTATAGGTACAACTTCCTGAGGAGGGTTTACTTCCTCTTTAACAGTGATTTTTTTTATAGTATATAGTCCATAATTTCTTGAGGTGCCACATAAAATAATTTTTACACATAATATTTGAATAGGATGTTTTTTTTTTTTTTCGTTTTAACCACTTAGTACTGCAGCTCAGATGATGCACTGATCTTCACTATCCATTCTGCAGGTTCAAAAATCAGAGCAAACAGTAGAGCAAACATCCTTAAGCAGTAAATCAATACAAATATAAAGAATATAAATGACACAACATAGATCTTTAAATCATTTGTATACTTGAGTATGTTTGCATGTAACAAATGGTTTTGGAATTCTTTTAACAAAACAGAAAAAATGACAATTTGTCTAAAGGGGATTCTGTCTGTGAATGTACTGAAAACAACTGCTGAGTCTCTAAAAACTTACTAGTGTACTGTTGACCTTTGCTCAATCTTTGTCTTTTCTTGACAGGTTAATTGACTGCAATTTTAAGGATGAAATAGCTTTAAAGGAGTTGTAGAAGTCATAAGGTTTTTTTATCCTAATGAATTCTATGCATTAGGTTTAAAAGCCTTCTGTGTACAGCAGCCTACCCAGCACCCCCTAATACTTACCTGAGCCCCATCTCTGTCCACAAGTGTCTCGGCTGTCCAAGACTCTCCCTCCTGATTAGTTGAGACGCAGCAGTGGCGCCATTGGTTTCCACTGCTGTCAATCAAAGTCAGTCAGCCAATCAGTAGAGAGAGCCGGCGCCAGGCTGCAGCTGAATGGACACAGTGAGCTGTGACTCAGCTCTGGTGCCCCCATAGCAAGCTGCTTGCTGTGGGGGCACTCACCAGGGGGCAGGAGCACAGAAGAGGGACCCGAAAAGTGGAGGATCGGGGCTGCTCTGTGCAAATCCAACTGCACAGAGGAGGTAAGTATGACATGTTTGTTATTTTTATTGAAAAAAAATAAGACTTTACAAACACTTTAAGGCATTTGATGTCTGCAAATTATTTTCTCTGAATAGGTTCTTCCATTATGTTTTCCATAAATGGTTTCCAGTTTCGCATTTTGATGTCTCAATTTTCATTGGTTAGTCCCGAAATGTGAGGAGAGGAGAGAGCTTTGCAATAGTATAAATGGGTGTAGTCAGATTTTATCAAATTGGAATTGAGTTTGGGAGGCAGGGCCTGGGTCTATGGACAGATTAGTCACAAAGACAATGACAGAGATAGGGCTCTTTCACACGGGCGGTCCGATCAGATCCGCCTGTCAGTTTTTTAGGCGGATCTGATCGGATCCTCCATGCAGCTCTATGGGGCAGCGGGTGTCAGCAGAGGTCACCTCCGCTGACACCCGCTGCCATCCGCATCCGATCCTGTGCTGAAATCTGGACGGATGGAAACCCTATTTTTCCATCCGTTCAGTAATCGGAGCGGAGCGGATCTGATGAGAGCGGACAAGCGGTCCGCTCTCCTCCGATCCCCCATAGAGGGCAGCGGGGGCCGAGACACCTCCCTCTCCGCTCTGCAAGCGGAGACGGAGCTGTCATCCGCCCGGCTCAGCGGGGATCGCGGATCGATCCCCGCTGAGCAACACGGATCCGCCTGCGGAGGCGGACCGTGTGAAAGAAGCCATAGGAATCTAATTAAAAATAGGTAAGGGCTTGATCACATCAGCTGAAATGACCATTGACCTACTGCTTTTATTATGAAGTGAGGGTCTATCTGTGGGAACTGCGCAATATAAAGAATGATCCAAATAGAAAAGGTTTTCTTTGACCATACTTCATTTTCTATTTAACTTCAGAACTGTATATTCAGAGCTTTTTTTTGTGTTCTATATAATTGAGCGGGCAGAAGCACAATCCAAACTTTGTCTCTCCTTTTCACCCACAGATTTCCTGTGGAACTCTGTGAAGCCGTGAGAGCTTTCAGAGGTCTGGAGAAGCAACGCTGATTGCTCCTTGTAGTGTTTTTACAGGAATAAAGAACTTCTGGCCTCACGTCTTTGTAATACACAAGGGTCGTGTGCTTCAAAGTTTTTGGTTTAGATTTGTAATGCAAACTGTAGGCTGACCATGTGTGTAAAGGCAACTTTTTTGGGTTTGGAGAGAGTGTAGAAGGATTAGACCCGCTAAAGTTTGTATCTCTTTCTGCATCCCTGCTGAAGAGAATCACCCTCTTAATTGTCCCGTAGCCACTGTCACCAAGACAAAAAGTGGGGGGAATTTACAAACATTTGAGCTGTCACCATAGCAAGAGGTGAGGGAAAATCTTCTAAGAGGTGAGGGGAAAACCTGTGCTAGGATGCTAATTCTTTTTAGCTTTGGGAGGGATTTCTTCTCATTTCCTAAGGTGTTTTCAGAGTAGGAAGTGAAGGGTAATTCCCCCAGTGAGACACGGGCAGAAAAGAATAACCTAATGGGGGTTTTAACCTATTCCTACTCTAAAAGGAACAAAAAACAGTTATGGCTTAACATACTCCTATTTTACCACCGCACGTGAAAATTCAGAGTTAAAATTCCCACATTTCAGTTTTTTTTACCTGCAAATGAATTTGTAATTCTGTTTGGCCCATCTTGTGATTTGGCCACTCCTGAAAGACAGTATACCCAAGCAGGTGACTATACTTTTCTGCAGAACAGTTAAGCAGTTGATCAAGGACATACCCCCAGCCTGCTGATTAGACAATGAAGAAGCACCAACAAACCACAGCATGGTGTTCATTGTGCTCAATCTCTTATCCAGTCAGCCAGCTTCCAGCATAAGTTTAACAACATTATGCAATACAGTGCAGTTCAAACTTCTTTTTTTTTTTTTTTTTAGATTTGGAATATAGAATGGAAGGGTAAGAACACTTATTTACAGCCCCCTGTGTGTGCCATGAAAATAGAAAAAAAATACATCAATACAAAAACCCCGAAGGTGAAGATGGAAGTGCCGGGGACCAGGGAGAACGCTGACAGCACACCATTAGGGGGCTCTTTTTGTGTGTAAGTCTGTCATAATGTACTAGCAGTGCAGTGCATACTAGTATATTATGACTTAAACCTGCAGGGGGTCCATTTCTTTTATTTTACACGTGAGACTTTACCTCCCCTTGCCGCTGCTGTCTACCAGCCCTTTAACAGGATTTATATGCCAGGAGGTGGTGGGCAGGAATTCCGATCATGTGACCCCTGTGATTGGCAGCTACAGCAGTCACATGATCAAAACCCCCCCGATTGCTAGTTTGCATTGGGAGCTTTTTGGTACCCACTGGTTACTGGGCAGGGAGTGCGCTCTCAGCACCATAAAGTGTTTACCTAGGAACGTATATATGCGGCCACTCAACATTAAAGCCCAGCCGCCAAGAGGCCGCAAATAGTATGTGCCAGGTTGGCGGGAAGAGGTTAGAAAAAAATCATCATATATACCCTTTTGTTCACTGATCTTAGGACCGGTCTGGTGATATCACAGGACCTCTTCATCCTCTTCTTCTTCTGACGGTGGGTGATTTGAAATGCTACAGAGAGACCGGCATGACCCCTACAGCAATGCCGGACATGCTAAATAGTTGCTCTATTATCTTTTTATACTCATTTTTATTTTAGTTTATCACAAATAAACATTTGACTTTTTTCCAGTATATCAAAGTGTATGTAAACCTCCAATCTATTTTTCAGTATGTTTGGCCTCATGCCTCTCTGTGCAGTTTTCTTAAAAAATTACATTTCTTCCTAGCAGATCCTGTCAGTAACAACACTTCCTGTTTCAGGCTGACAACACTAAGCTACTGCTGTGCAAGTTTTTCAGTCTGTCAAGAGTGCTTTACAACAGATTCACAAGAAAACTGTTTGCTGTAGACAGCTGTATACAGTGAAGGATTATGTCAAATATACAGAAAAATAGATTGCCACACCAAGGCATTGGGGTTATGGCCATTAGAGCAATACATGTTATGTGTGTTCTAAATATCACTGTAGTGTATTTAGAGTTAATGGTACCCCAAACCACCTTACCAATGCAACTGTGTTGCAATGAACCACTCTGCATGGTATCGTACTACTGTGCATTGTGGTGTGCTGTGTTGCTAATTTTTTGCCCATTCTGCTGCTTTGGTAGCTCATGCATTTAAATGCATGTTAATGCAAGCTATTATGTGCAATGCACTGGAGCAAACAGGTGTGAAATCCACCTTTGGGTTTACATACCCTCTAAATGACACCATAATGAATTACTCCATTCCTCCATGAATATCAGACGGAATCATAAATATGTAACAGACATTTGTCTAGCAATGTTATCCTTCTCTTTTATAAAATAGTAAATGGACAATCAGACGTCCAATGCCACCCACAATTAAGATGGCCGCCTCTGTCCCCTCTTCTCGCAACCTTTAAAAGAATCGTCTTCACAGTGTCAGCACTCTGAACCATTCCCTGGATATCTATTACTTATGCTTGTATCAGCCTGGCTGCCTCTGAAAGGCATTATGTATTTATGTGACACAGTGGCTTAAGCAATCCAGCTTGCTATATTTTAAAAGTGAAAAGTCTAGCTGGGTTCATTTCCTATGCTGTCTGTGAGCCGTTTGCTTCAGGAAAAAAAATACTTTTTTTTCCGCTCTTGAATCTTTAAAGACAATTGTGATTTTTTTTTTTCACCCGGGGAGAAGAAGGGGGCACAGGAGGCCGATGGCTGGCTTAAGTCAGGAGGAGGGCACCCCAGAGGTCAAATTCCTTCAAGATGAGATCATTTCCTTCAGCATGTGATAAGCGGAAAAACCCTTTCATTGGGATCCCAGCTCCATAAAAATATATACAAGCTGGACTTTATTATGAATGTATACTGGAATTATGAAACAAAGGGGCGTGAGTGACAGGGCAGCATCTGCCAGCTTTGGATGTGGGGTGGATGGTGTCAGGAAGGGGTTACCCACATACGCGGCCCCGCGCTTTCCAGATGAAAGCCATCTCCAGAGGGAACGGAGGTCTTTTTATTTCCCCCTCCTTGCCTAAATTCCTTGAAGAAAGCAGCTGCAGTACTACCCCCTGTATCAACATGAAATTATGACAAATCAAACTGAGCGATGTATCTACGGCAGACACAAACAATAATACCCCGGCCATTCTTTATTGTGCTCCGCTCAAGGGTGAGAGCCCCAAAGATGGAATGTGGTGAGCTTAGGTCTTTGACAAAATGTTATAAAGGGATATCTCACTTGGTGTCTATGAATACAAGGGCACGACAGAAATCGAGCCAGACAATCAGATGGCATGCTGGAACCGCCACGACTTAAAGCCGTATTTGTCATGCTCTGGCCTGACCATGTGGAAATGAAGAGGGGGCCTGTCAAAAAAATAAATTAGCATGTCCGAACAGAAGGAAATCCAAGAGGGTACTGTAACATCCCTCAAAAAAATAAAAAGGGGAATGTAAAATTATGTTTTGTTATTTCACTCAAACGGATACAAAGAGGCTTTGTGTCGCCAGGGAATACAGTTGAGCGATCAAGATTGGATTATGATCCGTTACTTTGGAGAGATTATAATGCTTTAAAAAAAAATTTCTTAAACAAAAGTTACCCAATTTGCATGTGCGTGGTTCTGGGGGTAAAACATACATAAGCTTAAATGCAGTCAGGGGCATTTTTAACCATGAACTCCAGCTAAAGCAGGTAAGTTGAATAAGTTACTGAGTTCTATTTCTATTACTATTTCTCTTAGGGTGCCCCAGTGGCAAGCTATCCCAGCTGGAATTTCCAACACTATTGATTTGTCTTGGACACTACAAAGCCAAATCATGGCACTGTTTCCTTCAATGGATCTTGAACAATACAGTATATACAAATAATTATGGATTTCCAGCGATGAGGGTTAGCAATGCACAAAGAGCTGGTTGAGAGAAATTGAGTAGAATCACACATCCATGTTGTTTAGCTACTTCAACAAAAGTTGAATGATAAATTTACTTTTTCGTTTCCAGTTTGTGCGAACATGGCACCCACAGTTTTAAGTTCGGTCAATTCAGCTGGAATCAGCTTAAATTCAAACTGTGTATGTAGGTTTTTTAAATCTGTAATAGCCCCATGAGGGGGTTATAGGTGGGGTTCAGCGTGGTGTGGCAGCAGTACACACAGTCCCAGTGCGATGAAAGAACTGAAATAAAGCAAAGACAGTTCACAAACAACCCAGTGGGAAAAGTGCCAATCCGGGAATACTCACAGGTCCAACAGCATGTAGAGAGCAGGATTCAGCTGAACAGACAGCTCCTGTTGAGAGGGGCAGAATGCAGCCTGGCCGCATTGTGCCCAAGGAGGTAGATGTTCAGGGAAGTTATGAGTTATATCCTTTCCCTATTCATCAGGAACCTTTCCCTGATGCTAGGTTTGTCCCTACCAGGTGGGGTGCTTGTCCCTACTCTACCAACTCCCAATATGCAAACCAGATCTGGGAGCCAGGGCCCTAAAAGATTCTGCCTGACCCAAGATAGCTGCTGGAGTCACATGGGGTGGCAGCATCCAATAGAATAGCATCCCCATTGAGCCAGGAAACCATAGAAGAACCATTTTCCTCTTGACTTCCTCTCCAACTGCAGTGCCACTGTGGAAGAGCACCACCTGCCGTGGAGATAGAAGACTGCACATGTCTACAGTTTGGAGACACAAACCTTTGCAGGGACATTAGATGGAATTGACATTTAAAGAGACTCTGTTACTTTGCCTTGCAAGTGTATTTAAAGCCCCCACTGATCCTCCCCTCCCCTGTGTTCCTCCACTGCTTCTGCTTCCCAGCGGTCCTAAAGCTGTTCACCTTGCCAGATGGCTTTGGAGCTTACATGGGCTTGATGACATCAAAATCCTCATCAGGTGATAGTGTTTGGGCTTAGCGATTGTCGTCCCCAGTCCAACTACAGCATTCTGGGAGGGGAGTCACAAGATCCCCATACCTGGAAGTGCATAACAGCTGCTACAGAAAAAGGAACAGTGGAGGAATGTAGGTACATCTATAGTGGGTTGGGAAGAGGGCTACCAAGAAACTGTCCCATTTCCCAAAATGGGCAAAGTGTCAGTCCTCTTAAAACTGTTATACCACATTTGGCTTGATGCTGATTGGTTCAAATCACCCATTGATATCTTATTTCTGTCACTGGCAATGAGAGCAGTGATAGTGTTTTTCCCTTTAGATACTAAGTCTTACCAGATGTTTCTAAAACTCTATTGGGAAATTATGTTAGATTTGTACTTTTGATAATCTTTTATACAGGCTCCACTCCTTTTACTGTCCTCTGCTCTTGATAAGCTTAAACCTCCGGCAAACAACTAAATACATAGATGACATTGAGCTGTTTTACCATCTAAATTATTTATACCTCTACCCATACCGTTGTGAGATTTACCCAGCTCTGCCACACAACCCAATCCTGTCTGGCAGTCCAGGAGACCTGATTCTTCTCTGCTGCAGTTTAGTAACATTACAGGCCTTGTCTCTGCTACATCCTGGGCGGTGAAAGGAGAAGCAGCACATTGATGAGCTTATCACACTGTCATTCTGCTTTCTCATCCTATCAGCACGTTCTTTGACTAAGGCACAACTGACTGGCTTCTTGTGCTGCTTCTCCCCTACTAGTCTAATCTTGTACAAAGGGTTTCAAGAGGATGAGACCAAAACAAATCGAATTGCTTACACTGCTTGCCTTTGGAAAAAAAAATGAATGAGTTAATGCATTCATGTACAGTATAGAGAGATGCATTATTTTGTGTCTTATATATCTGCCTGGATATTAGGTGGAGAGTCTGTGCAATTTAACCTGCCTAGAACCCGTGACCAGCTTCTCATTTTATTACTGCAATTCCAAAAAATAAATTGCAAAAGTTAACAGAAAAGATGAATCGGCAATTCAGTGCATATTTACTGTGGCTCAATAATGGCTTCACTGGGGTTTCATCAGGTCTGTCCCAGCAAAACCCTGGACTAAAAAAAAGCGTGCAATACCAGTTAAAGTGGCGCAGTGCTGAATTGCAAAAAATGGCCTGGTCATGAAGGGGGGAACAATTTTCCGGAGGTGAAGTAGATACACAGAGGTGGTCTACAAGCGCCTCTATTTACTATTGTATTCACAATATCATCTTTGAAGATATTATAAGATTGAGGAGTCCACCGGTCACCTGACTTTTTTGAAAAAAAAAAAAATAACAGTTACCCTTAATAAATAATTAAATAAATAAAACATTTGGTGTTTTCTCCTTTAAGTGTAATTTCAACACATTTCTTGGCATGGAATACCATTACATAATAGCCACATGCTTTGTGAAACCTGCTGGTAGTTGTTCTGAGGAAATGTAATGTTAAAACAAGTCTTTTTTTGTCCGCTGTTACCTCTCAATGAATCTTCAGGCTGCAGTCAGGATCCTGTAAAGACTGTGGCCATGCAAAAAAAGGCTAAATCAGTTGTTTCTTATCCCAAAAAAAGCATTGGTAAAATAGATACAGGCACAGTGAAGGGGATTTTCTTCTTCAGCCAGCACTGGGAACTAAAGCTGACCATACATTATACAATTTTCTTATTCAACTTCCTTCAGATTTACCTTCAACTATGTACTTCGAGGGCCTGTCTGATTGCATACAGTTTGAAAAAGTGTTTAGGGCTGACCTCATATTACAGTATATGTTTTTTGTAAATCTAAAGGAAAATTACACACAAAGGTTGTATAATGAATGTATGGCGAGCCTAAAAGGTCCCTGTGGCACTGGGAGGGGAGCCCACGCCATTTTTGTTTTACATTTTGGCACCTTCAGGTCTGGTATGAACTGGGGGGGGGGGGGGGGGCTCGTGCCATTTTATTCTTTCTTTTTTTTAATAACCGGGTGCCAGCATTTGTAACCGTGGGTCATTTTAAATGGGATTTTACTTGGTTTTTTTTTTTCCCCTTAAGAAATTTCTTTTTTCTGATGTGAGGTGTAAATTACATTATTTCTCCCATTTGTGCATATATATATGTGTTGCCATACATTGGCTGATTGCAGTAAATTGGAAATCCTCTTCGTTCCCCCAGGCCCAATTAAAGGCTAGACTCTCTTCGATTAACCAAATGGAAAAAATTTTCCATGTAATTTATAATTCAACAAAATTCTATGATAACAAATGGGAACCTTGGTTTGATCACTCTAACATTCTATTCCCACCGATGGGTTCCTAATCACAAATATATCTTTACGACGTGATTGTGAAAGATGTAGTTGGTAATCTGTAGTCATTTTGTACTTAACGATATGTTCTCTATATACTCTTGTATGTTTACTGCTTTATGCAGTATTATAGAAATTGTCATAGGTCCGCTACTCGGCACCACTCATACGAAGTCTTATTTTTTCTTGATCCTGTTGTTTAATTATATCTGACAAGAACTTATACATACTTTCTGTAACAATGACTATTGTTTATTGTTGTTTACCTCACTGTTAATATACGCTTTTGTACCACAATTTTTTCACCCTAATAAAAAAAGTTTGTGTACAAAAAAAAAAGAAATTTCTTTTTTGCTGCAGCATGTTTTATGCATGCTACAGATGCACCACTTTACAGGCACATTAAGGTGACCCCCAGACGCTATTTTTAAAGGATTTTTTCATTTTTATTGTTGCACTTTAAGCGTAGATAAAATCACTGCTCCTGAAAAAATGATTGTTTTAAAAAAAAAAAAAATATTGATAAATGGCCCCCAGGGCAGTACCCAGACCCTCGTACCCCTTTTTGGCCAATTACTTGCATATAAGCCTTCAAAATGGGCACTTTTGATTTTTCCTGTTTGGCTCCTATAGACTTCAATGGGGTTCTGCCGTTCGGGATCGAACATTTCCCTTGTTTGGGAGATCTGCTGGGAACTGTACAGAGGGGTGTTTGAACCATGTCTACTTTTTATCTTAATGCAAAGAATGCATTAAGATAAAAAACCTTCTGACTTTAAAGTGGTTGTAAACCAACTCTGATAACTTTTACCTATAGGTAAGCCTTTAACAAGGCTTACCTATAGGTACTGTAAATATCTCCTAAACTTGCACCGTTTAGGAGATATTTACATTTCATGCAGTCGAAGACGTCATCTGCGCATGCGCTATGAAGAAACGGCCACCCGTGCCGTTTCTTCAGAGCCCTGTGCCGTGACCGGCGTGAGTGACGTCACGCGGCTCCCGGCCAGTAGCACAGCCGGAGTCCGCAGACCAGGAAGGAAGACGGCTGAAGATAGATGTGGCTGCCAGCATGGACGACGAGGGCTTCGCTTGGAGGTAAGTGTCACATAATGTGCTAGTATGCGGTGCATACTAGCACATTATGCATTTACTTTGCAGGGAAGAAAAAAAAGAAAAAAAAAAGGAAGAGTTTATTTCCTCTTTAATACTTGTTCAAACTATGTAAATACTTTAGTGTAAGGCTCCGTTCACACTGGGGTGGCACGACTCCTTACTACTTCGGGGGCGACTTGTGCATTCCCATGCACCACGACTTCGGAGCGACTTGCATGGACTTCACATAATGGAAGTCTATGCAAGTCGCTCCGAGGTCGCCCCGAAGAAGTACAGGACCCTTTTTCTAAGTCGAAGCGACTTGTGTCGCTCCTATTAGAACGGGTCCTGTAGCAGTTAATGGACCGCGAGGGAGCACGACTTGTCAGGCTGACAAGTCACCTGACAAGTCGCGCTAGTGTGGACCGAGTCTAAATGATGAATGATGTACACCGGTTCACTTTAAAACTGAACTCAAGGTAAACAGCTAAATATACATAAAATATAGATAAAGGGACCTGCCAAAGGATTTGTATTTCTGTCTATCCAGTCCTGAGTATTACACAGTTCTGCTCGGCAGAGCACTGCACAGTTAGAAGGACAACATCATGTACAGTTAATGAATACATTGGTATCCTCTCTCTTCATCTCCAGACTTCTGACAGAATAGTGAAGGACCTGGAGCCTGATGGGGTCATCCCAGTGTTCACTCTGCTCTTGCCTCCTATAACTTGCATGTTGCTTGCCAACAAATTTGCATGCCGCACACCCGACTCACAGTCCCAACCCTTCCTCTTCCAGTCTGACCTCTGCTGTATATCAGAATGCAAGAGGCTAACCCCGTTTTATATTAGTCACACCACTGGATGTTTTTCATTCAGCCCACGGACTGAACAAAAAAAATCAAAAGCATACCTTCATCCCTGCTATATAGGACAGATGAATGAATCTTCCATTGCAACTATTGAATTCTGACAGCCGGCACCAGCATCTGTCAAAATACCTAAGCCGCGGTTGCATCTGATTGGATGCAAGCATTGCTTGGCTGACAGTTTTTCCCCTAGCTTTTTTTGATTTTTCAATCAAAGTAATTGGAGAGGGGAGGAGGTTGAGTGAGCCGACAGGGCCACACACTAAAAGAACTTCAGCCGAATAATCAGAAACTGTCCAAAATTCGTACATTGTATCGCCGGCTTTAATACAAACCATTCAAAACAACCAGTAAAATTGGTGGGTGGGGCTAGCAGGTAACAGCAAAATGAAGACTTGCAAAATGAAAAAATGTACAAAAAATAGAGAACATAGAAAAAAAAAAATAAAACACAACTGTCACAGCAATTGGCCAAGTAAAAAAATAAACTGCATGTGCACATAATGTATATATATAAAAAAAAATGATCACCACACACATTGAAGCCATATTTTTTCCCCCAATGATGCTATAAAAGGCACACAAGAATCTGACTTGTAATAAAAATGGAACACTTAATATATGAAAGTCAAAACAGCACATGCTCTTTAATACGAGCCTGCAGAAGTAAAACAAAGCACAGACTAAATGGGGCTGCCATTATATACACCTGCTCTAGCCTAACACCTCCATTTTTGTGTTTGCAAAAGGCATTAAAAATCGCAGCCAACTATTTTAATTTATTGTATTTGAAAACCCCAGGCTAAAACACTTACTTAGGGAAAATATTTATATTAAAAGTTCATAATTAGCTAGCTGCCATTAAAAACATATCACTTACGAGGAATAAGATATTATTCATATTTTTAAAGTTTATTTTGACCTAGTGTGTTTTAACTCCATAATCTCCTCACAGGGATTTTCTTTCCATCTTTGTTCTAATACCACCACAAAAGAATTTGCTGAGGGTGTGGTCTTATATGCCAATGGGCAGGTGGGGCATGATATAGTTGTGGGTGTGGCCTGCATGGCTGGGCTCTGTAATTGTAGAAACATAGAAAGTCAAGGGAAAGGTACATTTTCCTAGCCCTCATAAAGAAAAGTTCACAAGGACATTTTTTTTTCTAAGTTTGTAAATGCTAGTCTGTGTGGATCTGCTGCCCTCTACTGTCTGTATTTATAAATGTTTGGGCTGCTGACATATTATTTATGCACTTCCTGTCTCTGGGTTGTTGGGTTGAAAATCCCAGAAGGAGGAAGTGGAAAGAAAGAGAAAGTCTGAGAACACATGTCCTCTCCATGAAAAAGTTGCTACTACATGCAGGTCAAAAGGGAACAATAGACAAGTGCTCATATGTTCAACAGTTTACTCTTGTTGCCAATAGCTTCTGGGTATATATATTATATATACCTACACTTTACAGTATATATCTACAGACTGGTGATAGAGGTATATTTGTATATTTGTCCCCATTGTTCAAATCTTGCATGCACTACACCAGATAATTAAGCCAGTGATGTGTGTAAGTACAGTGGTCACTTTGCTGTATATTAGTAGGTGAACCTGTTTATTGCAATAAAGTTATATACAGCTCCTGTTATTTTAGTTAACCCTGTCCCTTCTGGTCTGGGCATCTATAGCTAGTTTTAGCTCAGGGCTCAATAACCACCATAGATCAGAGCCAGGTTAGGCATCCAATGGTCTCTTCTGGTAGTTAGAGGTCTGGTTGCATGACAGATTAGAAACAACTAGGGACGCAGAGTCGATAGGCCAGGGCGCTTGTTGGGCCCTTTGTGGGTGATACTGGTTTGTAAATTGGATGTATTTACTATTATTAATCTTTTCTTATATAAAGCTTGTATTATTTCCATACTGGTGTGCATCTACAGTATATACACATTGTACTTATGGCTAATGTTATATCCCAGTTGCAGTAGTTCCTCTGCTCCCAATTACTTTGATTAGATTAGTGATTCATTTCCCAGGAAGGGAATCCCCTGTATTCACAGCGGTCTTGTTCTGGTTAGAAGGACTGCCAACTTTATTATCCATCCCTCTCTTTCACTTAGCAAAAGTTCTGGTATTTACATACAGGTTTAGCGTTTGGAGAAAGTCAGAACCCCCCAAAAGAAGGCTACATCTGAAAAATATCAGACTGAGCATGCTTATAACAAGTATTTAAAAAGCACCAGAGCAGCCATTTTGATGCCATAGGCACAGGCCAAAAGCATTCAGCAGACTTTTAGGAAGAATTAACCAACATATAGAAAACTCTGATAGACTACTGGGCTAAGCTCTGCTACTTGGTAAAAGCTTACTAAAGCTTGCTGAATGACCTCTGAATAAATGAATTAGGGTTTAAAAGCTGAAGTGGAACAAGGAGTTATTCTGCATTGACCTGCAGTTAATACCTTGACCATGGCAGCCCAAGATACTTTTTGTGTAATGTATTGGGGTAATATATTCATCAGATATCATTAACTGTATTTTTTTATTGGAACTATTGTAGGCACCTATCATGATATCAACTTCCCTTCAATGATCTGCACAGCAGCATGTCCACCATTAGCAGTCAATCAGGCTCTGGTAAATTACATATGTGCAACAGTTAATATAGTGATTGAATGATAAAACAGAGTGAGCATAGCTGATGACTCATCTATATGTTCCTCTTCTTTTTCCAATCAGCAGGCTAAGTGTATGTCTTGGCAAAACCCGATTGTCATGATTAAAGCCCATCCTCAAATGTAGTCCCCTCAACCTCTCCCACCCATTCACAATAGCTGGGTTAGAAACGCTGACTGGAGGATTGTGATGAAGGGGAGTTTTCAAGATGTTGACACAGAACTGAGTCACACGACCTTATAGATACAGAAGCTGCTGTATTTCACTCAGGGTAGAAGCAGAGACTATTAGGCAAGTAATTTTATGTTCTAATAGTTTAACGGCAGCTGCCCAAAGCTTCTTGAGTGTGCATCTAAATCCTTTTGACAGATTTATCACTGTGTGTAAAGACCTTCCACGCTTATCAAAATTATGTCCACACCACCTCACTAATATTCAGAAAACCAAAAAACTTTTATGTGCACATGTGATAAACACTCAGTCACCAAAAATGTACAAACCCTAAAAAAGCAGAAACCAGCTGACCCAAAAATGCATACATCCATCTGTGCAAAATGTAAATTTACAAAACAAACTCTAATAGTGCAGCGCTATCAATCAAAGACATATATATATTAAATATGTAAACTGATATATAATACATAATAAAGAACACTTGTGAAAATCAATAAATCTCATAGAAATTTGTAAGGGTATAAGAATTAAGTGAAAAATATATAGCAATATAAATCAATCACATTAAGTCCATATTTCATTAAAGTCCATCAAAAAAGAAATTTCCAACTTCCAGTGCCCTTCACCCCACCTTTGGGTGTCCATTTAGGTGGACCTCACTAGTTAGAGGAGGTCAGTATGCGCTTTTGCAGTATTATAGTGGCACTGCTCCACCAGCTGAACAGTCACGATTCTCAACTCCCCAGCGTAGTATCAATCATATAAGAAGCAAGAGAAAGATAGGCTAAAACTTTGAGAAAGCCTATTGGGCTCAACGCGTGAGGTAGGCGGTGACTTAATCACCCTAGACAGAGTTGGGCAGGGCCGTGGACCCTAGGATTATTACTGAGCTATGCTGTTTGTTCACTTCTTAAATGTGAGTTTATTTTACATTTAAATACAACTTGTAACAAGCGATCTGCACTATGGTTACTTCCTCTTGCTTCTTATATGATTGATACTATGCTGGGGAGTTGAGGATCGTGACTGTTCAGCTGGTGGAACAGTATCGCTATAATATTGCAAAAGCGCATGCTGACCTCCCCTAACCAGTGAGGTCCACCAAAGGTGGGGTGAAGGGCACTGAGGTGGATAAGTGGTGTGTGGGATTGCACATTCACTGGAAGCTGAACATATTTTTTTTGATGGACTTTAAAGAAAAATGGACTTGATTTACAATATTACTTATTTACTAATTTTTATGAGATTTATTCGTTTTCACAAGTGTTATTTATTACGTATTATATATCATTTATGCACTGATTTGTTTATATACATATTTAATATATATGTCTTTGAGGGATAGCACTGCACTATTTAGAGTTTGTTAGATTTATCACTGTACTATTGACACTGTGCCAGATAGCTAGGTCATTGCTACTGTATATGTGTAGTTGTTAACTTCCAGCATATTGGTAGGTGAACATGTTTATTGCAGTAGCATCTATATGCAGCTCCTGTTATTTTAGGTAACTTTGTCCCTTCTGGTCTTGGATTCTATAGCTACTTTTAGCTTAGGGCTCATTATTCAGCATTAAGCATCCAATAGAAAAATAGAAAAATTGCTGCGCTGTGCACCATAAAGGCTAATCTAAAAAATATTAAGCAGCTACACAAAAGTTTCTGAAATAATCGAATAAACGTATGTATGATAGGGGCTGTAGCGCTAGTTAAACAGGTAAACAAGTAGATTCATATATAATATACAGTATAAAGATGGATATCCATATAACATTAAACAAATAAAGTCCATATATAGTAGAGCCCATATATAGTAGTAGATATCCACGTAAAATTGTGAAGCCACACAGACAATCCTAGGAATACAAAGGGTGCAACAGATCCACAACCAGAGGAAAGGTCTCCAAAATACCTTACCGGATCAATAGACCAAAAAGGTCATACACAGCTGGTGGTAAATATCTATCAGACAACGATCTGAAGCACCATATCATCAGTTGCTGTAGGTCATCTCAAGCCTCTATGGGGTCCCCATAGGTGGATGGTCGGACGCATGCACGAGTCGATTGAGGAGGACGGCGGCCATTTTTATGGTTGGAAACGGAACTACGCCGGTGATAGTACACACAGACATGCTGCTGCCACTCTGCTAAATTGTGAGTTACTTTATTTTACCTAAAAAAATCTATTTGGAATTGCTACACTATGAGATGCTCCTCTCGTTTTTGTCTCCTGTGAGAAAATATATGCAGACTAGAGGCTTGAGATGACCTACAGCAACTGATGATATGGTGCTTCAGATCGTTGTCTGATAGATATTTACCACCTGCTGTGTATGACCTTTTTGGTCTATTGATCCGGTAAGAGTATTTTGGAGACCTTTCCTCTGGTGGTGGATCTATTGCACCCTTTGTATTCCTAAGATTGTCTGTGTGGCTTCACAATTTTACGTGGATATCTACTACTCTATATGGACTCTACTATATATGGACTTTATTTGTTTAATGTTATATGGATATCCATCTTTATATATTATATATGAATCTACTTGTTTACCTGTTTAACTAGCGCTACATCCCCTATCATACATTAAGCATCCAATATATGACAGATTCAAAACTACCAGGGACTAAGACACAGAGTAGATAGGCAACAATCTGCATTCAAGGCTGGTTGGACAATGCTTGGAGTATCTCCCCTGATCTTGTCTTTAGGTCTCCGACACAAAGATGGATGCAGTATCAGGATCATCCTCAGGGGCCCCTGCAACTGAACTTTGCTGCAACATTCATCCGTAGATACCTTTATTAATAACTATATTAACTGCCTACTATATTAATTATATACAACTACCTCACACGTTGCGCCCAATAGGCTTTCTCAAAGTTTTAGCCTATCTTCCTCTTGCTTCTTATATGATTGATACTATCCAGTTATATTTATTTATTACAGGTACTCATATAGCTCTGTCAATTTACGCAGCACTTTACATATTTATTATACATTCACCTCAGTCCCTGCCCCGAGCTTACAATCTAAGGTTTCTAAATCACATTTATACATACACATACTAAGGTCAATTTAGACAGGAGCCAATTAACCTACCATCATGTCTTTGGAGTGTGGGAGGAAACTAGAGTACCTGGAGGAAACCCATGCAGGCACAGGGAGAACATGCAAACTCATATGAGCACAATTTCACCAAGACTGCTATTGGGGCCTTTGCTGATATTATCTGTTTTTACAGTGGTTTTATGTACTATTTTTAATCTTTTCTTATATAAAGCTTGTATTATTTCCATACTAGCATGCAGGGCTGGAACAACGTGGAGGGGAGGGGGGGGGGGGGCAGGAGGAGCACCTGCCTTAGGCGCTGTGTGGTCCTGTGAAGGAGAGGGTGCAGGGAGCTTGTCAGTGCTCCATTCTCCATCTGCCTGAATAAGAGGAGTGATCATGCATCCGTTTCAGGCAACTGGAGAACAGAGCGCAGAACGGGACTGCAACAGTTGCTGGAAGGAGGAATCCACTTTCTTCTCCCTCCAACAGCAACCTGAAGTGGGTGGGAGAAAAGGAGTAGAACAAACACTGGCTGAGAGCAAACCTTACTCTTAGCGAGGGGAAGAAGAGGCGGTGAGGGTGGCAGGAACCCACTGATGACATTGTCCATTATCTCATGCTCCGCCCATATCATGGCTGGTGCAATTTGAAAGGTGGGAGATAGCTGTCATCTGATCCTCTCCCCCGACACCCGATCTCCTCCACATCACAAGGGCTTTGCCACTACATGAATCTTTGCTGCAGCTTTAGCGCTTGTGATGTGGAAGAGATTGGACACCGAGGGAGCTGCAGGGGGAGAGGATCAGATGACACATCTCTTCCTCTCCAGATGACAGCTGTCGAGTAGACCAGATGACAGCTGTTGATCGCTGGTTACACAGTATAGATGTGGCCGGGAGCTGTAGGGTTCGGCTCCCACTGGGCTCCACCTCTAGCAGGCAGGGAGTTAATTTTGAAGTAACCCAACTACAAAGAAAATCTGATTGGAGCGCCAAAAACCCTGCTAACAATATATATTCATAATACAATGAATATAATGTTTGAGGCTGATGTGACCGTTAAGATATACTGTACAACATACATGTTATAACACACAAATTCTTTAGAAAATGTATTGCATGCATACTGTATATTGCACCTTAACTTGTGTGTATTTATAGAAGATTATGATTTTTGCATATCTTGAGGATATAGTTGGAGGCTTTCATTTCACAATGGTGTGTTTTTAGGAATTTGTATATTAATAAAGTGTATATTGTATATTTCAATGGTCTCAGCAGCCTCATTTTTTATATTCCATGTATTATGATTACAATGTTGGGGTTGTTAAGCTCTAATTAGGCTTTTTTGTAGTTGGGTTACATATTAGTCTTTACCAGGAGTTCCTGCTTCACTTACTACTGATTTCTAAACTCTTCTTCACTTGCATCTGACCTCTGCCTCACTTAACTACTGATCTCTGACATCTGCATCGCTTATTACTGACCTGTGAACTCTTCGTCACTTACTACTCAACCTCTGCACTTTGCTTCCCTTTTAGCCACAGCCAATATTCAGCGCAATAAAAACCACACCAAATTGTTTCCACGGCATCTTATGCCGCACTTTCTTTTTCTTGCTCAAGATGGCGCAACGTACAATCCTGCACTTAGGCCCCATTACTTTTTACATCACTGTTTCCCACATTTTACTTAACGTCCACTCTGTCTTGGGTGGAGGAACTACCAACTTTATTATTAAACCCAATCTTCCACTAAGCAAAGGTTCTGGTTCTCTCAATTATCTAAAGGTTTCAGTAAATGAAAAAACAATCAGCGCAGACAGGTAAGTGTAGCTAAACTAGATGGAAATGCCAGCTGAACACCGACCCAGGACACACAGCAAAAAATCCCAGAGAGATATAACAGACAAAATGATGCAGCGCAAATCCTGTAAATAATGGCATAAGAAATAAAGAGTCCCAAAAAGATGAAAGAGACAGTTCCTTAGGTCCAATCTGTGTTGAAAGAGGATATAGGAGACAGCGATTCCACACAGTGATCTCCCTCCACCATAAAGCACACTGATGCCCTCACCTCATGATTCGACCACTGTATTACCAGAGGTCAAAAATCGCAGTGTCAATCCACATCAATAAGCAGGCTTCAGGTACATTCGTATACACTCCTTGATAACTAAGGACCAGATAGGACTCACAGATCGGATTCCCCAAATGTAGACATTCCGAGGTATAAATGAAAGAAGAAAACCTCTAAGTGCAGACTGCCAGTACTAAACTTCCTTTAATAAATATAATATGCACTTACATGGTAAACGATAAACACAGGCACATCAGTACAGGTGCACATCGATAAGACTTCAGCGTCGTGGGCTGTGCATGCCGGCAGCCAGCCACACACGCTCGGAAGTCGGAACAGCAGCAGCAGCGGGTGACGTCAGACGGATGCGGCTCAACCTCCCGTATCTAAAGGTTTACCACCTCTTATCTTACATACACTACACAAGATAATTAAGCCCACTAACTTTAACTATGGCTGGAGATCTTTTAAAATAATGAACATGTTATACTTACTTGCTCTGTGCAATGATATCGCAGATAGCAGCACCAAATCTCCTATTTTGGAGTCATCCCCCTGCTGGCGTTCTTCCTCTTTTGTGTGTGACACCATAGCAAACAACTTGCTATGAAGGCGCATGTGCTGGATCACTTCCAAGCCTTGCTGTGTGCCTCCCCACCCCCCCTCTCCTTATAGGGTTTGATTGGCAGAAGCAGGAGCCAATGGCTCTCGCTGCTGCCTCAGTGTCCTGGGAATGCAGGGAGAGGGAAGAGAGCCGCTACAGTCAGACACAGAGCGGTTTTGAGTGAGCAGCCAGGTATTTGGGGGGGGGGGGGACACAAATACTGGGATGTTTTTACCATAATGCAGATAATGCATTAAGGTAAAACAATTCTTGATTGTGTGGGTTGAGGCGCTGCCCCATCCAGTTAAATGGGTAGTGTTAGGTGAAGCTGCTGGCTGTCGAACAAGATGGGGAGAATAATTTTGGCCAAAGCACACTATCGCTGCTGTGGCATGTGAACACCCCTGTCTGCTGTCTTTGGGGCTTTAAGGGGTCATAAAAACATGGCTCAAGCACATGTTTTTACTGTCGACCATCCGTAAGTCTAAACAAGCCCTTACAGTTTTGTTTTTTTGATGATTTGACAATTTTATCTGATGCTATAATTGTTAAAACTGTAGCACCCTCCTAGATAGGTGCTAGGTAGGAAGAATAGTTTTGCTCTGCCTGCTTATCAGGAGAGTAGCAGGCCAAATATAGTTGCTCTCTCTGCCGATTTATGTGGGCTGAGGGAGTGTCCCCACTTTATCCAATGAGAAGGTTCGTTGGACAGTGGAGGAAACCTGGCCAATGACGCACAGGCTTTTGTAACTATCCCAGTGGGTTGGCACAGTGAGAGGTGCCTCATGGGATAGGGTATAAAAGCCAAGGGCACATGAGACAGGGGGTCTTAGGGCGGGAAGCCAAGTCCCAGAAGGAGGGTGATGGCTGTCTCCTCTTTTGAAGCTGTGGAAGGTGGTCAGTCGGCCTGGTGAACCAGAAAGTGTGGCTGAACCCAGAGGTCCAGTGGAGGCTGACTGGTGGAGTTTGGAGGCAACGGTGACTCTGGAAAAATAGTGTCCGTTAGTACAGAGGAACTTGCCCAGGGGTCTGCCAGGAAGGGGACCACTCCAGAGGCTAGAGTCAGTGGACGGCTGTCAGCACACAGGCGGTGAGAGCAAAGGGGGTGCCAAGTTTAGAACCCTGAAGAGAATATCCAAGCAGGAACATTTAAAGCAACTTCACTTTAGTGGCAGAGTGAAGCAGCGGCCTTGCCGCATTCTACAGTAGCTGTTCTCAAGACTGTGAATAGTTAATAGTTGGAGTATCCCACTTATCCCTTCTCCTATCCAAGTTCTCAATAAGACCACAAAAACAACATCCCCTGGACTGAATATTGACTGAGCCAAGGACTTTCATTGCTGTTTATCTGCTGCCAGTTGCTAAGGGTAACCCAGGGGAATCCAAAAGGTCTAATTCTAAGCAGTCCTCTAAGGGGCAGTACTACATAACAATGAAACAATCTGTTAAGGATCAGATATCAGTTATATCAAAACTTATTTAGCATTTCTACAAAATGAACTGGTACCCTATTTCAAGTAAATGAGGCCTATAATTAGGCAACTTGTCTCTTGGGTGTGATATAGCTGCCAGTCAAAGCTGTCACCTATAGCTTCACTCAGAAAAACATTTTAAGTGTCAAAGAGGAAATGGTCATGCTATATTCAAGCTTTGCATTATTCATGTATATGCTCTGTGCACTAAATGTGTAAATTATTCAAATGTATACCCATCTTAAATCTAAACTTCTCCTGCAGTACAGATGAATCAGTCAGTCTTCAAACCTGTCCTGGTAGTAATATGAAGGCTGGCAATACTAAAAAGGCTAGAAGTCCAACTTCACTTGTCACATAGGTGCTCTGGCCAAGTAAATCAGAATCTATTTAAGCCAGAGACAATTTTCTTTTTCGGGAGCAAGTCATCACTGGCAACCACTATATTGTCTCTTTGTACGGATATTAAAAAAACACCAATGTTTTGCAATTGGGTGTAGCACCCTACAAGTAGGTGCTAGGCAAATGTATAGTGGGCCTTGTCTGCCTAACAGCAGGGCCATGATTTCTTTTTGCCAGGGTGTCATGGCTTCCAGGTATGTCTGCTGAGAGGGGAGTCTCCCCACTGGTTCCTGTGAGAGGCTCATAGGGCAGTGGAGGAAACCCAATCAGCGGACACATTCAGGCTTGTAACTACTCCAGAAGGCAGATTATGCCGCAAGGGATTCTAGGAGTGGTTATAAGTTTGAGGGAAGTGTGTGACTCTGTGTCTTTGGCGGGAGCAGAGTCCCAGGAGGGAGAGAACGGCTGTCTCTCCTCCTGTCTGAGGAAGCGGATGTCTCGGGGTGACGCCTGAGAATCCAAAGAGTGCTGAGTGGAGCTGAGGGGGATCTGGAGTGCCGAGAACCAGCGGAGAGCGAGAGGGGTCCAGTCCCAGGAAAGCCTAAACAGGTCGTGAGTACTGAGTATTGCCCCTGGGGGTCTGCCTGAAGTGTTAGAGGGGACCACTCCAGAGAAGGTTCTAGGATCCAGATATCAGCTAGCTGTAAAGGGGGTGCCTAGGTTGAGGACCCTGAAGTGACATAGGGGGTACCTAGTCAGGGGACCCTGAAGAGTTAAAGGGGGCGTCTGCAGTTTGGGCCCTGAAGAGACAGTGTACAGTGTATTGGTTTGGAGTTGCATCCATACAGGAATTCATAACAGTCTACCTCAAGCCAGTGCAAGGCTGGAGGAAGAAGTCAGTGACTTTGCAGTGCAGCAGTGTTAGAAGCTCATTATTCTATAGTCCTGGATCTTCTGGACTCAAAGTCGAGTATTCAGCATTTCCTTCAAGTTACAGTGTGTTCTAAGCGTCAGTGAGCGTTGGCTAGTGTCGGCTGGCGTCAAGACAGCGTTAACAGACATTTTTCTGAGAAAGTCGCAAGTTGTACATAGTTAAGTCTAAAGGAGTATCCCACTTGTTCCCTTCTCCCATCCCCTTAAATACAATAAAACAACAAAACAACCTTTCCGGAGTTATCAATGTCTCAGTTCTCACACCCAGGCCGCAGCTCACATGGGCTGGAGAGGTAACCGATAACAATGGCAGACCCACATCAGGCTCAATGCCTGAAAAACCTGCTACATGTGTATTTAGTAAAAAAAAAAAAAAAAAACCTTAAAAGGAATTTAAAGCAACTGGTCCCTTAATCTCCTCTACAACAGCACTCAGACTGGGAGCAGCAGGGGCATTACTATAAGCAATTTAGTTGTGTTGCTTTTACATCTTCTGGTAATGAACATGCTGATAGTGTGAGAGAGCAGAGATATTATCTCATCTGTATGTTGCTGCTCTTTCACTGTTCAACCACACGATGGAGGAGAGGAGATCACCTAGCTTAACTGCTGTATCAGGTAAGACAACTTTCGTATATGTACAGGGGTTGGACAAAAGTATGGAAAAACCAGATAAAAGAAATAAGTTGTTAATTATTATGGTTCTGGACCACCTTTGGCATCTAAGATGGCCTAAATTCTCCTGGGAATAGAAAAATATCTTGTCTTGGGTGGTGAATAAAGGACTCTAATACCACTCTTCATGGAAAAATTGTTCCAGTTCTTACAGAGATGCCAGAGGCAGAAAATGAGCCCGAACCTTGTTCTCCAAAACTGACCATAGTGGCTCTATGATATTTAAGTCTGGCGACTGAAGTGCCCAGGGAAGGTACAAGACTTCATCTGCATGCTTGTCAAACCACAATTTGACAACACCAGCTGTGTGAATGGGAGCATTATTGTCTAGCTAAATGGCATTGTCTTCCAGAAACAATGTCTGCATTTAGGGTGCACATGGTCATCCAAAAATTGTACATAGATGGCAGTGACTCTACCTTTCAAGGTGACAATGGGGCCTGCAGAATACCAAGATATGGCTGCCCAAACCATTATGCTTTACCATAGGCACAAGACAGTCCTGGTCGTAAGCTTGGGACGGTGTTCACCACACGTAAAAACACATCCTGTGGTTGGGAAAAGTGCGCAGCTCGATTCATCAGACTATAGTACAGTCTTACACTGATCAATAGTCTGCGATTTATGGGTGTTGTATAACTCTCTCTACTTCTAAGCATTAATATTAGTCAATAGTGGTTTGGAAATTGCAGCTCATCCATGTTTTAGAGTCTCCTCTGCACAATTTTTGTGGGCACAGGCACATGCTCACAGCGGAAGCAAAGGAATGTGAGGAAAGGGGGGATAGCCTGTTTTAAGGCCCCCTTTCTCTCTTGGGATGGTGGCAGTAGAAGTTTCAAGCCCCCCATTGATTGATTTCAATAGGTGGGGGGGGGGGGTTTGTGATAGGTCAAAAAAAGTCAGCTGATTGGGAATGTTCTGGAAGTTCTGGGGAGTCCTATGGATAGGAAATTTAAGGGCACTTGACCCCCAGAAGTTTCCAGAAATTCCCAGGACCCATTTTTAAGCAGGAGGCTGATGGGGGACTTTACTAGTTGCCAGATGGATATTTTAAGAGTGCCCCACTTATTTTGGCTTCTTTTGATTATAGTTTTAAAGTATTTTTTGATTAAAGGAGTTGTGATGAATTGTTAATTGTATATATTTGTGAAAATCACTAAACAAGGCTGAAGCAATTGTTAGTCCAGTTTGGTGTATCTAGTGTTCTTTGTATGTTTGGAGTTCATGCCATTCACTGTCCCATGTTACAACGCTTCCGCTTTCAACGTGAAATATGTCATCACTTTCACACCTGCAAATCATGTAGTGTTTCTATATTTTTGTTCCACTCCTGTATCTCAACTGTGTAATTGACAGTTTGCCTGAAGTTTAGCTTTAAGGTTTTAGGTATTGTATTTCTAAATGACTGGTGCCTTTGGGGACCAAATCAGATCTGTACTACAAAAAGGTTTCTGCCTACCCTGGACAACATAACTCTCAAAGAGATAAAAGAGGAGCAGAAAACCTATCCTTTAGGAAGAAACTGCTTCAGGTTCCATCCAGTGCCATCCATCTTACTGAATGTCAAGGCACATGGTCTCCCGATGCAGGTAAAGTAGCCTAATGTACTATTTAGTGAGACCCCATTGATTAGACTCCAAGTGCCTTTAGTTTTGGCATACAGTCCTTTACAAGTCTTCAAAATTTTGTGAGCAGGTGCAGCCAGTACTGAATGTAAACCTTAACTACATTTCATTTAGTTTGCTAAAACCCTATTTATCATTAACTACTCAAAGATTTTAAATGTAAAAGGTATGGCCTAAATGATCTCAACAACGTTTCTAGGGTGCATCCCTTATGTCCAGCTCCCCTTCCCCTGCCAACACTATAACCAGCAATTACGGGCTGTGAAAATGACAGCAAGTAATTGCTTTGGTATTACACAGCAGGAGCAGCTGGTAAAATGCAGTCACCCATGTGTAAAATGACACTTGCAGATAGTCTACAAGTGTCATTGAGTAAATACAATAAAACAATTACCTTATTTTCGGGTGTATAAGACGACTGGGCGTATAAGACGACCCCCCTAATTTTCAAGTTAAAACATAGGTTTTGGGCTATACTCGCCGTATAAGACTACCTCCCTTCTGAAGCAAGGCAACACCATTGAAAAACATCAGATTTCTCATAGATCTCCAAGGTACCCCAAGTACTGTATTACCGGTAGATGTAATCTCAAGACGCTGGCTGTGCGGGAATCCTGTACCGGTATACCGTATGTACCGTAGCTTCGGCTACATACAGTATACCGCGCTGAGCCAATCACGGAGAGCGATGTATTCTATTATTTAATGCAAAGCCTGCTCGGATTGGCAGAGTCAGAGAGGCACACTGATGTTACTCTGCCAATCCGAGCAGGCTTTGCATTCAATAATAGAACACATCGCTCTCCGTGATTGGCTCAGCACGGTATACTGTATGTAGCCGATGCTACGGTACATACGGTATTCCGGTACAGGATTCCCACACAGCCAGCGTCTTGAGAGATTACATCTACTGCCGGTAATAATTATACTTGGGGTACCTTGGAGATATTATACTCGGCGTATAAGACGACTCCCCATTTTTGGAGGATTTTTTTGAGGTTCAAAAGTAGTCTTATACGCCAGAAAATACAGTAAATGCTTAACTGCATTTACTATTTCATTCATATGTAGATCAAAGGTGTGACATCAGTTAAAGGAACCTTACAAGTAAAAGAAAATCTTAACTGAAACATATTCCTAGTTAAACCAAAAGTTAGTCCTAACTAACTCATTTCTCTTCTTCTCCCAATAACTGTTTTTTTTTCTGCTGGTTTTTTACCATTAAAAGAGAAATATGGGCAAAGCTCTTTTGGCTCTATTTCTCCTATGGATCACAGAAGTGCAGTTTGTTTTGCACTCGTCAGACCCATTTTCAGCTGACAGCGGGCTAAATTTCGCTATCAGCTGCTGTGACTCAGCCGGTCCAGACGCTGGATGAATCCTGACTTTACAGTCAGGATCCATCCAGATGCATAGACTGGCAGCTGGCTCAGCCTCTCAGCGACCAGCTGGGAGACTGAGCCAGTCGCTCCCGTCCCCTCCACAGCCCAGTGCTATAGGGGTAGAGAAGAGAGCCGGTGACTGACAGTCACCGGCTGTCTGCTTACTAAACAGTGAGAACTGAGCAATCAGCGGTGTTTGATCGCTCAGTTCTGCGGTGGGACAGATACAGCATTGGATCGATGCTACATCAACCTAGGTAAATATAAATTTTCACCTATCTCATACTTTTTTAAGTTACGTTTTTTTACACTTTTAAGGTGCAGATAAAATAAAAGATTACTCTGGTCCACAAAGGGTATACAAATATGAGACCTGCAGTGGCTAGCAATTCTTTAGAAGTCACTTTCTGTCTACATGTACTTCAAAAATGGCTGTATACCATTTCTCAGGGTGCATAACAGCAGACAATAACTGTGTCATGTGTGCTGAAATGAGCACTGGTAGTTTCTATCAGACGTCTATGTGACAGGGTGATAAATCATTGATAAAGCTCTGTATATCCTAATCAATCATAATTTTTTTCATAAAATACTTGTTTGAGGTTTCTTTCATCAATTTTTAACCACTTCAATACAGTGCACTTTCATTCCCTTCCTGCTTAGGCAAATTTTCAGCGCTGTCACACTTTGATCGACAATTGCGCAGTCATGCAACATTGTACTCATATAACAATTTTATCACTTTTTTTCCACACAAATAGAGATTTCTTTTGGTGGTATTTAATCACCCCTGTTTTTCTTTTTTTTTTTTTTCTTTTTTGCTAAACATTAGCAAATAAATAATCTTTTTTCATAAGTTTAGGCAAAAATGTATACTGCTACAGTTCTTTGTTGAAAATAGCCCCAATCATTTTTTTTCTTAGTCTGTAGAAAAGTTACAGAATCCACAAACTATGGTATACGTATATCTAAAAATGTATCAATCCTGATGTACTGACAGCCTATCTCATTTCATGAAGCCCAAAAAAGCTGGGACAGTACAAATATCCCCAAAGTGACCCCTTTTTGGAGAGCAGACAGCCCAATGTATTTAGTAAGAGTCATGGCAAGTTTTTTGAAGTTGTAATTTTTTGGAAAGTTAAGAAATTTAAAAAAATTGTTTTTTTTCACAATTTTTTTTTTTTATATATATACTGTCACCAGTGCAGTACAGTGTCATCATATACACGGACTTGAAAAAGTATCCATACCCCTTGACATTTTCCATAATTTCTCATGTTACAACCAAAAACCTAAATTAAATTTATTGGGATTTTACTGTATGTGATACACCAGCACAAAGTGGCACATCATTGTGAAGTGGAAGGAAAATGATAAATGGTTTTCACATTTTTTTATTAACAAATATCTGAAAAGTGTGGCGTCTTTTTATTCAGCCCCTTTACTCTGATACCCCTAACTAAAAAAGTGGAACCAAGTGCCTTCAGAAGTCACCTGATTAGTAAATAGAATCCACCTGGATGTAATTTAATCTCAGTATAAATACAGCTGATCTGTGAAGCCCTAAGAGGTTTTTTAGAGCAGTGGTCCTCAACTCCGGTCCTCGGGGCCCACTAACAGGCCAGGTTTACAAGATAACTAAATTACATCACAGGTGTTCTCATTTGCTGCTCAGTGATTGCAGTATTCGCGTCTGTATCTCCCCAAGGTAATACTTAAAATCTGGCCTGTTAGTGGGCCCGAGGACCGGAGTTGAGGACCACTGTTTTAGAGAACGTTAGTGAACAAACAGCATCATGAAGGCCAAGCAACACACCAGACAGGTCAGGGATAAAGTTGTGGAGAAGTTTAAAGCAGGGTTAGGTTATAAAAAATATCCCAAGCTTTAAACATCTCACAGAGCACTATTCAATCCATCCTCTGAAAATGGAAAGAGTATGGCACAACTGCAAATCTACCAAGACATGGCCATCCACCTAAACTGATAGGCCGGTCAAGGAGAGCATTAATCAGAGAAGCAGCCAAGAGACCCATGGTAACTCTGGAGGAGCTGCAGAGATCCACAGCTCAGGTGGGAGAACACTGTGACACAGGACAACTATTAGTCATATACTCCACAAATCTGGCCTTTATGGAAGTGGCAAGAAGAAAGCCATTGTTGAAAGAAAGCCATAAGAAGTCTTGTTTGCAGTTTGCGAGAAGCCATGTGGGGGATAAAGCAAAAAGTAAATTGCGATGCTTGGCATCTTGCTCCTGTGCTCAGAACCTTGTTCTCAGACTACCTCTGTCACGGGACTCGCACTTGGCATCCCCAAATGGCTAGACCTTGCTGCCCTCTACGACCGGGGTGGTCGACCTAACACTGTAAACATAAACACAAAAGAAGGGCGCACCAGCCTAGCGCATTATCCTCAGTAGGCTTGTATTAATAAATTATTAATTTATTTTTAGAGCCTGAGGAAGAGGTACTGCCTCTAAACGCGTCAGCCGATATTCTTGACTCCAGACAGTGGACTCCAACACTATGGACGTTGTTAGTCGGATCTGATATGATGATTTACATCACTTGTTTGTGAGTAGACATTTTTTAATAATTTATTAATAAAAGCCTACTGAGGATAATGCGCTAGGCTGGTGCGCCTTTCTTTTGTGTTTATGTTTACAGGGGAATACAGTAAACATGTGGAAAAAGGTGTTCTGTTAAGATGAGACCAAAATAAACTTTTTAACCTAAGAGCAAAATTCTGTGTGCCAGAAAACTAACACTGCACATCAACCTGAACACTTCTTCCCCACCGTGAAACATGGTGGTGGCAGCATCATGTTGTGAGGATGCTTTTCTTCAATAGCGACAGGGAAGCTGGCCAGAGTTGATGGGAAGATGGATGGAGCCGAATACAGGGCAATCTTAGAAGAAAACCTGTTAGAGTATGCAAAAGACTTGAGACTGGGGCGGAGGTTCACCTTCCAGCAGGACAACGACCCTAAACATACAGCCAGAGCTACAATGGAATAGTTCAGATCAAAGCATATTCGTGTGTTAGAACGGCCCAGTCAATGTCCAGACCTAAATCCAATTGAAAATCTGTGGCAAGACTTGAAAATTGCTGTTTATAGACGCTTTCCATCCAATCTGACAGAAATTTAGCTTTTTTTCAAAGAAGAATAGGCAAAAACTCCACTCTCTAGATGTGCAAAGCTGGTAGAGACATCCCCAAATAGACTTGCAGCTCTAATTGCAGAGAAAGGTGGTTCTACAAAGTATTGACTCAGGGGGGCTGAATACAAATGCACGCCACACTTTTCAGATATTTACTTCTAAAAAATTTTGAAAACCATTTATCATTTTCCTTCCACTTCACAATGATGTGCCACTTTGTTTTGGTCTATCACATAAAATCATAATAAAATACATTTACGTTTTTGGCTGTAACATGACAAAATGTGTAAAATTTCAAGGGGTATGAATACTTTTTCAAGACACTGTAACTGATGTGGTGGTGATCAGGGACACTGACTGGTTACAGTGTGTAAAAACAAAAATTAAATTTAAATTGGTGTTTATTAAATTTTTTTCTTTCACTGTTATAAGCAACCATTTTTACTGAATGAAATGTATTTATTTTGTGTGTATTGTTGTGATTGGCCACCGCTAATCGCATGGAACAGATGGGCTGTGTTTGGCCCTGTCTGTACCATGTGATCACTTTGACCAATCACAGCTAGCAACACCAGGGCCGGTCCGAGGCGGGTGCTTAGGGTGCAGTGCGCCCAGGCGCCGCAAGGTGGGGGGCGCACTATCCTCTCCCGGCTGCAAGTCTCTCACTGCAGCCTCGCCTTTCACTGAAAAAATACATTGGTTATAGCTGCTCCGCCTCTCTGCTGCCTCCTCAGCCAATGGGAACACAGTGGACACGCCCCCTTCCCCAGCGCGCCTTGTTTGATATCTCAGCAGGAGATGCCGACCTGGAGAAGAGAGGAGAGTACACAGCCTGCAGTGTGGGATGGGCTGCAGCCTTTATAGAAGAAGGTGAGCTGGGGAAAATAAACTAAATGTATTCTTGTCAGTGCTTCCCCTGCTGAGGAGGGGGGAGGGCTGTGTTTTCTCTTCCTGTCTCTGAGTCTGTTGTTTTTTCTGTGTGAGTAGCAGTGCACTGCTTCTGGAGGGAGGATATGCTCTAACCTTCTCCAATCTCTACTGCACCTCCCTACTCCATACCTGACCACCTCCCTCTCTTCTGCATTACCACATGCAATGTCTGTGAACTGCTGGAGCACTACAAGTACCAGCATGCCAGGAAATGGAGGCAGCAGCAGTGTGTTCAATCAGGCAGGCTGATATTTAGATGGAAAGTGCTGGTGTGTGTGTGTATACTGTGTGTGTATACTGTGTGTATACTGTGTGTATGTGTGTGTGTGTGTATACTGTGTATAGTGTGTGTGTGTATACTGTGTATAGTGTGTGTGTATATACTGTGTGTGTGTGTGTGTGTATGTATACTGTGTGTATGTATACTGTGTGTGTATATACTGTGTGTATACTGTGTGTGTGTGTGCGTGTGTATACTGTGTGTGTGTATATACTGTGTGTATGTATACTGTGTGTATATATTGTGTGTATACTGTGTGTGTGTGTGTATACTGTGTGTATGTGTGTGTGTGTATACTGTGTGTGTGTATAGTGTGTATATACTGTGTGTGTGTATACTGTGTGTGTGTATACTGTGTGTGTGTATACTGTGTGTATACTGTGTGTGTGTATACTGTGTGTGTGTATATACTGTGTGTGTGTGTATACTGTGTGTATACTGTGTGTGTGTGTATACTGTGTGTGTGTGTATACTGTGTGTGTGTATATACTGTGTGTGTGTATACTGTGTGTGTATACTGTGTGTGTATACTGTGTGTGTATATACTGTGTGTGTGTATACGTATATACTGTGTGTTTGTGTACTGTGTGTGTATACACTGTGAGTGTTTGAGCTTTGGTTTGAGGTGCACACCCTAATGCCATAGGCTGCACACGCCTATGTTTGTAGTTGTGAGCTGAGGGAAGGGGCGACAGTGGGGGAGGAAGACAGGACAGAGGGAGATGCCAGGTGAGAGTTCCAGCTTTAAAAAGGCAAGCACATGACAATGACAGATGATCAGGTGAGGTGTAAACATTGATCGGATGGATCGCTGAGTGTAGTATAGCAGCTGCCTCTCCTTACAATCTTCCTCTGTCTGTTACTGCAAGCAGGCTGGGGGCTGCTCAGAGACTTCCAGTCCAGCCCCTTTTTCCCATGCGGAGCTGAGGAGGAAGAAGTCTCATGGCATGTGTGTGAGTGTGACTCGGCCATGCGATCCCACAGCCTGAGCCTGCTGAAGTTTTAGTGTATGCTGGCAGTTTGTGACACTGATTAGCAGAGCCTGGGAGGGAGGCAGACTTTACCAGGGGACATATCTCAGTCCCACACTGACAGATGAATTAAAGTGCCTGCCTGTGTATGGGCTGATCACAGTGTGATCACTGGGTTTGATAAGTTACAGTCAGACCATGTAATGTACACTACACATACACTTCCATAACATGACGGTGATGTCACATTACCTTTATGGAAGTGTATGTGTAGTGTACATTACATGCTCTGACTGAAGTTTAATGCATAGTAAAACGTTTTAGGCTTATGGAAGTGTATGTGTACTAATAATGCGCATTGTACTGCACATTCACGAGCATATGGGGGGGCAGCAATTTTTATTTTGCCTAGGGGCCAAAAATCCTTGCACCAGCCCTGGAGAGGAGGAGCCATACAGAGGAAGCAATGGCTTTGCTCTCTACTGCAGCCGCCTACTTTCTCTGTACGGCTCCTCCTCTCACAGGCGGAGTGCATTTGATGTCACTCCGCCTGTGAGCCAGGACTATGGAGGCGCCGTTCTCACAGTGACATCCGCAGCCCCGCTGAGATGTCACACAAGAGCTTTACACCACAGAGCCCGGCACACCACAGAGGAGCCAGGAATCAGGACAGGCAGCCAAGAATCAGGACCAGCAGCCAGACCCCAGGACCAGCAGCCAAGAATCAGGACCAGAAGCCAGCCCCAAGGCCCCAGCAGCCAGACCCCAGGACCAGCAGCCGGAATACAGGACCAGCAGCCTAGCCCCAAAAACCAGGACCAGCAGCCAGGAATCAGGAGGACCAGCAGCCAGACCCCAGGACCAGCAGGCCAGCCCCAGCAGCCAGACCTTAGGACCAGCAGCAAAGCCCCAGAAGCCAGGCCCCAGGACCAGCAGCCAGCCCCAGTACCCATTATTTAAGATAAGTGAAGTCTTCTAGTCTTGGGCCTGGGCATCAAAGTGCTATTAATATAATATTGTTTATTTTTCTATTGTTCAGTGACACTCTAATGTAGTCTCTCATCGGGGATGGAGGGGACTCTTTCTATCAGAGACTCTCCAATAGTCACAGAGAGGGCTTCTGTAAGATAAACCCCCCTCCAGGTCCCATTAGACTCCGTTGTAGTCTCTAATGGGGCCTGGTGGGGGGTCTTTCTAACATAGACTTTAAAATGCACACAAAGATGACCTCTGTTCGAAAGACCCCCCTCCAGGTCCCATGATACAACCCCATTGTAGTCTCTAATGGGGCCTGGTGGAGGCTCTTTCTAACAGACTCTCTAACAGAGGCCCTCTCTGTGTTCCTTGGAGAGACCCCCTCCAGGTCCCATTAGGAAAGGGGAGGGGTTAGTAAGATGACCACGCCCACACAGGGGGCGCCATAAATATTTCTGCACCCAGGCGTCTGTTACCCTAGGATCGGCCCTGAGCAACACAACTGTACACAATGAATGGAATAAAAGAAGGCCTCCATTGTTTACAATTGTCATGTGATTTGCTGTAATTAGTCACAGTGATCACATGGTACCGGCAGCGGCCCAGTACTGCCATCTGTCATCGGCTGTGTTAGGTGAACACAGACAGTGACAGATCTCGCCACAGCGCGGCCCATGGGGCGCATATTGGGAAGATGTCTTATGACAAGGGTTAACCACATAACGACCGCCCACCGCAGATATACTGCGGCAGGCAGCCGCTGCTGGGCAAAGTGACGTAGGGGTACGTCACTCGCTAAGCCGCCTGTAGGACGCGAGTGCGCTCCCGCCCCGCTCGTGCACAGGCATCCCCGCGCGAGTGACCGGCGGCTCCGATGTCCGCCAGTCACTCGCGATCTCCCGCAGGAGAGGGAGAAAGGCAGACGGCTGATGTAAACACAGCCGTCTGTCATTCTCCCTGATGTAAATGCAGAGACTACATAGCAGGATCGTATGTCTCTGTGGTTACATCACAAGCCACACCCCCCCCCCACAGTTAGAATCACGCCCCTAGGGACACACTTAACCCCTTGTTCACCAATAAAGTTAACCCCTTCCCTGCCAGTGTCATTTTTACAGTAACAGTGCATATTTATAGCACTGATTACTGTAGTAATTTCACTGGTACTCCCAAAAGTGTCAAAAATGTCAGTCAGGGGTCCGAACTGTCCGCTGCAATGTCGTAGTCCCGCTAAAAAAAAAAGAAATCGCAGATCGCTGCCATTACTAGTAAAAAAAAAGCAATAAAAATGACATAAATCTTTCCTGTAGTTAGTAAACGCAATAACTTTTGCGCAAACCAATCAAAATACGCTTATTGCGATTTTTTTTACCAAACATATGTAGCGGAAAAAACAAATTGGCCTAAAATGTTAAAAAATTTTTGATTTTTACATTTTTTTTTTTGAGACCTTCATATAAAAAAATTTGAAAAATATTGTTATTTTTTTCAAAATTTTTGCTCTATTTTTTGTTTATAGCGCAAAAAATAAAAATCGCACAGGTGATCAAATACCACCAAAAGAAACCTCTGTTTGTTTTCCCAAAAGGACGTCAATTTTGTTTGGGTACAGCGTCGCACGACCGTGCTATTTTCCGTTAAAATCACGCAGTGCCGAATCGCAAAATAGGCCCTGGTCTTTGAGCAGCCAAATTTTCCAAATGTTCTCTTACAGCACCTTTGCTGCTATTTCTTGTCTACCGGCACTCCAACAATGGCTTCATGGCATTTCTCAGGACTAGTTTCCTGATGGCAACAACAGTGGACCATGCCTGTGAATTGTGTGTTCAAATGGTCACTTGTAGACTCCATAGCAAGCCTGTGTGACAGGGTGACAATGCAGAAGCACAACTGGCCCTATAACAGGAAGTGATTAAACAAGGACCTTAATGGCAGGATCCCCAGGTATTATTTTAATGAAAGCTGCATGTTTAAAACAATCAAATAAAGACTTGTGAAATTACTTTAACATGTTAAAGCTTATAAGAGATTTTAATGATTGGGTTTACATCTACTTTAGGAGGTGTGAAACCTAAAAGAAAAAAGTGACATATGGTACATTCATCCATCGTACAGAAAACGAGGCCCTCTATTTTATAGCTGTGTGTCATACTGCTTATTCCAAGGGATTTAAATTCAACAGTGTAGGTTTAAAACTCTGCTCTGGTAACCAGAACCCATCAAGAAGCCGCCATAACAGTTTAGTTAGGTAAACTAGTTGACACAGAGAGGAGCACGGAGGGTGGTCTTTCCAGAGGGGAAAAGAGGTCAGTTTTGGGGCACTGCGACTGGCAGCACCATATTTGGATTCAGGATAAATAGTTCCCCTCCACTCCAGCTCCTCAAACCTTTCATCTTCTCCCTGCATAAAAATTACAGCTAGAGAATAAATGGCAAATCAATTTGTCATGAGCGAGATTGTAGTTTTTACAGTTCCTGCGCCAGAGCGCACTGTGCAGGTTAAGAGTTGTTTAAAAAAAAAAAGACATCATATATCTAAAAATAAATTGTGGCCCTACATTCCGGCATCTGTTTCCTTCAAGCTATTATCTGTTTCAACCACTTAAGCCCAGATGGGGGAATATTCAAGCTTCACTTCATCAAGAGATGATCACAGTTTCAAAACTGTTGGGAGCAGAGGTTGGTATCAGACGAGCCAGAGAAGGGCTTTCCCCGTTCTGTAGTTTCCTCTGAATGGGGGAGAAAACATCCTCCCTTTACATACTAGGGAAATGAACCTGGCCTAAAACTTAGCTTTACGTATTGGGTGGAGCTGGGCAGGCTTGGATGAGACATCTGGCTTTATTCACTAAAGGTTAATAGACTGTTCACTTTGCAAGTGCAGTTGCACTCATTTTCCTTAGTAAATGTAATGTGGTAAAGCTTTACTTTGTAAAGAATAGCCAACCAGGTGCATGGAAAATTGGGTCTTTGCTGCTGTTGGTGGCCCATCATTGTAACTGTCAGGGCTTCGCTGAGAATTGAACTTCCCTGGTTCCTCTTTTTGGAGTCCATTCTGTATTCACTCTCCGGCCACTTTATTAGGAACACCTGTTCAATTGCTTGGTAACACAGATTGCTAATTAGCCAATCACATGGCAGCAACTCAATGCATTTAGGCATTTAGACATGGTAAAGACGACTTGCTGAAGTTCAAGCCGAGCATCAGAATGGTAAAGGAAGGGGATTTAGGTGACTTTGAATATAGCATGGTTGATGGTGCTCTGAGTATTTCAAAAACTGCTGATCTACTGGGATTTTCATGCACAACCATCTCTAGGGTTTACAGAGAATGGTCCCAAAAAGAGAAAATATTCAGTGAGCGGCATTGTGTGGACAAAAATGCCTTGTTAAAGCAGAGTTCCGGCCACAAAAAAAAATTTCAATGAACATACCCCCAGGATAGTCAGGGTTAGTACATTCCACAATGACTAGCCTCTGATCTATCCCGGTTCGCACTTACCTGCAAGAAGAAATACTCACTTTTAAAATTTCTTCTCCAGCGTTGCTATCTCTGTTGTGGGCAGCTGAAGCCAGCGCGATCCTCTTCTGCGTCCTCTTCCGTGTCTTCTTCTCCCAGAATGCGCCTGCACCGGCCCCTCTCGTCACTTCCGGTGCGGAAGTGACGAGCGGGGCTGGCGCCGTCGCATTGATTCCTGGGAGCGATGACGTTCAGCTCCCAGGAATCATTGCAAACCAGAAGTGGCGGCGCGGGCCGCGGCCGCCGAGGGAGGAAGTGGAAGAAAGGTGAGTATTTCTTTCTACAATAACAAGGTAAGTAAAAAAAAAAAAAATCCTAACTATCCATTTACTTTTCAGGTGAAGAAAAGCAAGCGGATGGCCACAAAATCGATTGTGTCGATTTTGTGGCCGGAACTCCGCTTTAATGTCAGGGGTCAGAAGAGAATGGGCAGACAGGTTTGTGATGATAGAAAGGCAACAGTAACTCAAATAACCACTTGTTACAAACAAGGTATGCAGAAAACCATCTCTAAACGCACAACACATCAAACCTTGAAGAAGATGTACTACAGCAGCAGAAGACTACACCGGTTGCCACTTTTGTCAGCTTGGAACAGGAAACTGAGGCTACAATTCGCACAGGCTCACCAAAATTGGGCAATAGAAGATTGGAAAAATGTTGCCTGGTCTGATGAGTCTCGATTTCAGCTTGCGACATTCAGATGATAGGGCTGGAATTTGGCATAAACAATATGAAAACATGGATCCACCCTGCCTTGTATGAATGGTTCAGGCTGGGGGTGTAATAGTGTGGGGAGATATCTTCTTTGCACACTTTGGGCCCCTTAGTACCAACTGAGCTTCTTTTAAACGCCACAGCCTACCTGAGTATTGTTGCTGACCATGTCCAACCCTTTATGAGTACAGTGTACCCATCTTCTGATGGCTCCTTTCAGCAGGATAATGTACCATGTCACAAAGTCCAAATCATCTCAATCCGCTTTCTTGAACATGGGAATGAAATCGCTTTACTCCAATAGCCTCCACAGTCACCACATCTCAGTCCAATTTAGCACCCTTGGGTTGCGGTGAAACAGGAGATTCGCATCATGGATGTGACAAATCAACAAGGCGGTTTGGTCCACACAACTGCAGCTCACTGGATATTTTCCTTTTTTCGCACCATTCTCTGTAAACCCTAGAGATGGTTGTGCGTGAAAATCTCAGCAGATCAGCAGTTTTTGAAATACTCAGACCAGCCTGTTTTGCACCAACAACCATGCCACATTCAAAGTCACCTATATCCCCTTTCTTCCCCATTCGGATACTTGGTTTTAACTTCAGCAAGTCGTCTTTACCATGTCTAGATGCCTAAATGCATTAGGTTGCTGCTGTGTGATTGGCTGATTAGCAATTTGTGTTACCAAGCAATTAAACTGTTGTAGCTAATAAAGGTGCCAGTGAGTGTATAATTCTGTGGAAAATCTGACTGGTGACACCACCATAGTGTCATTGGCCTCCCAGTGGAATTTCTATAGGAATGGATAGAGAAAGTAAGAAGTTTAGCTCAAAGCAATGCCCCTGAGCTTAAAAGGTCAGTGGGTGGTGGGCAATATCCTCATATGGGGGGTCACACACACCATGTATTTGAAACATGCTGGGGCAATTAGAAGCAGAAAAACAAATGCCAGATGTCTTTAACAGCCACATTAAAAATGCCCAGTGTGCATGAGGCCTAAAGTAAACCTCTGCGTTTCCCCTGCTGCTGCTTATACCTTCCCTTTTCTCAAGTAGGGGTTGACAAAGTGTTAGGGAGCACTTTAGTGTAGGGTTTACTTTGTTTTATTTTTTCTTTAGAGGAGCTACAATCTTTTAATTTTTGGGGGGGAGCGCCAACCCGCAAGTTACTTGTACTTGGAACACAAATATATGGCTATAAACCATGCGTTTATCCTTTTATAGATCATGCTTCATTCATAGAAGCTGTAGTACCAGCTTCATTGAATGGACGGGTTGGTGAAAAGGACAGGTATAGTTGGACAGAGTGTTTGATTTCTTTTTTGAAGTATTACACTGGATCCAAGAAGTGAAGGAGAGGAGTTCTGACAGCCCAGCTGATGGGGAGTATATCTGAGCGCAAGCTGACCCACACAACACTGGGTCTTTAAATCTGGTGAGTGACAGTGAGTGTATCGATGGAGAGGAGAACGAAGATTTTTAGCACAAAGCACTTTAAAATGCATGATTGGAGCACTATTGGAGTATATCAATGAGCACTTTAGTGGATCTGCATTTATTTGTTATATAAGGATATACACCAATCAACCATAACATTATGACCACTTACAGGTAAAGGGAATATCTTGTTACAATGGCTCCTGAAAGCTGGTAGGATATATTAGGCAGCAAGTGAACATGTTGTCCGTGAAGTTGATGTGGTGAAAGCAGAAAAAATGGGCAACGCAGTTTGTTGTGTATGCGGCTGTGAAGCCCATGGTGACCCGTGTCCACAGCCAAAAGCTTCTACATTGGTAACATGATCATCAGAACTGGACTACGGAGCAATAGAAGAAGGTGGCCTGGTCTGATAAATCACGTTTTCTTTTACATCATGTGGATGGCTGGGTGTGTGTTCATTACTTACCTGGGGAAGAGATGGCACCAGGATGCGGTATAAGAAGGCAAGTCAGCACAGGCAGTGTGATGCTTTGGGCAATGTTCTGCTGGGAAACCTTGGGTCCTGACATTCATGTGGATGTTAATTTGGTGTCCGTGCCTCATTGGGTCAGGGCTGTTTTAGCAAAAGAGGGCCATACTTAATAGTAGGTGGGTGGTCATAATTGTTGAGGCTGATCGGTGTATATCACTGAGCAAACTAGTGGACTTTTGAATATATGATTTATGGACTTTATGTATTTATGAGCATGGTTTAATGAGTTATGTAAGAGATATGCACTGTAAATAGTGAGGGAGATTGTTATTCCAACAGCATTGACGGGGTACCTAGCGCCCGCTATTTATTTACACTTTTTAGGTAAGTATACATTAGCACAAACGTTTACCTGTGTACAGCTTAAAGGATACGTTCACATTTAAAAAAAATGTCTTTTCTGGAATGCTCCGGCGCCGCTCCTGGACCCTGCTCTTCATCGGGTGCCCCCACAGATAGCCACTTTCTATGGGGGCATTGTGTGGGCACGCTAATGAGTCCTGTTGCTGCGTCCATTGATATAGACAGCAGAACTCGGCCCCGCCCCTGCACCCGTGTCACTGGATTTGATTGACAGCAGTGGGAGCCAATGGCTCTTGATGCTATCAATCTATCCAGTGAGCACCCAAGACCGCAGCTGGAGCCGCTGGGCTCGTGCTTGTCGCTGGAACGTTTGGGTTCAGGTAAGAATAACGGGGGGTCTGGGGGACAGCTGCAACCAAGAAGGTTTTCCACAAAATTGGAGACTTTACAACTCCTTTAAGTAAGCTCGTGTAAACAAGGTCTTAAAGAAGCTTTGGGATGTCTTTGATCCCTTCTTCAGGCTTTATGCATTTCTGCAAATGGTTCTGAAACCCACATATTTATACACATGTAATTTTCATTAGGTGTTTTCAGAGAAATGTCTGATTTCTGTTCAACAGTTAAATCCCACTTCCCAATTTGTTAATATAAAAAGCAGAATGAATCTTAATATGTTAAGCAATGAAGTCCTACGCATAATTAAACCATATTTTACAAAGGTTATCTACGATTCCCTATTTGTCTAATTTTCAAATGCATTGTACCCAAAAATCACAAGCACAACTTATATCTAAACGTGGCTGGGCCCTAAATAACTGATACATAATTTCATATGCATGAAAGACTTTAGCTATGTATGCTGTTGATTTTCACAGAGATGTAGGGTTATACTTTTCCCAAAAATGTTGTTGGCTAAATTTTTGTTTTGTTGAGGAACCAACAGCACTGGTGTGGGTTCCCTGAATAGAAAGTTTGGGGCTGCTCTGTGCAATACAATTGCACAGAGCAGGGAAGTATAACATATTTACTATTTTGATTTAAAAAATGTACTTTCATAATCACTTTAAGGTCATTTTCATTCATTTTAAATTAAATTTGCAGTTTTTATTAACCCCTAGGTGCCGAGTGCAAGCAGATATGCAGCCTCTCCGCGCCTGGACCTTGGCACCGAGTGGCCACGTATTTGCATGCATTAGCGTCAACAAAACTGTACCATGAGCGCCCGCCCTGGGTGCTCCCGGCACAGTGACCGGCGGCTCACGAAAAGCTCACGATCAGTCCTTACGATCAGGAGTTTTTAAGCTTTTGTCGAATTTTGATGCTAGCATGATAAGTGTGACAGAAGTTTATAGATCAATCCTGATCCATTTAATGAATTACTGTGTGTTAAAGAAAAACAATTGTAAAACAGGTCAATTAAATCATCATTTTGATAGACTGTTTATGATAGATCATATTTTTTAGCCAATACCTTATGTGTTGTGTTGTTCAATATTTTATTCGATAATGAATTGCTTGTTTGTGATCGCTCAAACTAGATTGATCACAATCGGTAACTTTAGGTTCTCGTATGGCGCCCATGTGATCTGCTGGGGGTATCAAGGTTAAATTAACGATACCCCAAAACAGCTTGCAAAATGCAGTGCGATTACCAGAATCTCATTGCATGGGTGTGACCACTCATGCAATGCCATTCAGGTGCGAAAATACTTTTGGTGCAGATGCAATGCGATTTGAGCCATACAAAATGTATGGCTCAAATCACACTGCACAGACATTGCATGTGATGTGTACAGGAATCCGGGTCAATCCCTGCGCAATCACATGCGGTGTCCCGCAACGCACAAGTGTGAACCCAGGCTTAAGGAGAGTCTGGTAAACACCCTGGGATTTTAATTACATTGTCACCATGTTAATTTGAGTAGGTTTGTGATGTCATACAGCATTTATAATATGCATTTTCCTTCTCCTTTCTTTATTTTTAGTAAAGTCTACATAGCCGGCGGTCATATTTCGTAAAAGGGTCACTTTAAGTGAAGAATGTTATGAGCTGCTAATGGCAGTTTCTGTTTTATGTGGTACCAGATTTACAGAAAAAGTCTACAGCAGCGGGCAGGCCAGACACATGTTTTTTTTTTTTTTTAAAGAATGGTAAAATCACAAAAGCTGTTAAAATAATGAGTCATTTTTCCACCTGTCGCCCGATGAAGAATCTGACATAATGTGTATCGTTTTGTAGGCCGTTGTATTGAATTTTCATTGGGCAAAGCACTTTTACAGAAAAGGATTTTGTACACAGCTTTACTGAAATTCAAAGTGTTTTGGCAAGAGTTCCAAATGACTCCCGGGTGGCTTGTAACATGGAGAACTTTCAGAAGAAACTAAAGGCCAAAAATGTATAGAGTTTGGCCGGATGCAATTATTTAGCTGCTCCAACACATAATTCATACAAACAAGTAATATTTCAAATGTTACTAATATTATTGACACTATTATTATTTTCATTATTATTGTTATTATTTAAAATAAGGGGTTTTATTTTGAGCTGGAACATGGTGGAACTCCATTCCACCACTTCCGGGCGTTGCCCTGTGCTTACCGCTAACTACTATCATAGCGGCAACTTTTCTGGCTGCTAATGCCCCTGCCACATGATTTAGATGCTGCTGGAAGTTACAAATGAGGGTGCACTGTGTGGGGAAACTCAGGGCAGCCGCAGGAGGCATTACTGGTAGCCAGCTGCTGAGCTGTGCATTTTTCAGTGGTAAGCACCTAGAAGATGGTGGAGCTTTCAAAGAAAGGGGTGTGTGCAAAGATGGGGGGAGGGGGGGGGGTGCAGAGGCCAGAGCTGAGGAGGGGTACAGAAGTGAGAAGTGGATGGAGTATGCTGTGGTATGAAGCTGTAGAAAATCTATAGACAAGGGCTGCAGACCTTAGCAGTTGGGGGAAGGGAAAGGCTGCAGATAGCAGCTGTGGAAGAGAGGTGCAGAGGTAAGCAGTGAAACCAGGGAAGTGTGTAGAAGTCAGCCGTGGGCAAAGATGCTGAGGTGAGCCAGGAAAAAGAGTGCAGAGGTGATTTCTGGATGAGGGTGCAGAGGTGAGTCATTGACAGAGGTGCAGAAGTGAGCCACGGAAAGAGAGTGCAGAGGTGAGTTGTGGATGAGGGTGCAGAGGTGAGCTGTGAAACCGGGGAAGTGTGTAGAGGTGAGCCGTGGACAAAGATGCAGAGGTGAGCCACAAAAAAGAGTGCAGAGGTGAGTTGTGGATGAGGGTGCTGAGGTGAGCCACTGACAGAGGTACAGAAGTGAGCCATGGAAAGAGAGTGCAGAGGTGAGTTGTGGATGAGAGTGCAGAGGTGAGCTGTGAAACCGGGGAAGTGTGTAGAGGTGAGCCGTGGACAAAGATGCAGAGGTGAGCTACGAAAAAAGAGTGCAGAGGTTATTTGTGGATGAGGGTGCAGAGGTGAGCCATGGACAGAGGTGCAGAAGTGAGCCACGGAAAGAGAGTGCAGAGGTGAGTTGTGGATGAGGGAGCAGAAGTGAGCCATGGACAGAGGTGCAGAAGTGAGCCACAGAAAGAGAGTGCAGAGGTGAGCTGGGGATAATGGTGCAGAGGTGAGCCATGGATGGGGGTGCAGAGGTGAGCCGTGGATGGGAAAATGCAGAGGTGAGCTGTGGACAGGGGGTACAGAGGAGAATGATGGGTGTTTCTTTTTTTAGCCGTGAAAAACCTTTTAAATTTGAAGAATTTGAGAATTTGAAGGGAGCTAATTTTTGGTTGTAAATTGGCCCGTGAAATATGTAGTCCTGAACACCCTGGAGCCTGTGTGTAATGCACTCTACTACTCTGTGCATTATGCAGGTTTATTTAATAATTCCCCTTTAAGACCCCCCCCCCCCCCTCGTTAGTGCAATTTTACTACACCCACCATTTCACGTAGCACGAACATTACTAAACGTAGTATGCGCTATTCATTCCTGGGGTTAGTTAAGCTGCCTTAGACACAAGGTTGCTATAATGTTAACTACATGGGCAGTATAAAGGTGCATCTCATAAAATTAAAATATCATCAAAAAGTTAATTTGTTTCAGTAATTCAATTCAAAAAGTGAAACTCATATATTTTATATAGATGTGTCACACACACAGAGTGATATATTTCAAGCATTTCTTTCTTTTAATTTTTGGGCAATAGACCTTGTCTATTGTTAACAGCAATTTTTTTGTGTAAAAAATGGTTTGCATAAACCCGAATATCATGGTATTATACAAAAACATGAATCAACAAAGAAAAACTTAAATCCAGGAGTTCACATTGAGGCATATACAATAGTAAATACACTAGGAAAGAATAAGAAGAATTCCATGAGTAGTGATGAAAAAATAGGATGAGCTCCTCAGGCCGTCACCATCAAACACTTGTAAGGTTTTCCAGATGTCATTGGTCACACACAAGGCTTAAAATAATGCGTCCCTCCATAGAAGAGTGGTCACATGCGCATAGTGAAATTCCCCCAGGGAAAGGGTGCTTTTTCCAGCCTCCCCTCATCCACAGAGACACTAGGAATTTTGCTGTCAGTTGTCACCATAGACATCCACAACTTACAGGGAATTGCTGCACCACTAGGAATTAGCTCAGCACTCCACATAGCGTAAAACCACCCGTAAAAAGGAATGTATTAAAGAATAGGTCCAGTCAAAACTTAACCAAAGCTTAACCTGCTCTTTGTCATATTCTAAGACTATTCTATCTAACCCTGTAAAGCAAAAATCACTGCAGTTACCTTTTCTACACCCGTTCTGGTCCGGTCTCCAGCAGCGGAAGGTCTGTGTAGGAGAGGACCAACAAGGTAAAATAGCTTATAGATTTGTGAAGTGAGGCATTTTACTCATGAAACCATGTGTTATTTTATCTCATGAGATGATATACACTACAGTGGAGAAGGAATAGAACCCCTATCATTTGTTAGTGCTAATAAAGAGGTAAAATGGTTAAAACTTTAGAAATATGCCAAACTCACTAAAGGGTCAATTCACTAAGAGTTAAATAGTGGCAAATAAAATGCGGTAAATTATTGCATGCGGTAAATCAGTTGTGAAAGTTCAATTCACTAAGAATTTAGTGTTAAATAAGGAATGCAGTATTTTTCGGTTATGCAGTAATTACTGCATTTCCTCATGCGGTATTTTATTGCACGTGTTGGTGGTTGAGGGTTGTTTATGGTCACTTCCTGTGGGTGGAGCCGGGCGTTGCATAACTTCTGCCGCAATGTCGGGACTGAATGGGAAAATAAGCCAAACATGGTGGATTTGGCGGAGTGCATGGTAAGTTGTTAGCTGCACCATCACGGCCTACTCCAGTACACTCTGTGCTTGTAAGCCCTGCATGACACTGTACACCATCATGGCCTACTCCAGTACACTCTATGCTTGTAAGCCCTGCATGACACTGTACACCATCATGGCCTACTCCAGTACGCTCTATGCTTGTAAGCCCTGCATGACACTGTACACCATCATGGCCTACTCCAGTACACTCTATGCTTGTAAGCCCTGCATGACACTGTACACCATCATGGCCTACTCCAGTACGCTCTTTGCTTGTAAGCCCTGCATGACACTGTACACCATCATGGCCTACTCCAGTACGCTCTATGCTTGTAAGCCCTGCATGACACTGTACACCATCATGGCCTACTCCAGTACACTCTATGCTTGTAAGCCCTGCATGACACTGTACACCATCATGGCCTACTCCAGTACACTCTATGCTTGTAAGCCCTGCATGACACTGTACACCATCATGGCCTACTCCAGTACGCTCTATGCTTGTAAGCCCTGCATGACACTGTACACCATCATGGCCTACTCCAGTACACTCTATGCTTGTAAGCCCTGCATGACACTGTACACCATCACGGCCTACTCCAGCACACTCTATGCTTGCAAGCCCTGCATGACACTGTACACCATCACTGCCTACTTTAGCACATGTCTGTCTGCAAGCTTTGCATGACACAGTGCGCTCCCTCCAGCATATGTAATAAAGTGGAGTTCCACCCAAATGTGGAAGCTCCGCTTATCTGTATTCAGAGCTCCATGCCGGTCCTTGCTGGAAAGTGACGTCATTGCGGCTCTGGCCACTCACAGCACCAGAGCCGCAGAACCAGGAAGAGACGCCGAGGCAACATGACAGCGCCCTTAGCGTTGTCCAGGCGACCGTGTTGGGGCTTCGTTTTAAGGTAAGTATTTCATAATGAGCTAGTATGCGATGCATACTAACTCATTATGCCTTTGTCCTGCAGGTTTTTTTTTTTTTTTTACTGAGTATACAACCGCATTAAATATCTCATGCATTCATTTATTTTCTTAGTATTTCCGTAGTAAATTTACTTTAAGGCTGTTTCATGGGTTTTTTACCTCATGTTTGTGGTTTGTGAGGTAAATAACTCATGAGGCGATAGTGAACTGACATTTTCAGCATCTCATGAGATAATTGGAGAAAATGTGTCACGTGATTCAGTTGTCTCATGAGATATTCTTTAGTGAATTGAGCCCACAGGGCTGGAAAGGTGAAAAGTAAAGTTTATTTTGAAGAGGCACAAGCTATTAGAAAGTACACATTTTGCATCAGGTAAGATAGTCCATAATGGGAGAGCGGCACAGTACAATTTAACTGAAAACAAAATGTCATCTCTGTCATCATAGTATGACCTCATAACCCCACTTTATGGAGCTTTATTCTACAAAGGAACATGTTTTAAAGCGGTTGCATACCCTAAAAAAATATAAAAATAATGTGCTAGTAATTATGAAATACTACCCTTAGAACGAAGCCCCCGCAGCAGCGCCCAGTCACCGCTGAGGGGGCTGACATGTTCCCCCGGTGTTTCTTCCAGGTTCCCTGGCTCCGGCTGACATGTTCCCTGAGTGTTTCTTCCAGGTTCACGGACTTCGGTGCAGTGAGTATGGTTCTGGCAAGAAGCTCTGCGCTGGATCTTCAGAGCGCATGCGCCACTGACGTCAGCGGCTGCATGAGGGGTGAATATCTCCTAAACGGTGCATGTTTAGGAGATATTCATTTTACCTACAGGTAAGCCTTATTATAAGCCTACCTGTAGGTAAAAATAACAAAGTGGGCTATACAACTGCTTTAAGTAGATGTTTTCTTTTTTATAATATTCTCCTTTAACTCCCTAATGCAAACTCATGTAGAACAATTATGCAACAGTATGAAATGAATGCAAGGTCAGTTATGATTTAGTGATGTATGCTGCTTGTTCTTACAGCATTCCGACACTAACTCCTCCAGCCATGTATAGAGTTATGGCTGGTCTATCACAGAAACACACAGCAGACGTTGACGGAACGATGCGCACCGCGCATGAGATAGAGTAATGAATGTTTATTGGGAATTAGGAGGCTCTATTTGACTTCATAAAAGGCCAGGACTTCTTTGTCTCTCCCCAGACAGCTGAAAGATAACACACACATACCAGAAATTTCCTTGGTATTTCCCACAGTGAGAACAGGCAGAGGTTTATGATATGTATAGATGATTGTGCTCAGGATTCTTCTGCGCACAGATATATAAAGCAATATATCAATACACAGTCCAATTTTTTCTGCCAATGGAACAAAGATTGGAACCAGAGGCAGATTTAGGGCCAGTGTTGATGGGCATTGGTTTGCACCAGAACTGCTTCCCCGTAAAAGTCAATGGGAATGCAAAAGTAACTCAAAGCAGGTTTGTGCAGATCAGAAGGAGGTCAGCTGCAGGTCAGGTGCACTTGTCAATGGGAGTGGTTCAATAGAGCAGCCTTTTTGTCCCAGCATGCCCAGGCACCCCGAAGTGCCTTGAGGTTTCTTCAGGGTTGCCTCTGCAAAATGCCTAAAAATGTATCAAAAATCGTATACAAGCCAGCAGGAGGATGAAGCCTGCCTTTTAGTTACACAAAGTCACGGTTTTCATTATGCACCATTATGACTTTCTAGACACTGGCATCCTAACAACCAATGATGTCATCAGTTAATACCGAGGCTGTCTGTCGCCTCCACAGCATGCTTGGTTGACCCTCCCCTGCCCCTCTCCCTCAGCACTGGGGTGACATTAGCTGACTGACGGAGAGAAATTGAGGGAGAAGAGAAACATTCAGTACTCAGTACCAGTGTGCAAAAGTGTATTTGCTTTGGAAGAATAAATCACCTCTAATGTTGGGTGTCCTACATGTGGATGTTGCAGTATTGTGTGAGGCTATTAGAATAGTTTTGTACATTTTAGAATGGGGTGCATTGACACTGTCCATAATCTAAAGGATGCCTTGAGATTGTCTATAATTTTAAAGGGTGTCTTGACTGAAAAAAGGTTGAAAAACACTGCAAAGGAGCATTTGCAACACATTTCTGAAAGTGTAGCCAGAAGCCTTACTTTGAAAGCATGTGATTAGCCCCGTTGCATGAGACAAGTTCAAGTAGACCTTATTTGTAATACTTTTACTGTACAGCACTATTGTGACAGATTCATTAATAAATGCCACCATATCTGTGACAAGGTAAATGGAAGTATATAAGACAACTTGGAGTAAATTATCGATTGTGTCGCACAGATATTTATTGTGTCCCATCTTTGAGACAATCCTATGACAAAAGTTGTCTTTAAGTTCCTCTGGAAATGATATTTAACCAGTTCTTACCTCCCCTATAGATACCTCCCAATGTTTTGAGATGGGAACGAGGGACACCTATTAGCAAAAGTATGTAGGCATGGGACACACTCCCTACCACGCCCCCTTAAAGGATAATTATACAAAAAAAAATTAGTTGAACCCAGTGCTTTTTTTTACCACTATTATTCCTTTATAGTGGCTTTACAAAATTTACAAATGCAGCAATTTAGAAATTGGAGGAAACATTTAGCACTTGAAAACACTTTTTGAAAGATAAATAGTGCATTTTATATACAACTATATAGATCAGACCAAAATGAGGGACAAATGGGGGAGGAAGGTGGGACAGGGGGACTTTGTTCCAAATCAGGGACAGTCCCTCAAAACCAGGGATAGTGGGGACCTATGCTTATATTCAAATGACGGCCGGACCGGGTCCTCCCCTGAACGCGCCTTGTGTGTGCCCCACAGGGAATGCTGCGGCCCGATTTGTCACCTGCTGTGACACACACAGCGGATGACAGACCAGTGTACCGGTCCGCTGCCGGTACTAAGCAATTGCTGTGACAAATCACAGCAGATCACATGACAATTGTACAAAATGGATGGCTTAAATTCAGCCATTCATTGTGTACTATTCTGTTGATCTCTGTGATTGGTCACAGCGATCAATGGTACAAACAAGGCCAATCAAAGCCCATCTGTACCATGTGTTTAGCTGTGGCCAATCAAAACTAATCACAATAGTAAAAATGGTTGTTTATAACAGTGATATTCATCCCCAGAGTAGTACATTGTTACTATGGTAACACTGTTGCTCCAGGCACAGTATGCATAACAAAATCATAAAAAAAAGAAAAAATGTAATAAAAAATAAAACAAATATTAAACAAATTGAAAAAAAATGTATTTAAGTTTGTTTTTGCATTCTGTCACCAGTCAGTGTCCCTGATTACCGCCACATAGGTTATATAATGACACTGTACTGCACTTTTGACAGAATGTATTTTAACCACTTCAATACAGGGCACTTTCAACTCCTTCCTGCCCAGACCAATTTTCAGCTTTTAGCGCTATCACACTTTGAATGACAATTACTGCAACACTGTACCCAATCAAATTTTTTATCATTTTTTTCACACAAATAGAGTTTTCTTTTGGTGGTATTCAATCATGACTAGGATTTTTATTTTTTGCAATATAAGAAAAAAAAAAATGAACATTTTGAAAAAAAAACAAAAACTTTTTATTTTAGTTTCTATTATAAAATTTTGCAAATTTAGGTTTTCATTTTCTTTCCACATTTTCCAAAAACTTGTGGAAAAAAATGACATGTTCAAAAGACTCATCATGCCTCAGAGAATATACGTTGGGGTGTTTTCTTTTCAAAATGGGATCATTTTGTGGGTCATTCCATTGTCCTGGTGCTCCAGGGCCTTCAAATTGTGATAGGTCGTTAGCAAATTATATATGTAATTTAAGCTCCTAGAACACCTGATGGTGCCCCTTGCATGTTGGGTCTCTGTATGTGGCCAGGCTGTGTAAAAGTCTGAAACACATGGTATCGCCATACTCAGGAGGAGAAGCAGAATGTATTTTGGGGTGTAATTGCAAGTATGCCTATGCTGTGTGTGAGAAATAACTTGTTAATGTGACAATTTTGTGTAAAAAAAAATGTATTTCTTCATTTTCCCAAGAATTGTGGGAAAAAATGACAACTTCAAAAAACTCACTATGCCTCTTACTAAATACCCTGGAATGTACACTTTCTAAAAAGGGGTCATTTGGGGGGTATTTGTACTGTCCTGACATTTCAGGGCCTCAAGAAATGAGATAGGCAGTCGGTACATCAGGTGTGATTAGGTGTGATCAATTTTTAATGATTCGCACCATAGCTTGTAGACTCTATAACTTTCACACAGACTAAATAATATCCACTAATTTTGGTTATTTGTTTACCAAAGATATGTAGCAGTATAAATTTTGGCCCAAATTTATGAAAAAAAATTACTTTTTTTTTTTTTACACAAAGTTGTCAATTTATAAGATATTTCTAACACATAGCATGTACAGAGCAAACATTACACCCCAAAATACATTCTGCTACTCCTCCTGAGTATGGTGACACCAAATGTGTGAGACTTTTACACAGCCTGATCACATACAGAGGCCCAATATCCAAGTAGCACCTTCAGGCGTTCTAGGAGCATAAATTACACATCTAGTTTCATTACAACCTATCACGCTTTTGAAGGCCCTAGAGCACCAGGACAATGGAAACACCCACAAAATGACCCCATTTTGGAAAGCAAACACCCCCATGTATAATCTATGAGGCATTGGCTGCAGACTCAGGTACTCTGATGGGCTGCAGACAGGTACTTACATACACTGATCGGCTTCAGAAAGGTACTCGGGTACTCTGATGGGCTGCAGAGAGGTACTTGGGTACTCTGATGGGCTAGAGACAGGCACTCGGGTAATCTGATGGACTGCAGATAAGTACACAGGCACTCTGGGCTGGAGACAGGTACTCTGGGCTGGAGACAGGTACTCGGGTACTCTGGCCTGGGGACAGGTACTCGGGTAGTCTAATGGTCTGTAGATAGGTACTTGGGTACTCTGATGGGCTACAGAGAGGTACTTGGGTACTATGATGGGCTGCAGAGAGGTATTCGGGTACTCTGATGGGCTGGAGACAGGTACTTGGGTACTTTGATGGGCTGGAGACAGGTACTCCGGTAATCTATTGGGCTGCAGATAGGTACTCAGGTACCCTGATGGGCTGGAGACAGGTACTCAGGCACTCTGATGGGCTGAAGATAGGTACTCAGGTACTCTGATGGGCTGGAGACGGGTACTCAGGTACTCTAATGGGCTGGTGACAGGTACTCGGGTACTCTGATGGGTTTGTGACAGATACTCGGGTACTCTGATGGGCTGGTGACAGGTACTTGGGTACTCAGATGACATGTACTCTGAGAGGTTGTGACAGGTACTCAGGTACTCTGAGGGGATGGTGACAGGTACTTTGATGTGCTAGTGACAGGTACTTTGATGGGCTGGTGACAGGTACTTTGATGGGCTGGTGACAAGTCCTCTTTATTGGTGGGCAATCAGTGTGTTTGGTGTGTGAGGAGGAGAGCTAGCTACCACGGTTTGTTTACATTCTGTGACTGGCTGTGATTGGACACAGCCGGTCACATGGTAAAGAGCCAATTTCATTGGCTCTTTACCCTGATCGGGGGTGGGCTGTGTCAGAGTGACACTCTCCATCGCCGATTACCGCTCTGCACGCCCCTGAGGGCATGCACAAGCGGATTGCACAAGGACAGTGCACGTGGCCGGCTGTGATTGAACACAGCCGGTCACATGGTACAGAACCATTTTTCATTGGCTCTTTACACTGATCGGGGATGGGCTGTGTCCCGAGGGACACGTCTCATCCCCAATCGCCGCACTGCGCGCCCCCAGGGGCGTTAAAGAGCGGCGAGAACAGGCGGACGTCATGTGACATCCACCCGCAGTGACAAAGCATTCCTGCCGGCGTCATTTTATAATGCGCCGGTAGGGAAGTGGTTAAAAAAAATTGTGAAAAAAACAACTTTTTTAAATTTCTCATTTTTCCAAAAAGTTGTAAAATAAAAAAATTGACAACTTTAAAAAACTCGCCATGCCTAAATACCTTGGACTATCTACTTCCAAAAAAGTGGTGGTCATTTGAGATATTTGTACTGTCCTGATATCTTAGGGCCTCAAGAAATGGGATATGCCGCCAATACATCAGAATTGATAAATTTTTAGATATTTATACCAGAGATTGTGGACTCTATAACTTTCACACAGACTAAATAATAAACACTGATTTGGGTTTTTTTTTACCAAAGAAATGCAACAGAATACATTTTGGGTTAAATTTATGATTTTACGATTATTTATTTGCAAAATTTTATAACAGAAATGAAAAGGAATGCTTTTTTTTTTTTTTTTTTTTTAATTCCCTTAATTCCCTGTCTTTATTGCTTTATTTAGCAAACCATAAAAACAGACGGCAATTAACCTCCCTGGCGGTATGATTCTTTTGGATTTTAGGTGCTGAAAGCGGTATCATTATTTTGCATGTAATTCTTGTGAATGAGCAGCCCAAACCAACTGTATACATTTATTATATATATATTATATATTATATATGTATATATATATATATATATATATATATATATATATATATATATATATATATAATGTATACAGTTGGTTTGGGCTGCTCATTCACAAGAATTATGTATATATATATATATATATATATATATATACATGTGTATATATATATATATATATATATATATATATACACATGTGTATATATATATATATATATATATATATATATATATATATATATATATATATATATATATATATATATATATATATATATATATATACATATATACATATATATGTATATATATATATCTATATATACGTATATATATATATATATATATGTGTGTATATATACTGTATATATATATACATATATTTACATAAAAAGTACAGTAAAACTGCAGGAAAGGGCACTGGGGGGCAATGTAATGTGATTTTATTTTATTTTGAATGGTATCAGTGTGTTTGGTGTGTTTTACATTTGAATTTGCCACCGGTTCCACCCCCGGCGGACGTCACGTCGCCGGAGACGGAAGCCGGGGCTCGCAGACGATCGCGAGAGAGCTCCGCCGCCGCACACCGCCGGGATATATCGCTGGATCCCGGAGAAAAGGTAAGTAAAACCTCTTCCAGGATCCAGCGATCTTCCTAGCGCTACCCCGAGTGTGGCTCGGGGTTACCGCTTTTGGCTCTGAAATGTAACCCCGAGTCACGCTCGGGAATACCGCTAGGAAGGTTAAAAACCACCAAAAGAATGCTCTATTTGTGTGAAAAAAAAAAAAATTAAGACTTCACACCCATGCGACCTGATTCCTGTCCGAATTGACAGTTCACACTGCGATATGCAAACTAATCTGGGGGTGTCATTAACTTTGTATTGACACTCCCAGCAGATCGCATATGACAGTGTGAATTGCCTGTGAGTCGGGTGCGATGCGGGAACTCGCAGTGGATTTGCAGGGTTCCCGCATCACACCAGTGTGAACTGGTACTAAAGGTTCTTAGAAATAATGGATAAAAAGCCGAATCATCTAGGATCTTCCATTCCGTGAATCTTGGTAGTATTCTACGAACCTCCCCCTAGAAAGGTAACAGCATCAGGCACGGCCAAAAAGTATGTAACAAAGTACCCTTATAACCTCTGCATCTCCAACACCGAACTGATGCCTCAGGGAAAAAACGATGGAGATGCTCCGGGGTATAATACCAACGTGTCAAGAGCTTAAAGTTCGTCTCGTGCAAATCGAAGAGTTCAGAGCTAGGTGGATCATATTCTGTTTCTGCTGCACAGTAAACTGGCGTCCAATATCTGTCTCCCACTTCTCCACCCAGGGTAGAACAACCTGATTAGGCTGAGACGGAAGCAGACTATACGACTGAGAAAGGGTATGAGAAAGCACCTCTTTCCGTACATAAAGCTTCAAACGGGGTCAAGGGCCTAGAATAGGCAGCTGGCGTCAGGAGAGAAACAAGAAAATGATGAACTCTAATGGCAGACCAGAACTGAAGTGCAAAGGGTCCCCCTTCTGACATCAATTCAGGGACAGTTGGCCAACGTGTCCCTATCAAAAAATGGGAGGCTTGATAAATCCCTCTATCCTGCAAAGCCACCAGAGCTCGATCCGAGGTTCCCGGAGGGAACAACGGAGGACCCAGCACCGGTAGGAGGGGTGAGGGCGAGGGGGCAAGATGGAAACGTTCACCCAAATGTTCAATCACTGTAAGAGTGGCACCAATCAGAGGATGTCAACGAACCACAGGTGGAACGTAACGAATGCACCATAGTCCTCCCCGTATTGGAAAGCCACATTGTGCCTGTTCCATCTGGACCCATAGTTTGGAGGTAGCATGTCTACACCAATCCAGGGCCCTGCATAAATGGGATGCCTGTTGGTATTTATGCAGAAAACAAAAGAAAGAGAGTGCACACCGCCCTAGTGTAACACCATTTAATTAAAATAATTAGAGCCATAAAAACAGGTACTCACAAACAAGTATAGTGTCATGCATGGAAATGATATCCCCCGATCTGATGTGTGTACGGTACTCTCCTCCTTGCCGGCGGCTCAGCTGTTCGTTCCTGCAGTAGTACGTGGATAACGTTCAGCTAAGGCAACCACCTCGGATGACTCAAGGTAGCTCAATGCGGTGTGCCAGCGCGCGGTCCAGCCGCTCGCTGCACGCTCTGCAAGAGCCGGATACTGTAGCCGACAGTGCGGTTACATAGAGGGGAGATCCCCGATCAGGACCCAGGACATGAAATTCATGGGGTTGCTAAAGACAACGTTTCGGAGGCATGGTGTTGAGACCTGAAGAAGGAGGCCACGCCTCCGAAACTACCGGATTAGAAATTGAAAAAAGCATATCATCGGCATAAGCCGAGGCTTTATAATGACCCATTCCTATCCAAATCCCTCCCATGTCTGGATTTTGGCGGACCCTGCCAAGGAAAGGTTCCAAAGTGAGGGCAAACAAAAGGAGGGACAGGGGACACCCCTGCCTTGTGCCATTCCGAATTGCAAAATTATTTGATAATATACCGTTTGCCTTCACTTGCGCACATGGGTCAGTGTATACAGACCCAATCCAGTTAATCATAGTATCCCCTAGGCCAATGTGACGAGGTACCAAAAAGATAAACCGCCAATTCACATGGTCAAATGCTTTCTCAGCATCCGTACTGAGAAAGACACTCGGGATGTTTTTGGCACTTGCCACATGTATCAGGTTGAGAACCTTGACTGTGTTGTCCCTGGCCTCTCTCTTAGGGACAAAGCCCACCTGGTCAAGGTGGACCAAAGATGACAAATGTCAACTCAACCGAGGTTGCCAAGATCTTAGTGAAAAAATTAAGGTCTAAGTTGAGGAGGGAAATTGGTCTGTAACTGCCACAGTATATATATTATATATATATATATATATATATATATATATATATATATATATATATATATATATATATATATATATATATATATATATTCAATACCTGTGGGACCACTGTGGAATCAGAGAATCTTTGTAGCAGTCCACGCTACTACAGTGATCGCTATGGTCTTCTGTAATTCTGTACCATGAAATGGAAATTGAGATATCCCTTCCCCACCACTTCACCTTATCCAATCAAAGAATGCGGTATTCATTGAAAAAAAAAAACAGGGCATGCTGTGAATAATGACTATGCAGAGCAAGCAAGCCCCATCATTTACTATGTGAAAGGGCAGCCGCACAGTACAGGCCCTAGAAGATCACAGCGATCACTGCAGTATTACTGACTACTACAATTATTCTTCATTTCCACAAAAGTACCAAAGGTATAAAAAAATATATATATTTATATTGGTCAAGCTGGACCCCTGTAACAATGCAATAAAAACTATAAATGTATTTCAGCTTTAACGTTCTTATAGCAAGGGGCATTTTCATTTGGACTTATGAAGTGGTATTGTAGCCCTGAAAGGGCTGATGGTCCTGTAAATCCTAGCTGGGATTAAAGCGGTAGTAAACCGCAGATAAAGAAAAAAAATAAATAAATCCCCTGCAAGGCAATGTCATAATGTGCTAGTATGCATTGCATACTAGCACATTATGAGAGACTTGCCTTAAAACGAAGTCTTCCAGCATCATGCTGTTCTCACTGAGAAGGCTTCCATCTTCACCAGGTCTTCCTTCTGGGTTTGCGACCTCTGGCTACATGAGTGGCTGGGGGCGCATTGACGTTGCTGCTGCGCATGTGCGCAGGAGCTGTGTTTTACAGCACAGGCTCTGAAGGTCCGGCATAGCATGCCGGACCTTCAGAGAGAATGCGCCGGTGACATCACCGGCTACATGCACACTGTATATCTTCTAAACAGTGCAAGTTTATTAGATATTCACAGTACCTACAGGTAAACCTTAATAAAGACTTAACTGTAAGTAAAAGATAAAAACGTGGGTTTTCTTTAAACAGAAAATGGTATCGTACTTGGCTAATGAAAAAAGGGTAGCTATTCTATTTGTTTTGATGAAGACATTTTGTCATATGGATATACAATGCTGGGACAAGGTTATCAAGAGCTCAGAGCGAACATGCCAAATTGCGTGTCCCCCCCCAGATTTATGAGCATTATGTGTCAGCAATCTGCATGGTCACCCCAATTATAAATTCCCCTTCCTTCCAGTACAAATCCGGCCCCCTGTTGAAAACCCCCCCACCGAGCACAAATCATTGCCCCCCCCCCATTGCCCCCAGATCAAATCCTCTCTCTGTCCATATGCCTCCAGCACAAATTCCCCTCCAAGAACAAATCCTCTCTCCGCACTCCAAATCTTCCTCCCCCAATCCCCCATCCTAGCACAAATCACCCCACAAATATCCCCACTTAGTACAAATACCCCTTAATCCTCCCAACTAGCACAGTCCCCCCCCCAAAAAAAAAATTCCCCCCTACCATTATACTTTTCTAGCACAAACAACTCCCCTAATTGTCTCTCCAAGCATCCTAGCACAAATCCTCTTCCCCCATCCCCACCCCTAACACATATGCCCCCAAATCACCATTCCTAGCACACCTCCTCAAATTTGCCCTCCTAGAACAATTCTTACCCCCTTCCGCCTCCCAAATTCCCCTTCTCAACACACGTTACCACAGTGCCCAGGGCATCCGCCCCCTCCCTCCCACCCTTTGTCCCGGCCCTATGGATACACAACTTCGATTGAAGACTACTGACTATCTAAGACAGCCTTTCTGAACCTTTCTAACATGGAAGAATCCTTGAAATAACTTTTTGGTATCTAGGAACCCCTGCTAATAATAACCATATCTCTAGGTCACAGTCAACGTTCAAGAAACCCCTAGCAACCTCTGGAGGAACCCTAGGGTTCTACAGATCCCTGGCTGGGGATAGCTGATCTAAAAAGACCAAGCTAGAATACATTTCTCCCCATACTGTCCCATTCATACCCCTTTCTCCTTCTCTCTCTAATGTACTATTAATCTTCAGTCTAACTAATCTCAATTTTATAGAACAGTTAGCAAGCCTATCCCTTGAACAAATAGATTATATGTTCCTATAGCTTTAGATTTCATTAAATATTTTAGTTATTCAGAGATCCAGTCCATTAATTTGTTCCCATGCCCTCAGGGGTTATGGATACCTCCAGTTAAGAGTCTTATTTTAGCCAAAACCTTTTAAATAGAGTAAAGAAGGATTAGAACCCCTGTAAAAAAATGTTTGCTGCCTGTGTCCCCACTTTGGAGATTTGCCCCCCCCCCCCTCTATTAGCCCCCGTGACCACAGTTACGTAAAAATAGAGTGATGGGAAAATATTTAAGTTGTCACCACAAATAGAGGTGGCGATAAATCTTCCAATAAAGACACTTGTTCTGGTGACATCTGTCTAAAAGAGAAAATCCCATTCTTTGGAGGGATTACCTTTGACTTCCTGTTGCATCTCCAGTAGAGGACATGAAGGGATATCTCCCAAAAGGGAAACAGGCAGCAAAAATTATACTGACAGGAGTATTCTATCCAAAATGTAAAGAAAAGCTTTGGCTGTACATACGCTTAAAAACTGAACTCCGGGCACAAAAGCGTTCATTTAAATCTATTCCTTAATAGCCACAAAGGATATAAATTCAATTTTTGTGCACACAACGCATTAGCAAACCCCGATATTACCTGGTAAAAGTAGCAGGTATATCATCACTGTGCTGTACATAGCCTGTCCAGACAGCAGAGCTGTGAGAGGGGCCCAACAGGTCAACCCACTACAGGGTGCCTGCAAAACACTACAGGATGGGGCTGAGACAAGACCAGTCACCCTGCACAAGGAGAGAGAGCAGCAGTGACTGGTCTTAAAAACAGGAAAATTCTACTCAGAAGCAAAGTTTCATGCTGAACTACTGCACAGATTATTTTTATTGTTATTATACAGGACGTATATAGCGCCAACAGTTTATGTAGCGCTTAACAAAATGAAGGCAGACAGTACAGTTCCAATACACTTGGTACAAGAGGAATCAGAGGGCCCTGCTCATTAGAGCTTACAATCTAAAAGGAAGGGTCAATTGATACAAAAGGTAATAGCTGTGGGGGATGAGCTGATGTAGAAAGTGAAACTGTATTAGTTAAAAGCTGGATAGGCTTCTTTAAAGAGAAGGGTTTTCAGGAATTGTCTAAAGATGGATAGATTGGAAGACAGTTGGACAGATTGGGGTAGGGAGCTCCAAACAAAGGGAGAAGCTCTGGAGAAATCCTGGAGGGGAGCATGGGAGGAGGTGACAAGGGAGCTAGAGAGCAGGAGGTCTTAGGAGGACTGAAGAGAGCGGCTTGGTTGATATTTTGAGATCAGGTTAGTGATGTAGCTGGGGGCAGCTGTGGATTACTTTGTAAAATAATTTTAGTACTTTGAATTGTATTCGTTGGGTGAGTGGAAGCCGGTGAAGGGATTGGCAGAGAGGGTTGGGGGACATTGAACAGTTGGTAAGGTGGATAAGTCTTGCAGCAGCATTCATTATGGACTGAAGGATGGATAGTCTATGTAAAGGTAATCCAATGAGGATGGAGTTGCAGTAGTCGAGGCGAGAGAGAAAAAGGGAGTAAACTAGGAGCTTGGTTTCATTGGTTAAAAAGGCGCGTATTCTAGAGATGTTGCGGAGGTTAAGGTGGCATGAGTTGGACCGGGATTGGATGTGGGCCTAAAGGTTAGTTCAGAGTCCAGGGTTACCCCTAGCACCCTGGCATGTGTTGGGCCATTGATTTTGAATCTTGGAAGAAATGCTCAAAGCACACCAAGATTTGAGTAAGAATGCAATGTGCCTCTTGTATTTAGACATTATTTGAGCATCCTGATTCAGGATTATTTCCTAGAATTCCAGTCACTTAGGACAGGCTTTTTCAACCAGGGTAACTATGCATCCTGGGGTGCCTTCTGGGCACTTCAGGGTTGCCTTGGCAAAATGCCTAACATTTCTATAAATTACCCAAAAATTGTCTACTTTTTTTGTTACTCAAAGCCACAGGTTTCATTGTGCAGAATTACAACCTTAGGCCAGCCACCAGCCTCCTAACAATCACTGATATAATTGATTGAGAAGAACATCAGCCCCCCTGCTCCTCTCTGCCAGCACTGGGGTCACATTTGCTGAGAGGGGGAGAGAGGAAGAAATGAGGGAAAATCAGTCAGACACCCAACATCAAATCACCTCTAATGTTGGGTGTCCTACATTTAGGGAATTTGCATTGTAAAACTATTAGCTTAGGTTTTTTTTTTTCAACACAGACTGGAGTGCCTTGAGATTGTGCATCATTTTAAAGGGTGCCTTGACTAGAAAAAGGTTGAGAAACACTGACTTAGGAGAATGAAGGCCCCTTGAACCTCCTTTAGGGAAAGGAAGCCTTGACTGCTGGAAGCATGGCATCACTGTGGGTGTGAACCTAAAAGAGAAGTTAAGTAGCTCCCTTGGGATTGGCTACAAAAACCTGAGGTGACTGGGTGGAGCCTGAACTCTAGGAAAAGGCTACGCTGGGGCACATCCAACTGCTCGGAGGAGATTCAGCTGTTACAAGAGTTGTCCACCCCCCGCCCGTTGTGATGTTTTGTCAAAGCTTTATTGGCGGTTTTGACCTTGCCAGCAATTGATGTTGCTTTATGGGCTATGCCCTCAAGTTAAATTCTGGGGTCAGTCTAATGCCTGTCTGGCACTGATGGTAAGGACAGGCCTCTTAGACTATGTAAGTTTATGTTTTATGGGTGCTCACGGTAGAACTGTGACTGGCATTGTCGGGTGCTCACAGGATAACCGTGACTGGCATTGTTGTTTGGTACATTTGGAAAGTTGTTACTTTTGCAAAGTTCCATAAAGCTGTGGCCTTGCCCTATTTCCAACTTAATCACCTTCCGTGTCTTTTTGGGGGGCAAGGTATTGGTTTATTAGCTGCTCATAAATGAGCCTATGCTTCTCAGCAGTCATGGGTTTACGGGACATCTACTACAGATTTCTTGCCTTATACTACATATGTATTTTTTCCTCTTGCTAAGACTTTCGTCTCTCAGATCTCTCCTGCTGGGATTTTTCTTTTCCCCCACCAGATTGCTTATTGAAAGGACAGAGGAGAAGGTCAGGCTGGGCAGCACGAAGTGACAATGTCACAAGACACCCAGACATAAGCCAAGGGACACAAAGGATGCATCCAGTTCTTATTACAATGGGGGTGCCTGCTATGTGGTTGTATTTCTCCTCATGTCTTCATAACAGCAAATATATTTCAACATGTTTGAAACCATTATTGTGTAATCCAATGTACAGTGTATGTAAAACCTAACAATGAACTTCTCGTATTTTCTCCCATTGGGTCTGTTTAATATACAATTGAAAGCAGTTTGTTATATCCATTAAATACAAAAATAAGCATTGATCTGGTCAGAAAGTCATAGCTTTCCTCCTCTCCTACGTCCTGTGTTATAATAAGGGGTTTTAGTAGCCCTCCTAGTTCTTATCTTGGACTACAGATCAATATAATATGTTGTATACATGAGGAAAGTGGGAGAGTTTGAGTAATTTAGCAAAAGACAACGAGGCACGGCTGACACCACTCCATTCATTTCTGGCAGATCCCCTGGTATTTTTCTGTACTTGCAAGGTCATTACAGATATAAAACATGGGAAATGTGCATACATTGCAGAAATGTACTGCATAAGTTTTTTTGTTTTTTTTCCCACTGATATACACTTTAGACTCATGACTAAGTTCATTATCACGCTGTGATCCATTCCAGTCTATAGCTTGCTATTAAACTCCTGAGCAGTGATGTGACCTTTGAGGGACAAGCACTGTGTTTCACTTTCGTTTCACTATCACGGCACAAGAATGTTCACATAATCATCTCGTTTTCACTGAATGCTTTCACTTTTACTTCAGGCAGATGCCTTTTTGACCTTCAAAGTGTTTACACTGAAACCTTTTGATCCAGGACCTAAAATAAATCTATCCCTGAGCTGAACAATCAGTTTGTGTTTACACAAGGAGAAATTATGCAGGGCAGGATAACGGAAATATAAAACGGATAAAAGGAAACGTCCACGTAATAAAATGATTGTGAAATAGCAAAAAGCAATAAGCACACACACATATACCGAATACACATAACAGAGGTATGTCGTGTCCAATCCTGAGAGGTGCTTCAGAATATAAATAATATTTTTATAAAAAGGTGGTGTCATAGCTTGTTTTTGACAGGTAATTGGGCCATAAAACTAAAACTGGATAGCAGCGATGGTAATAAAATAAAAAAATATAACAACGCTGATCAGTAAAGTTTATATTTAGTTGTTGTAATTGCCAAATCAGTTTACTCAAATTTAAATTCACACCAGATAAGGATGATCTGCAGCCAACATGCATTTGGTTAAGGGGTCCTGTGGACCCCTTAAAGTGGTTCTAAAGGCTGAAGGTTTTTTTTTACCTTCATGCATTCTATGCATGAGCCTATGTTCACAATGCTGCAATAGGGCACATTGCATGTGATTCAATCATTCACACAATCGCACCGCATCCACACCCAAATGGTGCAGGACCCATTTTTTTTTAACAGCACTAGAACCGGATTGCATGGGTGTTCACATCTATTTGATCCGATTCAGGCAAATGCACTGCATTCTGCAACCTGCATTTGGGGTGTCATAACTTTTATTGAACCCTCCAGCAGATCACATGCAATGCAATGCAGAAAAATGCAGCAAATCGTGTGCGTTTTCAGCATCGCATCAGTGTGAACTGGGACTGAATGTAAAAAACCTTCAGTGTGCAGCTCCACCCCCTAACCCCCCCCCCCCCACGTTATACTCACCTGAACCGGAGCCTGTTCCAGTGACATGCACGAGAGCAGAAGCTCTCGCAGATCTCTCCCTCCTCATTGGGTGAGACACAGCAGTGGGAGCCCACTGCTATCAATCGCAGCTAGTGAGTAGGGAGTGGGAGCCGGGGCCAAGCCACACTCTGTGTGTCTCATAGACAATTAGAGGTGGCTCGAGAGCGAGCATGCACAACTGCCCCCAGAGCAAGCAGCCTGCTATGGGGGCACTTGGCAGAGGGGAGGGGTCAGGAGTGCTGGAGGGGATCCTGAGAAGAGGAGGATCGAGGCTGCTCTGTGCGAGAGTGTTTCACACTGGTCCAATAGAAGGCATGTTGGACAGTGGGAGGAAACCTGACCAATGGGTACATATCCCTTGATACAGTCCTGGTAATTGGCAGAGACAGGCTGTCTCGGTGCATTCTGGGATACTGTATAAAAGCCAGGAGCACATGTGCTGTGGGGTCTTTGGCTGGAGAGCAGAGTCCCGAAGGGAGGATGGCGGCTGCCTCCTGCTCTGTAGCAGTGGCACGCGGCCTCAGAAGGTCATCATGAGGGCCAGAGGAGCGAAGCTGAACCCAGAGGAGCAGGAAAGCTGACTGAGGGTGAGACACTGGAGACCCTAGAAAAACAGTGTCATGAGTACAGGGGATCGTGTCAAGGGGCCTGACCTGAGGGGGGGCACCCCACAGTAGGATAGTCAGTGGACGGGTGTCAGTGGTCAAGAAAGAGGATTAAAGCTCAGTTGGGCTTTAATGTTTAGATTTCTTTTTATATAGTTATATATATATATATATATATATATATATATATATATATATATATATATATATATAAGGCATTTATGTGCGCAGCCAAGGTATATAATTATTATGCTAGGTATGAACTGCCATCCTCTACATACCCTAAATTACATTAGTTCCACCAGCACTCAAAGCTGGTGGAACTAAGCTTTCAGAATTCAGCCATATCAATAAAATGCTACTTCTGGGTTCTTTCGCATGATAAAAATGTCAATCTTCTGTTAATTTTTTTGACAGTAATGGAGGGTTTACTAATCCAGCTGCACCTTTTGATGAACATTATTAAAGCCCTGCTCCTAAATATTTGGAGTGAGTCTAATAACTGGTCCAAACCAAGGAAAAATGGAAAGTAACTCTTTCTGGCTGCCAGTAATATTGGACTGCCCCATGCTAGCAGTATAGGACATTATTAATGTGAGAGCACAGCCATGAGTGAGGCCTGGCATGGAGTGCCATACAGACCCAGGGGTTCCACCCTCATCCAGCCACTAAATCTGCAAGCCTGTCCGGGGGGGGAAGGAGGAATATAGAACATACAGCTTTTCATGAAGCCATGTGTCGGGATTCGAACCTGTGACCAGCCACATCCCAGGCGGTAGCCCTGCTTACTAGGCTACCGTCCTCTCTGGACATTCTTCCCTGAACATTCCCCACACCTGGTACTTCCCTATAAAAGTCCAGCCCCTTGCACTCCAGATTGCTGATTATTGAGCTCCTGAACCTTGATCAAGCTACTCCTCACCTGCTGCTCTTATCTACTACCACAAATCCAACGCTGACCAGGAATTGACTACCGACTACTCTTCTGCTTTGTCCCTACCTACTGAACTGCTACCTCTGTTGCCGATCCGGATTGTCTGACCACGCTTACTGCTGCCCGCCCCGACCTTTGGCTCGTCTGACTTCTCTCTGGTTATCCCTTGTCTGCTCCTCCGCCTTCGGACCGAACCTGCCCTCTGCCTAGCTAGGTGATCCTGAGGACCGCATCCTGGTGTTAGCTTGCAGCGCAATCTATCCCCACCATCAGGGGCTCTAGTGAAAACCAGCTAGCACTTAGTTTCCGCACCTCAGGTGAACCCGTGTCCTCATCAGAGTGCTACGCTGTGTCCATCCGGTATCCAGCACCTACTAACTGCCTGCGGTCTTTGCCACTGGGCTCCACTCCTACCTCCGGCCAGCAGTCCTCTGACTCAGGTGAGCCTATAGGATTGTTACACCATGCCTGATGCTGGCTTCATTTCATCATCTGGTTGTGCAATACATGCCCTTCTTTACTGATTCATGTGAGTGCATTAGTTTTTATTTGTCATGTAAAATTTAAGTTTTATTATAAAATATCATTGAGCTTTTTTTTTCTTTATTGATGCTAAACCTAATAGAACTTGGTTATGTTAGCAAGTCAACAGATAGCGTTAGCTACCCTGGGTAAAACTGATATGCTAATGGTCAGCCTGGGCCTACCTTTAGGGCTGGATTTGTATTTCTTGATCCTGGTCTCTTATTCTGCACCTCTGCCTCTACCCCATTCTACATCTCATCTTGTCCCTCTTTACTCCTCAGCTGTCCCTCTTTTTGGTCTTGATCTCTTGGTCTTGGTCTTGACTTCTATGAAAAACAAATTATTACCTACCATAAGTGTTATACTTCACAAAACCTTTAATTCAAACGCTAAATTATTGCATGTTTTTTAAAGACTGTATAAATGAAATACTGCAAATTTAAAAAAGTGCTAATGGGTTTAGCCAATCATTATTTGCATATTGATTCTTCATGGTCGGTATAACTGGGGGTGTATCACAAAGTATACATACTTTGTGCTAAAAGTTTCTCAGTTTAAAATACTTGGAGGTAATCTACCCTTTATCTTAGTAGCCATTTAACAAAACTGCATTTCATAGCCATACAAGACACATCAAGGCTGCATAGACGATTTATTTGCATGCTCTGCTAATAAAATGCATATACAGCTAAAATCAATGACTAGAAGAAGTGGGCAAACTTTAAGTAGGTTCTCGATGTAAGGACCTAGAGTTGCCTAACTCCAAGCACAAAGTACACTTGTCTACCAACAAAATGATCCAACCTTTGCAGGTGTAGGGGCAGCAATAAGGACCCAGATTGACTGGCAGGCAAAATGAAAGTCTGGAAGCATTTATTATAATGTGCTACTGACTGTTAGCAAACTGGTTGTATGCTGCTCTTTGTAACCCTGCCACCAAGCTATAGCCTATGTGGGCTATGAAAAATCTGGCCCTGCCAATCTAGACAGGCCGCAAACAAGGCTTTTGTATGGAAATATCGAGAAGATGTTATAAGGCCTTTAATAACAACTTTATTGATGTTCAGAAGAGTTGAACTAGATCCCATTACTGCACTTTTACCTGTTCATACCGATAAATCACATTCCAAAACCAAAGCCTGATACTGGAACCAATTCACTCAAGCAGAAGGCAAACCTTCACATCATAGCTATACTATATATTCTATAATATAATGTAGAATATGAATCATTAATGGTTTACATTTTAACTTTCAGTGGGGGAACTGAATAGAGTGTGTTGAAATGCAGAAGAAGATATCATTTCACAATATACCATTCATAGAATAACTGCTTGTAACGGACACAATGCTTAGAAGTCACATGACCGTGAGTTCCCTTTTGGGCAGTTGCCAGTGTACTGTGCATACAATGAAATTTATGTGCAAGCAACTCATGATTAAAAGGCCGGACCTCTTTTAAGGGGACAGAGGCAAAACTGATCGTATGCAAAGAGAATAAAAAAAAATGCCCAGCTCATGAGAGAGTTAGGCTTCCTGAGCTGAAGGGTGCCTTAGCCTTCTTCCTCCGCTAAATGCTGTGGTTCCATTCCCTAGACCTAATGTCACAAGTATGTAACATAGGAACTGGCGGATGGAATTATGGAAGACTGTGAGGGACCAGGAATTAGACGCACCCCCCAGTATACAGTGGGTACGGAAAGTATTCAGACCCCCTTAATTTTTTCACTCTTTGTTATATTGCAGCCATTTGCTAAAATCATTAAGGCTCCGTTCCCATGTAGGCGTTTTGGGGCGTTTTTGGGGAGTATTCTGCTCTAGGATCAGCTCTCAAAATAAGACAAATAAGACAAATAAGACAAATCCTATTCATTTCAATGGCCCCTGTTTACATCTGAGCGTTTTGACGCAGTGAGCAAAATGCCCAACGCTCAAAAAAGTACATGAGCTTCTTTTTGGGCAGGCGTTTTCCATTGGTCTCTATTCAATCTAAAAACGCCTGCACAAAAATCGCGGTAAAAATCGCGGTAAAATCGCGGGAAAAAACGCTACGCTCAGGTGTGAATGTAGCCTTAAGTTCATTTTTCTTTCTCATGAATGTACCCATAGCACCCCATACTGACAGAAAAACACAGACTTGTTGACGTTGTTGCAGATTTATTAAAAAAGAAAAACTGAAATATCACATGGTCCTAAGTATTCAGACCCTTTGCTCAGTATTTAGTAGAAGCCCCCTTTTGATCTAATACAGCCAAGAGTCTTTTTGGGAAAGATGCAACAAGTCTTTCACACCTGGATTTGGGGATCCTCTGCCATTCCTCCTTGCAGATCCTCTCCAGTTCTGTCAGGTTGGATGGTAAACGTTGGTGGACAGCCATTTTTAGGTCTCTCCAGAGATGCTCAATTGGGTTTAAGTCAGGGCTCTGGCTGGGCCATTCAAGAACAGTCACGGAGTTGTTGTGAAGCCATTCCTTCGTTATTTTTAGCTGTGTGCTTAGGGTCATTGTCTTGTTGGAAGGTAAACCTTCGGCCCAGTCTGAGGTCCAGAGCACTCTGGAGAAGGTTTTTGTCCAGGATATCCCTGTACTTGGCCGCATTCATCTTTCCCTCGATTGCAACCAGTCGTCCTGTCCCTGCAGCTGAAAAACACCCCCACAGCATGATGCTGCCCCCACCATGCTTCACTGTTGGGATTGTATTGGACAGGTGATGAGCAGTGCCTGGTTTTCTCCACACATACCGCTTAGAATTAAGACCAAAAAGTTCTATTTTGGTCTCATCAGACCAGAGAATCTTATTTCTCACCATCTTGGAGTCCTTCAGTGTCTTACACTGAGGAGAGGCTTCCGTCGGGCCACTCTGCCATAACTGGTGGAGGGCTGCAGTGATGGTTGACTTTCTACAACTTTCTCCCATCTCCTGACTGCATCTCTGGAGCTCAGCCACAGTGATCTTTGGGTTCTTCTTTACCTCTCTCACCAAGGCTCTTCTCCCCCGATAGCTCAGTTTGGCCGGACGGCCAGCTCTAGGAAGGGTTCTGGTCGTCCCAAACGTCTTCCATTTGAGGATTATGGAGGCCACTGTGCTCTTAGGAACCTTAAGTGCAGCAGAAATCTTTTTGTAACCTTGGCCAGATCTGTGCCTTGCCACAATTCTGTCTCTGAGCTCTTCAGGCAGTTCCTTTGACCTCATGATTCTCATTTGCTCTGACACGCATTGTGATCTGGAAGGTCTTATATAGACAGGTGTGTGGCTTTCCTAATCAAGTCCAATCAGTATAATCAAATGAAGGTGTAGAACCATCTCAAGGATGATCAGAAGAAATGGAAAGCACCTGAGTTAAATATATGAGTGTCACAGCAAAGGGTCTGAATACTTAGGACCATGTGATATTTCAGTTTTTCTTTTTTAATAAATCTGCAACAATGTCAACAATTCTGTGTTTTTCTGTCAGTATGGGGGCTATGTGTACATTCATGAGGAAGAAGAATGAACTTAAATGATTTTAGCAAATGGCTGCAATATAACAAAGAGTGAAAAATTTAAGGGGGTCTGAATACTTTCCGTACCCACTGTACATTGGACAAATACCAGAGATCCACTAATACCACAACACTTGAAAATGGTCTCCCAATTGGTTCCATGACCTATGGCAGAACTTTTACCGTAAGCCATGAGGAATGGGAGCGTTGACAGTAATTTTTTAATGAAACATCTATAAAGATGGTAAACAAATTCTTTGGTGCACAACTCTTCACTTCAGGCACTACTCACTGCACATACAGAGAAACATCCAGCAGATGTGAAGATTCTTAACAGAGCTAAGATCCAAAGATTGAGTGACAGGACAGGGGAGTCTTTTTATATATATATATATATATATATATATATATATATATTTACATCACTGACAGGATTGTTTTATGATATTGAAGAAAGCACCTCACCTTACTACACTATCAGTCTTTTCCTTGACAGAGCCAGCATAAGTACAGTGCTCTGAGTGCTGAATGTACTGGGACAGCTGCCCCCTACTGGACTGTGTCTATTACAGAACCTGCCAGTTGGTCTAATGACCATGGCATCCCAATATTATTTGCAAAGATCCCTATTTTTACATGTGCATTGCCTTATTGTCATCAGAACTTGCTTTGCAATTTGCAGATAACAAACATCTTATATGTATGCTGTAATTCAGTGGTCTCCAAACTGCTGCCTGGGGGCTTAATGTGCCCCTTTGCTTGCTTTTATCTGGCAATATTTCATCCTCTGAAATCAACAATGGGGCATAATTCCCCCGTTGACACCAACAAAGGGGCACAATTCCTCCCAATAACACCAACGATGGGGCACAGTTTCTCCCAGTGATGGGGCTTGATTCTTCCCACCCAATGACACAAACGATAGGACACAATCCCTCTTACTGAAACAAAAGATGAGACGTTTGCTTACATCTACTGATACCAAGACATTTTCTACTTCCAATGGCGACAGGCCCCCCCCCCCCAATCTCTGAAGGACAATAAACTGGCCCTTTGTTTGGAAATTTTGGGGGCCCCTGCTGTAAATAGCCACAATGATGTAAATCAGTACAATATTTACTAGGTAAAGCTCAAATCTCGCATGTTTAGATATCTTTATAGTCATATGCCTCCACGTATAATGATTTTTGCCAGGAAATGGCCTAAAACACCCTTTCCTTTCAGTAACAATTCTGCTTTTCCACTGCAGTGCCCTATTCTGGTAGAGCTGAGTAACAGTCACACCCCTGAGCCCAAGTGCCCTCACACAAATGTGTATTGCAAAGGGAGGTGTGGTCTAACCAGGGTTATTACTGTGTACCTCTGGTGTCTATTCGTCCATACTGTTCAAAAAATGCTGTACAACTGTTGTAACAGGAAACTGGAGATAAAGTATCACACAAAACTCACATTTTTGTACACATTTTTGTAAATATTTTATAATATCTTTTCATGTGACAACACTGAAGAAATGACACTTTCCTACAATGTAAAGTAGTGAGTGTACAGCTTGTATAACAGTGTAAATTTGCTGTCCCCTTAAAATAGCTCAACACACAGCCATTAATGTCAAAACCGCTGCCAACAAAAGTGAGTATGCCCTTAACTGAAAATGTCCAAATTGGGCCCAATTAGCCATTTTCCCTCCCCGGTGTCAAGTGACTTTTAGTGTTACAAGGTCTCAGGTGTGAATGGGGAGCAGGTATGTTAAATTTGGTGTTATTGCTCTCACTCTCTCATACTGGTTACTGGAAGTTCAATATGGCACCTCATGGCAAAGAACTCTCTGAGGATCTGAAAAAAAGAATTGTTGCTCTACATAAAGATGGCCTAGGCTATAAGAAGATTGCCAAGACCCTGAAGCTGAGCTGCAGCCTTGTGGCCAAGACCATACAGCAGTTTACCAGGACAGAACAGGCCTCGCTGTGGTTGACCAAAGCAGTTGAGTGCATGTGCTCAGCGTCATATCCAGAGGTTTTCTTTGGGAAACAGACCTATGAGTGCTGCCAGCATTGCTGCAGAGGTTGAAGGGGTGGGGGATCAGCCTGTCAGTGCTCAGACCATACACCGTACACTGCATCAATATGGTCTGCATGGCTGTTGTCCCAGAAGGAAGCCTCTTCTAAACATGATGCACAAGAAAGCCCACAAACAGTTTGCTGAAGACAAGCAGACTAAGGACACAGATTACTGGAACCATGTCCTGTGGTCTGACCACGACCAAGATAAACCTATTTGGTTCAGATGGTGTCAAGTGTGTGTGGCGGCAACCAGGTGAGTAGTACAAAGACAAGTGTGTCTTGCCTACAGTCAAGCATGGTGGAGTGTCATGGTCTGGGGCTGCAAGAGTGCTGCCAACACTGATGAGCTACAGTTCATTGAGGGAACCATGAATGCCAACATGTACTGTGACATACTGAAGCAGAGCATGATCCCCTCCCTTCTGAGACTGAGCCGCAGGGCAGTATTCCAACATAATAACTACCCCAAACACACCTCCAAGACGACCACTTGCTAAACAATCTGATGTCTTCATGGAGGAGTGGAAGAGGACTCCAGTGGCAACCTGTGAAGCTCTGGTGAACTCCATGCCCAAGAGGGTTAGGGCAGTGCTGGAAAATAATGGTGGCCACACAAAATATTGACATTTTGGGTCCAATTTGGACATTTTCATTTAGGAGTGTACTCGCTTTTGTTGCAAGCGGTTTAGACATTAATGCCTGTGTGTTGAGTTATTTTGAGGGGATAGCAAATTTATACTGTTATACAAGTTTTACACTCACTAATTTACATTGTAGCAAACTGTCATTTCTTCAGTGTTGTCACATGAAAATATATAATAAAATATTTATAAAAATGTGAGGGGTGTACTAACTTTTGGGAGATACTGTACATATATTACTATAATACAGCTTATCAGTCCTTAGATGTGGTGGCTGCATTTGCTTTCTTTTTTCCCTTTATAAAAACCTTTTAAACCAGCTACAATACCTTCTCTACTGTATCTATGGTGGAAGCTATGGTTGTCACCCAGTTTGGACTTCAAACATCTCTTCATCTTCATCTTCATTGGGTAGAGGGACAAGTAGTTTGCAAAAGAAAGATAACATTGTCCCAATGATAATGGATTTACCAAACAGGAAGTGAGGAAAAATCTACATCAGGGACACAGGAAGCAAAAGAAAAAACAAAACAATAGGTGTTCTACCCTTACACTATGCTACCAATAAATAAGCCTTTTATTTCTGTCTGTGTTGTGTTGGAGATTTATCGAAAGGGATTAATTTACTAAAACTGGAGAGTGCAAAATCAGGTGGAGCTCTACATAAAAACCAATCAGCTTCCAGTTTTTTTTTTTTGTCAAAGCTTAATTGAACAAGCTGAAGTTAGAAGCTGATTGGCTACCATAAAAAGCTGCATCAGATTTTGCACTCTCCAGTTTTAGTAAATCAACCCCAAAGTTTGCATGTTCTCCCTGTGCCTGTGTGGGTTTTCTCTGGGTACTTTGGTTTCCTCCCATACTCAAAAGACATGCTCGTAGGTTAATTGGCTGCTGTCTAAATTGGCCCTAGTATGTGTATGTGCGAATGTTAGTTAGGGACCTTAGATTGTAAGCTCCTTGAGGGCAAGGACTGATGTGAATGTACAACAGATGTGTGTAAAGCGCTGCATATATACCTGAAATGAAGATAAATAAAAAAAGTGGGAAGAAAATGTTTCCAACACGTCCCCAGATAGAAGTAAATACCTAAATGGGGGATCCTAAACCTTGACATACCTAATCCAAAAGTAAAATAAAAAAGTTTTTCCTGGACATACACTTTAACTGGATTCTACTGTCTTATCTCTGATGCTAGGTACCAATAGAGCTTAGGAAGGTGGAGATGCTGGGGGGATTGGTGTAGAGGATTTTGGGAGCCTGGCTCAGTAAGTATACTTTTCCGGGGGACTGCTGGACTATAGGAGGACACTGTCACTTTGCACTGGATCAAGGTGACCTCCATGCAGCCATTGACCACATGTGCTAGGCCAAATCTGGGACCCACCTCCTTCCTGTAGTCACAAGCAAGAAAAAAAAACGCAAGGGTGTGCGACCTGAATGTTTGCTTGCTCTGAATGAACAAAGTGATAGTGTTTCATTAAGCAAAGATAAGCTCAGGTTGCACTACAGAGAGTTCACCCAATACAGACATAACCTAATGAGCACAATGGGTGAAAGAACAATGATTCATGGTTTTATGGAACAGTTAGAAGCCCATGTGTATGTGGAGTCTTTTCTACAATCTAGCCTCTGACACCCATCCTTGTAGAACCAGGATCTAAAGGAGAGAAGCAGCGCACAGAACAGCCACCTCTATTTTGTGGGTCATTACCTCTTTGAGAGTTACTTGTGCCCTCACTCGCTTGCTTTTCATTAAAAAAATGCAGGCTCCCAGACCTTCCTGCAAGTTTTTCTTGGGAGGCCCTGGACCCCCTATTTTGCAAATCCTAAAAGGAACTTGATGGTTATTAATGCCCTAGCTTTTCATTTCATTTTACCAGCAAAACCTTTGATCTGTCAGCAGGCTTTATATCAATGCCTAATATAAAGTAGAATATAGCAAAAACATCCAATGCCAAAGTGCTTTGCAATGAATACAACTTTTGATAATCCCCCATACCCCTCCTTCTCTTCCCCCTCTTTTTTCACTGCCGTCTGCTGGTGAGCTATACCGTAATAGTTACATTAGGAAAGGCGACTTTAAAATAGGCTGAAAAAAAAAAAAGAACTTTGAGTTGAAGAAACAGCATTATGATTCAGAAAAGCAAAGACAGCTGGACAGGCTAACTGGCTGGTGACCAATGAAATGGAGGCTTCTGTGACCAGCTGCTGCATGGAGGAGTGAATGACAAGGGTAGCAATTGATTACAAACCAGCAGTTCAATGGGATGAAAGAATAAAAAAAAAAAAAACGGTCCAAAAAGATGTAGAGGTGAAAAATAAAAAAATGATAACAGTCATAAGATAGACAACAGCAAATTAGAAAAGCAGACCTGTAATTTTTAAACATTTTTATGATCTGGTTTATTCTACAAAAGTTGGGCACTAAAAGCAAAAATACATACAACCGTTAAAAAAACAAAAAAAAAAACACGTTTTTGAATGGGCTGGAATTTCTTGCATGTGTTCCCCTGGAGAGTTTTTCATGAATACGTTATTTGTGTGTAGGGACATTACAGTAGATAAAGCGAAGCTCCTTTATCTTGCTTTACATTTGCAAGGCCTTGCAAAATCAATTAGCATTATGTCACCAGGGCAGCAATTTGTGAAGCATTTTTATTCGTAGAAAAACATATACAAAGTTGATTAGTAGTTCCAGGGGGAAATGGGCAGCAAATTAGAAGGCTGATTGAGGTAATTGGTGTCATGGAGGTCTGCCATCAAAGCGTATCTTTCAAAACAATGCTAAAGGGAAATTGTAAAGGTTTTGGGGGGCAACTACATTTCAGTCGGTTTTTTTTTTTTTTTAAGTTTATTAAACTGTTTTATATATATATATATATATATATATATATATATATTATAAAGATGGTGATCCCTGCACACAATATTGAGTTAAGCGCCTGGGTGCACTGCAGACAAGTGTAAATAAAGACTTCCAGGTTTTATTGCCAAAGTTTAAGGCCCCTTTCACACATGTCCAATCCTGTCCGTTCCGTTTTCTGCTCAGCCGGGATCAATCCGCCGATACCCCGCTGAGCAGGCGGATGACAGCTCCGTCTCCGCTCTGTGTGCTCCGCTCCGTCTCCGCTGACATCCGCTGCCCAATAGGGATCAGTGTTGGAAGTAACTGCGTTTAAGTAAACGGCGTTACTTAACGCAGTTACTTTTCAGGGTAACGAGTAATCTATCAGATTACTCGTCCTATCCCTGTAATGTCGCTGCCGTTACTTTCGGCTGCGTTACTGAAATTACATCTACCGCCACTAGATGGCAGTAGATGTAATTGTATTCCCCCTCTCCTCTATGACCGCTGTCCGCGGCACTGGAGAGAAGAGGAGGAGACTCAGAACGGAGGAGTGAGTCACGAACGATCCTCTCGTGGGGGACGGGGGGACACAGCACAGCAACAGGCCAACAGGAAGCGCGCCATAGAGGGCAGGGCAGCGGATCGGCGAGCCGACCAGGCGGCAGGCACTGCAGTCAGAAGAATCAGTGCCACTGCCAGCCTGGCTGTTATATAATATAAAATAAAACATAGCCCAGGACTCCACCAGTGCCACCACCAGTGTTGCTCAACAATCAGCAAGAAGTCCACCACTGACTCCACCAACGCACAGCCCAGAAGAAGAGGAGAGAGGCTGAGGCACAGACAGGCAGGCCTGAGGAGCCAGAGGGACCCGGACAACAGTGTGCCAGCCCAGGCCACACCACCAGCAAGTTCAGCACAGCAGGTACCAAAAAAAAAAAAAAAAAAACTCAGTCAGTCACAGACAGTCAGGAGTCAGGTCTCAGACCCCCACCAGCCACCACACCACCAGCAGCGTGCCACACCACCAGTGTGCCACACCGCCACCACCAGTGTGCCACACCGCCACCACCAGTGTGCCACACTGCCACCACCAGTGTGCCACACCGCCACCACCACCAGTGTGCCACACCGCCACCACCACCAGTGTGCCACACCACCAACAGCCAGCCACTCCAGGCAGCAGGTACCAAAAAAACAAAAACAAAATACAGTTACTCACAGTCAGGAGGACTCAGGACTCAGACCCCCACAGTGTGCCACACCGCCACCACTATTAAAGATCTTATAGAACGTAATTGCATTATAGAATAGTAAAAAAAAGTCACAGTTACTTTGCTGAGTAACTAATTACTTTTTCAATGTGGTAACTGAGTCAGTAACTCAATTACTTTTTGGGAAAAGTAATTTGTAACTGTAACTAATTACTTTTTTAAAGTAAGATGACCAACACTGATAGGGATGCATGGGTATCCGTTCAGATCCGCCTGAAAAACTGACAGCCAGGTCTGAACGGTCTGCATGTGTGAAAGGAGCCTAACTGAGCAAGCTGAAGTTAGACGCTGATTGGTTAATAAGCAAGCACAACTGCACCAGATTCTGTGTGTACCAGTTTTAGTAAAATTCCCCAATAGAATCCTCTTTAAGTCCTGTCTTGATTTAAGGCTATTGGTTTTTACAAATAAAAATTTAATAAAGTACAAAGGATTCCCAGGGCACCATGGGTTAGTTAAAAAGTCAGAAAAATAGACACATTGCTTTGTGGCTCAGTTTCTCTGACTGAAACAGTCCAACTGAGCCACCTAATAACTGATGACTCATTCAGTTTTGTTATTAATGGACTTCCTTTAGCAGAGCTAAAAGCTGAATAAGCCAAAATTAAAGTAGACTAGAACCATATCTGCTGGCTGGATAGAAGACACCATGATAATAAAATGTCATACCATATTTCATATTTACCTATTGGTGCCACAATAAATAAAATATGTAAAAACTCCAAGTGAACACCTTTATGAGTAGTTTGTACATTTGTGAATGTCATAAAATTTTATTTTTTCTGTCACTCATTCATGGGTAGTTTGTACATTTGTGAATGTCACAAAATTTAATTTTTTCTGTTGAAGTGCAGGGTGAGGGCTCCGATATAACAAGGAGGTGGTAAGTAAGCATGGATGTAGGTAAGCATATTCTACTGTGTATGGGGGGCTATCATTGAATATTGCACTCCATTCACAAAGCGGTATCTTAACGCTTCCAAGTAAGATACCGCACAGCGTTTTTTAAAACGTTTTTTGGCATACCCTAAAAGACGCTACTAAAATACCGCATGGGTTATTTTATGAATTCATGCAGTTTTTTAGTAGTGAAAACATGCAGTAATTAAATGCCTGGCGGTAGCTAGCATACTGATTACCAGTAGTTGATACCGCATTGTCAAGGCATGGGTGGCTGCTGGCGTCCTTAGCAACCATTGACTGTCATGGCTTTGAAGGGGCGTCCTTAACAACCGATGAGTCATCAGCTGTCAGCTGAGTTTCTCGCTGACAGCTGAATGTAAGAATAAGAATTGCCAGCAATGAAAAATTAAGAAAAAAAAAAACAGTGTGTGTGGTCCCCTTTCCAATCCATATCAGGCCCTTCAGGTCTGGTATGGATTTTAAGGGAAATCCCCACGTCAAAATGTTTCAGAAAATGGCATTGTGCCTCCCTCAAAATCTATACCAGACTCTTATCCGAGCATGCAGCCCGGCAGGTCCGGAAAGGGAGGGGGCCACATGCCCTTAGCATGGGGGGGGGGGTGTTTTGGGGCAGGAAGGGTCAGTGACATTACATGAGCGGGGAGACCTGGGGACATCACTGGGTTTCACCACTCCCTAGTTTATATTGCAGTGGGAGGCAGTAGAGCTGTCAGATGTTTTTTTTTTTTTTTTTCTTTGGTGAATGAGTAAGGGTACCCCATACTCTTTAACATAGGGAGGGGGGCTGGGATCCGGGGGCCCCCTTGTTAAAATGGGCTTCCAGATTCTGATAAGCCCCCCACCTGAAGACCCCCACAACCAGGGTTGTGGTGAAGAGTCCCCAGTCCCATCAATATGGGCAGCGCTCAAAATTTCCACTTACCTGCTTGCATATGGCGAGTGGAAATTAGCTAAGGGCAAGTGTAGCGGAGCCGCATCGAAGAGGGGTCGGGTGCCGCCGAGAGGGAGGGTTGAAAGAGAGCTGAATCTCCGCGCAGCGATTGGCCAGGGGAAGAGAGGGTAGAGGAAGAGGAGAGTTGACCGGATCACACAGAGAGGGGAACTCCACAGTCAAACAAAGTCCTGAGCCAGTCCAGGAGGGGGAACTTTGTTTGACAGCAGAGTTCCCCTCTCTGTGTGATCCGGCCGACTCTCCTCTTCCTCTCTTCTCCCTTCCCCTGGCCAATTGCTGGGAGGAGAATAGGCTCCCATGAGGCTGCATTTATGGGCACTGCCAAAGTTTTGTGTGTTCATTCAGACACGGAACCACCACTCAACACTGCCCCCTCTCTCTCCTCATTGGCTCACTGACTTTGATTGACAGCAGCCAGGGCTTTAAAACATTAACATGCTGAATATTATTTACACTAAGCTAATCACATACATACAGTATATATATATATAGTGTTTATACACATATATATGTGTAAATGTGAATTATAAATTAATTATAAATGTGTGTGTGTGTGTGTGTGTGTGTATATATGTATATGTGTATGTATGTATGTATATATATATATATATATATATATATATATATATATATATATATATATATACGTAAATATATAAATGTTCAAAAGACTTAGACTTTTGGATGCCTTTGCTGTGGACAGATATACATTAAGTTTTGAGCAGCTCATGGCTGCAGGATATGTAAGAACAAGCTGTTTGTGCAGCGCAGTTTGGTTCACGGCGGCCATGGGACACACTGGCCTAGTGTTTATTGCATGTTTAGATGAAGTACCCTGTTATAAGGAAGCCTAATCACACATGGCACAGTGGAAGAAATAGAATTTGGCATCGTGCTACTGTATACCGCATTTGGGATTAAAGAAACAAGGCATACACATCTCAGTCCAAATGCTAATGGCCAATCATTTCAGGAGTGAAAGGCTCGGCGCTGGAGTTGTGGCTCTGCTGCATTTTACCTTACACGAGCCTGAGACTGAACAGAAGCACAGGCAGACATTTTTCAGGACATTTAAGGGCAATTCTGACTTGCAATGTTTGGGTTTTTCGGCCATACTGTTATACAGATCATTTCTTCATTTCTTTTTTCCGGCCTAGGCTGTGCTTCGTCCCTCCTTTACTGTCTCTCTTTTAAGGCCTCACTCGGATGGGCAAATAGCAAGAAAAGGCTGCTGCATTCAGACTCAACAACATTCTGTTCTACAGCCACATACAAACTGGACAATTAGCTGCGACTAGTTGTATGCAACCAGAAACATCATTCCTGGATGGCAAACTGTCTCTGTCCAGGGTCGGTCAAAGTTCCTAATTGCATGTAACCGCTTGCATTAGCAGTTACTTGTGAACAGCGGCGGCACCACTCATGAATTTGTACAGGTTACAAATCTGCCCATACCACTGTCGGACACAGACTGGGAATTTTTTCTCCGCTGGCAAGAATTGAAGATTTTCACTGTCGATCACCTGTCAAAAGGTTGCATAATAAACACTTGCAGTAAGTTTTAATGATTTTTTAGTGTACATCTTTGTAAAATTTCAACTATTGGTGGAAACTGGAGAATCAAACTCCCAGGCAGTCTCTTCTATATCTTGAGGACTCTGTTGGTGAGATCTCTGCACTAAGTTCCCAGGTTCCCACTAGGGATCGACCAATTATAGGTGGGGCCGATAATTTGAGGCCGATATTCACTTTTTTTGAACTTGCTGATATGACCGATATTTCTTCAAGTGGTTGTACCGGAGTGATGCCTGCAGCTAGAGGCATCACCCCGGTACCTTTGATTAGAGCAGACGGTCGGCTTTCCTGTAATAACAACTGATGGGGCTGAGCAGCCACTCGATTGTCATTACAAGGAGTGGGAGGGGACATCGCCCCTCCCACCGCCTTCCACGGCTCATCCGGGTCCGAGCCCTTTCCACTGGGAGACCCGAGGAACCAGCCGGCACGTCTGCCGGCTGGCGGAAGACCCGAACAAACCCGCTCTGATCGGGTCTCCAATGTTAAAGGTGCCAGGTTTAAAAAAAAAAAAAATTACAGCATTCAAAACAGACAAACTTGGCGTTTTAAATGCTTTTAAATTCAGAGGAGGGGTTTGGGGTCTTTTAAACCCCAGATCCCTCCATAAAGAGTACCTATCATTGCCTATTACTGTCACAAGGGATGTTTACATTCATTGTGACAGCAATGATTTTTTTTAAGGACAGTTTAAAAATATGAACTTTAAATGTGCAGAATATAGGCACCTAATATCGGCTATCGGCCAGAAGGGTGGCCAGAAAATCGGTATCGGCCCTGAAAAAACTATATTGGTCGATCCGTAGTTCACACACCTGATGGGCCCATTATAAGAGGCTCTTAATATTTCTGTTATATTGTATAATTATTTTATAATATAGAAAACAAAAAAGGAGGCCTTAAAACACACAAATATATATACAGTGCTTCTGGAAATTATTCATAGCGCCATGCCACTTCAAATTGAGCTCAGGTGCATCCTGTTTCCACTGATCATCCTTCAGACGTTTTAACAACTTGACTGGAGTCCACCTGTGGTAAATTCAGTTGATTGGACATGATTTGGAAAGGCACACACCTGTCTATATAAGGTCCCACAGTTAACAGTGCATGTCAGAGCTCAAACCAAGCCATGAAGTCCAAGGAATTGTCTGTAGACCTCTGAGACAGGAATGTATCGAGGCACAGATCTGGAGAAGGGTACAGAATACATTCTGCAGCATTGAAGGTCCCAACGAGCACAGTGGCCTCCATCATCTGTAAATGGAAGAAGTTTGGAACCACCAGGACTCTTCCTAGAGCAGGCCTCCTGGCCAAATTGAGCGATCGGAGGAGAAGGGTCTTAGTCAGGGAGGTGACCAAGAACCCGATGGCCACTCTGATAGAGCTCCAGCATTTCCCTGTGGAGAGAGGAGAACCTTCCAGAAGAACAACCATCTCTGCAGCACTCCATCAATCAGGCCTGTATGGTAGAGTGGCCAGACAGAAGCCACTCCTTAGTAAAAGGCACATGATAGCCCGTCTGGAGTTTGCCAAAAGGCACCTGAAGGACCCTCAGACCATGAGAAACAAAATTCTCTGGTGTGATGAAACAAAGATTGAACTCTTTGGCCTGAATGGCAAGCGACATGTCTGGAGGAAACCAGGCACCGTTCATCACCTGGCCAATACCATCCCTACAGTGAAGCATGGTGTGGCAGTATCATACTGTGAGGGTGTTTTTTAGCAGCAGGAGCTGGGAGACTAGTCAGGATCGAGGGAAAGATGAATGCAGCAAAATACAGAGACATTCTTGATGAAAACTTTCTCCAGAGCACTATGGACCTCAGACTGGGGCGAAGGTTCATCTTCCAACAGGACAACGACCCTAAGCACACAGCCAAGATAACAAATGAGTGGCTACAGGACAACTCTGTGAATGTCCTTGAGTGGCCCAGCCAGACTCCAGACTTGAACTTGATTGAACATCTCTGGAGAGATCTGAAAATGGCTGTGCAACAATGCTCCCCATCCAACCTGATGGATCTTGAGAGGTCCTGCAAAGGAGAATGGGAGAAACTGCTCAAAAATAAGTGGGCCAAGCTTGTACTATAATACTCAAATAAACTTGAGGCTGTAATTGGTGCCAAAGGTGCTTCAACAAAGTACTGAGCAAAGGCTGTGGATACTTATGTACATGTGATTTTTTTAATTTTTAATAAATGTGCAAAGGTTTCAAACAAACTTTTTTCACATTTTCATTAGGGGGTATTGTTTGCAGAATTGAGAGGAACATAATGAATTTAATCAATTTTGGAATAAGGCTGTAACAGAACAAAATGTGGAAAAAGTAAAGCGCTGTGAATACTTTCCGGATGCACTATATATATATATATATATATATATATATATATATATATATATATATATATATATATAGACTGCGAGCCAGGGCTTCTCGTCCAACATCAGTGCCTGATCTTACAAATGCCCTTCTGGAAGAATGGTCAAACATTCCCATAGACACACTCTTAAACCTTGTGGACAGCCTTCCCAGAAGAGTTAAAGCTGTTATAGCTGCAAAGGGTGGGCCAACTCATTATTGAACCCTACGGACTAAGACTGGGATGCCATTAAAGTTCATGTGCGTTTAAAGGCAGGCGTCCTAATACTTTTGACAATATAGTGTATGTGCACATCTATTAAACTCTTCAATTTGCTGCAGTGTGCAACATCTGTTTGTACTATTTCAGTCCATGCAACAACTTTTAAAAATGTTTTGGCGCACTACATGAGCATCTATTAGCCCCACCCCCTGTTTCCTCTGGGGGGGGCTTAGTTTTTTCATCTCTGCCCTGGGCAGAGATCTTTGCATCCTTAGTAACTGAGCAGTATCTCTGCTAATTTGGTTTATAAGGTAGCAAGGCAGTATGTATGGAAACATACAAGTTGCGCTACTTACATGGCAGTCCTCCAAGTGACAAGGCTATCTCCCTTTTAACATGGTAGTTGATTGGGTAACATGGCAATTTCTATAGCATGACAGCTTCTCTTACAATCTAGCAATCTTTCTAGTGACACAGAAGACTGTCTGGTAACGTAGCAATATTGTTTGCAATTTAAAGAGGTTGTAAACTCATTACAATTTTTTTTTTTTTCAACCTGAAAGAGAAACACATAATGAGCTAGTATGCATCGCATACTAGCTCATTATGAAATACTTACCTTAGAACGAGCCCCGCCGTGCCGCTCGCTTACCTGTATGACGGTCGACATGTTCAGTCGCCCGTCTTCCGGGATCGCGGCATCTGGCCATCTGATTGGCCGGACCCGCGATTACGTCACTCCCGCGCGGGAGCCGACGGTCACGGCACGGGGCTCTGAAGGAACGGCACCAGCGGCCGTTCCTTCAGAGCGCATGGGCCAGTGATGTCACTGGCTGCATGTAAGGTAAATATCTCCTAAACGGTACATGTTTAGGAGATATTTACAGTACCTATAGGTAAGCCTTATCATAGGCTTACCTATAGGTAAAAGTTGCAGAGGAGGGTTTACTTCCTCTTTAAGAAGCACTAAACCCTAACTTACAATCTTTAGCTGTTTTATAAAAAAAACTGTCATATTTCTTTTCCAAAAAAATATATATTTTTTTTTAGTAGAGCAGGCAAGGGATCTAAGCTTACACTGGCTATTTGCTGTTAGCATTCCCAGCAGGTGGGAGTTCTTCCCCCCCCCCCCCCCGCAGCTACTGCCGTATTTTAAAAACAGCGTGGCTGTTCACACAGTCGCATCATACATTCACAGAGATCTGTGAATAAATAAACTACAAGTCCTGTCTTCCACCACGGCATGCTGATCAGTGCCCTCGTGGTTCATTCACAATTCCTACAGCTTTTAAACAGAAAGCCTAAACAGAGGTAAGCATAGAAAGCTGGAGGACTTGTCTGTAGGAGTCTGACATTGTACCAGTGATCACAGGTGCAATGCTTTTCAGGCTCCTAGGGGTAAAAATAATATATGCACATTTTTTTCTGCAAAAATATGTGCATTTATTCGTTTTTTCCCCAAAGGTGAACTTCACCTTGAACCACTTACTTACTTGGCACTTTTACCCCCTTCCTGCCCAGGCCAATTTTCATCGCTGTCACATTTTGAATGACAATTGCGTGGTCATGCATATGCACTGTCACTGTACTAATGACACTGGCTGGGAAGGTGTAAACATTTAGGCCCCTTTCACACATATGGGCCGTTCATTTCATCAGTTCAGTCACGTCAAAATAGATTAAGTATTCAGAAGTCTTTTATCCATTTTTCATCCGTTTTACGTCCATTTTTCATCCGTTTTTTTTTTTACATCCACTACCAATGCAAAAAGAGATGAAAAACAGACCGTTTGTCAGTTTACATCTGTTTTTCATCCAAACCGTTTTTTTTTTTTAACGGAAGAAAAATAGTGCATTCATCCGTTCAAAAAAACAGATAGGGGATGTAAACGGATGATCATCCGCTGTCATCCGTTTTTCCATAGATATGCATTGATGTCTGTTTTTCATCCGTTAACGGATGGATGAAAAACGGACAAACAGTCCATATGTGTGAAAGGGGTCTAAGGGCGATCAAAGGGTTAACTGTGTGCCTAGCTAGTGATTTGGGTTTTTACTAGGGGAAGGCATGGATCTGTGTCTGTGACCTGCAGGAACAAAGACTATTTGCCTTCCCTACTGACAGAACGGTGATCTGCCTTGTTTATATAGGCAGACCGCTGTTCTCCCTCTGTACCGAAGGATCGGCAGGTGGCGGCAGACATCAAGTCTGCGGTATCCACTGATCAGCCCCGCTGTGTATAATCATAGTGGAAGCGGGCCGCCGGCAGCGCAAAGGCGGGCCCCTTACCTGGAAGTGTCGGATCATGTACTAGGTACGTGGTCCGGCGCAGCAGTGCCACTTTGCTGCCGTATATGTGTGTTGTACAGTCGGTAAGTGGGTTCAATACTACCTGGTGATCCTGCCATAAAGATCCTTTTTCAGTGACTTCCTGTTATGGATGACAGCTATCTGTCCCTGTCATTGTCACTCTATCACACTCACCACACAATAGGCATGGTCCTCTGTTGTCACCATTAGGCTACGTTCACATGTGAGCGTAGCAGATCGCGGGCAGAATCACCGGGATTCTGCCCGCGATCCGGAAATCATTGCCTGTGCGATGCCTGTGATTTGCAATTGCACCCCAACCGCTGTGCGATGTTGCCGCTATTTGCACCTGCTAAATCGCGGTAACATCGTGCAAACAGAATCGCGGGACGCATGACGCCCAAAAAAGGTACAAGAGCTTCTTTTGTGCATCATGCCTCCCACGATTCTGTTTGCACGATGTTACTGCGATTCGGCAGATGCAAATCGCGGCAACATCGCACAGCGTTTGGGGTGCCGTTGCAAATCACGGGCATCGTACAGGCGTCCCGCGATTTGCAATGATTCCGGATCGCGGTAATTCTGCCAGTGATCTGCTATGCCCACATGTGAACGTAGCCTTAAGAAACCCACCCTAAGAAATACCGCATAGACAGGAAGTGTCTAGAAAGAGACCACAGGAAATACAAAAAAAGGATGAAAAGAAGAGAAAACTATATTTTTAAATTAAAAAAGGAGGGTTTTTATGTCAGGGTTTACATATACTTTAACACTAGTAGGTGTAATAAATATAAAAGGGTAGTAGGATGGGAAATAATATTCTAGTAAAAGGTGAATAATGAAAAGTGAGAAAGAATAGGTTAGTGTAAGGTCTTTTTACATTAATAAGTACAGGAGCTTTCTATCCAATTGGTTTGGTGGTGGATCTCTCTATGGTGACGGCCCTGAATGTCCTTTGATGTTCCATATTAGCATGCACTTTCTGCTCTTGTTGTTAGACATATATGCATTTGAACTAATAATAATTGTTTGTTGTCACTGTATCATACAGGCACTGTACATTGACACATTCTTATTCCCCTGAAGAAGCGGTGCATCATTGCCCGCGAAACATGTCGGGATTGGTTTAATGCTCATCATTGGACCTATTTATCTTCATTATCATTATTGCCTTATGTTCAATACATTGTTCTTCTTGTATATGTCAAACTATTTGTATCTATGTTGTATTTTTTGTCTTGTATTTTAAAGATGTTATGTCAATAAATATTTCCAGTTTTTAAACTATGTACTTATTATTTTGAACTACCTGGTACCTTTAAAGTCCCACCAGCCCTCCCATTTTTTCGCATCTTCATTTGTTTTTCCTTCCCTCTTTCCTTCTCCATTTTCCTTAGTTCCCCACCCTTTTCTTTTTCCCCCCCCCCCCCTTTTTTTGTTTCCCTTCCCCTATCCCCTTTCTTTCTCTCCCTATTTTTATTTTTATCTTCCTTTCCCTCCTTCTCTTTCCTTTTCCCCCCCTTCCTTCCCACCTTTTCCCCTTTCCCCTCTTCTTTCCATCTTTCTTCTTCTTCTTCCTTCCCTTTCTCTTATATGTTTTTCTTCTTTCTCATGTCTTCTTACCCCAGCACCTACCTGTACACCTCAGGTTCCAGCTGTGGGTTTCACCCTTTGGGATACCTTTCCCAGTATAGATTCTAAGTACAGGACAGTAACATGTCCCATATAGAAACAACATAGTATGTCACAGATTGCGCTCTATATTGCAGCAGAGCGTTGCGCCTGTGACTTGGCTGGGGGAGAATGCCGTCTTTGGACTGCTCAGGACCTCTGGCAATAAGGAAAGCAGCGCCTTGTCTTGTTTTTTCCTGAATGGAGAAAGCTGCTTAACTGACTGGCTTGTTTTCCTTGCTTTCTATTCATTAGGCAAAGTCCCACCTTCCATCCCTTAAAAGGCTGCTTGTTTCCTGGCTTCAGGACAAGGATCTGTTTGATGTTTTCACCCTTTTATTTGTTGAAAAGCATCTTTTTTTCTCTCTTCCATTCTGCTCACTGGGTCAGTCGGATCAGTTTAGCCTCTGGATCCACGATACTCCTTTGCCGACATTTAATAATACAATCGTTTTTCTGCTGTCTTTACGGACCTTTTTTTTTTTTTTATTTTTTTTTTTTTTCTGAGGTTGAAATATCAGATCCAATGATGAAATGATTATTGAAACAAGAAAAGAGTTTTTGCTTTATGTCTCTTTATAAGCAGATCTTTATAAGCATGCAAGATGGCGTTGAGGCATTAAAGCGTATTTCCACCTCTGCAGTCAAATCTGAGAAACCCTCAGTCCCCGTTCACACTGGGGCGACCTGTGAGGCGACCTGGTCGCCTCACAGGTTGCCGTAGGTCGCCTTCCATAGGGAAGCTGCGGACCCGTTCTAATAGGAGCGACACAAGTCGCTCCGACTTAGAAAAAGGGTCCGGAGCTTCTTTGGGGCGACCCGGAGCGACCGTCATAGACTTCAATGTTATGAAGTCCGTGCCGGCCGCTCCGAGGTCGCGCCGCGCTGCTCGCACCGCGACCTCGGAGGTCGCCCCTGGAAGTCGGATAGCCCCAGTGTGAACGGGCCTTACTATATGTTTGTTATGTGTTCCCATTTACACAACATAAATAAATAAAAAATATTTAATTTCTATTTGTTTTTTGGAGCAGGTTCAGGGCTGGGACAAGGGATGCGCAGGAGGGGTGGCCGCCCCGGGCACTGTGGTATCATGTGAGGTGGGGAGGGGGGGCACCACAAGAAGATTGGGGGGAGGGGATTTGTGTTGAGTAGAGGATTTTTTTTGGGGGGGGGGGGCAGGGGGTAAGAATTGTTCGAGGAGGGAACATTTTGGGAGGTGTGCTAGGAGTGGTGATTTGGGGGGATTGGGGTTGAGAGGAGGGAGGGGGAAAGAATATTTATGTTAGGAGGGGGGATTTGTGTTAAAAAAAGTAAAACAGTAGAGGGGAAATATTTTTTATTGGGGAGGGGGGGTTGCGCTAGTAAGGATAATTGTAGGGTATTTGTGCTAGGAGGGTAAATTTGTGGCAGAGATTTGTGCTAGGATGGGGGATTGGGGGAGGGGACTTTGTGCTGGAAGGATGGGATTTGGTGTGGGGGGATTTGTACTTGGAGGGGCAATTTGAGGGGTAGAGGATTTGTGCTAGGAGGGGGAAATAGTTTTTCAGAGGGGGGATTTGTGCTGGGGGCATATAGGGAGAGAGAGGGTTTGAGCTGGGGGGAGGGGGGGCAAAGATTTGTGCTGGAAGGAGGGATTTCACCAGGGGTCAGATTTGTTCTGGGAGGAGGGGGAAATTATGCTTAGGGGTAAGCATGCAGATTAGTGCTTGACTATTTTTTTTGGGGGGAGGGGATTTTCACTGACAGATAATGCTCATATATCTTGGGGGTGTCCCGGTACTGAGCAGGATTATACATAGGACCGTTGGCTAAGTACTTATTTACCATAATTAATTTACCATTGAACATATTGCATGATATAGAGGTTCTTTGTTGTGGCCCAGTTGGGGAATATTCGTTTTATTGGGCTTCACGGCTGTATGAGCTGTGATAAGAGTGGTGAAAGTAGTCAAACTATATTGTTTTATAGGCATTTCTATGTTTACTTTTTTTCGGAAGCAAGTCATTATAAGTGGATCTAAACCTTTAGGCCTGTTCTTACTGGCAATAAAGGCAGGCGTTTGAGGCACGCTTCTAACACTACTCAAACTCCTAGTAAAGCGTTTAAATTTGATAATATGGACAGTACATAGAGATGTTCACATTATCAAAACACAAAGCATTTGCATGACTAGGATAGCTCAGAGGTATCCAAACGACTACCACATAACCCCTTCTAAGCTCCCCCTTTTACCCACTTAAGACACAAGACACAAGGTGGAGTTAAATGGCCTTCTGGCCTTTTATTAAACAACATAAATAATAAATAACAATAAAATAACAGAAACAGAAACCAAAGCTAGATGTCCCCAGCCGCAGAACACTGACTCAGGGACATTACCACTTGTCCCACAGACCTTACAGGTCTAACACTACCCGGTCCCTCTCGTTGCACCACATCCAACCAGAGGACACCATACCAACGATGGTTCCCCACTTGTATCACACCAACAGATTTTTAACCCCATCCAAGGGGTCCCAACAGCCATCTCCATACCTACCCCTCCAACCGCTTACCCTATCTCTGGGAGGGAGGGTGGGACATTTATCTGATGGCTCCCCACTCTGACTGTTACGGTACCACCCCTTCCTAAAGTCTTTTCTTCTATGCTCCTCCCCATCACCCGTCTACTCAACCAATCACATAAGTAAGAGTCCCACCTCTCTCTTTTGTACATTAATTCTCTGCTGTCTGCTTCCCGTTCCACCCGGTCATGCCAGTCTTACGCTTCATTCGTTCCTCCTAGCTTCGGGCCTTACTTCACATTGCATTGTTGTGATTCAAAAATGTAACTACATGTCAAGCTCAGAAGAAGTTGAAGTATCTCAACTCCTTCTATTCAAGTCTATGGTAACGCATTATAAACTCACCAGCATGTGTTTGCAGCGTATTTGCAGGCCTAATACACAAACTACAAAAAAAAAAAAACATCTTGGGTGCATTTTTAATACACCTTTATCATGTGTCAAATGGGCATAGGGCATTTGGGGAGCATTTTTAATGCACCTCTAATGCATGTCAAACAACGCACATTAACCTCAGCGTCAGTATTTTGAGCAAGTGTGAACAAGACCAAACTGGATGATATCGGCTAAAGCACAGCGTATTACAAACCATTTCCATTTTTTTTAACCATACAAAGCTTTTTTTTTCCTTTTTCCTGTCTCAGTGTTCCTGCACTCTTCCAACTTCCACCAGCCATTTCCTGTCTAGAAGCACTGGCTCCGTGTCATCTGCACATTGTTGCTCCGGACCAGCTCACTGATAATGACAGTGGTGGAATATGTCTGCGCAACTTGTTCCTGCATGGACACTTGTCTCCACAAGGGGGCGCATAAGACAGTGTGACAACTCGGGTGCACATTTGGAAGACAGTTGTCACCCTAAAACATTAATTATCTCAACAAAACCTTAAGGGCAGAATCACCAACAAAAGCTGCAGATTGACTATGATTGAGAACAACTTACGACATTACAATAACACGTTAAAGCTTTTAGTGATTGGGTTTACATATACTTTAACTTTGAATTGCACACGGTACAAACTGGAACAGGTGTAAAGCCACGTTAAAGAAAAATCATCTCCTCCTGAATGCTCTTTTTGTTGCAGACGAAAACCATGGGTTGTGGCATTTTCCACTTTTTCTCATGTCACATCTCTTACATTCCTCTTAGAACATTCAAAAGCAGCTGATGTTCACATGAAGGGCATCTCAAATTGCCAAACGACAATGGGAGGCTTCATTTAAATTTCCCCATACTTCCGCTGAACAATGACATCAGCCCAAGCAGAATTTTTCAGCTAGCTGATTCATAGAAATGCCAGCTCGAAAATGTTACAAATGCAGCACGGTTATTAGAGGGGATCCGGAAAGGCTGCTCGGCGTACATGGCCGAGGGATTTTTTGTTTCCTCACCAATGTCCTGTTGGTCCTGCAAAGTGTTTTTCTGGTTTCTCTTTTGATCATAAGACGCCAGCTTTTTTCCCAGAGGCGCATTCTGATTGTATTTCCCCTTTCAGGCCTTTATGCGTACCACCTTTTCAGAACGTCAGAGAAAGACTTGTAAGCCCCAAATTAGAACCAGAGTGGGTACTGATTACAGGGCCTAAGTATTTATCCCTATTCTGTTATACATCCTTATGTTATAATAGGGATTAGGCAATCAAGCACAATGCTCCTGACACTTTTTGGCATACTCTGTTAAAGGTACATTCTAGCCAAACTTGAAAATTGAATGTAATACCCAACTCCAACTCCCCACCCTAATCACTCACCCTACTGAAAACACTTTATAGTTTGGCCTTTAGGGAAAACTATAATAGTTCAGGGTCAATTGTATTTATTTGTTGCTTTAAAGTCACAGAGTACACTTTCATTTTACAGAATCAATAATTTCCCTTTGGGACAATAATTTCCCTTTGCGATCACTAACGTCCCTTTGGGATCAATAAACAAATCTGAATCTGAAATTTGAATCTGAATCAGCATTGTAATAACAGCACAAATGTTATTTTTAACACCTGATACAACCTTAGGTAGGCCATGCATTATGCAATTTTCTTTCCTTCATCCATGAGTTGAAGGAAAGAAAATAGCTAGATTCTCATATCAACACAATCAGTGTTTATGAGGGAATCCCTTCCGCAGCACCAGGGGCATGCATACAGGCCTCTGCTTCCTCCTGTGCACACGGTGGTGCATTTTTGCAGCTGCAGGAGGAAAACAGAGGGGATTGGTTTTTCTACATGGCGCCCCCACCCCTTCCTTCGACCTCCTGCTGTTATCGGGCTCCTGTGTAACCCCCCTCTCCCAACTCCCCCCTGTATGGTTTCTTGCCCCAGGGCCCTCAAGGTTCTAGTTGCGCCTCTGCGCAGCACTATTGTGTTCTGCCAGCGGGGAGTGGGGGGAACCTTCCCCGCCGGCAGAATACAATGATCACTGCTGGCGACTATAGCCGCAGGCAGTGTTGGGAAGAAAAAAAACATGACAGGATGGTTGTACTGAAGTCGATTGATGGATCAACTTTATTACAACCAGCCTGCCTATAGACAGATTGAAATTGGTCCGGTTTCTGGAGAACTGAATTTCGATCCATCTATGGCCGGCTTTAGTTGACATGTCATGGTGTGAGAGCTGCGTGTCTGCTGGCAACACCATCAACTCCTGGAGCACTGTTCAATCCATCATCCGAAAATGGAAAGAATATGGCACAATTGCAAACCTACCAAGACATAGCCGTCCACCTAAACTGACAGGCCGGGCAAAGGAGAGCATTAATCAGAGAAGCAGCCAAGAGGCCCATGATAACTCTGGAGGAGCTGCAGAGATCCACAGCTCAGGTGGGAGAATCTGTCCACAGAACAACTATTAGTTGTGTAGTCCACGAATCGGACCTTTATGGAAGCGTGGCAAAAGGAAAGCCATTGTTGAAAGAAAGCCATAAGAAGTCTCGTTTTCAGTTTACGAGAAGCCATGTGGGAGACACAGCAAACTTGTGGAAGAAGGTGCTCTGGTCAGATGAGACCAAAATTGAAGCTTTTGGTCTAAAAGCAGAAAAGCTATGTGTGGCGGAAAACTAACACTGCACATCAAGCTGAACACACCATCCCAACTGTGAAACATGGTGGTGGCAGCATCATCTTGTGGGGATGCTTTTCTTCAGCAGGGACAGGGAAGCTGGTCAAGATTAATCGGAAGATGGATGGAGCCAAATACAAGGCAATCTTAGAAGAAAACCTGTTAGAGTCTGCAAAGACTTGAGACTGGGGACAAAAAATGTCACTCTCTAGATGTGCAAAGCTGGTACAGACATACCCAAAAAGACTTGCAGCTGTAATTGCAGCGAAAGGTGGTTCTACAACGTATTGACTTGGGGGGGGGGGGGGGGGGGCTAAATACAAATGCACGCCGCACTTTTCAGATATTTATTTGTAAAACATTTTGAAAACCATTTATCATTTTTCTTCCACTTCACATTCATGTGCCACTTTGTGTTGGTCTATCGCATAAAATCCCAATAAAATACATTAACGTTTTTGGTTGTAACATGACAGAATGTGGAAAATGTCAAGGGGTATGAATACTTTTGCAAGGCACTGTATATTTGTTCAATGAGTGACATGTCAGAAATGTACTCATGTAGACTTAAAGTGGAGTTCCACCCATTTTTGGAACTTTAGATCTATGTAATCCCCTTTAAAATGGCTTTTACCAATGGAAACTTTTTTTTTTTGCTAGTAAATACCTTAATTTCTGCTTTATTCCTCCTCTCCTCACTTCCAGGGCCGATCGGCGATGACGTCATTCGGCGATTCACAGTGTGTGCTGGGATGTATTCTATTCCAGAAATCTCACAGGAGCTGAGCTGTACTGAGCCGTGCCTGCCCCGCCTCCGCCCCGCCTCCTCTCATTGAGTTGTATTGTATGCAATGTATTAAGGCCGTTCTCTGCCCCGCCTCTGCCCCGCCTCCGCCCCGCCTCCTCTCATTGAGTTGTATGCCATGTATTCAGGCTGTTCTCTGCCCCGCCTCCGCCCCGCCTCCACCCCGCCTCCTCTCAGTGAGCGAGGACTGAAATCATTATATCCTTACTGAGCTCACTGAGAGGGGGCGGGGCGGAGGCAGGGCAGAGAACGGCCTGAATACATGGCATACAATACAACTCACAGAGGAGGCGGGGCGGAGGCGGGGCAGAGAACGGCCTTAATACATTGCATACAATACAACTCAATGAGAGGAGGCGGGGCAGGCACGGCTCAGTACAGCTCAGCTCCTGCGAGATTTCTGGAATAGAATACATCCCAGCACACACTGCGAATCACCGAATGACGTCATCACCGATCAGACCCGGAAGTGAGGAGAGGAGGAATAAAGCAGAAATTAAGGTATTTACTAGCAAAAAAAAAAAAAGTTTCCATTGGTAAAAGCCGTTTTAAAGGGGATTACATAGATCTATGTATTCCAACCTATTAAAAATGGGTGGAACTCCGCTTTAAAAAGTTACTGGAAGGTCCATTTCACAAATGGAAAAGATTTTGTATAGGAGGACTCTGCTCTGCCAACTAGACCATTGTAATCATTAATGTGGTTTTGATACAACTGTCTCTTGAAGTCTGGGTACAAAAAGCTTTTATTTAAATACATGCTTCAATAGCCACAAAGGCTATAAATCCCCTTTTTATGCAAACAATATATTTGCAAACCTCTTGTAAATGTAGTGGAGGCATTATCATTGTGCTTTTGCAGAAAGCAAAGCTGTGTAAGGGACCCGAGAGGTCCTCCCAGTACAGGGGGTGGATACAAGACCAATTACTCTGCACAAGAAGAGGGAGCAGTAATGACTGGTCTGTACAGAACGCTCTTGTACACAGGAAAAGTGAAAAAGTTATTTAAATGCAGAATTAATGCGCAGATCTGGAAGTAATACATAAAGAACACCAAGACTCAATAAAGAATATACATGCCTCTTATATTTAGACAATATTTGTATATCCTGGAGTTTGGCAATAAAATGGGTATAACTCAGAGACTCCACTCATCCCCACTTCTGATATTATGCTAATCACTTACAACACTAATAAAAATACAGTAAAACCTTGGATTGCGTGCATAATTCCTTCCGGAAACATGCTTGTAGTCCAGAGCACTCTTATATCAAAGCGAATTTTCCCATAGGAAATGATGGAAACTATGGAAATAATGGAAAGATGATTAGTTCCACAACCATTTATCCATATGTTCTTCAGTTTATAGTCTATTTAAAAAGATTATAGCAATGTTGTGCAAGGTTGTGTAACCATAAAATGTCCATCTACAAATGACAGTCTCCACAAGGGCAGAAGCAAAATCCAGCAGGAGCTACGGAGTATAAAAGAGAAGAGAGGCGCCTCTAAGTGTAGCAATATGATTACACTTAATGAAGGTTTAAAATTTAGCAACTCACGTGGTTGATGTTTAAAAGAGGCACATCTAAGAATGCAGGCATCCGGGATAAAGCTGTCCACATAGACCATCCAGTGGTGACCGGGAAGACTACCCTGCAGTAGAGTGATCTGAAAGCGAGGCTTAAAGCGCTCATGGGGTGCAGCATGGAAGGGATGAGGTCGATGGCTGTGCGGAGGATGGTCTATGTATATCTGGTATATGTGGACAGCTTTACCCTCGATGCCTGCATACTTAGATGTGCTTGTTTTAAGCATCAACCATGTGAGTTGCTAAATGTTGAACCTTAATTAAATGTAACCATATTGCTACACTTAGAGGTGCCTCTCTTCTCTTTTATACTCAGTTAGTTGTGATGTGACGATACTTGTATATCAAGATATCGCTGGTTTATCAAGTCATAATTTAAAACAAAATTTTGCTTGTCTTGCAAAACGCTCTAAAACCAAGTTACTCTCAATCCAAGGTTTTACTGTACCCACCAAAATCCTTTCTCTTTGAGCTGTAATTTACCAAAGTCCCTAGTGTCTATTAGCTGTATAATGCTTGATGTGTCTCTGCTCATGAGACTCAAACTTAGTGCATCTTGCATGCAAACATCGTGAGAAACTTATTAGTGAAACTCGGCATTTCATAGACCTGGTCCCGGAGTTTCCACCTGCCTGCTATAATCTTATCTCACATTTCACTAGTCTCCCATTCACAGTTTATCCCTCAGGCTCATGTTTTTGTTGGATGAACTAAAATGGAATTATGAAAAGTATGAGAAAGTGAAGATGTGAGGGGAAAAGCATGTTTTCTCACAAAAATACCAAAGATCATATAGATAATGCTGATCATGCATGGGATAAAAATTTTCTGATGGGATATGAATGAATGTGAATGTCACATACTGTTAGTCTCTAAATGTATGCAGGACTGTTTTGAAGAGGACACTCAGACACCTAAATATACAGCTGATACAAGTACAAAAGAATGTATGTCAACTGATTTGGCTGTCATGTGTTACTCTGTTTAGCCAGTCTTGTGATCCACACTAGCCCTGATCCATTGTTTAAAGAACTGCAGGTGCCATGGGAATCTACAAAGCTAAAACCAGAAATGGGGAGTCCCCTACCTTGTTATAAAAAGTGACAGAGGTGAATTCCAAGACTGGCTCAACAGAATTACAAATGCTTTGGCACGAACAATGGTTACGATTTATATTGCAGTTGGGTACAATGTAATTTACCTGGAGGTCAGAACTCTCCAGGTTTACTTACTAATGGAGTAAACAGGGCCGGACTGGCCTACCAGAATACCAGGATATTTTCCAATAGGCTGACAAGTCCCACTGCCCTGGGGCTGCTTGAAAGGCATTGGCACCCATAAAAAATGGCTGCGGCCAGCCCGACATGTCAACTGCGCATGTGCCGCCACCACCCGGGAAAGCCCGTAAAAGCTCGGCCATTCTCGGGCAGACGGCGCATGCGCAGTAATGTGATGGCGCAGGGCGGCGCCATTTTTAAATGTAAGGCGCCTCACAGATCGGTAAATAAGACCCCTCTGCAGCCCCTGCATCTCCTGTACCATGCCCGCAGCCTCTGCCTCTCCTGTACCATGCCCGGAGCTTCTGCCTTTCCTGTACCATGCCAGCACAGCCTCTGACATCTCCTGTACCATGCTCCTAGCCCCTGCATCTCCTGTACCATTCCCCCAGCTTGTTCATCTCCTGTACCTTGCCCCCTGCCCCTGCATATCCTGTACAATGTCCACAGCCTCTAACATATCCTCCTGTCCTATGCCCACAGCCCCTGCATCTCCTGTACCATGCCCGCAGCCCTTGCATCTCCTGTACCATTTCTGCAGCCCCTGCATCTCCTGTACCATGCCCGCAGCCCCTGCGTCTCCTGTACCATGTCCGAAGCCTCTGACATGTCCTCCTGTACCATGTCCACACAGCCTATGACCCCCTCCTGTACCATGTCCGCACTTCTACCACTTCTAACCGGAATTTGCTCTTATATATATATATATATATATATATATATATATAAAGCCCTATGTGCTTTCATATCTGTCTTATCTATATATAATACACTTTTAAAATGTGCTTTAAAATGCATGGTTTTCCCTTTTATGAACAAGAAAATAATATTATGCTGTTGGGCTGGTATATAAATGCTATGAGGCTGTTATGAAATTATTCCCAGCCCTGGATTTTATTTTCAGTCCAGCCCTGGGAGTTGAGCAGCTTTTCTCAACCTTTGGAACATGGAGGAACCCTTGAAATAACTTCCTGGTCTCAAGGAACCCACTATGCTCATTATTATATCAATTGCACACTATTAGTGTGGTGATCAGTGGGAAGAATCACCCTCCTACATGTAGCACTGACCCCTTGAGGGTTGCTGATTAATGGGTGTTCCTCAGCACTCCTGTGACCCTGTGAACTGTCCTGCCCACCTGACACTCTAGGTTCTAACATTGTGTAGTTACCTTTAAGAACACACTGACACAAGATAAATGAGTTTTGACCTTTTGCTTAGTGAATAAACAGGTATAACTATGTCAGTCAGCCGAATCCTGCCTTAATCCAGCAGGGTTCAGCAAGACTGACGTAAAGAAACAACAAAAATAATGAATTGCAATATCAAAGAACAATATTAAAGCAACACTGTATGATTTAAAACAGTAACTGATCATCTTTATGAATATGATGCAATTCTCAAATTAAAGGGGAACTCTGAACTATCTCTGTACTAATAATATTCTAACTAGCAATACTGCAACCAAATAGAGCATGTCCCCTTTAAGAAGTAGCAGGTATCAACACACCCTCCCCTTGGCCAGACCTTGCTATATCTTCACAGGCAGTTGGGGCTCTTAACACTGTCCAAGGCTGTTATAAAATAGCAGAAGAATCAGATGTCAATTTGTAATCCCATAGGAAGTGATGTATTTTGCAGTATCTGCAGTCAGTGAGTAGATGAAAAGGTTATACTTGCAGTCAGAACCCCGACACAGGCACCCTCTCCTTTGGATGTCCGTCCGTGAAGGCCCCACAGGACGGAAAATATGGTATATCTTTTCATGTGACAACACTGAAGAAATTACACTTTGCTACAATGTAAATTAGTGAGTGTACAGCTTGTATAACAGTGTAAATGTTCTGTCCCCTCAAAATAACTCAACACACAGCCGTTAACCGCTGGCAACAAAAGTGAGTACACCCCTAACTAAAAATGTACAAATTGGGCCCAATTAGCCATTTTTCCTCCCCGGTGTCACGTGACTCATTAGTTATCACAAGGTCTCAGGTGTGATGGGGAACAGGTGTGTTAAATTTGGTGTTATCGCTCTCTCACTCTCTCATGCTGGTCACTGGAAGTTCAACATGGCACCTCATGGCAAAGAGCTCTCTGAGGATCTGAAAAAAAGAATTGTTGCTCTACATAAAGATTGCCTAGACTATAAGAAGATTGCCAAGACCCTGAAACTAAGCTGCAGCACGGTGGCCAAGACCATACAGAGTTTTAACAGGACAGGTTCCACTCAGAACAGGCCTCGCCATGGTCAACCAAAGAAGTTGAGTGCACGTGCTCAGTGTCATATCCATATATGGGAAATAGACATATGACTGCTGCCAGCATTGCTAAAGAGGTTAAATGGGGGGGGGGGGGTCAGCCTGTCAGTGCTCAGACCATACACTGCACACTGTATCAAATTGGTCTGCATGGCTGTCATCCCAGAAGGAAGCCTCTTCTAAAGATGATGCACAAAAAAGCCCACAAACAGTTTGCTGAAGACAAGCCGACTAAGGACATGGATTACTGGAACCATGTCCTGTGGTCTAATGAGACCAAGATAAACTTATTTGGTTCAGATGGTGTCAAGCGTGTGTGGTGGCAACCAGGATTAAAAAAGACAAGTGTGTCTTGCCTACAGTCAAACATGCTGGTGGGAATGTCATAGTCTGGGGCTGCATAAGTGCTGCCGGCACTGGGGAGCTACAGTATATTGAGGGAACCATGAATGCTAACATGTACTGTGACATACTGAAGCAGAGCATGATCCTCTCCCTCTGGAGACTGGGCCACAGGGCAGTATTCCAACATGATAACGATGCCAATCATGCCGCCAAGATGACCACTGCCTTGCTAAAGAAGCTGAGGGTAAAGGTGATGGACTGGCCAAGCATGTCTTCAGACCTTAGCCCTATTGAGCATTTGCGGGGCATTCCCAATGAAAGGTGGAGGAGCACAAGGTCTCTAATATCCACCAGCATCGTGATGTCATCATGGAGGAGTGGAAGAGGACTCCAGGGGAAACCTGTGAAGCTGTGGTGAACTCCATGCCCAAGGGGGTTAAGGCAGTGCTGGAATATAATGGTGGCCACACAAAATATTGACACTTTGGGCCCAAATTTGGACATTTTCACTTAGGGGTGTACTCACTTTTGTTGCCAGTGGTTTAGACATTAATGACTGTGTGTTGAGTTATTTTGAGGGGACAGCAAATTTACACTGTTATACAGGCTGTACTCTAACTACTTTACATTGTAGCAAAGTGTAATTTATTTCATGTTGTCACATGAAAAGATATTATAAAATATTTACAAAAATGTGAGGGGTGTACTCACTTTTGTGAGATACTATATATGTAAAGTGCTGTGAAAATTGATGGTGCTATATAAATAACTGAAAAATTTGGACATTTTAGCTTAGGGGTGTACTCACTTTTGTTGCCAGCGGTTTAGACATTAAAGAGGTTGTAAACCTCAAAAAAAAAAAAAAACACCTGAAAGACAAACACATGCTATGCATACTAGCTCATTATGAAATACTTACCTTAGAACAAAGCCCCGCAGTGCCGCCCGCTCACCTCTCTCACGGGCGACATGTTCGGTCGCCCTTTTTCCAGGTTTGAGGCATCCGGCCCTCTGATTGGCTGGAGCCGCAATGACGTCACTCCCGCACATGCGTGCAGGAGCCGATGTTCACGGCACAGGGCTCTGAAGGAACAGCATGAGCGGCCATTCCTTCAGAGCGCATGCGCCAGTGATGTCTCTGGCTGCATGCAAAGTAAATATCTCCTAAACGGTAATGTTTAGGAGATATTTACAGTACCTATAGGTAAGTCTTATCATAGGCTTACCTATAGGTAAAAGTTGCAAAGGAGGGTTTACTTCCACTTTAATTGCTGTCTGTTGAGTTATTTTAAGTTTTTTTAAATTGTTTTTGAAAAATTGCTGTGCAGATACCCGCATTTTATTCCCTAGGGTCCCTGCTAAAAGCTAATAAAAAAAAAAAATATATAATGTTTGGGGGTTCTGAGTAATTTTCTAGCAGAATAATGATGATTTTTACATGTAGGAGAGGAATTCCGGGGTGTTAAGAGAAAGATAAAAAAGTGATGTTACACTTTAAAAGACACCATTGACTGCAGTTTTGTATTCATTAACAGATTGTTACATTTATTTAAAAATGTCATATATATATATATATATATATATATATATATATATATATATATATATATATATATATATATATATATAAATTTGACTTGGTATCACCCTATTGCAGTCCCCTGTACAGCAAAGCTCAGATTGAGAAAGGAAAAAGTAGCACAAAGAGCCAATCAGTTGTTCTACAGTACTCACAAAAACATGCTGATTGGAGGAGGGAGCAGAGTGACAAGTAGACTCAGCCTGCTGCTTCTACTTTCACTGTCCAGTCACAGGCTGGGGTAAGGACCTGAAAAGCTGGCCATACATGGCTCCGTTTTTTTTTCGTTCCGCCAGCAGATAGAACTACACAAAAAGAGACCTAATTCCCCCATCCACACATCTGAGGCGGATGTGAGAATGATCCCCACTGTGTCATTGTATTCTGACAGCGGGACTTCTCTGCTGTCCTAATATACTGATCATCCATGCAGCCTATTGGCTAATCAAAGAAAAATTTTCCAAAAAACCCGTTCATGAGAAGTCAATCATTAGATTGACTTCTCATTAACGGGAATGGCCTTACCATAGATAAATCAAAATTTGATCGGTCCCTGCTGAACCGGCCACATTTGAATCCATCTATGGGCAGGTTTAGTGTTACCTAACTGCCGCAGAGAAAAATCAGATCTCCTGCCATGCTGGACAGGACTTATCTGAATCCCAGGAATTGACGAACAGAAATAAAACTCATTTGTTGGGTAAAACAGCTCCCTTTTATGTATTTAATCTGTGTATATTGCCTGGAGTTCTGCTTTAAGTCTGTTTTGTGCATTTATCCCCCTGAAAAAGTAATTCAAAGTGGCCTTTTTTTTAAGTCTTGGAATGTGAAAGTCAACAATTCATATATCTGTCAATACCCTGTATTGATTTCTGTAGAGTCAGATAGAAATATATGAGGCTAAATGAAAGTAGGGAGAGATAAAAGCATCACATTTCCTGCAAATATTTACTTTCCTCCCCCTCACCTTGATTCCTTGCTTTCATTAATCCTTCAATGCATTACATTGTTTCACGTACAGTATGTCAGATTGTGCTTTTGAAAGACTTTCATTTTCAGTTGTTGTTGTTTTTAATTATTGTATCATTTTAAAAGGTGGTGAATGATAGCAAAGGTACTCTATGAATTGTAGCATATCTTCAAAGGAAAAATGAAAACTCTCATGATTGAATAAAATGTATAAAGCAAACATTGCTCTACAGGGCTTTGAATTAATTAATAAGTGGGATATTGTTAAAGCCCAGCCACAGACATGTTTTCAGGTTAGTATAGAGCAGTGGTCTCCAAACTGTGGCCCAGGGGCCAGATGCGGCCCTTTACTTGCCTTTATCCGGCCCTTGGAGCACTATTCCTCCCACTGACATTAACAATAGGGCATCATTCCTGCCAATGACACCAACAGTGGGGCACTATTGCTGCCACTAATACCACGATTGGGACACTATTCCTCCCACTGACACCAACAATGGGGCACTATTCCTCCCACTGACACCAACGAAGGGACACTATTCTTCCCATTGACACCAAGGAAGGGACACTATTCCTCCCACTGACACCAATGATGCCACAATAGTCCTCCTACCCACACCAATGATGGGGTATTATTTTTCACATGGACACAAATGAAGGAGCATTGTTATCAACACCATGCCATTTTCTACTCCCATTGGCCCCAGTCCGAGCCCTCTCAAGTCTGAAGGATAGTAAACTGGCCCTTTGTAAAACAAAGTTTGGAGACCCCTGGTATAGAGGGGAGAAGGGTTGGAACAAATGTAAGGTTTTTATTACTTTCTGTGCCTTGTTGGTGAGATTTCCAATGACACCTTGTCACACCCTAACACCCTGGTGACCAAACTGCAGTCCTTCGGGTAATTGTTGTGTGGCCTTTGGACTCCCAGCAGTCAATACTGGCAGTGGGATCAATGGTTTGTAAAATGAACTGTAATGGCAGATATCTCTAGCAGTCTCATGTAACATTCTCAGTCTCTGGTTAGAAATGAGCTTGGGTATCCTCCAAAATCTGGATTTTATGTACTCCAATGAGCAGAGGGTACGATCATCCCCCTACTTGAAGCTCACATGGGCTGCTAGACGAGGAATGACCTGGCCAGCAGATCATTGGGGTACATTGATTTTGGATAATGTCCAAAGTCATCTTTACTGGCTGTCTCCTGAAACATGTTAACAGTCTAAAACCACCAATGCAGCACATCCATGGTCTTTGACAACTCCTGATGGATGTCTCTGATAGTATTCTGTAGCTTTAGGTAGGGGGATCCCAAGCCTAGAGTTGAGTACTATATCAGTCCTAACATATATTATACAGGAGAGGAATTCAAAACTAACCTTAGAAAGTATTACTAATTGAGTAGTTGGTGCTTGGAATAGACCTTCAGCAGAGGTAATGGGATTGATTTACTAAAGGCAAACAGACTGTGCACTTTGCAAAGTGCAGCTGCGCTCTACAAGAGAAGTTGCTCTAGAGCTTGGAAAATGAGCAGAAGCTCTGATGACCTCCCTCATCCAATCATGCACACTCAACATTTTTTATTTATTTTTCATGCACGTGATTGCGTAGCCATACCTCATTTGCTAAGTTCTGGAGCAACTGCACCTGCAGAGGGCAACTGCAAGTGCACAGTCTATTTGCCTTTAGTAAATCAGCCCCAAATAATCTGTCAACAGTAAGTGACTTTAAACAAGACTGAGACAAACATAGATCTATTCTAGGACAAAAAGGTTAAACAAAAATAGAAAAAAATTAAACAGCAGCAGACTCAATGGACCACTTTGTCTTTTTCTGCTGTCATAATTCAATGTTTCTAGGTTTACATGTTCCATATGATATTTAAAATGATACATATGGTACACCTCCCATAATAACTAGGAAGGGGTGAAATTGAGAGTTTTAATTTCCCTGAAGTTTTGGCAAAAACCAGTAGATTTAAAAAAAAAAAATTGCAGCAATTTGATAGAATGCATTGGAATCAATAGCGTAGGAGAAAGTTTAATGGGCTTTAAATGGCCCCTGAGGGTTATGGAAACTAATTTCATGTTCTGGACCTATTCTGGTTTGAAAAAAACAGCCCTTCATTAGACTGAGTATTTTACGTTTTTCAGAGACAGAAAATAACCGAAAACAAAAATAAGTATAAAATGTAAAGGGATGGCACGCAAACAACAGCAAATACACAGAAAAAAAGGAATGTAAGCACAATAAAATATTAATGAAAAAAACAAAACTACCTTTAATACATACACCTTCCAAATAAAGAAAAAATTTAAACAATATTAAGCTGGCCATTCACTAGTAAAATTCTGTTTAATTTGATAATTAATAGTGGGTCAAATCGATGATTGCATACGTATATAGTGATGAGACAATTTGAAGCAGGATGGAAAATTTATAAGTGTTTATGATTTTTATTCAAGAAAATTCCATTTATACCAAAACTGAATGATAAAAGAAAATGAAAAGAAATTGTAACACCTTCCCACCCAGCCTATAGTACAATGACGACTGGGCGGGAGCACTGTTGTTCTGGGATGATGTTATATGAGGAAAAAAGAAAAAAAATGTAATAAAAATGAAATAAAAATTATTATTATTATTGTTTTTTTTTTTAACATACTGTCACCAGTCAGTGTCCCTAAACAGCAATATCTGGTATATGATATGATTTCTTTTTCAATTTCTTTAAATTCCAAATAATTGTGACAAAAAATTACAACTTCAAAAAATTTGCCATGCCTCTTACTACATACCTTGGACTGTCTACTCTAAAACTAGGGGTCATTTGTGGGTATTTGTACTGTTCTGTCATTTTTGGGCCTCAAGAAATGAGATCAGCACATTTGGATTGATCAATATTCAGATATACAGTATCTCACAAAAGTGAATAAACCCCTCCACATTTTTGTAAATATTTTATTATATCTTTTCATGTGACAACACTGAAGAAATTACTCTTTGCTACAATGTAAAGTAGTGAGTGTACAGCTGATATAACAGTGTAAATTTGCTGTCCCCTCAAAATAACGCAACACACAGCCATAAATGTCTAAACCGCTGGCAATAAAAGTGAGTACACCCCTAAGTGAAAAAGTCCAAATTGGGCCCAATTAGCCGTTTTCCCTCCCCGGTGTCATGTGACTCATTAGTGTTACAAGGTCTCAGGTGTTAATGGGGAGCAGGTGTGGTAAGTTTGGTGTTATCGCTCTCACTCTCTCGTAATGGTCACTGGAAGTTCAACACGGCACCTAATGGCAAAGAACTCTCTGAGGATATGAAAAAAAGAACTGTTGCTTTACATAAAGATGGCCTAGGCTAGCCTTTCTCAAATATTTCAACACAGAGGAACCTTTAAAAGAAATTTATGAGCTTGGGGAACCCCTGCTAAAAATTAAAAATCTACAACTCATGACACATTAGTGTGACAGTGAGTTGGGAAGAATGCTCCTTACTCTTGTCATCATTGGGAAGAAATACCCCCTTACAGATAGCTAAAAGGAACAATGGTGTCATTGGGAACTTATCTGAGAAGCAGAAATTGCCCATTGCTCAAGGAACCCCTAGCAACCTCAAGAGGAACTGGTTGAGAAACCCTGGCCTAGGCTATAAGAAGATTGCCAGGACCCTGAAACTGAGCTGCAGCACAGTGGCCAAGACCATACAGCGGTTTAACAGGACAGGTTCCACTCAGAACAGGCCTCGCCATGGACGACCAAAGGAGTAGAGAGCATGTACTCAGCGACATATCCAGAGGTTGTCTTTGGGAAATGGACGTATGAGTGCTGCCAGCATTGCTGTAGAGCATGGACATGACATATTATGACAAAACACAACTAGTTATTAAAAAACGTATTGCAACAATTTACACACGCTGATGCACACACCTTTTCTACTTATTTTGCAGACTGCTGGCGGGTACTGCTGGCGGGTACTGCTGGTGCGGTTAATGCTGGCGGGTAATGCTGGTCGTTACTGCTAACAGGTACTGCTGGAGGAAGCAGCGGCTCTGCTCTCTACTGCAGTTGTAGTATGGCTCCTGTCACAGGCGGAGTGCATTTCATATCACTCCGCCTGTAACAGAGCTGGAACTATACAGGAAGCAGCGGCTCTGTCACTGACTGCAGACATCCTAAGTCTCCCGCAGCAGCCGGTAGATCGCACTGCACTTGCAGCCTAGTGCCTGCCAATCCAATGCAGCCTAAACAGTTCCCACCCAATGCAGCTTCACCAGTGCGTGCCCATCCAATGCAGCCTGATCAGTGCCCATCCAATGCAGCCTCACCAGTGCATGCCCATCCAATGAAGCCTCGCCAGTGCGTGCCCATCCAATACAATTGCAGCCACCGCCTACAGTTGTTTGGAAGCCGCTGTGGCCTTGTCCCCGACTCAACTTTCTTCCTCCCCAGAAAAAAATAAAAATTGTCAGGGGGCAGTGGGCCGCATTGGCTACAGGTTGGACATGCCTGCTGTAGAGGTTGAAGGGGTGGGTGGTCAGCTTGTCAGTGCTCAGAACATTCACCGCACACTGCATCAAATTGGTAAACAGTGGGCCTCTTGGCTTCTTCTCTGATTAATGTTCTCCTTGTCCTGCCTGTCAGTTTAGGTGGACAGTCATGTCTTGGTAGGTTTGAAGTTGTGCCATACTCTTTCCATTTTTGGATGATGGATTGAACAGTGCTCCGTGAGATGTTTAAAGCTTGGGATATTTTTTTTATAAGCTAACCCTGCTTTAATCTTCTCTACAACTTTATCCTTTAACTTCACAATTATGTAACACTATGTGTTGGTTTATCACATAAAATCCAATAAAATACATTTACGTTTTTGGTTGTAACTTGACAAAATGTGGAAAATTTCAATGGGTATGAATACTTTTTCAAGGCACCGTAAAATAACATATAATTATATGCATGTATAGTATCAGATTGCAACCTCCTGCTAGCTGCACACGTAAGACATATGGCATAACCTCCACAGGCTTATTATCATTAACGACAGTGAGCAATTTCGTCATCTAATTCTGGATGTTATTTATTTTTATTCTCACAATCCGTTTTCCAAAAGCCGGAAATGTCCAAAAAATTTCTTCAATTAACATGTTTACTATAAATTACCATGTGTAAGTAATAAGTAAATTGTAAGTAATGACTAATTAGCCTGGAATAATGTGAAGAAAAATGGCTTCCACCTTGTGCTTAGGTCTTGCAGGGCACTGGACCAGTCCATTCCCAGCTGTTGGTGCACTTTGATTGTGAAGCAAAGCATGCTGGGAACTGGAGCCTAGCTACTGCATTATAATATTAGCACTTTCTCTAGAATACTACTGTACATTGTTAAGAGGGACTAGAATGTTAAAGCTGAACTGGTTTTATCTCCCTGTGATTTGATGGTCCAGTGTAAAACATGGTTGAGGCCAGCACCATTCATGGCTACCCTGTGGAATACTGCTTGTTAGCGCTAAGGCTCCATGTACACGGGACGCTGGAAATGGTCGTTTAGGAGCAGTTGGGCGTTTTTTTCAGAAGCCCCTGAACCCATCTACATGTTATCTTATCTGTTTATGTACACCAGGTCGTTTACAGTCATTTGCAGGCAGTTGCGTTCAGGGACTTTTTTTAGAACGCAATTATTTGCGTTCGAACGTGTGTTTCCCGGCGTTTCAAACGCACAAACGCGTCCGAACGCGTCTAAACGCGTCCAAACGCGTCTGAACGCGATGACCCGCGTTTAGCGTTCACGTTTTTCCATTTTAAAGGGGAATAATTTTTTTGACCTCTAGGAACGCTTCTAAACGCAAACGCCCCCAAACGCCGCTAAACGCCCGCTAAACGCGGGTACAAACGCGACCGAACGGACGTTTCAAACGTCCTAAAAATTCCAGCATTCAAAGGGACTTTTAACAACGTCCCGTGTACATGGAGCCTTACAGAGATCTTCCGACTTCTTGTAAAATTTCTGCATGGTAGACCAATCTTTACCTTACTAAAGAAAAGTAATTTATGTGGGCAGGGCCAGTGGAATGGTACCCTGCTCGAAGAAGCAGCACACTCAGAGTCCAAAGGAGGTTCACAGTATTATATGTATATATCATAGGTAAAAAGGCGCTGGTAATCTTAATATATCACGTGTTATAAAAATTAATAGGTGATTTAAAGTGTAATATATGTGATTAAAAATTGCTACAAATATATATATGATCTACTATTGGTGCAATTAGCAAAGAAAAGTGCATACCAGTGCAATTTCAATTCAGAAGTGTTTGTGCTTCTCAAAGTAAATTAATCCACAAAGGTGTGGATCAGTGAACCAATAAATAGATATATAAAGAATTCCATACAAAAATCACATAAGAATATATAAAAATATAAATATATAAATGTGCTCCAAGTAGTGTTTAAAAATCCAGGCAATAGCATGCAATCAAAATTGTGCTTGGTGGATTCTTATTAATCCCTTCACAGTGCTCCAGGTGCTGGGATGTGACAACCGTCAATTAAGAAGTGCTTGTGCTTCTCAAAGTAAATTAATCCACAAAGGTGTGGATCAGTGAACCAATAAATAAATATATAAAGAATTCCATACAAAAATCACATAAGGATATATAAAAAAATCACATAAGAATATATAAAAAAGTATAAATATATAAATGTGCTCCAAGTAGTGTTTAAAAGTCCAAGCAATAGCATGCAATCAAAATTGTGCTTGGTGAATTCTTATTAATCCATTCACAGTGCTCCAGGTGCTGGGATGTGACAACCGTGGCCTCTTACCAGCTAGCAGCAGGTCACAAGGACCCCCAACGCCTGTGATCCCTTTATTGGGTGGATCAGACCTCTCCTCGATTGCTTGGATCTCTGGCTCCTATATTACTCGAGTTGGACCATGTAGTCCCCCCATACACATAAAGATATAGAAGAACAAATAGCCTCCAATAGTGAAATACTGTTTTATTCTCCAAAAAACATACACTATAAGGTGACAATTAGCCTCTTACTATTTGTTGTGCCCTCCTGGCACTGGGCAATTCGGCAGTACAAAATCGTTTTTTTGGGTCTTAGGAAGATATTCTCCGGGGATCTGCAGCACCCTGTATCTCCTTTCCCCCTTTCTTTGTATTGCAGCGGTGGATGTGTATCCCAGCCTCTGTTCCGAATGCCTCTGTGTGTTACTTCCGGGTTAGCATTGACCACAATGCATTTCGCTTAACGAGCGTCCTCAGGCAGTCTGTGCTGGCCCTGTCAGTCACATCTTAAGTATCGCTATCTCTATTATGATTGGCCGGTGTTTAATTTTGCTTTTGTAGCGCCATTCATTTATTTTTATTGACATTAAGTGCCGATCTGTATATTTAACAGGATGGTATCGATTTATTACGTGACCCTTTTATTTTATGTGTATTTGACATTTGCTGCAAATCGCCCGGGTATATTCCTATTCCCCGCATTATACAAACAGCAATTCACATCCAATAATTCTTAAAAACACATAATGTATTTCCCACAATTATAAAACTATTTATATCTAGTATTAAATCTTTATTAATAAAACATTATAAATAAAATTGAAACTAGACATTATAAAATAAAAAATAAAAAAATATATATCTTTAATTGACGCCATCTAGTGGTCATCTAATTTTTCCTACATTCTTTTTAGTGTAATTCGGGACTATAACTCCATCTAGTGGCCATATATAGGAACAATTATTTTTTATTTTATCATTCTTATGGACATAGATATTAATTTATAGGGACATATGCTTATTAAAAAGGTACAGTGTACATTATAAATTTTTTAAAATAATATTATCTATATAAAAATCCATAATTTGTAAAAAAAATATATATATAAAATGGATATATAAAATATAAATATGAGATATATTATCTAAAGGCAAGGGATATAATCAATTAAATTCCTAAAAATTATTTAAAAAGCAATTAAGGTCTATGTCTGCATTTAACCCCATGGGTTTTAATGTTTTTAGTCTATGGATCCATGCGGTTTCGTTCTGCGATATCATTTTTCGCATATCTGAGCCTCTCCAATGACTGAATATTTTGTCAATTCCACAGAACCAAAGGAGGGAGGGATCTTGGTTGTGGAAAATTCTGAAGTGATTGGACAGGCTGTGCTTTTTGAAGCCTTTCTTTATGTTATCGACATGTTCTCCTATCCTAATTGCTAAAGTGCGGGTCGTGCGTCCGATGTATTTTAATCCGCAAGGGCAAGTACACATGTATGTAACAAATCTAGTGTCGCAGGTGATGAATTTTTTAATCTCAAATTCCCGATTGTCCGCGGAGAAGAACTTGTGTTCAATCCTTTTCTTAAATCTGCTTGTCCTGCATGCTTTACATCTTCTGCACCTATAGAAGCCATTTTTTGCGAAAAACATTTGTGGTTTTTTTGGTGGGTCTGGAACATTTTTTGATAGGATATTCCGTAGTCCCGGGGCTCTTTTATAAATAAATTTTGGATTCTTTGGGAGGAGTGTTTTTAAAGTGTCATCCCTTAATAGGATGTGCCAATTTTTCTTTATGCATTTTTCAACCTCTTTGTATTGGGTGTTGAATCCCGTAATAAAAGCTAGTTCAAAGTTTGGGTTTTCTTTCTTCTTTTTCTTCTTATTCTTTAGGAGGTCTTCTCTCTTCAATTCGGATATTTTCTTTTGTGTGATTCTCAGGTCTTTCTCTTTGTATCCCTTTTCTCTGAATCTTTCTATTAATTTATCTGTCTGTGTATTGTAGTCTTTTAAATCTGTACAATTCCTTCTAATTCGGGTGAATTGCCCTTTTGGTATCGCTTGTATCCAAGCCGGGTGATGGCAACTCCTCTTAGAGATGTAGCCATTAGTATCCACCTTTTTAAAGAAGGTTCTGGTGTTTAAAGTGCCGTTGTGCTTAAAGATCTCCAAGTCGAGAAATTGCACTGTATTTTTGTCCATATTACCTGTAAATTTGATCTGATATTTGTTTTTATTCATTTTCTTGAAGAAATGTTCCAGGGATTCTTGCGATCCTTCCCACACAACCAAGATATCATCAAGATATCGGCGGTAATACTTCAGTTGTTGTGGAAGTTTTGAGTAGATATCCTCCTCTTCCCATTTGGCTAAAAATA